>NC_142045.1:45396716-46009216 GCF_982192425.1 Myodes glareolus
ACCTGAGAAGGGAGATATTACTTGAGTAGGCAGGAAGTGCAATCAAGCAGCTTCCAAAATGTGCAGTAGATGACAGAGACAACTGGCTACCTGAGCAATCACCCAAAGTCTCATTTGCATTGTTGAAGCAACCAACTTTGGCTAAGGCCTAGAGTAACCGACAGACCATTTTTAGAGGCAGCAAAACTTTCAGAACCATCTTACTCTGTCTTGGCAAGGTTTGGCAATCTTTTTCCTTGTATCCTGCTTATCCAGTCTGGACACCATGTACTTTTTTAGTGGTCAAGGCATGGGCAGTTCCTTGCCCAAAGGCCAGTTGTGCCAAGAAGAAAATGAACTCCAAATAGAGTGTCTTTTGGTGCTCTCAACATTCTCTCAGGAATAGACTGGTGTTGTCAGGAGCAATTGTGTCTCAGGACAACATAACCCTAAGGTATTTAAATGTCATGTTCTACAGATCCTTGAAGTGGTTGAAGATTACCTATCTATGAAGAATACAATCTGTATGTATCTAAAGAACCTAATTAATCTGACTATATGTATAACAAACATGAGTGACTATTGACCTATAATACTTAAATCTGTATAACTTAAAAACTAAGACTTCATAGTAGAATATGAACAATATTTAAACAATGTGCAGTAAAGGAGGACAATGACCTCACAATGCAAACAATGTATGAGTATATTGATCAGAGGTAGAAATGTATAATGCAATGTGATCAATATATCCTAAAATTGTATCAATATACAAAATGTCTTAAACAGAGGTAGAAACTGCATGCATACAATCTGACAAAATAGCTTTACATAGGTGTACAAATATTGTCAGCAGAAATAACAAATATAATTTGAACTTGTATCAATATATAAGAAACTATACCAATGTAAATTGTCCATAAATAATAGCTCACAAGTATTCACTCTATTACTCACTATAAGTATTATTAGTGTGAATAAACTCACACTAAATTACCTATTATCCCATTCAATTTTCCCTCTTTTTTAATTTTATTTTTTATTTTTCTGACAAAGGTTCCCCATTACATACCACAGAAGGTAGAAGCAGGAAGATTGCAAATTTTATGATAGCTTGAACTGCATCCAAGACCCTGTCTCAAAATCACTAAGGCAAACTAAGACCCACACCAGACATGGAGTCCCAACGTAGTACCTAAAGTGCAAGAATCCATCTGGTTAGTGGGGTTTTTTCCTTCTGGAATTCTTGAATTAACCTAAATTTTGCCAGACTTCCTGCATTTGGTTTTAAGTCTGAATTTTTATTCAAATTCTTACAATATTTTTACTATTTCTTCTAGCCTGGCAGAAATTCTAGATCACATTGGAAGTCCAATGCAGCAGATGTATTATCCATCCCGAGGTGTGTGTGCCGGCCTCTCGTGCCTTTCTGGTCCTCTCTCTCTGCCTTGGTTATGGTTTTTAATGTTTTAGCCACTCAGAAACACCTTCTATCAGACAGTGATTATGTAAATCGAAGTGACTCCTAAACAGAGGTCCTTCACAGGATTAAACCAGATATTTAAAAATCAGGTGTCAGCTATTTAGTTCTGATACCTGTAAAATAAAAATTAGAGTCTCCTCTAAAATGAAGATTCCTAGTCATCCCCTAGCAAATATGGAAATAAAACTTATTTTGAAACTAGCCTTTCCTTTCTCATGACTGCCATTCAGTAATGACTGCTCCATTGCAAAATCATAGTAGAGCTTAATCTCCTGAGCAACCTCCACACTAACCAGACACCTCAGACCTGCCCTGTTGGCAGTTTTGAATCCAAATCTTACAGTCACACATGGAGACCATAAGACCACACTCGATAGCCCATAGCCTCAAGATGTACAATTACCTTGGCAATAAAGCCTAGAAGGCGGCAAAGCCCACTGCAAAAGACGACGAAAATTCCATCCCAGTAAGTGGACAGCTGGAGCCCTTGTGTGAGAATGAACTTTCAGATAATGCTGTGGGGAATGGGGGCTGGACAAGTAAGGCTGAGGCTCAGCGGAGTAACTCCAGATGCGTGATGAAAGACAAAACAGGGTTGATTATCTGAATCTCATCACTTCCAGAAAAATCAGCTATTCTGTTCACTAAGTTGTAGAGACTTGAGTTAATTTTATTGCATAATGATTTTATGTGCAAGTTTTTTAATAATGAAGTCTTAGTCAATTTTACAAAGGAAATATCAAGTATGTTTGGATAGACACACCCTGTGAGCATCTGTGAAGAAATAGTATCCCAGTGTTCCCTGTATTCCCATCACCCAGGAAGCCAGTGCTATGGAAATTGAAGAGCCAGGACCTCCCAGCGGCTCCCACGTTTCCCCTGTGTGTTATGACATGAAAGACAGAAAGAGGAAAAGCCGCAGCTCATGTGTGCAACATCCCACCTACAGTTATGGTGCCTCCTGCGAAGCTGCCGAGGGAGGGAAGGAGGGAGGGACGGAGAATTCACAGCTCTCCTGGGTCATCCTAAGCAGGGGCTCACAGTGAAGAACATCTAGGGACTCGAACTCAGATGCAACAAGGAGCTGCCTCACCCCAGGCACCCAGTAAGCTAGGTCCAAGTTCCATGAATAAGTTCAGCACCTAGCTTGTTAGGCATTTGTGAAAGTTAGTGCCAGGATTAATACAGTGCAGTGACTAAACACAAGTACATACTTTACATAGATATACAAATGCATATGTAAACATATATGTATATGGCCTGATTCAAGATGTAGTCAGATGTACACCAGGAACCCGTACCAGCCCTTTCCTGGTTACTGCTGGCTGGAAAGATAAGGCATGGCCTAGCTAATCCTTCATTGCCATCAAGAACAGTTTCTCAGGTTCAAAACCTTACTAATGATCACAGGAGAGGATATAGTTCAGTGGGCACGATTGAGGCCCTTTGCCTCTGGTATTACAAAATGAAAAAAAAAAAAGATGACATTGTTTAGTATTGATATCAGGATCTTAGTCATTTGTATCACTGAAAGACTTAAAGAGCAGAGGGATAGTCCCATTGGTAAGTGCTTGCCTTGCAACCACGAAGGCCTGAGGTTGAGCCTCCAGAATCACAAAATAAAAGCCAGGCATAATGGTTTGCATGTGTAACTCCAGGGTGGAGGAAGTAAAAGCAGGCAGAGGATCCTAAGGTACCTAATTCCAAAACAGCTCAACAGCTCCAGGCTCTGTCTCAGAAGAACAGGGCTGGGCCGATAAGATGCACAGGCCACAAAGCCTGACACCCTAAGAGTGATCCTCAGGGGCCAAATGGTAGGAGAAGAAACCCACCTCCTCTAAGTTGCCCTCTGACCTCCACACTGCACACACGAGCCTACATACATTAACAAAAGACACATATAAATGTACAGTTAATGGATTCATTTTTAAAAGCAAAGTAGTTAGCACCATAAAAAACCAAGCCCTAATTCCTTTATATGAACACACACAAACATGCACACATGCCTGCACACACACACACACACACACCAAAACCAAATTATTGCAACCTACAACTTTAATCCAGTTATCACGTATTAATGCTTCCTCTCTCAGGACTGAGTTAGTGACTTTCCACTAATCAGGTCTAATTATACAGGTCTCAGAGAGGGCTTCCGGAGAGCAGTGTGTCATTTGGTTGCTTTGTAAGAAGGCTTTTCTGTTGCCATTGTTTTGCTTGTTTGTGTTTGTTTTTATATGCGAGAGTTACGTGTTGGTCAGGGAGACAGGTTGGCTGGTAAAAAAATACTACCCACTTGAGTCCAGTGACCCGAGTTTGATCCCTGAAACCCACATGAAAAGTTGGATCGAGTGGTACACATCTGCAATGCCAGCACTCCTAAGGTGAGATGGGAGGCCGAGAGGGAAGCAAAGGGACCCTGCTAGCCTAGCATAAACAGGGGTGCCCCAGATACAGCCAAGAGAGCCCTGCCCTCAGCAAGGTGGAGGCAAGAACTGAGTCCCCACACTTGCCTTCTGACTTGTACAAGCATACTGTGATACAAGTGCACACACACAAACACAAATAAATAGTGATGTGTAATGCTAATTTTTAAAACTTCCCACATACCGAAGAAAAGAGCTGGCCCCACTGTTAAACACTGGAGATCCACAGGGACAGCCACCACTAGACTCTAACTGCAAGAGATCAAGCAGTCTTCGAGCCTGAAGGAACCTTAAGTCTCCCTTCTTAGGGAGACTATGAAACACAGTTTAACTAAGACAGACAGGAAAGGCCAAGTTAGTTGTGATTAGGAAGCAAGGTCTTTAGACGGCCCGCTAACTCTTCTGAGTGACAGACTTACACAATTCTTTCTACCTGTTTTAGCTTTTCTCCTTCTTTGAGGAAGAGAGGAGAAAGGCGGTATATCTTTGATTCCTCACCATTGTGGATTTAATTCTCTTTTTTAGCCTCAAAACCCCACCGTGGACTGACGCTCCCCGTTTTTCTCCAACTTGTGGGTATGAAACATGAAAGTGATGTTCTGTCTGCCAGCCCTCGGGCACTCTCTGTTTTAAAACAGAAACTGGGTGAGCTCATTGCCCCTTTGCAATACATTCATTTCTAGCCGAACAAAAACCTGTCTACCTCAGAGTAAAAGTTCATTAATTGAAGTCGGAATGGGGCTGCCCCTGCCTCCAAAGGAAATGAGGTGCTGTTGTTGCTCCCCCCTCAATGGGAAAGAGGAGTGATGATGTCATTGTTTCAGTACAAGACTGATGAGCACACGGAGAGGTCGCTTTGCTTCCAGTTTAAAAACCTCTCCTTCTGTATGTATGTATGTATGAACAGAAGTGACAGAGTCTGCTCTCGAAGCACCCCGGGAGCAGAGAGCATCATTGACACTGGTAACTTGATGTATGTGCAACCACAAGACCAGTCGGAGAGGTCAAGGCATACAGACTGTCTCTTGCGGCTTTACCGTGATAGACACATGTTCACTATCTAAGCCCTGTTTGGAATGACGGCTTTCAGCAACTGCTTCCTGTACAACTGGAAAGGGCTGATGATTTTAACGACAGTGATGATAAAGCTGGTTATGTAATCCCAAGCCGGTTGCCCTGGGTAAAGTAATGACAGAGATAGTGTTTCCAAAGGAAGAGTACTAACATGGTTAGCATCAAGTGGGGGTTAGGACAGAACAGCTAAACCTGGCTTCACAGTTTTTTAAAGATTTCTGGGGATTATTGCGTGATAAGCAATGGGAATGCCAAACAGTTATAGTTTTTTGTTTTTTTTATGATTTATTTATCTTTATTTCATGTGCATTGGTATGAAGGTGTCAGATCCCCTGGAACTGGATCTTCAGACAGTTGTGAGCTGCCATGTGGGTGCTGAGAATTGAACCCAGGTCCTCTGGAAGAGCAGTCAGTGCTCTTAACCACTGAGCCATTTCTTCAGCCCAGTTTTTTGTTTTTTTTAAGTAAAATTGTCTATTGCAGCTGGTGCTGTGGCTCAGCTGACAGAAGATAGTACTCAAAGCTAGCTAAAAGCCCTGAGTTTGATCCTCCACCCTGAACAAACCACAAGTGGCCGCGCATGTCTGTAATCTCAGTACTTGGGGTGGAGGCAGGAGGAGCAGAAATTCAAGGCAATCCTGGGCTATGTAGCAAGTTCATGGCCAGCTTGGGACACATGCGACCCCATCCTAGGGGCTGACCAAAAGGAGATCCTCGTCACTGTGCCCTTACACGCCCACTAGCAGCCCACATGCCCTGAGTAATCATCATCAATACACATCTAGTTCACCAATACCTGTGATTAGCTGAATGAAAACTGGAAAGAGCTACACACTGAGTTTCCACCTTCTCAACTGATTCAAACAGTGAAGAAACAAACACAAACTCATACTTCCACAGTGACTGTGAAGTCCACTCTGCTCCGTACCATATTTGGGGAATGTACGCAAGGGTTGCACAGCAATGGAGGGCCGTAGACCTAACAAGGAGGATTGCCTCTGTTCTGGAAGATTCCGTAGGCTACAGAAGAGGAAAGGACAAAGGAAAAGAATATTCTGCTTGTCATTTTCCATGTGTGGACGTAAAGGCCCTAGCAGACTGTGCTTTTCTGTGTTTCCCAAAATGTGATTAGAGTCAACATCACGTGGCTTTCCTCGGCAGGTTGTGGAGTGAGCCTCCTGAGCCAGCTGCCTGTGGAGCTCCCCAGCCTGGCAGTGAGTGTGGATCACAGAGAAACTGACTTCACCTCCAGTCACCCCTGCTCTTAAAACACTGCTCTCCGTGGTGTCCAAACACACTTGGAAGGAGTCGCTCCGGCTCTAAACAATCTATAAATTTTCTGCTGAAGCACCAGCATGAGCCCATCTTCTCTCAAGAGCTGATGGAGAAGGACGGTTAGAAGCGGCCTGGAAGCTGGCAGTGGCGGCACATGCCTTTAATCCTAGCACTCAGGAGGCAGAAGCAGGTCAATCTCTGTGAGGCCAGCCTAGTCTATAGAGTGAGTTCCGGAACAGTCAAAGCTATGCAGAGAAACCCTGCCTCAGGGAGGGGGAGAGGGGGAGAGGGGGAAAGGGGGAGAGGGGGAGAGGGGGAGAGGGGGAGAGGGGGAGAGGGGGAGAGGAGAGAGAGGTGTCCTGGAACAAGAGGGCTGCTAACTTTTACTATGTTCACTACAAAAACAAATCATGGCAGCAAGGCAGACATGACCCAGTCTTGACATTTTACCAAGAATGTCACCTACACATTTCAAATGGGGGTTAGCTTTAAATGGTGACTATTTTCTGTATTGCCCTAAGGCCCAGGCTGTCATCTGTCTACTCCCTCTCCTCCCCAGTGCCGAGACCATGAGTACAGACCCCTGTGAAACAGACTCCCAGTGGTGCTGGAGGCTAGGTAGATGTGTTAGAACGCCAGTGTGGTCACACACCCTATACTTACCTTGCCAAAAGCAGCGACATTATGTTTGGGGGAGACTGTCTACAAGATATTATTTACTCAGAACGTTGATACCCAATTACCACAAAGACAAAAAGGATGACAACATTGGATAGTTAAATGAGATAGGCTATTAAAAAAATAAAGCCGCCACGACCAAACATTCGTAAAACACAAAAAGTTACCCTGAATAAATGTCAACAGATTGTGACAATTGTTCACCACCCAAACCAGAAACAAAGGTATTCAAGGCACCTTGGACCAAAATGCATGGCTAAGGGACAATTTCTTAGCCACCTTTCTGGCGCATCTTATAAGCTTCCTTAGTTACCACATTATTTTTTTTTTTATTTCTTAAAAGTTCTGTCATCTATGTGACTCAGACACATGATGTCACTGTGTTAAGACAATTCTTGTATGTAAAAAAAAACACCACATTGTCTTAATCGGGCATCTAATGATGTCTACCTTTTATTAACTATTTTTAGAAAAAGGCGCAGAGCAAACATTATCTCTTGTAAATTACCTGTGAAGTCGGGCCTTCGTCCCTCCCCAGTTCCTAAGAGCCCTGAAGTGAAACCCAAAAGAAGCTACCCATTGTTTTCCCTGGTGCAAGGGCCAGGAGCGAGCAAACAGGGCTCAAATTGCAGCTGTGAAAGGCACAGGAAATTGGTCTAGCACTAATCTGTACTCAACTATTCAAAGAAACAAAGCCCACATTCCTGCAGAAAAGCTTCTGCAGAACACAGCGACCTGTGCTGGACGGCGGGACAAAGTCGCAGAAGGCAAGTTCGTCAGAGTGGCTCTCTCTGTTCTGGGCAGCACAGGCCACTTAGACTTCTTGTGCTTCCCAGTTCCCGCCACCCCCGACCCCCACGTGATAAAACTATATAATTAGACTCTTCCGGCTTAGTAATTTGGGCAGAGATAGTGCAGGAGGGGACAGATTTACAAGATGTCAGCTGTTTACTGGAGCTAGCTGAGTTACAATAAACTAAAATAATAATAATAAAAAACCCTAAGGTGATTTACACTTCCCTTTTTGTATATCTGTGTTACGCTCCCTATTAATAACATTGATTCTGAGCCATAGGCGTGAAATGTGACGCAAAAACTGCTCAGATTTTTCTTTCGAATTTAAGAGTAAATTTGAACCCTTTGTAAAATTCAAATAGGAATGGGAATTACATGTGTGCAGGTGCATGGGTATGTATAGACATGCACACACACGGAGGCCAGAGGCCAACATCTGGTGTTGTTTTAGGCGCCACTTACACCACCTTTTCTGAGATAAGCTCTCTCACTGGCCTGGAGCTCACCAAGTAAACTAGCCTGCCAGGTCAGGGAACCCCAGGAATCCAACTGCCTCCCCCATGCTGGGCAAGGGCATACTGCCACACCTGGGTTCTGGGGACTGAACCCAGGCCCTCAGGCTACATTGTAGAGCAAGCCTTGCTGCTGACTGACCCAACTTGCCAGCCCCACAGAATAGTCCCTCAGGACACAGTAGCTGGGACGGATCCTACCTCTTCCCCTCCACAGTGGAGCCATCTGCCAGCACCAGGAAAGCCAAGTCCAGTCCCAGTGTTCTCCATCAAGGTGAAAATTGTTTATGCCTGTGAACGTGCCTTATCTCTAGGTCTGTGCCAAGCTTGGGGCCCCCTCATTGGCTTGCAAGCCTGTTGGAATGCTAAAACCAAGAGAAAATAGTTGCGTTCAGCATGATAATCCTCGTTATTCTGAGACGATACCATCCTAGACCACAGGAGCTATCCGCCTGGCAGATACGGAGGACCACCACAGACGCTGGGAAGGTGATCTACCTGAAAAGCAAATTGTTGCTAGCCCTACTTCATTACTGAGATGCGTATCTGAGGAGCTCTACTCCGCGTTCAGAAACAAGAGCCACAGTAAACCAGCGGCTGGACCGCTCGGTAAAGGCCTTGGCCATTCCCAAGATTCCTTGGTTCCCCCATGATGCTTCAGCTCAGTATCCATCACTCAGAGTCACCTCGACTAAGTGGTTTGCTTTATGAATAACTCTTCCCTGGAAAAGGAAGTAGTAGATTGTCTCGGGTAGTTCCAGGCCAGGCCTAGGCAGGCAGGTCTCACTGAGGGGTCCCAGGTGAGATGTTCATAAAGCTACTGCCACAGCCCTTAATTGTCCTCCTCTGGAAACAGCTGATGTGACCAATGATAAGACAAAAATCCTCTACAGCAGAATTAGTTAACATAGAGTTCTGTTTATGTTTGAAAGATCAAGCTGACTTTAATTTGGATATATATCATATCAGAATATGAACTTATTAATGTAGCAAATAAACTTCTGATCAGAAAAAACAGGAATCAAGTGTATCTTTCATAACTCAATTATAAAAATGTAAGAAAAATATCAGTGAATATGTAGTGAACGACTACCATGAACCAGTTATCTGTAGTTATAGCAGGATTGTCCCTGTAATTCCAGATTGACCCAGTGCAGGATAGAGGCAAAATTTAAGCATTAAGGGGATAGGGAGATGGCTCTGTGGGTAAGGGCACTTTTTGTGCATGCAGGAGAAACCTCACTGTAAGCTTGGAGCCCACCACCCACCCAAGAAGCTGGGTGTGGTCCTAGGAGCCTGGAACCCCAGCGCTGTGAGAGCTGCAGACTGGAATGGAGTGTGAGAGTCTGAGTGTGAGAGTGTGAGAGTCTGGCTCCAGGAAATAATGCAGAGAGTTCTAGAACAGGACACCTCCAGCCTCGGCAAGTCCACAGGGCCCCCCACACACTGGGGCACAGGTGCTGCTCTCAAACTCACAAGTAAACACCGAGAGCAATGGACAGTTTCCCAAAAAGTAGCTGCTAATGAAGACTTTCTGGGAGAAATTGCCCGCTCGTGAGTCCATCAGAGAGAGAGAAGGGAGACTTCTAAACTAATCAGATTAAAGAGGCAGAGGTGGCCTTCCAGGGCTAGACTGGAAGGTGTGTTATAGGGTTAGGAGGGAAACAATCCCAATAGATTTGCGTCAGAAAAGTGGGAGAGAAAACAGGAAGCGCAGAGAGAGGAGCCTGTGAGCCCGGTCACCAGCACAGAGTGGGGCTGAACAGGACAGGGCGGGAGGCAGAGAAAACAGCTGGTGGCGTGATGAACTGGAAAAGACTGCCTTTAATACGGTTATTTGTCTTGCAGTCACGCCTTGAGCCGGGAACATCTTATGATAAATGACACAAGCTTTCCAAGCGCCACTCGTCTCTTTCCACGGCGCGCGCATTTTCCACGGGGCGGAGGGGACCCGAGGTTTTCTTTGCACCCAGCAGTCCGGTGGCCTGCGTGTGTTTTCCCCCCAGTAAAATCGGGGCAGCCCGTCACAGAATCTCTGCTGGGCTCCCCGGGTCTGTGGTTGCATTAGTCATTTGTCCTACCCTGGGGGTGGGGGTGACAGTTGCCTCTGGGATCTGTTTGTAGGGCACTAGCTCAGGGGAACTTCCTCACACTCTGTAGTAGAAAGGAAGAAATGTTTGTTTTGAAAGGTAGGCTTGGCTGAGTAGGAAGGAGGGCTCCAGGGCAAATACTTTGAAAAAACTGCTTCTCAAGGAATGTTGGGGTTTCTTTTTTCAAGACAGGCAAGTTGGAACAGACTTTTTTTTTTTTCAAGAGCTCTGCCAGCTTTTCTTCTTTCCAGAATTTACCTTCTTTTACCATCCAAACAAAGGACATCCCCCTGAAGGGGATCCCTACCCCCACTAAAACACCCACCTGAGACCATGCACCCACTCTGTGTGTGTGGAGAGACGCACTGGCCACTGTCTGGGGTGGAGAGGCAGTGCTGACCGGCACACTTTGAGATCCATCACCCCCCATTCTAATGATCACCTTCCAAGTGGGGCTTTCCAGCTCTCCCCATTGCAAACCCTGGAGCCATCCCACTTCCAGCACGGCATCTACAAGCATTTCAAACCCGAAAACAAAAGGGACCAGTTCTGTACCCCGGATTATTGTGCTTTCAATTACTACGCATGCACACGCGCGCGCGCGCGCGCACACACACACACACACACACACACACACACACACACACACACGATTCCCCTGCATCCACTTCCTATGCGCCCCTCTCAGAAGCTGTCAATTAAGCGCCCAGATTCCGAGTATGGGCAGGTCTGTGCAACGAAATCAGCAGCCCGAGGGCGGAGCCTACATACACGCGTGGAGGCCAGAGGTCAACGTTGGACGGCTTCCTCTAGGGCTCTCCACTCTATTCTGGGGCACAAGGTCTCTGACTGAACTTGGAACTCGCCAGCTTAGCTTGGTGACCTGACCAGCAAGCTCCAGAGAGCCAGCCGTCCGCACCCACCCACTGCTGGGTTACAGGCACACACTACCACTTGGCTTGGGGTGCTGGGACTATAAACTCAAGTTCTCACGTTTCCCCAGCAGTCCCACTGAGCCAGGTCCCAGTCCAGTCCAGGTCTCTAAACAGTAGCTCCTCCCACCCCCACCGCTGTGCACACTTTCTCCCAGAGGGTTCTCTTTCGGACCAGCTTTTTGAGCACTGAAGAAAAAAATCACGTTGATTTTAAAGCCCCTCCCTGGTTTAAGTTTGAGCGGCTTCACTTGTCTTAAGACCCTAACTTCCAATGGCCTTGTAGATTCTGCCGCAGGCAGCACTGCCCCCCCCCTTCCTTCACCAAGGGGCAGAAAAACACCACAGCAGGATCAGGAAAGTCAGGACCCTGAAATACTGGTTTTCAGATTCTCCAATGGTGTGAAGTGCAGGGCTGGTTGAAGCCCTTGGGGATGGGGTTCCCGGGGAAGAAGGAGTGGTTTGAGGAAACTGAGAGGGTGTGGCTGACTTGGAATGTTAAAATTCTAGGATTTGACTCGGCAACAGGGCTTACACACCTTAATACACCGTTCTGAGTGTGAGGCGGGAACTCCGGAGAGCTGGGGTGGAGGAATGAATTGATAATGTTTTTTCTGTTGGGGTTGGCAGCTTTCGTCTGCCTTCTTGCTTCCTGGCCGCTGGATTACTTATTAACAGTTCTGGGAGAGAGCGGTGCAGTTCAGTAGAACAGTGGGGAGACAAATGTTGGCCTTCCCAGCTCTTCATTCCTTTCTAGAAACACATCTCCGCTTACAAACAGCAGCTGTACCAGAGTCACCGCCTCCCCCCCCCCCCCCCCCCCCCCCGCCGTCACCAGCCATCCGGTTTTACCCTACATTGGGCCTTTCCTTCAGTCTCCAGTCTGTTGTGCGAAGTTTTACTCTTTTGCCTTTATGAGGGGCCCACCACCCAGCTCCCAAATAAATCACATGCAGAGGCTTATTGTTAGTTATACATATCTGGCCTTAGCTTCGCTCGTTTCTTGCCAGCTTTTCTTAAATTACCTCGATACCTTTGGCCTCTGGGCTTTTATCTTTCTCTTCTGTGAATCTTACTTTTGCTCTTTCTCCGTGTCTTGCTGTGTAGTTGGGTAGCTGACCCCTGGTGTCCTCCTTGCCCCCTCTTGTTCCTCTCCTTCCTTGTTTTTTCTCTTATTTATCTTCTCTGTCTGCCGCCCCCCACCCCCCACCCCCCGCCTATCCTTGTAGTAGACCATCAGGTGTCTTAGACAGGCAAAGACTCACAGCTTCACAGAGTTAAACAAATGCAGCATAAACAAAAGCAACACACCTTAAAATCTTAAAATAATATTCCCCAACACCAGTTCCTCAGCTTTCTCCTGAAGCTTTCTCCAGGACTGCCTGAGGAACTGCCCTGAAACTCCAAGTCTGGTCCCATTGTTCTTGGAATGGCTCCCACTTCCCACAGGACAGAGCTCACTTTCAGATCTTGCTGCTGCCAAAGCTGAGTCCTTCTGAGGTGTCCTGATTGGCCGTTTGTGTTTTTTTTCAGTTGGGTTGGTTTGGGTTTTGTTGGTGTGTGTGTGTGTGTGTGTGTGTGTGTGTGTGTGTGTGTGTGTGTGCATACATGACACAAGCTAGAGTTATCTGGGAAGAAGAACCTCAATTGAGAAGATATCTCCATCAGATTGCCTGCTGGCAAGTCTGTAAGGCATTTTCTTCATTGATTGATGTGGAAGGGCCAGGCCACTGTGGGTGGTGCTACCCCTAGGGAGGTGGTCCTAGACTGTATAGAAAGCAGGTTGAGCAAGCCATGGCGAGCAGGTCAGTAAGCAGCACTCCTCCATGGCTTCTGCATCAGCTCCTGCCTCCATGTTCCTGCTTGAGTTCCTGCTCTGAGCTTCATCAGTGACGAATGTGACCTGAGAGCTATAAGCTGAAATAAACCCTTTCCTTCCCAAGTTGCTTTGGGTCGTGATGTTTATCACAGCAACATAAACCTAAGACACCAGGCAACTTCCAGTCCAGACACAAATGTGTGTGATTTCACCTGGATACTTCTCCACCACTCTACCATATTCTATAGCTCACTCGGGTCTTCTCAGGGAAGCCTTCCCAGGCTTGCAACATCCGTTCTTTTCTCCCCCAGGATGTTCACATGACCCCGTTTTCCTACCGCAACAGCACCAATGGTGCTGAAGAATCCTGACCAATCACTGCTCAGATGCTGAGATCCTGGCACGTGCATGTGGTCTTTGGATACATGAACATGCTGTCAACAAAGTCAAACTAGTCTTATTTTTCTAAAACTTGCTAATGTTAACTTTAGGAACAGATTCAGTTTGGTTATCAGTCTTGGCTTGTTTCCTTACACTGAAGCTTTTAGGGGTGAATCTGAAAGTCACTGAAATAAAAGGTATTTCCTGATTTGTATGTGTGCACACACGTGTGTGTGTGCCTGCAGGTATTTTCACATATGTGTGAGTGCACATGTGTGAACACCAGAGGCCAACATCATCTGTCTCCCTCCAATCAGTGATTAGCACACCATGCCTTGCTTCCTACATGGGGTCTGGGGATCCGACTTGGGTCCTTATGCTTGAATGGCAAGCCCCTGACATGATCCATGTCCCAGTTCCCACTAGCTCCTTCTCAACAGTAAGAACAAGCACTGTTCCGGGTCCCAGAAGTTTGACTGCACAGCTTTTAGCATCATTTCTACTTTCTTTTATCTCTTTCTGAATTATATTTCCAGCACCAAAGACCAAAACAAACAACCTGACCAAACATGAATAACAAAGACTAAGTGATAGGCAATTTCAAGCAGGTTAAAAACCATGGAGAACCCACCTGAGCTCTGGAGAGATGCCTGACACCACAGGGTCTCTCTCTCTCTCTCTCCTGGTGGGCAGAGGCAGTTCCCAGCATCCAAGAAAAACTGACTGTTCTTCCCTTAGGGAATCAGATTGACTGCAGCTTTTCCTACCAAGCCGCAGCATGCAAACCTAGAGGGGAGGACAGAACTCAGATGTGGGTGCCGCACCCTTTGCCACCCTTGGCCACCCTCTGTCACTCTCAGCCCTGCCCAGCCACCCTCAGCCACACTCTGCCACCCTCTGCCAGTGCACGAATTTGAGAAGCAGGCCTTTCGCTGCTGCCAATTCCTCGAGTGAACCGACTGCTTCATCAGTCTTCATGAAGGTGTTTTCTCTGTTCAGTAGGGATTTTATGTGCAGACCATTTCCATAAATCAGGCACACCCCACTTGCCATAAACTCTTCCTAGTTTGCTCCTGAAGAAATCATACTCTTAGGACTGGGGATAAAGCTCAGGGCATTTGCCTAGCATTGATGAAACCCTGAGCTCCATCCTCAGCTCTATATAAACCTAGATGTAATGCCATATGCCTGTAGACCCTGTGTTAGCAGGAGAATCAGAAGTTCAAGGTCATCCTCAGCGATGTGCTGAGCTCTAGCCAACCCAGACATCATGAGACGTCATCTATAAAAAGAATCCTACATTTTATCAGACATAGTTCCTTTTCTGTTGCTGTGATATACCACCAAGCTAACACACAGAAGGGTTTGTTTGGGTTTACAGTTCAGGAAGAGCAAGAATCCATCATGTTGGGGAAGCTCGGCAGTTCCGGGCAGATGTGAGCAGGGAGCCGAGAGCACACATCCTCACACTGCAAGCACAGAACCGACGGAGCCGTGAGTGATTCCCGGGCTGACATCCTCCAGCAGAACTGTACCACCTACACCTGCACGGACACCAACGGCAACTGAGGACCGGGGTCCGAATACCTGAGGCTGCCTGAGTATTTCCCATTCAGACGACCCCGTTGTCAGAGCAAGTCAGAGCAGGCTGGCAAGGCAGCCCGCTGGTAATGAACACTTGTTCCTGTAGAGGTTGTGTAGAGCACCCACACAACCATAACCAACTCTAGTTCCAGAGGATCTGATGCCTTCTTCTGGCCTCTGAAGGGAACCAGGAGCAGGGATGTGAAGCATGCACACAAGCAAATAATCCATACACAGAAAATAAAATAAATGATGATAATCTTTTGAAAAATCGGAGCACCTGTTTTCCAGATGGGAGAACCAGCCCCTGGGCTTGCTCCTCCAGCTCTACTGGCGCTCTATTGCTTACACACTCTTCCAGATCCTCGGTCTCCCCTTCTTCCTGCTGTTTCTCCTCCCCAGACTTCCTCAGCACAAGCTGTGGCTGCCTGCCAGGATCCTGACTCAGAGCTGCTGGGTCCACAGCTGTCTTTCCTTTTCCTCCCTCTCGGTCCACCTGTGCCACCCTCACCGGAACCGCCCAGTCTTCTGACCAGGCCTTTCAGCAAACCCTTGAGCACCGTCCAAAATGTCCCGAGCCCTTGGAGAGGTAGCACTTCTCACGGCCCCTGGGTGACGCTCTGCCATGCTGTCCTCTAATTGTGCCTCAGAAACATCAAAGGCCCTCAGCCCCTCAGACATTCCTGCTCCACGTGAACTGAGGTCCTGCTCCTCCAGGTGCCTTGCCAGTCTGTGAAGCACCTATCAACAGGTCCACGTCTTCTACCTTCCATGTCTTCTTAACTTTCTAGCCTTCCTGTCCTCACTCAATATCTACTTGCTCTTTCCTCTCTTCTTTCTTGGGGCTTGCCGAGTTACTTTTCAACTAGTTTATTATACGACCGCTGCTGTTCATCATGGCTCTTCACTAGTTGGCTCACCACGGTTTTTGGTTTTTGGATGTATATTACTAATTTCTATCTGAGAGTCTCAGGTCCTTGGTGGCGATGCCACTTACCCCCGGTTGACATTGTACTGCCTTCTGATGCCTAAAACATAGGGAGTTCCCAAAACTCTTGAGGCTAAAGATAGCTCAGCCCAGAGAGTGCTTGCCTCACACAGGAGACTCTGGGTTCAGTCCCCAGCACTGCATAAGCAGAGTGGCGTTATACACACACGTGTAATCCCAACACGTTGAAATTAGAGGCAGGAGGATCAGACGGTCAAACGGTCACCGCTACACAGTAAGTTCCAGGTCAGATTGGACTCAAAAAAAAAAAAAAAAAAAAAGGAAGAAGAAGAAAGGGAGGGAGGGAGGGAGGAAGGAAGGAAGGAAGGAAGGAAGGAAGGAAGGAAGGAAGGAAGACCACAAACAGATCAGAACACCTCTCAGTTAACCTCCTGCCACCCCCACTGCCACGCAGACGCTAAGCCTTCGCTCCCTCCCTGAACTCCAGGCCTTTCCCACGGTCATGCTTCATGATTACCTCAGTAGCTCTCAAACGTTTCTTCAAGTCCACCCACAATGAATCACACCCATTCAACAGAGCCACCGTTCTCCCGTTTGCCGGGGCCCCAAACATTTGTCTTATTCCCAGCTGGCTCCCTTGCGAGCCCACGTGTAAACAGCCCTGCGGTCCTGCGGCTTTCCGTTCTCCCTACCCTTGCGTCTCCAGTTCCATCCACTTCAGCTTACCCTTTCCGGACCTTCCTCCTCTGGGTGGCTGTCCTCAAACGAGCTCTGCTCCGCTTTCACAATTTCTAGACATGCGCCTGCAAGCTAACTTTGGAACCTTTGTACACTGAGTGTCAGGAGCATGGGGGCCGTTTCTGAGTCAGAAGCCAAGGACCCTTTCAGAGATTCTGGGTAGGAAGGCTTTGCCCATCAGTGATACGGCTGGTGGCTTGTCCTCCCAGGAAACTAACACTAGCGTCTTCGGCCGGCAAACAGAGTTGGGTTTTCTTCCATCCTTTATGTCTAACTTCTGGTGCTGGTCTTTTTCAAAGCTACCACCTCATCCACTATTTCAACAAATTCGCTCAATTTTATTGTAAACCAACCTGGAATATCCACCAAGCCCCCATCTTCCTGGCCAGTGTCTCTAAGTTTCCTTCCAGCTATTTACTATGAAGACAAATGCAGAAAGCAAGGCTCTGTTTACTTGTTTTTCAATAAAGTTTATTTTGACTGCTAGAGTGTGACTCCAGGCAGATAGCTGTCTGGCACTCAACTTCTTGCTCCTAAGATAAAGACTGGTTTAGAGGGGCTGGAGAGATGGCTCAGTGGTTAAGAGCACTGACTGCTTTTCCAGAGTACCTGGGTTCAATTCCCAGCACCCACATGGCAGCTCACAACTGTCTGAAGACCCAGTTGCAGGGGATCCACACCAATGTACATAAAATAAAGTTAAGTAAACCATAAAAAGTATTCTAAAAAATTAAAAAATAAAAGACTAGTTCTTTCTACACAAAAATCGAGGGTCCATCATGGCTTTTTCAAATAGTTTTCAGATTGCCAGCAAGCGGTGCTGCCAGGTCACCTTCCTACATAGCCAGTTCAGAACAGTCCTGGGCTCTCTACCGGCTTTTGCAGTTAGAATTATTAGCATGCCTAGTATGGAATGGCCTGACAGATGACATCAATTCAGGATTCAGAAAAGCACCTGTAATGTAGCTTCTTGATCACACTCGGGAAACTGGTAAGAAGCCCACCATTCAAGTTCACACCTCTACACCAAGTTGCTGTTGCTTCTCGCCAAAGGTAGGAGCCTGTCAGGTCTATTAACACCACAGAAGACGTCCCAGGACAGGAACAGGCTCAGCCTGAAGCTAATTTTAATATTAACACATGAAAAATAACCACGGCAACAAAGCCATCTGCCACTTGTTCCAGACACCTGAGCAAACACATGGAGAAGACGGGTCCATTTCTTAACTCACAGTCAAGTATATTAACTGTGAAGCCAAGACTGATTAAAAAAAAAAAAAAAAAAAAAAAAGAACGAGGCAGTAAAGGCAACGTGCAGCCAGGAGGAAAATGAAGGAAAAACTTTCTACCACATGAAAGAGTCCTGGCCAGTCCCCAGATACCACAAGCTTTTACCTTCTGAAGTCAGGGCTTTGCTTCATCTCAAAATGAAGACAGCAAGCTACCTGTCCGTTCCCAAACTGCCTGGTAAAGTCACCCAAGAAGCCTTTGGAAGCAGTACAGGTCCCTTCTCCGGAGAGTCTTCAGACCAGGTCTGATCTATGACCTTATAATGAATCTTAAAATGTTTAACCAGCATCATGTTTTCATACCTGATAGAGAATATTAAAATATACTGGCTGATGCCTGCCTCCTTGCTCCATGGCTCAGTCTCTGGAACCTACATGGTGGACAGATGGTGGACTGCAAAGAGTTTACCTGGGCCATCTGCCCTGTGCACCGCAACATGCCCATGACTCCTCCCGCATCGAACACACAGTAAAATATAAAACATCTTCTGAAGGGGTCCGTCTGTAGCTAACAGTCTACTGTGCATGGACATGCCTATGACAGCCACTGCCGGGTACATACATGGACATTCTAATTGTATTATACTCATGAACCGGTGATGGCAGAGGACAGATCTCGACTGTCATTTAGTCGAAAGAATTTAAGTTTATAGGATGCTTTAAAAGCCCTCATACGCCTAAAAACAAAACAGAACAAACACAGAAAGCACGGTAGGAATGTACCAAAGGCCTATCCAGATTCTTCAGATTCAATAATTGGTGATGTTTCAAAAGGAGTCGATGTTCTTACATGATTTTATATAAACTCTGCCACAAATTCATCGCACTATTTTTTAAATGAAAAGATAACAAAGCCTCTTGTTTTAATGTTTCTTGATAATTTTTCCCCCCCGCTAGGCTCAGAAAACAGGATTTTCAATTTTTGTTCAACTCCAAATCAGGTTTAAAAAAAAAAAAAGTGAGTTGATTAGCTCTCACCCTTTCCCACTAAAGGCCACTGCTTTTGAGTGACAACTAGCACGTCCTATGGTATGGGCTATATTTAAAGAGTCACCTTGGCCCTCAGAGAATGGAACTTGTCTACTTGTCTACTTTGGCTATTCCCTTCCTGCTGGGTTACATCTCACAAGCTTTGGTACAGGAAATTGCTCAATTCAGAAATCCCACATGGCTTCCACTACTCACAATTAAATTATCTAAGTAAATAATAAGTCTCTAAATGAAAAAAAAAATCAGTATTAAGAAAATACACCAGAAATTAAGCATTTACTCAACACCGAGCCAGCACCATGCGTGCTTGGTACATCTATGATGCTAGCATATTGGAGGCCAAGGCAGGAGGATTGGAAGCTCAAGGCTAGCTTCAGCTACTTGTCTTTTGTTTGCTTTTGTTTTGTTTTGTTTTGTTTTATAGGCATCCTGTCTGCCATGGGTTCCAGCTGAAGTAGAATGGCCAAGCATATGAAACACTTAGGCCATATGCCCAGTGTTCCTTCCCTGCCAACATTATCAAGTTCACGGCAGTGGTCAGGGTTAGTTAGGTTCAGAAGCCCAGGCCTCCAGAACTTAGCAAGAGACAGCATCACAGAGCAGTCTGTTCTGTCTACGAAGAGGCAGAGATCTATGCTTTGCCAATCTGACAAGCTTGTCAAGAGGGCCCAGCTGTAAACCTACGCCACTTCTGAGCAGACTGAAGTTATCAGAGAATGAACGAACACCAGACAAGCAACAAGCTGTCTAGAGCTGATGCTAAAACTCTACAGCACACATGATGCTAACCCCTACATACAGCAAGCTTTCCCCTAAAAGGGGTTCAACTGCTTTTAGACTAAGCCAATGCTTCTTAGTCTGGTTACTACAGCTCCATCGGAAGTCACACCAGCTCCTAACTACAGTGTCTGATAGCACCTGGAAAAGCCAGAGCCCGAGCAGCCTGCTGCTGACAGACTTCAGTAAAGTGCCAGGTCGGGAAAATACAAACACTAAGACATCAGTGAAATGGATACTCAAGTTCCCAAGTCCACATTTTGAAATACTACATATTTCAAAGTGCCCTTTGAACACTTTAATTCATTTAAAATTTCCCTTTGGGGGGCCGAGCTGAGAAAATATTTAACTATAAAATATCATGATGCTAAGCAGCAGCTTTAGTGACCCGACAGAAAACAACTTCAAGTTTCTCCCTACGGCACCTTGGCTGATAAAACACAAAAGCTCAGCTATGGAAGAACACACAAGAAACCACGACAGGAAGCTGGGTGCTTTCCGGTGCCCTGGGTTTGAATTACCACCATCCTCCTCTCAAATGCAGGTCAGGGACCTGGTGAGACTGAGGTCTACAAACAAAACCTAAGATTCAGACGTCTACCAGACCGTGACTCCAGGTCCACAGTCACTTTTCCAGCCCCAACAGTAAGGCATCGACATTTTGTTTGCCCATGTGAAGCTCAGGCTAACAGGACACAGAATGCAGCTGGGTGACGTCCACCAAAGGAAAAGGCAAGGCTGCCACGGGAAGGTTCCTGGACAGCTCTCTGGCATATGAGCTTCCTTCGGCAATCCTAATTCCTAATTATAAAAATGTTTGTAGGAGTGGCAGCTCCAGAGGCTCCCAGCATGTTTACATTACTAAATCATTTAAGCCCTATGGTTGGAAACTAATCTCTGAACGGTCAGAGTTAAGGTAAACACTTTTCAAAAAGTAGTTTTGCCTCATCTCAAGAAACTATGATACGAACAAAACTCACACTTACAAAATAAAGCGGGGACATTAATCTTAGAGGAAAAAAAAAAAAGCTTTACTTTACAAAGTAACTCACTTGGGTATTTGATGAAACAACCCAGACCATAGAATTTTGACTAAATGACTTTGCAGGAAACATTCTGTTTAACTTGAAGCCACCTGTGCCCGGACTTTGTAACTTCAAGTCTGAAAAGGTTAATTAAATCAAGTAACATTTCCACATTTCCACAGCAGCATAGGCTAAAAAGAATGACGAACTCAAGAGACAGTTTCATTAGTTAATATATTTTCTGCATTGTAGTTAACATATATGTACTTTATGTACTTTCTTCGAGTCATCTTGTTTTTCATGAAGTAGTGATATGTTATATTCAGATATGAGTACATTTCAACAGTCTTTTGCAATAAATATCATAAAATAATAGAGATTCGCATAATAAATATTCTTTACAATAAAAAAGTTTAACAGACTTTTGTCTTAAAAATAGCCAGGATTCAACTTTGTGGTTTACACATATAATATACAAAAAGCACCACAATTTGTGGCTAAGGCAATGAAAACACAGGAAGGATTGGAAACACCCAGCTGTTAAGAGTCAAAAGGAAAGTCAGAGGCCAGGGGCACCTTAGGGGACTGTAGCTCTGAGAGGCCTAGGGGCGGACCAGACAGGAACTTCAACTGCAGTTAGCTCTGCCCTCAGTGAAGTGGGGGTGGGAAGTCCTTCACAGACACAGGAAGCTAGGAGACACAGGGTGGACTAGCCAGCATCATCTCCAAAGTGAACACCAACATTGCGGAGTGGATCTAGATCTATGGCAGAAAGGGTGGGGAGGGGGCACGACCCACTGGCCTCTCCACAGTGCACTGTGGGGGGGAACCTGGGGGCTGGAAGGAGAGGGCAGCGAGCTGCCCGTCGCAGAGCAAACGGTGTTCTAAGGAGCAGATCCTCCCCTTCGACTGGGGGATGGGGGCTAAGATAGCTCTCATCAGAGGCAGATGAATATATAGCTTATTTAAGCACTTACATGGTTACTTTGTAATAAACCAAACCAAGTCCCTGATCCCACAGGACCCGACCCCGAACATCTCTCAGCCGAGTCCGGGCGTGCATGCATCCTCGCTGGACACAGCTGCAGGACCCGACCCCGAACATCTCTCAGCCGAGTCTGGGCGTGCATGCATCCTCGCTGGACACAGCTGCAGGACCCGACCCCGAACATCTCTCAGCCGAGTCTGGGCGTGCATGCATCCTCGCTGGACACAGCTGCAGGACCCGACCCCGAACATCTCTCAGCCGAGTCTGGGCGTGCATGCATCCTCGCTGGACACAGCTGCAGGACCCGACCCCGAACATCTCTCAGCCGAGTCCGGGCGTGCATGCATCCTCGCTGGACACAGCTGGAAAGCTGGCTTCACACCAGCGCTCCACAGGTACCCCCCAGCTCCCAGCACCCTTGAAGTGGGGTGAGAGCAAGCTGGGCGCAGTTTCACCGTCCACTCCTACAGAGACAGGAGCGACTCGAGAAGAAATACCACGTTTCTTAACAGCCACAGTTCGGAAGTCAGACACGCCGGAGGTCTACGCCACCTCCAGAAATCATGACGGCTTGCCCTGAGCCCTGGAGGGGCAGCTCTCCAGCTTACAATAGACAGTGTTGGAGTTTCTACACCTGCAGCCAGGGCGGTGGGTCCAGTCGTAACAACCCCTGCACAGCTTCAGGCAGCCCTTGGCGGGAGGGTAGCAGAGTAAGCAGGGGAGGCATAAAGACAGGGCTCCCATGCACAGGTATCTGAAGCAGCAGTGCGACTGCGAACAGGAGCATGGGTTATCCGAGTAAGAGCCCCCGTCGTCATCATTGGAGCAGTGGTAGAAAATGCCCTTGACCAGGCACATGCAGGTCCCGTACTCCACCATGCTCTCCGCGGAGCAGAGGCACTGCCGGTCGCAGGCCAGGCAGGAGGGCAGAGTCCGGGGGGCTGTACACTCTCCACACTTGCACTTGCCACACTGTTCGCAAATGAATTTGTGCTGGGTGGGGTCCTCTTTCAATGAACCCTTCAAGTCCTCCACAAGCAGCTGCTTGGGTTGGGTCCGGATGACCCTATCTGACCTATGACCGGGGATGGGCCTGGTGGGCGGAGACCTTCCCAAGAGGCCCTGCTCAGAAGAGGCGCTGCTGCCGCTCCCTGAACTGGCCGCGCTTCCGGTGCTGGTTGACCTGCTCAACACCGAGCCCCTGGCATTGCCGGAGTGGCTGGCAGGTCGGTGCTCGTAGCTGTTATTCACATTGGCTGGTATGATTTCATGAGTCCTTTCCTGCTTTTCGGGTCTTGGTGCAGTGCGAGGAGCTGGTCTTCTCACGACTGAAGGTCCTTCTGTGTATTCGTTGCTGCCTCTGATGGCCTTGATCTGGTCTAGGGACAGAATCGCAGCAGGCTGAGTGTCCCGGTCATAGTCTAACCTCTGCCGGCCTTCCAGAGCCGGTGGCTGAATCACCACTAGGGAAGTGTGGCTGCCATGCTGGCTTGGGGGATCCATGTGGAGTGATCTCCAATTCCGGCAGTCAGCGGAAACCTGGCAAGCATCGGAAATCCTAAAGAACAGTGAGAGAGAAAAGAAATGAGAAAAGGGGAAAGGGAGACTCCTGTCAAGTAACAAATTGCCCAAACCACCTGGTAATGATCTCCTCCATCGGCTGATTTCAGTGATGCAGAATCCTGGCAAGAATCCAACTCCAAAAAAGATTGCAGAGGACCACATCACAGGAAGCAAGCGAGCAAAAGATCTCATGCCACAAAAATTAGAAGCTGCGCTCCGGCTTCTAAACTGCAGAGGAAGTCATGCCTTCCTGTTTGCAAACCTAACAAATAATTAAGATGAAGCATGCCTTCGAAGGGAGCATTCACTGCGCGCCCTGGAACTGTTCTCAGAGAGTTCACTATCAGTTCACTGGCAGTTCACGTAAGGAAAATGTCAGCTACTTTTAAAAGATTAAGAATGGCTTTAGTTCTGCGGCCTCTTGGCTATTTGTACGCTGTTAAGAGCTTTAGATTAATGAGAAAATTAATCAAGACAATTTCCAAAACACTGGCTATTCCAAGCTCACGTGGAGTCTCAATAGGCCCAAGCCAGGATCTAAAGTTCATCACTGATCTGTGTGTGATGAGGAAAGGAATCTAAACGGAACTAAGAAGGCTGTGGCTCTGGCTGTCCTGGCACTAGAGCGCGCGCGCGCGCGCGCGCACACACACACACACACACACACACACACACACGCACGCACGCGCGCGCGCACACACACACACACACACACACACACACACACACGCACACTCTGTGCATACTTTTCTTTAAAGGTTAAGCCAGAATAACTTTTGTGCACAAAGTCTCAAGCCTAGAGAGCAGGGAGAAGAACCCTGATCTCTTCACATTACCTTTATCGCCTTTCATTCACCTACATGGCAGACCTTGATTTTCAACAAGCCCTGAATTGACACGCCTTTTGTTAAGAAAACAAATACACTAATATCTTGACACAACAAACACGTTTCCATGTCGAGAAATAATTTCCAATTTATAACGTATTCTTCCTAAAACAGACCAAACGCTGACGTTTCCGTTTCTGGACAGTAGGTATCTAGGCTATTTTTCACATAGATGCACCCTAAATCAAGACAGAACCCATCTCCACTTTTCCAGTGCCAAAAGGAAAAAACAAGAAGTCTTAAGGAAAAGCAGTTTGTTACGTATGCTAATGTTCCTAGACTGCACATATTTAGCTTCTTGGGGGCCCCTCTAGTTTATTTTATCTTCTCCTCACACGAGATACACATGCATAACAGCAGGCCAAAGCCCTAAACGATACTGGGAAGCCGCCAATCGTTACTCCTGTGCCCTATCTATTTTTTTTTGTTTAAAAAAATTAAAACTCCAAAACGAAGACTTTAAATGTGCCAAGTCTCATCCACAAGAAAGGAAGACGTGGGAATGGCTTGAGTAATGAAACCCCCAGGCATAGCTTTAATTCGCATTTTACAGGGCATTCCCAAGCAAGTTCGCTCTGGCGGAGCACCTCGGCGCCCCGCACCCGCCCGGAGAGGAGCCAGTGCACGCAGACAGCACTGTGGGCAGCAGCGCTGGGCGCTAAGGTCCCGCGCCGAGGCCTCGGGGGCACCGAACCGCGGCAGCTCCGGCGGGGGAAAGTTATGAATGAATACAGCTCGCGGGCGGGAGGAGGCAGCGCCCTCTCCCCGCGTCCCGAGGCACTGCGCTCCGAGCACAGGCGGCCGCTGGAACCCCAGCGCCATCGGGTGCCGCGCGCTTGGCACGGGCTGCGCGACGACCGCCAGGATCGCCCGGCCCGCCCCGGCCCGCACCTGCCGCCCGCACTCACCTCGGCCTCCGCGGCGCCGGCACGGGGCGCCGATCGGGCGGGGTGCGCGCCGCATCAAGCGCGGCGGGGCGGCCGGGCGCTCATAGCCCGCGCTGCGGCCTCGGCGGCCCCCGGGCAGGGGCGCTTCTCCGCGGTTGGCGGCGGCCGAGGGCGGCTCCGGGACATCCGCCGGGTGCGCGCGGCCCCCGCTCCACAGCAGCGTCCCGTCCCAGTCGTCAGGCGCGCGGCCCGGCGTCGTCCCGGGCTCTCGGGTCCCCGCAGGTCCGCGTCCCCGCAGTCGCCACGCCGGCTGCAGACGAGCAGAGACAGAAACACGTGAGTCCCTTGCCAGTCCGGGACGCTGTCCTACTCGCGGTGATGGACAGTCACGAGCCCGGGACACACACGCGGCCGTGCACGTTTTGCCCCCACGGAATGCCCAGCAGCCCAAAGCGCGTCCGAGCCGCGCGTCTGCTCGAGGCAAGCCCGTACTCGGGACGGCAAAGTCAGGTCTGGCACGAGCGCCCGGCGGGTTGGTCGCCAACAATGCGCACAGACACGCGGGTGCGCGGCGATGCCAGCCCGCGTCCGCACCCGCGGAACTCGCTGCCCGGCTACGGGAAAGCGAAAGGAGCCAGCTCTCCAGCTGCGGGGCCGACCGCAGAGCGCCGGGCACCGAGCTACGGCCAGCTCCGAAAACGTCCAGTTCCTTGAAAATAAAAAAATAAAAATTAAAAAATAAAAGCACCATTCTTACCTGACCTCGCCAGGTCCTCGGTGGGAGGGCAAGGCTCTCGCCTAGCGCAGAGCCCGGGGCCGGCCTTCCCGGCACATGCACGCCGCCCGCAGACGCTCCTTACTCCGCAGAGCTCTGGCTGCGGGTCCGCCGCAAACTCCTGCGTGCTGAGCACTCGCGCGCGGGCTCCGCAGCATTTCAGCGTCGCCGCCACCTCCACCTCCACGCTGGGACCCGCCTCCGGTGATATCATGTGTCAATCACGCGGGCTGTGCGAAAACCCGGAGCAGGAATTGAGCGACGGTGGATGTGGACTCTGAAAAAGTTGCCAGCGAGCGCAACTATAGGCAGGAACACAAGTTCCAGCGTCCCTGTTAGTCTGTGAGCTGTCAGCCTCCAATTTGAGGGAATCAGTGGATTCACCCTTAAAAAAAAAATGAGTTAGAAAAGAGTTATGAAGAACATTAAAAAACACCAACAACAAAACAAAATAGTCTTGTACACCACTCCACCATGCCCCAGGTAGAGGGGAAATGTGTGCTTATACAGAAAAATGATAATAGCGAAGTTCAGAGCATGTGAAATATGAAAGTTCCAGAAAGGACATTCACTTTTGCAAATGTAATATAATGGCACACCACAGGGTGGGAGTTCCTGCTGGGGGATTTTAGTGATGGCTCTGTTTCTGTTCGTGATATGATCCCAAAAATTACACGGATAAAAAAAATCCCACATCCTTCCTGTTTTGTAATGTTTGGATAATTTTGTCAAAAACACCAACTTATTTTAATTAACTAAAAATCAAGTAAAATAAGCGTAACTCGTCAGAAGTTTAAGTTTTAATCGCATGTCTGCCGCAGGGTTGGGGGAACTCCAGTAAGTGGGGAATGCTTTTTGCTTCTTCACAAACTGTGGGATTTAGGACATTTATTCTCAGAACAATGTAGCTCAGAATACAGAGAAAAGAACGGTATGCGGAACTAAAATTCCACAGAGGGTTTTTAAAAATAACCTAAGACCCCAAAAATTGTTAATAGGAAATACTTTCCCAGGCAACTGTATCAGGAATAGTATTTGGTAAAGAACAGATCTCTAGGGTCTAAATCATCCGCCAATGTGAGTTTGGATATTTTGGGCTCCAAGTAATTTTTTTAAAGCCTTAACAAAAGCAGCAGGTTTTAAAAACGATTTTCTTGTTTTTGTTTGTGTACTTCACTTTTGAGCTTTTCGAATTCAGTCGTCTGTAGAGTTGTGTGCCAGAAATCCAGGATATTCCCCTGCAGAGAACATCAACAATCAGCAGGTCCACCAGAGCATGACAGGATATGCTAGAAGCCAAGAGACTGTCTGCTCACCCTTCACGCTAGGGACTGTGCTAAAGTCGCATTTTCAAGTGTAAAGTTGATGGGGCCCTGGGGTCTTGTCTGTCCCCACAGATGCAACACTGCAATGAGCTCTGACAGCAGTGGCTCTGTTTCTTTCTGGATTGGAAGGGTCAAATCAGAACTACAGCCTCATCCCAGAGTGTTGGACCTGGGTTCTTCCCGGTCGTCTGCACAAATCTGGGGCAGAGGTCAGTTCGCCAAAGTGATAAAACGTGAACAGGGAGCAATGCACAGTTTTCATTACACAATGCTTATAAAAATATAATTTCGAAGATTCCTGCTAAAATGCACTTCAAAGTATTTCAGTCAGAGATGTGCTAAAACAAATATTGTGTTTTAAAATAACAATAATAATGATTCATGAAATTTTGTCAAAAATATTACCATCATATGTCATGTTCTATTTCAAAGTTGAATATATTGTGCAAAATTGGCTCTGCTTCTATGTATCCTCTATGTTTTCTTAGATGTCACATTCCTAGTTAGGATCGGGGTAGACTTGCCGCCTTGAATCTGGAAGACATTTAATGAAGTGTGCTTCACCTTTTTATTTCCTGCAGTCATAAGATTTGAGAGAAATTATCAGTTTTTAGTGAGAAACAGACCTTACTTCTTATTTAGTAAACTTCATTGCAGTGAGTTTAGTCTAGCAATAAACAGCCGGTGTAGGAAACGTTTTTGAAAGAGAGGGGATGTAAGGGTCGGTGGGGAAATGGCAGGAATTTCTAGTTCCCCATGCTAAGATCTGTCTAAAGAGAGTGGGGTGGGAAGGGAGGCCCAACTCGTTCTTCAGTTTCATGGGAAACCCAATTAGCCTTCTCTTTTGTTGAAAGAGAATAAAGTGGCAAACTCATCTGGCAGATGCTTCAGAAGTGCTGGTGACTTAAAAGGAATTAAAGTGCTCAAAGACTTGTTGATTTATTTATTTGCCCAAATAAAAACATCAGAGCCATTGTGTGTGTGCTTCCAGGCTAACAAGCAATACCTTCTACATTTCCGAGGATTTAGTCATAAGTTACATTATTAGCGGTGGAATTAACTACATTATCACCCATAGCCTCGCATCCTGTTGAGAAACAAACTGGAAACCAAAACATCACAGAAGCTGACGCATTAGCAGACCCAAATTCATCGATAAGCAGCCAGTAATGGGCATTTTCTCTCCTTTCCTTTTAGGGCAATAATCGCTGTATTCCTGAGCATCTTCAGAGACGCCTGCAAGGATGGGCCATGTATTTTCAGTTTCTTTTCGTGACCAGCCTTTGTAGAAGACACAAACAGACTAACCTAGTCGCTAAGGTTTCCATAAACGTTCCCCTCGTTTTCAGAAGCCTAGTTCCCACCCTCGCATATTCTGCATGGTCTTAAATTCTGCAGATGGGAGAGATGGAGTCTTGCATTGAGTAGATGACGCTGAATGTTTGGACTCTCAGCCCTACTGTGTACTGCTGGTCTCCAGTGATGTGGTTGTTCTGAGCCAGAGTCTCCCTTCCTAGGTGCAGGTGAATCCCACCAACAGCACGGCTGTCCACTCACAAGAGCCGTATGTTCACACGAGGAAGCGGCTCTGCCTCAATACTAAACAGGCACTTCTTAACCTAGCCAACAGCACGCTAAATTCTGCTCCCTGGCCCTGGATCCCTTTTCATTTTCCTGAGAAAGCACAAGAAGTCATTTTTTCTGCTCTTCCAACTTGGAACGAGGAGCGGAAGATCCCTTAAAGAAATGAATTTGTCTCTTCAGTTCTGGGCAACAGCGATTCCTAATCTGAGCGCTTCCTTCCGCCTTCGTCGTTACAGATGGGCGGAAGACCCTTCTCTGCGTCAGACCTGGAGCTCTGTCTCCTTCAAGACCGAACAGCAGAAAACCAAATTATCTTTTCAGTAAAACAAATAAGACTTGAGATGTCTCCTAGGGCTTGTCTACTTTAATGTTTGTTTCCTAATGGAATGAAATAATAGTCAGAAGCCACAGTTCTTCATTTATGGAAAAAGTAGCATATTGTAGGTCAATATAGGCAGAAGTCACAAGAAGATTAATAATGTATACTTAGTTTCCTAACTTCATAATTGTCAGGGCATTGAAAGCAATCCCACCACCACCAACAAAAATCTCAGATGCTCTATGGTGAGTGATCACATACAAGCACATACAAAGGTCGGAGTTTTGACTGTGTCCTGCTCCATGGTCGCGCATCTCGAGGGTGTCCTGTTTACCCATGTACCCTCTGTTCAGTATCACAGGCAGGCAGGTCGGAAGAACACTGTGTCCTGAAGCAAGCTGGATGGAGGACCCAGCCAGGAGAAGTCCCAGCTCTGCCGCACAGAGCTAAGTGAGTTTTGGTTTCTTCTGTGCTGATAGAAACACTAAACTTCTGATGTCCTGATGCTCCGGATGGAGTCAAACACAGACAAGTGCTTTGTGAGCTGGGGAAAAAAAATCTATATCGATAATTGGTTGGTGTTGTAGCAACATATTTTATAAAGAAGAAATGAGAGGGTTCCCACTCACGGACTTTCGTTCCTAAATAATCAGCTTAATTTGCCTTATAACTGTTTTTCAGGTCAGTCGGGTTTCATTTTTGTTCTAAGGCTTTTAGGTTTGACCGATTGTTTTGCCATATTCGCATGTGAACATGTATGTGTGTGTTCACGTATGCACACGTGGGGTTAGGCAACAGCTGTCCACTAAGATCAGGTTAAGACACGTAACTTGAACATTTATCTGGAGGCTTTTAGTGATTTAACTTTTATTTCCAGTTAAGACAATGAACATTGTAAACGTTAAAAATCTTCACAAGGGCTGAGAAAACAGTCCAGTGGTTAAGAGCGCTTGCTCTTCTTCCAGAGGACCCAGGTTTGATTCCCAGTAACCATATTAAGTGGTTCACAACCACGTATAGCTCCAACTTCAGGGGATCTGAAGCCTTTGGCCTCTCTGGGCACCTGCACCTACACAAACCCACAAAGAAAAATACACATAAACATATGATTTAAAATTTAGCCAAGCAGTGGTGGCACACGCCTTTAATCCTAGTACTCTCAAGACAGAGGCAGGTGGATCTCTGTGAGTTTGAGACCAGCCGGTCTACAAAGCAAGTTCCAGGCCAGTCAAAGCTGCACAGAGAAACCCTGTCTTGAAAACAAACATAGAAAACTAGAAATATTTAAATCCTTACTATAAAATATTAAACTCTTCTATTATTAAGAGTTTAAGAAGCAAATAAATATTTTTTAAAAAATAAACTGAAGAACTTTAAAAGTGAAAACAAAAATATTTTTGAAAAGCCTGAAGCTGCTTCTACTTGTTATCATAGTTTGTTGTGGACTTTTACAATAATTTTGGTCCTCCATAACAAATACCAGAGCTAGCAGTAGGTACAGCCCATCAATTGTTGAAGTATTTTAGGATCATGAATTTTTGTGTTGGTTTTGAAAACTGAAAGCAAAGCTCAGTGAGAAGAGCACCGGAATGAACAAAGACTCCTTGAAGCGCCACCTATTGTTAGAAAAAAGTCATTTCAAATTTCAGGGATGACAGAAAAAGCTCGGGGCTTGGACTTCAGTTTTGACAAAAAAGAAATAAATAAAAGTGTTTTGCACTCTTTTTCTTTTAAAAACCACCATATAACTCTGGGTGTCAGTCTTCAGCAATCTGTACGCACGGACGGCTCTTTGGGGAATCTTTGAGGACACTGTATCCACAGAAAGTCATGAGTAAAGTAGCATGTAACTTTTTAATTAACACGTGAGAACCAACAGAACCAAGAAGAGGACTTCCCAGAACATGTATGCTCTCTCTCCAACTGTGACCTAATTATACAAAGTTTCCGGGTTGGGTATTGTCAACTTGACCCAAACCTAGGAAGAGGAAACTTCAATTGAGGAAATGCCTCCGTCGGATTGCCTGTTGGCAGAATTTGCGGGGCATTTTCATGATTCATGATTGATGGGGGCAGGCCCAGGTCACTATAGAAGTGGTCCTGGGCTATTTAAGAAAGCAGGTTGAGCACACCATGGGGCGCAAGCCAGTAAACAGTGTTTACTCTCCGGCCTCTGCATCAGCTCTTGCCTCCAGGTGCCTTAAATTCCTACATTGACCTCCCTGGGTGATGGACTACAAATTTTAAGATGAGATAAACCCTTTCCTCCCCGAGTTGATTTTGGTCATGGTATTTTACCGTAACAAGAGAAACCTAACCGAGACAAAGCCTTCTTTACAATCCTTGTATTGAATGGTCTGACATAACAGTTTCTTGAAAGATCTAATACTTCCTGTATGAGATGTTGTATGGACTGAATAACTTCAGGATTGGAAGCCCATCTCTTTCTGAGGCTGGGTTTGGATTTTATTAATGAATTCAATAGCATTAAGTGTACTGAGTTAGACGCTCGTAGGCTGAGAAACAGTTTGGGAACATGTCAACAGAAAAATAACAAGATCCAGTTTGCTATTTTGGTTACTCTAAATCAAACGAAGGCACTTTTGAGACACAGGGTTCCAAAATGCTTTCTGTGGGATGGTGAGAGGGTTCAGTGTGTAAAGGCACTTGCTGCCAAGTCTGATGAACTGAATTCAATCCCCAGTACCAAAAGTATTAAGATCTCTCAAAAGAATAATAGAAGGAAAGAACCAACTCTCACAAGTTGTCCTCTGGTCACACACACATACACATTAGCATGTAGCTGTACACACACATGCATGCATGCCCACACACACACACACACACACACACACACACACACACACACACACACACAAACATACTGGATTTTAAAGTAATGGCAGTGTCCTGAGGTAAGCATGCTGTACCAGAACAGAAAGGGAGCTGGGATGCAGGGATCACAGGAAGGGAGCTGGGATGCAGGAATCACAGGAGAGGAAGCTGGGATGCAGGAATCACAGGAGAGGAGCAGGGATGCAGGAATCACAGGAAGGAAGCTGGGATGCAGGAATCACAGGAGAGGAGCTGGGATGCAGGAATCACAGGAGAGAAGCAGGGATGCAGGAATCACAGGAGAGAAGCAGGGATGCAGGGATCACAGGAGAGGAGCAGGGATGCAGGGATCAACAGGAGAGAAGCAGGGATGCAGGGATCACAGGAGAGGAGCAGGGATGCAGGGAGAACAGGGTTCATTTTCTTTAAGGATCGCTCCCCACCAGGAGAACAGTCGTGGAAGGGAAATAAGGAATCTGAGAATGACAAACCTCTCTTTCAGATTTTTCCCTTCCCTGGCTGAATACCAAAGGGATACTTATGATTTTACTTCAAACTCAAAATTTGTGGGATAGGAAGATGACTCAGTGAAGCTCTTGTTTTTTAAGCAAAAGAACCCAAGTTAAAGCCTGGAACACATTTTTTAATTCATTTTTTTTAATTTTTTTGGTTTTGTTTTCAACCACTGGGCCATGTATATGACTGTAATCCCCATACTGGAGAGTCAGAGACAGGCAGATTCTTCCTATGGTTCAATGACCAGCCAGCGTAGAGTACCCAGCAAACTCCAGGCCAGTGAGAGATCCTGTCTCTAAAAACAGGAGACAGCTCCTGAGGAAGGAATCCCAAGTGCACTTGCATGCATGTGCACCTGCACACATATGCACATTATAAAATTAGTTACTAATAAACATATACTTATCTAATGTGTAGGACTGCATGTATGTCTGTGCATCACGTGCATGCCTGGTACCCACACAGAATAAAGGGTATTGGATCGACAGGTAATTGTAGGCTACCATGTGGGTGCTCTTTCATTAGTTCTGAGATGACTCAACAGGGAAGAGAACTGACTGCTCTTCTACGGGACCCAGGCTCAGTCCCCTGTACCTACATGGTGGCTCACAACTATCCATGATTTCGGTTCTAGAGCTGATACCATTTTCTAAGGCAGAACAGGGTACACGTGGCATAGTACTATAAAATATAAGGCCTATTTGGAAGACAAAGGTTTTGAGACTCGTTGCAGAAAAAAAAAATAGGACTTACAAAACCAGAAAAGAAAAGGACAACCCATTAGCAGGCTGTAGTCACTTTGGGATTGCAGCCAGATTGCCAGGGCAGAGGGAGAGCACCGGAAATTTCCTTTTGTAAGGTTGTAATTGTCAAAATTGGGCAAGTAAGCTAAGGACAAATTACATCAGAATTTCAAGACTACACGAAGATTTGGGCTCTCTCCCAAAGACAATGCAATTTTAGTATAGTCCAAGGGAGTTAGCCTGTGCAAGGGTCTCTTCCCAGAAAATCCATCTGACCACACGATTGCACCAAGAAGAGGCTGCTGTCCAGGGCAGCCTTAGGGGTGCAGTGGTAATCCAAATGGGTTGAAAGGGAGCCTTTGGAGCAGCGGGGAGTGGCCGTGTAAAAAGAGGAAAAGGGTCATGTTTAAATTACTGTCCCTTCCCAAATGATGTCATGGCAGGAGGTTGAAGTCTCCCCCACAGGTCTTAGCAAAACCTGAAAGAAATGGTAAGTTTACCGACCTTAGTCCCACTAAGGGTCCTGACTGGAAGTAACCAGTCATGTAAGGAGACTTGAACGCGCAGAGATGACTCGGCCCTGGGGTCTTTAGGATGAAAAGGAGACTCCCCATCAAAGACAAGGAGTCTGTCTCTTGCATCCGGCGCCAATGTTTGTAGGGAGATTGGTAGTAACGAGAGCTCCTGATGTGTGCAGCTGTATCTACCCACTTTCAGGATCAAAGCTGAACGCATCAGGCTGTTAAAACACATGAGTCAAGCAATGTGGATGCTTCATTGGGGTCAATCACGGCATCAAAATGATTACCCCAAATTCTCCAAGTTGGCACATGAGGGTGTAGGAAGCCTTCAGTCATAACTCAAGTCCTACATTTACAGGAAATGAGAGTCAGATTGATACATATCTAGTACATTAAGAGATAGTATTGTGGTGAAATCTTTTTAAATTTTATCACGCGTCTGGGTGCATGCTCTCATGTACAGGTGATACAGAGCTCATGTGGGGGTCAGAGGACAATTTGTGGATTGTCTCCCAGAGAAAATCCTTCTGCAGTGTGGCTCCCAGGGCTCCCTCTCAGGTCATCAGCCTTAGCAGCAAGCTTCTTTACCCACCGAACCCCTTCTCTGCCTCCTAAAACCCCTTCTTTTTATTTTTTAAAAATATTTATTTATTTATTATGTATACAATATTTTGTCTGTGTGTCTGACTGCAGGCCAGAAGAGGGCATCAGATCTCAGTTCAGATGGTTGTGAGCCACCATGTGGTTGCTGGGAATTGAACTCAGGACCTTTGGAAGAGCAGGCAACGCTCTTAATTGCTGAGCCATTTCTCCAACCCTAAATTTCTTTTTAAACTTTACAATTCATTGTTAAACAGTGTGGGAGAGTCATGGACCTTGTTCACACATGGTGCTCTAAGCCTTGGAGTTCCATCAAGAAAGCAAGCTCCTGGCCCGGAGGTGCAGCTCCATTGGTGCAGTGCCTTCTCAGTATGTTCAAAGTCCTGGGTTCAAGCCCCCAGCACCACACAAACTCAAACTTCCAGGTGGACAGGCCTGGAAGCCTAGAACTCAGAAGGTGAAAGCAGGATGATCAGGAGTTCAAGGTCACTCTTGGTTACACAGTGAATTCAAGGCTGAGACCGTGTCTCAGATGAAAGAAAGGGAAGTAAGACAAAGAGAAAAGAAAACAAGACAAAAAAAGAAAACCCAAATTAAAACATACAGCTCCATCTAACAGTTGTTGACTTACGGGAGTGGGGACAGTAGAGAGAATTAACTGGCCCAGGCAGGAAATTATAGAGAGAATAGGCAACTACCTTATCAATCTAAAGGCACCAAGTGGTAATCCAGAGGTGGGTCTGGCTTCTTCACTGATTCCTGCTCTGCCCTGGCTTCCCACACTGGCACTGCCGTAGACACCATGGAACTGCTGGATGGGAGATGGCGCCGTGAACCACCAGGGTTTTCCAGAACGACGACCCAGGAAGGAACAAGGTCATGTTACCACTTACCACTGCAGAAGCGACACTTCAGGACTGGGAGTTCCACTCCTGTTCTTGGGGAGACAAGTTTGAAAAGCTTGTAGCCGATGGCAGAAAAACAGTCTGTCTGCAGCTGTTCAACCTGTGTGCTGGGTGGACGCCTTGAATGGGTGTGGTGGTTTGAAAGAAAATGGTACTTTGTTTATGGCTAGTATCCACTTATGAGTGAGTACATACCATATTCATCCTTTTGGGTTTGGGTTACCTCACTCGGGATAGTGTTTTCTAATTCCATCCATTTGCGTGCAAAATTCAAGATGTCATTGTTTTTTTGTTTTTACCACTGAGTAGTACTCTAATGTGTGGATGTGCCACACTTTCTTTATCCATTCTTCAGTTGAGGGGCATCTAGGTTGTTTCCAGGTTCTGACTATTACAAATAATGCTGCTATGAACATAGTTGAACAAATGCTTTTGTAGTATGTTAGGGCATCTCTTGGCTATATTCCCAAGAGTGGTATTGCTGAATCCCGAGGTAAGTTGATTCCCAATTTTCTGAGAAACCACCACACTGATTTCCAAATGGTTGCACAAGTTTGCATTCCCACCAGCAAGGGATGAATGTTTCCCTTACTCCACATCCTCTCCAGCATAGGTTATCATTAGTGTTTTTGATCTTAGCCATTCTGATAGGTGTAAGATGGTATCTCAGAGTTGTTTTGATTTGCATTTCCCTGACAGCTAAGGAAGTTGAACATGTCCTTAAGTATCTTTTGGTCATTTGAAATTCTTCTGTTGAGAATTCTCTGTTTAGTTCAGTATCCAATTTTTTAATTGGGTTATTTAGAATTTTAATGTCTAATTTCTTGAATTCTTTATATATTTTGGAAATAAGCCCTTTGTCTGATGTGGGGTTGGTGAAGATCTTTTCCCATTCAGTAGGCTGACTTTTTGTCTTATTGACTGTGTCCTTTGCTTTATAGAAGCTTCTCAGTTTCAGGAGGTCCCATTTATTTATTGTTGCTCTTATTGTCTGTGCTACTGGGGTTATATTTAGGAAGTGGTCTCCTGTGTCCATGCATTGAAGGCTACTTTCCACTTTCTCTTCTATCAGGTTCAGTGTGGTTGGATTTATTAAGGTCTTAATTTATTAAGGTCTTTAATCCATTTGAATTTGAGTTTTGTGCATGGAGATAGATCTATTTTCCTACAGGTTGACATCCAGTTATGCCAGCACCATCTGTTGAAGATGCTTTCTTTTTTCTGTTGTATAATTTTAGCTTCTTTGTCAAAAATCCGGTGTTCATAGGTGTGTGGATTAATATCCGGGTCTCCAATTTGATTCTATTGGTCAACGTCTCTGTTTTTATGCTAATACCAAGCTGTTTTCATTACTGTGGCTCTGTAATAGAGCTTGATGTCAGGGATCTGAAAGTTCCTTTATTATATAGGATTGTTTTGGCTATCCTAAAAGAAAGGAAGGAAGGAAGAAAGGAAGGAAGGAAGGAAGGAAGGAAGGAAGAAAGAAAGAAAGAAAGAAAGAAAGAAAGAAAGAAAGAAAGAAAGAAAGAAAGAAAGAAAATGGTCCCCCAAAGGGAGTGGCACTATTAGGAGACACGGCCTTGTTGGCATAGGTGTGGTCTTGTTGGAGGAAGTGTGTCACTGTGGAGGTGGGCTTTGAGATCTCATATATGCTCAAGACACACCCAGTGTTTCCGACCACTTCCTGTTGCCTGCAGGTCAAGATGTAGGACACTTGGCTACTTCTCCAGCATCATATCTGCCTGCTTGCCACCATGTCACACCATGATGATATGAACTAAACCTCTGAAAATGTAAGCCACCCCAACTGAATGTTTTCTTGTGGTCTTGGTGCAGAATACAAATGTCATCAATGCCATCTGTGCATGAGTCTGCAAAGGCAGAATACAATCGCCATTGTGACGGAAGGCAGGAATTAGCTATGAGCCCTGTTCCGTTCCACACTGTTGCTTACTTTTTTCTGTTACTGGGATCAACTATCTTCATCGCCATGAATTTACATTACATGAAATTCAAGCACATTTCATGTGCTGGTTTAATGAGGATGATTCCTTTGGTTAGTAAAGAAGCATTTGTACTATTAAAAAATGTTGGGTGCTGGAGAGATGGCTCAGAGGTTAAGAGCATTGCCTGCTCTTCCAAAGGTCCTGAGTTCAATTCCCAGCAACCACATGGTGGCTCACAACCATCTGTAATGAGGTCTGGTGCCCTCTTCTGGCCTGTAGACATACACACCGAAAGAATATTGTATACATAATAAATAAATAAATATTTTATAAAAAAAAATGTTACGAGGGACAAGAGTAAGTGAATATTTGGAGCAAACAAACCATACTAGGTTAAAAAGAGAAAGAAAGGAAGAAAGAAAGAAAGAAAGAAAGGAAGGAAGGAAGGAAGGAAGGAAGGAAGAAAGAAAGGAAGGAAGAAAGACAGAAAAAAAAGAAAAGAGCAGTTTGATTCTATAGCATACTCTCACTTTGTGGCATGGTGAAATTTCCAATCCCGGGGTGAACCTATGGGAGATGCTTTCTTTCCACACAATAGTCCCTTGTCCTAGCCATACTTGTTCTGAAATGACTTTTAGAATATTTTAATTAATGTGTATGTGTGTATGTGTGCACGCACGCATGCGTGTGTGTGTGCGCCTTATGAGTATAAGTACCAATGAAGGCCAGAAGAAGGCACACACAATCCCCTGAAGCTAGACTGATGGGTCGTGAGTTGTCCAGCATGGGTGCTGGGAGCCAAACTCGGGTCTTCTTCAAGAGTAGTATGCACACTTAACGGCTGAGGTGTCTCTCTCCAGCCCCTTGCAATGACTTTCTAATGTTGACATGAGCATAGATTTCCACCATATATCATTGCTGTGTGTGTCTGAAAAAGAAACTATACGTGAAGCAGACTGATCAAGGTTCCTATACACTCTCATACTCAGAGTCTGGTTCGTCTGGACTGTCTCTGGGGTAGGGTATCATGAGGCCACTGCATCATTACTTCTGCTGGGCAAGGAATACCTTACCAAGGTGTCATAAGTGAGAAAAGGGTTATTTTGGCTCATGATTTCAGAGGGGTTTAGGCCACCATTGTGAGGAAGGAATAGGGTCAGCAGTTGTCTGGTAGCAGGAGTGGGGGGACAGAGACTTACTCACATGAGGGTTAACCAGGAACCAGGGCAGATATATTCTTAACACTCAACCTTGGAGAGCCAGGCCCCACCTCCTAAAGGATCCACACCCTTCAAATTCAAACCACAAGTTCAGATTTGGCTCAGACAGAGCTCTGGGCCACGATTCTGAGCAAAGCCAGCAGTTCTGAATGGGACTGTACACTCTTCTCTGGCTTTCGTTCCAAACTTCTAAGTTTTAATGTCAGGATGTCTTGTTATCAAAAAGTGTAAGCAGAAGGCTTTCAAAACCATCCTGAATTCATGTTCCTCCTATTGTTCTTTTAAAAAAAATATGATGATGGGATGCCCCGGGCGGCCTGCGAGCCAGGCAGAGGCCACCGCCAGAGCAGTGCAGGGTCCCCGGGCGAGCGGCAGAGTCAGGCGGCTGGATGCGGTGGACAACAGAGTAAATGGACATAAGGCTATACATAAAGCTAAACATTTATTACTTAAAGAAAGGGAGACATAGACAAACAGAGAGAGACAGAAAACACATGTGCACACGGCAAGAGACGGACAGGAAAGAAAGAGGCCAAGATGGCGACCAGGTCAGAAGTGGCTGGAAGTGGGCGTGGTTAATTCTTAAAGTGACAGCAAAAGAATAACACCTCCCTCAAATGGTCCTTGGGTGGTTTCCTGAGTCAAACATAGTGGGATGCAATTGTCCACATGGACTGGATGAACGATCGCACTTTCCGGCAGACAGTAACAACTGTCTTACCACTCAGCCCTGACTGGCCCTGTAAAGGACTGCAAATGAGGATGACGCTGGGCACCTCAGCACTGAAGGTATGTAACTAGCATGTTAGCGTCAGTGACCGGAGGAGTCCCCTCTCCCTCCTCAGATGTAGTCATTCTGATACCCACCAAGCAGCAGGATAAGGGTGTGAACCAGTACACAAAACAAGGATGAGGAGCAGGTGATAGGGATGGGAGGAGAAAGCAGAAACAGAGTTGGGCCATGGTGATAATCACAGGTTGCTCTGACCCTGAGGAGCCACCAGCAGCCAGTGCCCTGTCGAGCTCATAGACACCCGAGGTGGCACAGGCATACCACAGATAAAGGATTCATGCAATCCTTTCCTCACTTTTCACTATCTCTGCTTGGGGCCAGATTTGGTTCCTTATAACCAATAAGCCTGAGAGACATCAAAGAACATACCGTCATTTATTTAAACAACCCAATTCCAGTTTTTAAGAAGAGAAGCAAGGAATAACCTTTGTTGTTAGTGGATCTTCCTCTGACTCAAGCATCAATGGGCCTGATTTTCCAGTGTCCTGGGAGGGGGGTACGTGCTTCCCTGAATGCCTGATTGTTAGGTCACACGTGACTCGGAGAGGCTGCGCAATAGGAAGCGATCTAATGGGGGGATGCGTGGATCTCCCTGGGGAAATGGAACAGGCTTTGTAGGTGGACTGGAAGCAGGTGGGGCTGGACACCTGCTTCCATAGGAGGGATCAGGTAGGAGAGTGTCATGGCTTGGGTTTCTGTTGCTGTGAAGAGACACCGTGACCATGGCAACTCTTATAAAGATAACTATTTAATGGAGGCTGGCTAACAATTTCAGAGGTTTAATCCATTATCATCATGGCTGGACATGGCAGCTCACAGGCAGACATGGTCCTAGAGGAGGGGTTGAGAGTTCTATATCTTGATTTGCAGGCAACAGGAAGTGAACTGTGACTTGATTGAGCATAGGAGACCTCAAAGCTCACCCGCTTGGTGACACACTTCCTCTAATAAGGCCACACCTCCTAGTGTCACTTCCTATGGGGGCCATATTCTTTCCAACCACCACAGGGAGGAATGGAGGGAGAGAGTATTGGTCAAGATGACAGTAATTGGAGGGCATTTAGGGGGCAATGTGGAAACTTAGGGCAGTAAAAACTTACAAGAATCTACGAGGGTGATCCTAGCAAGGACTTCTAATAAAGGAGGAAATGGAGCCTGAACCAGCCATCTCCTGTAACCAGGCAAGGCTTTCAGTGATGAACACTGGGCCACCAACCCAGCCACAAAACCTTAGGCCTATAATCTGCCCTGTCTGTAAGACATACTGGGGCAAGGGTGGTGCCAAACTTGTGGGAGTGGCCAATGAATGTGATAATTTGAGGCCCACATCATGAGAAAAAGCCTATGCTTGACACTGTCTGAGTGACCAGGACCAGGAGGCTGGATAGCCTGAGACCTAGGGTAGAAAAAAATCAATGAAACGATTCTTAATGGTATTCTGTTATACTCATAGATCAGTGCCTAGCCCCATGATCATCAGAGAAGCTTCGTCTGGAAGATGATGGAAGTAGATGCAGACATTAGTCAGTGGGTCCAAACTGGAGATCTCCATTGGGTCCCTCCCCCTGGAACTTGGGAAACCCCACAGAAAGAGGGGTAAGAAAAACTGTAGGAGCCAAAAAGGTCAGAATACCCAGGAGAACATGACTCACAGAATCAACTAAGCAAGACTCCTAGGGGCTCACAGATTCTGAAGTGACCATCACGGAGCTTGCATGGGTCTGTGCTGCACCCTCTGCATAACAACTATAAGTTAATGGCTGTTAGCTTAGTGTCTTGTGGGTCAGCTAGCAGTGGGAGTGGGCGTGTCTATGATTCCTTTGCCTGCTCTTGGGACCCTTTTCCTCCTACTGGATTGCCTTGTCCAGCTTTGATATGAGGGCTTGCACCTAGTCTTAGGTGCAAACACGACTCGCTATATCGTGTTTGGTTGATATCCCTGAGCGATCTGCTCTTTTCTGAAGGGAAACAGAGGAACAGTGGATCTGTGGAGAGGAGAGAGGGAGGGGAGAGGGACTGGGAAGAGTGGAGGAAGGGAAAACTGTGGTTGGGCTATATTGTACAAGAGAAGAATTAAGGAGGGGGTGGGGGAAAGGAGTTAAAGCTTAATAAGAGAAACCAGGCACTAAAGAACTGCTTCCCAGTCTACCATCAGGCAAACACCCTCAACACACTCCTGTGGCTGGGAATGTTGCTGCCATGCCTCCCAGTCTTGACAGGCTGAAATCCTTCTGAGACTGTGAGATAAGACAAGCCTTTCCTCCCCCAAGCCGTTTCTGTTGGTGTTTAGATTACAGCAATGTGAACGCTAATCGATGCAGTCAGGTATAGGAGGCGATTGAAACCTAACCCACACATTACAGACTGAGTGAGCCTGAGACTCCCATAGGCAACTGACTTGTTTGTTGTGAAGGTGCATATTGGTTATCAACTTTGACGGAATCCGGAATCACGGGGCAGCGCTGTTCTCTTGGCTTGGGTTCTGGACTGAGTGAAAAGGCGAGAACTGAGCACACATTTACACATTTACAGTTCTCTGCTTCCAGCTACAGAGGTAATGTGACCGGCTGTCTCCTGCCACCAGGACTTCCCCGCTGTTTTAGAATGAACTGAGAGCCAAATGAGTCCCCTTCTCTCTTGTTATTCTGTCACAGCGGCAGAAGAGAAACAAAGAGACACGCCCTCGCCGCATTAATGGGCCCAGCCAGGAGAGCCATGCGCGTCCCCACACTAGCCCTCTGAGCTGGGCAACAGCACTAAAAAGCACAAAAAACCTACTTTCGTTTTTCACTAAAATGTATGCTATACAAAGCTCCGTTCTCGTGCCTTCTCCGGTGGTGTTTTCATGCATATGTGACTGGCGTGGGATGTCCTTCTGTATATGTGTTGTTTCTATTGGTTAATGAATAAACCTGCTTCGGCCTATGGCAAGGCAGAATATAGCCAGGCTGGAAGAGCTAGAGAGAGTAGGCGGAGTCAGAGAGAAGCCACATAGCTGCCGGAGGAGAAGGACATGCGGGAACCTTGGGAACCTTACTGGTAGGTCACAGCCCCGTGGCAATACACAGAGTAATAGAAATGGACTAATTTAAGATGTTAGAGCTAGCTATAGATATGCCTGAGACAAGGGACAAACAGTATTGTAATTAATACAGTTTCTGTGTGATTATTCGGGTCTGAGTGGCTGGGAAATGAATGAGCAGTCTCTGTCTACATGAGATTGGGGAAATGTGTCCAGTAGCGTCTACAGCAGAGACTACTTTCTCCCAGCTTTGTGTTCTCAATAGAAGCAAAACCCAAGCATTGCCTTTGAAATGCTTTTCATTCTAGTATCTGCCAAACAGTAAACATTTCCTCTCTCTAACGGACTTAAAGCTGAATAGTTGAGTATCTACCAAGTAGAAGTGCCTACTGAAAAACAGAGCAAAACAGTATCAGGGTGCTTTTAAGTGACTAGCGTGTGGTTCTACTTTTTAACACCGTTACATCAGCCTTGAATTTCCCACAGAAGGCCTCATTAATGTGGTATGGTTCCTGCTATATAACTGGCTTTCTCTGTGTATGCAAGTGAATGAGTGTCTCTGTAGCTTTGGGTTCAGAGGTGAAAACAGGGAGTGTGGCAAGAAAGAGGGAGAGGAAGACTAGAAGAGGGGGAGAAGTGTCCTGAGGAGAGGAGGCAACAAAACAAAGTGCATGTAAAGTTTATGTAAAGTTTTTGCCTTTGCAAAAACTGCAGATCCCACTTAGCCCACAGCTGCCTGACTCTTACGGCCCTTATAAGCTGTATCTTCTACTGTGAACTGTGAACTTCCTCTTCCAGATCTGAGTTATTGCCCTTTCCAATGTCGGCCCTGAATTAATGAGATTAATGAGATTTTTAAAGAGCTACATGGGGAATTTGATCCTGGGACAGGAACTCTATTCATGAGTCGCCCCACTCTCAATGACAATGTGCCATTTGATGGGTCTATTTTTGTAAGGCGCTATGCAAACATTACTAATTGGGTTCTCCCTCGGTTCACAGAGACAGTAAACATCGTGGGCATACATCACCGTGGCAATCCCAGTCATCACGCATGAGCATGGGTGGAACCGTTCATTATGTGGCAACACCAGGGAGAGTCTGCAGGGCTCAGCTTAAAAGATATGATCGCCTATGACGGCATCCTAAGAGGAGTACAGCACAAAACAGTTCTCCACTTCACGAACTGAGCTTACAAGTGACTGTGGCAAAGCTCACAGTTTGAACCCATCACCTGCTCAGATTTACGTTATGATCTGATATCTCAGAAAGACCGCGAGGCTTATTAAATGGCTCCTTGGCACCTACCATCATGCCTGACAAACTGAGTTTAATCACCAGATCCCACAGGATTGAAAGAGAGAACCCATTCCTGATAGTTGTTCTCTGACCTCTACACACACACACACACACACACATACACACACACACACACACACGAGCCTATTGTACACTTGCCCCCCCAAAAAAAATAAGTGAATGTAATTAAGAATAAATGAACAAGGGCGGGCATGGTGGTGCACACTTTAATCCCAGCATGGAGTAGGCAGAGGCAGATGCATCTCTGATGGTCTACATAGTAAGTTCTAGGCCAGGCAAAGCTTCATAGTGAGACCATTCTCTAAAGAAACAAACAGAGACTATTTGATTGTCTCTCTGGCTCTCCCAGCTCTCTGAAGTGAGCTGCCTAAAAGCTTACTTCCGGATAAAAGCACAAGACAGGCACTGGGAATACATGGAACACGTATGTACTGGACACATGCTTACACCCAGAATTATAAGTAAGCATAAATCAGAAACAAACCAAGAACCAAATGTTTAAATGGACCAAAGACTTAACACAGTATAAAGAATATGCACATAGTGTTGCGGGATGGATGTGGGAAGTTCTTCACAGTCTCGCATGTTTGGATACTTGGTCCCCCTTGGTGGTGTTATTTTTTTTTTGGAACTGTGACCTTGTTGGGGGAAGTAAGTCTCTGGCCATGGGTCTTGGAGGTTGTATCTGCTTCTGAGTCCTGGCTAGCAGCTCCCAGTCAGTAAACATGTGGCACATACTGCTGTCACCCCAGTTCCCAAACCGTGATAAACTGCAAGCCCTTGATCCTGTTCACCAAGCAAATTCTTCATCTCTTTCATTATTAGTAGCAATAAACCCCTAAAAACCTGCTCAACCACATGTGTTCAGAAGACAAACAGAAATAAAGAGACGCTATTTCATATTGCTAGTCTGTCCGCTTAGTAACTACAGAAGAGAACTGGCAGAGATGGCCTCCAGTCTTCTCCCTTGCTCCATCGCTTCTGACAACCCTGTTATCTGTGCCTCTCTTAACCCCCAACCCTGTCTTCTGGAGGCCCTGCTCCCTAGAGACACAGTGCTGCCCACATCCAAATGTGTCTTCCTACCTCAATAAACTCTATTAAGAAAAAAAAATCCTACACCTTAGGCATTGTGATGCACACCTTTAATCTCAGCACTTGGGAGGCATCAGAGCCAAGTCTCTGAGGGTTCCAGGCCAGCCTGGTCTGCATAGTGAGTTCCAGGTCACTCAGAGCTATGGCACACCCACAAACCGACTTGACCAGGGCAGTCCCTGCTGAGACTGTTCCTAGGTAATGTCAGGTTGCAATGGTGTCCATCGCACAAGCCTGGCATGTGTGCGGGTGTGGGTATGCTTCCCAAACTCATGTCTGCCCATTCTTTTCCAATCTGAACAGTCTTCAGTTGCGTCCCACTGTGCACAGTGTCTGGCCCCAATGCTGAACATGGCTGTGATTTTTGGAACTAGCCCCTGCCCCTCCCTCCAGCCATATCCCGATCCTCAGTGCTGTCGCCACCTGGAAGTCACTCCTTAGGATTCTGTTGCCTCTGAAGGTTTATACATTATTCCTTCCTCAATTATGTGACTTTTTTTCCAAACATTCTGTACTTCTGTACCCAATTGTAATTACCTATTTTAAATAATTTGTTTAAGATTCTCCTTCCTAAAACTGGGTGGTGATGGTGCATGCCTTCAATCCCAGCACTCAGGAGGCAGAAGCAGGTGGATCTTCAACTCTCCATGAGTTCAAGGCCAACCTGGTCTACAGAGTGAATTCCAGGAGAGCCAGAGCTATTAAACAGAGAAACCCTGTCTCAACCCCCATCTCCCCACAAAATAAAATAAAATAAAAATTCCTCCTCCATTTTTGATCTGTCTGGAGCTCCAGGATGCATCAATGCATCTGCGAATGCCACACTCCATCCCCAGTGCACAGCACCAACCTGAGGCTCAGTAACTGGGCTTGCAAGCGCTTTCCCCCTCCCTATCTCTCTAAGGAAAAATTTATGCCCCACCAAAGTGGAAATTGATTTTGTAGCAATCAATTCAACAAAGTTCAAAATAAAGAGCTTTGGATGTTTTTCTATCCAAGCATATCCAAGCTTACTGTCAGTGTGGGCTCGTGTTCCCGCTGGAGATAAAGAAAACGGATGTTCAATGCATTTCCCTCACACTGTCTGCTCGTGTGTGAGCCACAAATAAAAAAAATTAATTAAAAATAGTAATAAATAAAGTGAAAACAGAGAGGCAGAAATGAGGCAAACCATGGCGTCGAGGCTGGGTTCTGTACTTTGACGAGCCGGAAGAAGTAGCCTGGACTCGGTGATTTCCGTCAACTGTTTTCTTTCAAAACAGAGACACATCACAGGAACAAATGCCTGAGAAAAATTTCCAATCAAACATCGCTAATCCCATTGATTGCTAGATTCAAAAACCTAACAGTGAAGTCCTTTGTATTTCTTCTTTAATGAGTATTTGGCAAAACAGTGTGGTGGAGATGTCTTGCAGGCAGAGAATCCAATGCCACTTGCTCACAAAGCGACCATTGGGACGTGAAGTAACTGAACATCTGTTTTCAATCCTGCGTCAAAATTTCTTTTAATCCAGGATGTAATTAAACCCCTGTGTTCTGTACATAGATACTGATTTCACATATACAAGTCCCGAGATGTCTAATTATAAAGTAGTTGCAATCATTTGTGCAAATCAGTTCCCATTTTGATATCCTGGCATCAGGTTTGTGCGTCTCTGAAGGACACGCACAGGTTGAGGTGGCAGTGGGGGTGAGGGACTCACGTCCTGTGTCCTGCTGCTCTGTTGTTCACCCACAGGCTGGCTTCCTGAAGTGCTGCTACTGCTACAGGGGGAGAAGCCCCAAGTCTCGGAATGCTATAACAGTGAGTGGTCTCCCTGGGCCTTTATTGTAAGGAAATCGCTCTAATTCTTTGTTAAAAAGTACAAATACTTTTTTAAAGCTATTAATTATGTGGCAACAAATAGTCACCTTAAGAACAACAACGAAAATACCCTTAAGTGGGAGACAGTAACCTCTTGTTTGTTCACATCACTCCGGACGAGAGACCTCCCCACTGTAAGTCGACTTAATGTCTTGAGTTCTTTCCAAAAGAATAACCTGAGACTGTTCCTTCCAACTTAAGTTTCTGTAAATCTGAAGTCACATAAAAGGACATGCCTTCTTGTGCTCCCCAGGGGTTCCTCAGTAATGCCTCTGTGCCTACCCAAAGGCTGAGTACAGTGGTGCGCCAACCGCTAGGATGCTTACGGAATCAATAAACCTGTGTCCATGATTGAAGAAACAGAAAGAAGAAATGGAAGCCAGGGGCTCAAGCTTCCTTACATGTTATCTCTGAAGCCTGAGCAGGAGGGTGATGCCTCTTCTAAGAGTCAGTCTCCATTTGAACATTTTAGAATGACATTACTTTCTACTAGTGACTACATTGACTTCATACAAAGACTGCAGGGCTACAGCTCAGGAGGCTGGGCCAGAAAGGTGGATGCAAAGCTTGACACTAGTCTGGACTACGGAGTGAGACATTGTCTCAAAATCAGAACACAGCCCCTTTATATCCTAGGCTAAATAAAGAATCCAGAACAAGAAACTCTTAATCAAACTTGTTTAATTTTCAAGAGGCAAAGAAACCTAGATTTTATTGTGGAAAATGTGTTCACACTATCACTCCAAGACTGCCAGTAAAGTTAAACCTCGATTTAGAGGGCAGAGTCCTCTTTAGACTGACCAGAATAAACCACAGAGTTTTTTGGTGGACCCAGATGAGGATAGAGAGACACAGAAAGAAGTAGGGAAGGGCTTAGAAAGACTCCCCTTTTTGCCCTGGGACGGTGGAGAAGATGGTCAGTTGATTGTTTCTCCATCGCTCTGTGGCTCTATCAGGTTTGTACCTTCATATCTAACTCCCGAGTTTTATTTATTAATAGAAGAATAAAAGTAGTCACTTAATCTGGCGTCCGACACATGGTGTCAGATCACACCAAGGCAGTGGAGCCGCCACCTTTCCATCACCACTGTGGCAATCTTTCTCTTGCTTACCCCAGACTCCCCCAGCAAGTCCTGGGCCTTTCTCAGTCCAGTCTCTTTGTAGCAATCTCTGCCCACTGTCCACCCCTGGCCTCAAACATCACAGGTGGCTGGGCTGGAGTCAACAGCCTACTGTCTGCTGACTCTGTCATTCAGGCCACTCCATGCCCTTGCATTCCACGATCCTCAGCCTTGCTGCTTCATGAGCGGGTGCTCTCAGCCCGGCCATGCACCCTTTGCCCAGCTGTGCAGCACAGTGACAGCCAGTGATGGTCTCTTTGCATTTCTGGGAAGCTGCCCACCTCCGCTCAATGTCAGGGGCCTGGTGGCCTCCCACAGTGCATTCCAGCTGTGCAGACTTCTCCTACCTGTCTCCCTAGGTCTGTTTTTCAGGCAGCGTCCCCCCTTCCCCCCACTTGCACTACATGACCAGCTGCAGCAGGCCTTGGCCTGGACATGCAGCCTGGCTCTGGGCATCTGCCCATACAACCAAGCATCATCAATGCAACTGGCTACTCCTGAACAGCTCCACCTATGCTGTCATTGTCAGCAGATCTGGTGAGACACATTCTTAAAGGGGAGAATTGGGTTTTTATGGAAGAAGAAGAAGAAGAAGAAGAAGAAGAAGAAGAAGAAGAAGAAGAAGAAGAAGAAGAGGAGGAGGAGGAGGAGGAGGAGGAGGAGGAGGAGGAGGAGGAGGAGGAGGAGGAGGAGGAGGAGGAGGAGGAGGAGGAGGAGGAGAAGGAGGAGGGCTGGAGAGATAGATCAGAGGTTAAGAGTGCTGACTGCTCTTCCAGAGGTCCTGAGTTCAATTCCCGGCAACCACATGGTGGCTCACAGCCATCGATAATGAGATCTGGTGCCTTTTTCTGGCATGCAGGCAGAGAAGAAGAAGAAGAAAAAGAAGGATTTAGAGTAGATTATAATTATTATTAGTTTGGTAATTAATGTTTTATTCTTTAAAAAGCAGTTTGATATCAGCGGCAAATATGAAAAATTGACTGATAAGATACAATCCTTAGAAAGACCTACTAATAAAACTAAAAATATATTTACATACAGACTAGATTAGAGCAGAAACTACTGTACCATTGCATTATGAAACTGTAGAGGAGCAGCCCGAGGTTATTAGAAACCCAACCTTAATTCATCCAGCTACCATACAAGAATGACTACCAGAACCCCACATCAAAGGACTGATCTGCAAAATATATAAAGAACTCAAGAAATTAGACATTAAAATTCTTAATAACCCAATTAAAAAATGAGGTACTGAACTAAACAGAGAATTCTCAACAGAAGAATCTAAAATGGCCAACAGATACTTAAGGACATGTTCAATATCCTTAGCTATCAGGGAAATGCAAATCAAAACAACTCTGAGATACCTTACACCTGTCAGAATGGCTAAGATCAAAAACACTAATGACAGTTTATGCTGGAGAGGATGTGGAGTAAGGGGAACACTCATCTATTGCTGATGGGAATGCAAACCTATATAGCCACTTTGGAGATCAGTATAGTGATTTCTCAGAAAATTGGGAATCAACTTACCTCGGGATTCAGCAACACCACTCTTGAGAATATAGCCAAGAGATGCCCTAACATACTACAAAAGCATTTGTTCAACTATGTTCATAGCAGCATTATTTGTAATAGTCAGAACCTGGAAACAACCTAGATGCCCCTCAACTGAAGAATGGATAAAGAAAGTGTGGCACATCCACACATTAGAGTACTACTCAGTGGTAAAAAAAACAATGACATCTTGAATTTTGCACGCAAATAGATGGAATTAGAAAACACTATCCTGAGTGAGGTAACCCAAACCCAAAAGGATGAATATGGTATATACTCACTCATAAGTGGATACTCGCTATAAACAAAGGACATTAAGCCTATAGTTCATGATCCTAGAGAAGCTAAATAATAAGATGAAACCAAAGAAAAATATATAGAGAGACCCACCTAGAAATTGGAAATGGACAGGATTGACTGGCAGGGTTGGGAGCATGGGGTGGGGGGAGAGGGGAGGGTAGGAAGAGAAGAGGAAGGTAGAGGAGAACTTCAGGGAATAGAATGGTCAAGATGGAGGAAGGACAGAGATGAGAGCAAGGAGAGAGATACTGAGGGAGCCATTATAGGGTTAGCAGAAACCTAGCTCTAGAGAAATTCCCAGGAATCCAAAAGGATGATCCTACCTAGGACCCTGGGCAATAGAAGAGAGGGGGGCCTGATTTTGACTTGCCCTGTAGTCAGACTGATGATTATCTTAAATATCACCATAGAGCCTTTATCCAGCAACTGATGGAGGCAGAGACCCACATCAGAACACTGGACTGAGCTTCCAAAGTCCAGTTGAAGAGTGGAAGGAATGAGAATATGAGCAAAGAGGTCAAGACCATGATGGGTTCATCCACTAAAACAGTTTGCCTGAGCTAATGGGAGCTCACCAACTCCAGCTGAACTGGAAAGGAACAAGCATAGGACCAAACTAGTTCGTCTGCATGGTTGGGGCAGACTGAGGGGCCACTGGCAGTGGCACCAGGATTTATCCCTACTGCATGTACTGACTTTTTGGGATCCTATTCTCTTTAGATGTGTACCTTGCTCAGCCTTGATATAATAGGGAGGGCCTTGGATCTTCCATAAGGCAATGTTCCTTACCCTCTCTAAGGATTAGATGGAGGTGGGGAAGGAGGGTTTGTGGAGGGAATGGGAGGAGGAGAGGGAGTGGGAACTTGGATTGGTATTTTTTAAAAAAATCTAATAAAAAAATGACCACCAGATAATAGGCACCCCCAAGGCTTTGAAGAAGTTAGCTGGGATCCTGTAAAGATGTTAGATTTAAAGAGATCTAAGGAAGCAGTCATTTCAAATAGTATTCATTCACTCTTTGTGAAGCAGAGGTTAAATTCATAGACAACTTGAAACAGAATTATCCCTTAAGACTGGAAATATTTAGCTACAGCAATATTGGAAACAGATCCTCAGGTACAATGGAAAACATGGTAGAGAGAGGAAGCTAGGGTCATAGAATAACAAAGTAGGGCTAGAGGTATTGAAATTCCTAAAGATCAGCATCTCAGTGAAGGTCACTATGTTGATTTGCAAGACACTTTAGATTTGATGACTATACTTTGGCCCTATGCTGTATAGCAGCTTTTAATGCTTGGAATAGGTTGAAGAATCAGGAAAGAGGACTTACTAAAATTATGCAAGGTCCTAAAGAAGCCTTCACTGATTTTTTACAAAGACTGACTTTAGCTGTAAACAAAACAATATCCTATCCAGAAGCTAGATAAATATTAATTGAATCTTTGGCTTTTAAAAGTGTTAATTCAGGGAGCTGGAAAGATGGCTCAACAGTTAAGAGCACTGACTGCTCTGCCAGAGGTCCTGAGTTCAATTCCCAGCAATCACATGGTGGCTTACAACCATCTCTAGTGGGATTTGATGTCCTCTCTGGGGATAAAGGTGTGCATGCAGATAGAACACTCATATATATATATATATATATATATATATATATATATATATATATATATATTGGATAAATAAATCTTTAAAAAAAAAGAAAATGTTAACTCAGAATACAAAAGGGTGATTAGGTCTTTAAAGGCAAGATCAGCATCATAGATGAATGGATCCAAAATACAGCTGATCTGACATTTATGATGGTATTTTGATAGAAGTGATTTCTAAAAATTTTAAGAAAAAGCATTTCTAGAAACAATGTTTTGTTTTGTTTTGTTTTTTTCTAGAGATAATTCAAAGAGAAGGTCCTACCCTTCTGGAGTATGCAGAAGGTGTGGCAAAGGTCAAAATTGAACTAATGAATGCAGATCAACATGGGGGACAGGCAAGGTAACACTTGGCCATCGGAAAATGCCTTGTTAAAAACCATACTGCTCTGAATGATAGACCAGCTTCAGTAGACAGAACAAAATTTTCAGGAGAGACCACAAAACAAGTATTTTGACAAACTTCTATAAATGATCAAAGATCAAAGCTAAAAGATATAGAAAAATGGCATTGTAATTGAAGGTTTGCTAGACACAGGAGCAAATTTACCAATAATTTCACCAAATTGGCTCCTTCTCGAGCTAAATACTCAGTTTCTAAGGATTGGACTTAATCTCAGGTAAAACAAAGAACAAGGTTGGTCAAGTATATAGAGCCAGAAGGACAGATAAGGAAATGAAAGCCATATGTGACTAATAGCAATGAATTTATGGGGGTGTGATTTGTTACAACAACAGAAAACACAGATTAGCATTCCTTCAATCTTGTCTATAAACCATAAAATGAAGAATGCTTCTGAGAGAAATATTAAAAGGTATCATCAAGAACAATCATTGACTGCTCAGGTTGTACATAAACAAGACACAACAACTGGTGGCCTTTCAAAGGTACCAACAGCCTTACCTTTAAAATGATTAACTAACAAACTTGCCTGGGTGGAACAATGGCCTTTGACATCAGATAAAGTACAGGCAATAAAAACAGAGAGTAAAGGAGCAGCTAAATGCTCAACATACTAAAGAATCAACCAGTTCTTGGAATTCTCATATGCCATTAGAAAGAAATCTAAAAAATGGAGAATGATAACAGATTTGAGAGTTATCAATTAAGTGATCCAGCCAATGGACTCTTTATAACCTGGATTTCCCTTGCCTTCTTTATTACCTAAAGTGTGGTCTGTTATAGTGATTGATTTAAAAGACTGATTTTTTTTAACTATACCTTTTCAAAAACAGGATAGAGAAAAATTTGCCTTCACAGTGCCTACTTATAAGTCCAAGCCTGTTAAAAGGTATCAATAGAAAATTCTTTCATAAGGACTATTAAACAGCCCTACCTTGTGTCAATATTTTATACAAGAGCCATTGGAAATAACTCATAAACACTTCCTGAATCTATATTATACCATTATATGAATGATATTTTACTAGTTGGTTCAGATGCAGATACCTTAGAATGTTTGAAGATATAAAGAAAATTTTGTCTCATTGGGGTTATAATTGCACCTGAAAAAAATACAAAGAGAACATTCTATTAATTACCTAGGATATAAGATAGGTATATCCTATCACAGAAAATATAATATAGGATAAAAATCCTATCACAGAAAGTGTAAATCAGGAGATATCAATTGTGAACTTTTAATGATTTTCAAAAATTGCTGGGAGATATTAAATGACTGTGGCCCATGATGGATTATCAACTCAAGAACTAAGTAATTTATTTCAACCCTTACAAGGTGATGATAACTTAAATATTACAGAAAAATTATCAGCTGAAGCTGAAAGAGAATTGACTTTGATAGAAAATAAATTATAGGACGCCCATGTGAATCACTTAGATCTAGAGCCTGATGGTATTCTGGTTACTCTTTTATGTATTCTCCCTCAGCAATTCTTACACAGAGAGAAGATAATATTTTAGAATAAATATTTTTGCCACATAAACAGTGTAAAAAATGAAAGACCTATGTAGGGAAGGTTTCTGAATTGATTCTGAAGGAAAATTGAGACTTTGTCAATTAACAAGAATAAATCCAACAGAAATTTGTGGTGCCTTTTACTAATGTTTAAATTGCCTCACTATGGACAGGAAATCAGCATTGGCAAAGACCTTGCAGTAATTTCTTAGGAGAGATTAGTCACAAATATCGCAAAATCAAGAGACTTCAGTTTATAAAAAGAAATAATTGGACCATTCCTCCCACTGTACAAGGAAAACCAATTTCTGGAGCCCCTACCTACTATGTTGATGTGAATAAATCAGAAAAGGTAGGGAATAAGTTAGTAAAAAAAGTAAAGTGCCTCAAAGCCCTTATGATTTGGATAAAAGTCAGAATTACATGCTATTCTCATAGTATTATAGATTTTTCCAGAACCTCTTAATATAGTTACTGACTCTCAACATGCAGAGAGATTTTTTCATATTGAAACAACTGAACTTATTCCAGATGATTTGAAATTAACTTTGTTATTTCTTTAATTATAAGAAATAATCAGAAACAGAAATCACCCTTTATATATAACACATAACAGATCCCATATGCATCTACCAGGCCTTCTAGCACAAGGTAAGAATGAAATCGATCAATTATTGGTAGGAAATATGCTAGAAGATTTGAAATTTCATAAGAAACACCATGTTAATAGCAAAGGTTTAAATAAAGAGTTTTCTATCACTTGGCAAGCAGCCAAAGAAATTATTAGGAAATGTCCTACCTGTTTTTTGTATAAGCAAATTCTACTACCTGAGGGAAGTAACCCAAGAAAGAAACTTGGCAAATGGATGTGTTTCATTTAGCAGAGTTTGGAAAATTAAAGTATGTGCACCATACCATAGATACCTATTCAGGATTTCAATAGGCAATTGTTTTGAGTTCTGAAAAAGCTGATTCTGTAATTACACATTTATTAGCAGTTATGACCATCATGGAATACCTGTACAAATTAACAAAGACAATGTTTCAGCATATGCCTTAGTAAAATGAAACAGCTTTTTGCATATTACAATATAAAGCATATTACAGGTATACCACACAACCCTACAAGACAAGCAATTATAGAAAGATCTATCTGCACTTTTAAAAGATAAGCTTAATAAGCAGAAATGGATAATAAAGACCCTAGAGATAGATCATACAATGCTTTTTAAAAATGCTAATAAGAAAGGAATGTCAGCTGCCAAAAGACATTGGATAATGTAAAAAACTGCTGAATTAAATCAGCCTGTATAATTTAAAGATGTGTTGACCTCAGAATAGAAACCAGAATGTATGTTATGTTGGACAAGAGGTTTTGCTTTTATTTACACAGGAAAAACTGCAGATATGCTATAGGATAATGCTCTTGTACACTGTAAAGATTTGTCATTCATAATGGTTTAATAAAATGATGTTTGGCTAGTATCCAGGCAGGAAGTATAGGTGGAGTGACAAGACTAAGAGAATTCTGGAAAGAGGAAAGACTGAGAGTCAGTTTCCAGCCAGGCACAGAGGAAGCAAGATGAGAATGCCTTACTGAGAAAAGGTACCAAGCCACATGGATAAACATAGATAAGAATAATAGGTTAAGTTGTAAGAGGTAGTTAGTAATAAGCCTGAACTAATAGATCAAACAGTTTAAAATTAATATAAGCCTCTATGTGTTTATTTGGGACTGAATGGCTATGGTACTGGACAGGACAGAAACTTCCATCTATAGAGATACCAGTGAGACTGATAAAGATTAGATTTAAACATATGAGATCTCATAATTAGAAGAGACTATCACTCATCAAACAGCATGGCCATTCAATCTAACTTATAAAACTAACAAATGATTTTCATTTATCAGACATAACCTGTCGAAAAGAGAAACTCCCCAAAGTTAGGGTTGGGGCAGAGGTGTATTTTTAGGTTTTTTTTTTTTGTTGTTTGTTTGTTTTGTCTTTCTAGAAATGAAGGCATCCAACTAAGAAATCTAATTACCACGGGGCAAATTAGACATTTGAAGAATATGTCCCAAGAAAAAAAGGAAATTGGCCTAATGGTATAGCACATTTTCAACAGGATAAAATTTTATGTCTTCCCAAATGTTTGTTTCTGCTATTTTCTACAGAAATATAAGACAAATGATCATTCATAGCCTCAATTCAATTAAAAATTAAACTTGGTTTTGGAGTTGGAGCATGGCTCTCTCCTTCTTTAAACACAAGGAAAATCTAAAGTCTCTGATATGGGACAGAAGAAAACCAAAATTAAGTAATTATTTTGTTGTCATTAATATCATAATTCTTTCATTTTATCTTGGCTCTTTAAAACTTTTCTTAAGGTATAAATATTATCTCAAAATTGATAAGATTAACATAAATATTTAAACTTTCTATCATGATATTAATGGCCATATAGAGTACTAATTCTAGAAATAGCCTTTATCTGACTTCCTGTACATGATTTCAGGCTTGAATCTGAAGCAGGTAATTAGGAATTAAGTTTGTGTATTCTGTGTGTATTTAGTAGGTTGAGGTCCTTTAACCTCTCCAAGATCTGCTGCATATGGTATTTAAAACATTTAAATTTTCTACAGAACCTTGGCCATTTCTACACGGACCTTCAAAGTCTCAAAAATGGTGCTGGGTCCCCACAATGACAATTCCACCTGGATTGTAGTAATGCCACAAAGCCGACAAACACCACCCAAAGATCAGCTTTGGACAACAAACTGTTCAGAACAATTTCAAGGTGGTGAGCTAAGATGGTCCAGTCTCATAGACTACTCCAGCCAGGATTTTGGACAACAGCTAGCTCTCCCTGGACTTGATCCTTACCTCAATTTTCTCAGGGTACCTTACAGATGATATCAATGTTAGACATAATACCTACATTCCAAAGACGTGGGATGGATGTGTTTTGGTTGTTTGGTGGATGTTTGCCATCATTTAGGGGAGTTAGTTGCAAGTTGTTATTTGTCATAGTCACGGAGGAAACTAAAGAAAGGAGATTAGATTCAGGGATCCTGAAAAGAAAAAAAGGGGAGATATAGAAATGATAGGATAAAAGGGTAGATTATTGAATCTATTTTTAAACTAAAAAAGCAACTACTAGTCTTAAATATTTTACATTGGTATGAATTTTAATATACTGATACAAATTTAAGGTTATTTTTGTTACACAGTATATATGTTTCTACTCTTGTTTGAGATATTTTTGTGTATTGGTAAAAATTTAAGATTATTTTTTATTATATTGAATATATGTTTCTATTGTTGTTCAAGGTATTGTACCTATGTAGCTCATTTTAAACTGCGGTGTAAAGTTCTAGTTCTTGAAAACTATTTAGAATAATTAATAAATATAGGTTAGTAGTTAGTCATCTATAATAATCAAACTAGTCATGTTAGGTATGTTTTCAAGGTCAAACAAAGATATATTTTAAATAGATGGTTTTCAAATACTTCAGAGACGTATGTAATATGACATTTAAAATGTTTTAGTAACATAAGGCTTTTTATGACAACAAGACATGTCTATTCCTGGCAGCACCAATTTACTTCAAAAAAGGATGATGGGCATCAAAAAAAACCCTCCATATGGAGTTTGCTTTCATTGTGACAAAGTCAGCCACTGGGCAAAAAAACTGCCCTTGCCTCAGTTGCTGACAGTATGCTGTCCAAATTGGACAGGCAGGACACGACTGCGAAATTTTGACAAGACAAGGTAGAAAAGTCCTTCGAAATTTCCTGCTTCACAAAAAGTCTGTCAGATATTCTAGGCATGTAGGTCAAAGATGGGTATCCAAATGTCACAGAGAAATGTTGGGGGTGACTGTCCAGGCAACCAGTTTCTACTGTCATTTCTATAGTTTTGTAAGTTGCTTGCTCTGCACTGTCTGTTTACTCAGGCAATATTATATCCTCGGGTCTCTGATGGGGTTGAAGACTAGATAGATATAGTTTTCCCTAGTCAAGATAGAATGCAAATTAGATACAAAAATTTGAACTCATCAAGATATAGTAGTAGACGATGGAGCATTTTCTCTGAATTCAGCAAATACAAATGACTGTGTACCAGGATTTTTTTCTTTTGGCTCACCAACAAGTTGCCAAATCATGACACAGAAGCTTATTAGTTTTGAGTGCTTGGCCTAGTTTAGGTACATTTCTGGTTAGCTCTTTTTAACTTAAATTAACCTATTTCTCTTTATCTACCTACTTTTTGCCTCTGGGTTATTTATCTTCTTCCTTTTTTTCTGTATTCCTTACTTTCACTGCTTCTTGTGTCTGCTGACTGACAGCTGCTTGGTTTCTGGTCCTAGGTATCTCCCTCATTCTCTCTTCCTCTTTCTTCTTTCATTCCTTTTGTTTTCATCCTAGATTTCTCCTCTCATTTATTATCTCTTCCCAGCACCCCTGCCTATCCCTCTCCTGCAATTTCTCCTCCTATTTATTCTCTCTGTTCAGGACCCCTGCCTATTCATCTCCTACCTAGCTATTAGCCATTCATCTCTTTATTAAAGCAATCAGGTGCCTTAGGCAGGTAAGGTGAAACAAATGCAACACATCTTTACATAATTAAACAAATGAAGCATAAACAAAAGTAACACCTTTACACAGTTAAAGTAATATTCTACAGCATAAACGAATGTAATCCATCTTTGCCTAGTTAAAATAATATTCCACAACAGGACTGGACATTGTGAATGTAATTCTTACTTGATAACTGTTCTTATTGTACATAGGTTTGTCAAAGTTGATAATTTTCTTTTTTTTTATTTAGACAATACCTGATAATTGTTGTTATTGTATATAGTTTTACTATGTTAAAATTAAAACCATTCCTTTTTATTTAGACAAAAACAGGGGAAATGCTGTGGGAAATTTGTTTACACTGTCACTCTGACAGAGACAATAAAGATAACCTTGATTCAGAGGGCAGAGTCCACATTCACCTGGCCAGAATAAACCAGAGTTTTTGGCAGACCCAGATGAGGACAGTGAGACACAGGAGGTAATAGGGAGAGACTTAAAAAAATTCTTGGGCATTTTGATCTGATAAGGTGGAGAGGAGGGTCAGCTGATCATTTCTCTATAGCTCTGTGAATCTATCCAGTTTATACCCTAATATTTGACCCTCGAGTTTTGTTCATTAATAGAACAATAAAAACAGTTACTTTATTTTATTACTTTTTAAAAAACAAATCACCCCTTTAGTTTACAAGTGTTTTGGCTTTTTTATTCACTGCTGTGTGTGTATTCCTGCATGTGCTCTGGCTCACGTAGAGGACACAGTGGATGTTTGCTGTCTTCCTCAGTTGCTTTCCACCTATGTTTTAAACTTAGAACTCACCTATGTGGCTAGGCTGGCTGATCAGACAACCCCAGGATCCCCCTGTCTCAACATCCAGCCCTAGAATTACAAACACATGCTGCCGCCTTCAGCAAATCACTTCAGCTCCATGTATCCAAGATTCACTGTCTGTAAAATAAAAATGATAAGAAAAATTAAAAAAAAATAAAATGGAAAATAGTTCAAAAACAAAAAAAAATAACAAACAAACACACGTTGCCATTCCTTGCTTTTTAAGTGGATACTGAGGGCTGAACATAGGTCCTCGTGCTTGCCAGGCAATTTCTCAATGGACTTCCCAGCCTCTTTCATTTCTTTTACATTCTTTCTTCCTTTGAACAACCCATCAACAATTAATTAAACAGGAGTTTGTTGGCATCGCCTATGGCAGATAAAGCATCAAGTTCTGTCCTCTACAGAAGACACTGACATCCCTACTGAGTAGTTTACAACTTAATTCTAAAGTAAGGGAGCCAAAGAGGAATGTGAGACAGGCCTGTGATGGATACAGCTGGCCTTTGTGGATAGTTTTTTTTGGGGGGGGGGGAGCAGCCTCAGAGTTTTTGACTGATAAGCCTTGCATTTCTAAGACCCTAAGGGGGGTGCTGGAGAGATGGCTCAGAGGTGAAGAGCATTGCCTGCTCTTCCAAAGGTCCTGAGTTCAATTCCCAGCAACCGCATGGTAGCTCACAACCATCTGTAATGGGGTCTGGTGCCCTCTTCTGACCTGCAGGCATACACACAGACATAATATGCATAATAAATAAATAAATAAATATTTTTTTAAAAAAAGACCCTCGGGACATGTGGTCCTTCATGCTGACAGATTTAGGGCAGGAGCAGGATACCTATGGTATCACGCAGGAAGGTGACCAGACAGGAAGTTCCAATGGGATGCAGAACAGGCAGAGGGAGGGAGCCACAGTGGCTATCAGTCATGAGACTTGAAGCCTCAGCAGAAACTCAGCACACCAAAGCCTGGAAGCTACCGAGTAGGCAGCTCCATAATGGATGGCCACACATGGATGTCCAGAGGGGACATGGTGCCACTGAGGACGCACGTGCTTCCTACTTCGGATCTTCCCAGGTATGGCTGACTTTGCTCACCTCTTCCTTTGGTTTGTGCAGGGAGAAAAACATTGTCCATAAACACAAGGACTCCAGGATTCACAACCCGCTGGACCAAAGTGATGCATTTTGCATCGTTCAGACTAGAGGTTTGTGTCAGAAATCTTGGGGAGAGCTGGTCATTGGAGAAGTGAGGATGTGAGGCTGGCTTTGGGAAGGAAAGGCTTCATGGTGAGCTCAATTCCATGTCTCAGACAGTACGCAGACTGAAGTGTTGGTAATTCCAGGTTGTTATGGTCATAGGCTGGGTCAAAAGGAAGAGCGCTGGAGGCTGTTGAAGTAGCTGAGCACCAAGTGATGAAGGCCTGACATGCCAGAGGAAATAAAGAGGAGGGACCAGGTTGCTGAGCAGGGAATTGACTGCATAGGTAATTTGGATCTGGAAAGAAACAGTGGGAGGCTAGAGCTAACAGCGGGTAGAGGTAGTGTTAAATTGTTTAGCTTAGAATGCAAATAACTTTTAAAAACACATCCTGAGTCCTAACTAGGGCTGATTTGACAAGACCATAAGGAATATTTGCACATGGTAAGGTCTGTGGCGAATTCTGTAAGAACAGAGATCTTCCCAGGAGACACAAAAGACTTGCGAGGGGAGCACGTGAGATCTGGATAATCAAGTCTGGTCTGCAGAACAGATGGCTGAAAATATGAATAGAATCCTGAGGCCGAGAGCAGCGAAAAGAAGAGAGAAACCTGAGCACAATGATTTAGGACTCGGGAAGCGTGCCAGTGACCTTTATCATGGCTGTGACAAGTACCCGAAGGGTTGACTGGGCACACAGCTCCAGGGTACAGGCCACCATGACCGGAAATGCTGTTGATTCTTAGATCACTTTCTCCTCCTTATTCAGTCCAGGACCTCAACATAGGAACAGTGCCACCTGCGTTCAGTGCAGGGGGCGGGGGTCCTGCCTCTGCGAAATCTGTCTGAAAACATCCTCACTGATATACCCACAGGAGTGTTACCATGGTGACACAATCCTGTCGTGGCGACAATGAAGACAATCCATTAGAGGGGCTATTCCTAGATTGAACCAAAACTTACTGGATGGCTGTTTTGCTTCAGGCATTGGGCCAGGCCCTGAATACACAAGGGAATCAAAATCGGGTCTCTGCTTCACCACCTTGCTAGGTTAGTGGAGAGACTGTGACTGGGTCTAAGGCCACGTAAAGTGTTGAGCCAGTCTTGTTCAAAGGCCCGGGGAGACCTAGGGACTGTAATCGGTACAGGGGTCAAAGAGTCAGACAGGAAGGAGGCAGGAAGGGCTTCCCTGATTAAAAAGTGGGCAGGGAGCAACAGTCTACGGAAATCATATGAGTTTGAAATGCCTAGCTGGTTTGGAATCTCCAAGGAGAGCTCAGGAGATAAAAGGAAGCATGAGATTCAACTTGAAGAACCAAAGGGTTACCTGGAATACCCAGCTCAGGAGAGAAACCCCACTGTACCTGATATATCAATACTCAATAAATATTGAATCAATGTGCTGAAATTTTCATAGCAATCTTTACTGAACTGGTGGTACTGGTCTGAAAACCTTGCTACCTGGGGGCCCAAGGCAGAAAAACTGAGGACACTAGACTTGTCTAGACTGAATAATAGATTTACACTTAGCCTGGACAATTTAATGAGACCCTAGCTCAAAATAAAGAGTAAAAATAGGACTAGGTATATGGTTCAGTTGTAGAGTGTTTGGCTTTGCATGACTGAGGCCCTGGGTTCAGTCCCAAGTGCTACAAAACATGAAGAAAAAAAAAGACACAACACTTGCATACACCACTGAAATACAGGATAAGTGATGTAGGAGGGTCATTTGCCTATGTGTTACTTTCATTGGTTAATAAAGAAACTGCCTTGGCTTTTTGATAGGGCAGAATTTAGTGTAGGGCCCTGTCTTCCCTGTTCCTTGAGGCCAAAGCACAGGATGCAAGAAATGTTTACGCCAACCAGCTTAGCTTCCCCTGCTCGATTCTGCCAGCTAGAGGGAATTAGTTCAAAGCCTTGTTTCTGTCATTGCTATGATAATTTCATCTGCTAAGGAAGGTCCTCACAGGCGCCCTAAATCTCCTCCCACCTGTCTGTCAGGGTTCCCAGCTTGATACCCCCTACATGGAAGCTCCGGCCATTGGCGCCAGGCGGCCAACACCCCTCTTCTCACTCCCAGGTGGGAGGGGGCTCTCGTCCTTTTGCCTCCAAGTATTTAAGCCGACATGTGCTGAATAAAGTTGACATTTACCCTTTGGGCGAATGATCCTGGTCTCTCTGTGTGTGTCTGTTCAACTCCTAGGATATTGATCCAGTCTCGCGGTTCAGTTTGGGAAGCGCACCCCGTATCAGAGAGTGGGTTTCCGCAGATTCGGGCGGAGCAATTTAGATAGGTGGAGTAGACCAAATAGAATGCTGGGAGAAAGAAGCAGAGTCAGGCAGACGCCATGATTCCCCTTCCTGAGACAGACACTGGCTAGACTCAAGCCGGTAACCTTGTGGTGGCATACAGATTATTAGATATGGGTTAGTCAAGATGTGAGAGTCAGCCAATAAGAAGCTAGAACTAATGGGCCAGGCAGTGTTTAAATGAATACAGTTTCCGTGTAATTATTTCGGGTGTAAACTAGCCGGGGAGCCGGGATCCCGGTGGGAACGCAGGGCACTGCTCCTTTTGCAACAGATAAGGGCCAACCAAAGATCCATGTCTTATTCCTAGCCTCTGAGTGTGCTATATTACATGCAATGAGAAGTTAGGGTTGTACGTGGCCTTAAGGCCGTTTTTTCAGCTGCCCGAGTGCAAGGAGGCTGCCTGGATTCATCTGAGTGGGTGGGACAACCACTGCATCCTTAGGTGTAGACCAGGGGAGCAAAGGAGTCAACATGGAAAATGTCTCAAGCCTCCAGCAGTTTCCATTGACTTTGAAGACTGTGCCATTAGCCCACACAATGCAGAGCGGCTTCTAGAGGCTGGAAATGGTCAGAAACAGATTCTCCTCGGAGCCTCCAGCCAAGAGCAGAGGTTGCTGGGTACCAGGACTTCAGCAGGCAACCCTTGTTTTGAACCTCCAGATTGTTATGTAATAAATTCATGTTTCTAGCCATTGGCTTTTATCAGCTGTCACAGTAGCAATTGGAAGCTAATACTGTCATCTTATAGATATGACTTTTTATTTTATTTGTTTATTATTTATGTGTATGTGTGTGCACCTACATGGATTTATATTACCAACTGTGTGCAGGAGCCCAGATAGGTTCGAGGAAGACATGAGATCCCCTGGAGCTGTAGTTACATACAGGCGGTTGTAGGCAGCCTGGTGTGGGTGCTGGGAACTGAAGTTGGGTCCTCTGCAAGAGCAGAAACTGCTGATCACACTGAGCCATCTCTCCAGCACTAAGAAAAAAATTTTTTTAAAGGATTCAAAGACTGAAGAATTGAAAAAAGGACATGAATAACCTACTGTCTCTGGGCAAGAAGCATCACCCTAGTTCCTACACCATTAAAAGAAAAATGAGGAAATCCATGAACAACTTCTTGATTATGAACCATACAACTTGGGAGAGACACGCCACTTTCAAAAACAAAACTAATATAAAATCCAACCACTGTGAAATAGATACCTAAACTGTCTTATGTCCTTTAGACTTACTTGTAGTGACACTACAAAACAGTCACACTAGTCAGCCATACAGGCCAGGCAGTGAAGGCATACACCTTAATCCCAACAGCCACACTGGTTAGCCATAGAGGCCGGGTAGTGGTGGTGCATGCCTTTAATCCCAGCACTAGAGAGGAATGTAAGGCAGGATGAGATGGAAATCACTTTCTTTCAGTACCAAGATTTCATTGAGGTAAGAGCTCTCTAGTGGCTTGGCTGCTTTGCTTTTCTGACATTCAGGTTGAACCCCAATATCTGTCTCTGGGTTTTTATTATCCGTTCAACATCTGCTGTTTGAGTGCTCCACAAAAAGAAATCTTGGCTGTACACTGAAACTCAAAAAGGAAAACTTTGGGGCTGGAGAGATGGCTCAGTGGTTAAGAGCACTGCCTGCTCTTCCAAAGGTCCTGAGTTCAATTCCCAGCAACCACATGGTGGCTCACAACCATCTGTAATGAGGCCTGGTGCCTTCTTCCGGCCTGCAGACATACGCACAGACAGAATATTGAATGCTACATAAATAAATATTAAAAAAAGGGAAAAGTTTGATGAGGTTGAGCCACCTTCGCCAACACCTGGCAGGTGTGAGGGAGGGAGACTTTCTGTGTTAGCGCCACACCGTGTGACAAATGACTGAGGAGAGTGGCCCCAAGAAGATTTATTTTTGCTCACAGTTTCAAGGATTTTGTCCCTAAGTCCTTGTCTCCATCCCTTCCCGTCTTATGGTGGGGCAGAACATCGTGGTGGCAGAAGTGCCTAAGATCATGGCAACTGGAAACTGGCAGGAATCCTCAGGGTCAATTCCTTCGGTTCTGCCTGTTCCAAGAGTCTATTGGGGTTTTTATTCCTCCACTGATCAAGCCTACTGAGGTCAGGGCCTCGGCATGGTGAAGGGACACTCCCCACAGACAGTTGAGTGTTACTCAGCTTCTAGGTTTTTTCCGTCTAGTCAGGCTGACAGCTAGGACAGACCCTCTAAATGGCCTTACATCTGTGTTCCGAGTGACTGCAGTCCGTGTGGTTGACTGAAATCAGAAAGTTGACAATGTGTGAGATAAGCCTTCAAATCTGTATCCTGTGCAGCCTTCATTTGGTTCTTTCTGGACAATTCTTTTTCGGATTCACACGATTTCCTGGCTTTTGTGCAATGTAATTATGATAACATGTGTTTGGCGTTTGTTTATCGTGAGTCATGGACCGTTATGTTCCTGTCCGATTCATGTCTTGTTTGTTTTTAAGTAGAAAATGTTCAGACAGCTGGAACTCTTAACCCTTGGAAGGTCACAGGCTGAAACCGGTCATTTACAGACGACCCCAGTTTCAGGAAGTGTTGGTCACTCACTCTGCCTGGCCCTTGGGAACTCTCCTGTGAAATTGCTTGGGATCCTGAGAATCTAGATAAGGACTACCAAATCTTCAGCAGCGACGCATTGCAAAGGACACATCAGTAACAGTTGCTGGTGCTGACACGATCCTCTGGGGCATGCACACACTCATGCACAGGCTTGCACACGTGCATGCCATGAGCACTTGCCTGGGAGTACACAGTGGAAGTGAGGGGTCCCCGTCAGGTGTCTTCCTCAATTGCTAGCCATCTTGATTGTTGAGACATGGTCTCCCACTTAGGATGGAGATTTCAGATTTACCTGGATTGTTTGGCCAGATGACCCCTGGGATCCATCTGCCTCCACCTCCCCAGCATGAGGTTACACACTGACTGCCAGGCCTAGCTTTTCCATGGATGCTGGGGTCTGAACTTGGTCCTCACGCCTGTACAGCATCTTGACCCGCTGAACCAGCTCCCCAGTCCCCATAAGGGACCTTTAAATTCTGGATGTTTTAATAGGGTCACACGAGCAGTCTGCTTCCATGCTTCCTGGAGCCTATTCTTGGGAAGTGCCTCCCCTCCTCCCCCGGGGAGAGGGGGGTTAGGAAGCCCTTGTAAAGTCTCAGTAGGAAAGAAACCAGGAACCTCCTGATCATTACCAAATTCAGAACTGCATGAATGCCTGATCTACCCTAAAGTCACAGGTCTAAGACACACGGAGCACAGGCAGAAAAGCTTCAACACCATTGGCGTTAGAAGGGGAATGTTGGCAAGGGTGTGGTCAACAGCAGGTGGGTACTCTGCCCAGCCTTGATTTACAAAAGTAAGGCGAAGTCTGATAAAACAAACAAACAAACAACCCACTCCTATCACACCTTGAGGGAGTTTATCGCACGAAGTCACATGCCTTCCCCTAATGTGATTTCACTTGGTGTTTAGAACAACCAACCACTGCCAACTGAAGCCGCCTTGCATGTTCTTTTCGGTTTGGTTTTTGAATTGTTTCGATACAACCCTGGCTGTCCCGAAACTTGCTCTGTAGACCAGGCTGGCCTCACCTCCTGAATGCTGGGATCAAAGGCCTGTGCCACCACCGCCTGGCAGACGTGGTTTGTTCTCGACACAACCTTGTTTTAATGACGTCAGAGCTCCAGACACTCCATAAACACCTACAGCTGCTGAGGGAAGAGGAAATGAGTGTCAGGGCGTACAGCCCGGGTCGGAGGATTCTTCGTGTGCTCATCATGGATTTTTGGTCTGGTTCACGGTCTAGGCTGTATTCCTGTGGACCAGAGAGAAAACGCTGCTTTGCTTGGTAGTAGGATCACGCTGTACCGTGGTGCTCCACATACTTAGCTGCTGGCTCCATGGCAACAGCGGTGAGCAGACTTTCATGTCGCTGGTGGACATGACCTCCACACACCGTACCCCAGTACCTCACTGCACAGCCTCTCCTTTCCTAGTTGGGCCTTCTTGCTACTTGTGTGTGGGATTCTGTGAGATCCTTGTATACATCCTCTTGCCGGGGTTCGCGTGGCCACCTGTCCTGTGTGGTCTGCAAATGGGCAGGTGAGGGACACTGATGGTGTCCTGTGTCATGTGTCATGTCATCCCCTGTCTGCTCACACTGCAGAGCCTCTCGTACCAGCTTCCAGCGGGGCCAGGCATGCTCCAGGAGATGCAGACATGCTGTGGGTATGCCACGAGGGGCTGGAGCAGGAACCAGTTCGTGCTGTCTCCTCCCAGAGAGACAGAGAGTATCAGAGAACACGGGCTTTGGGAAGCGGTAATGTGGGAGGGGACAGTCAGCCATGCTGCTGCGAAGTGGTGACCTCCTGATGGTATATTGGACGTCTGTAGCATGAATTCTACTTGGTCTTAATAATAAAAGCCCAGAGTCAGATACAGGGGTTAATGCTGGAGATCAGAGAAGCTGAGAGGCCAGCCATTAGAGAGACCTTTTACCTCTACTAAGGCTCAGACAGAAGGGGCGATCCTGCCCTCAGAGTGCATCTCCAGACTCCATCTGTCTCCACCAAACCTCAGACGTCCTGAGCTCCTGTCTCCTCCTGCCTTATAGTCCCCTCTCTGCCCAGCCATATCCCTCCTGTCTCCACCTCCCTAGTGCTGGAATTAAAGGCACGGGATCCCAAATTCTGTGATCGCCTTTGTGTGAGCTCTGTCTTTTAGAGAGATTCCTTCTTGTGTAGCTGACTAATAGAGATCTGTCTGCCTCTGTCTTCCGAGTCTTGAAATTAAAGGTATGTGCCACAGCTCCCTAGCCTCTAGTGGCTTGGCTCTGCCCTCTGATCTCCAGGTAAGTTCTATTTGTTCAGACATGAACAAAATATCACTACGGACATCTGTATCTTCCTGCCCACCTGACTGTCCTCTACCTGGCCTCATGCCCCCCAGTACTGCACTCCCCATGAAAATACATCCATGTGTCCTTATGTGGTAACTCTCTCCTAGAATACTGGGTCGAATTAGCTACATGTATTTTCCCCAGAAAAGCACACCCAAGCAGTTCTGAGAAATTAAGTGCCCATCATCCCCATTTATAATGGTAAAGATGAATCTTGGGTGTGAATGACTTAGACCAGCGATTAATGCCGATCAGGGTGCACTCAGCCGTCCTCACCAAACTCAGAATTACTTTTGAAATTCAAATGCTTCCACCTGGGAGACGGAGCCATAAGGAAAGTGTGTTGAGCGATCAGCAGATTCTAACATTGCCCTCTGCATTGCCCTCTTTTCCTCCATCACCGTTAACACTGCACTCTCCTGCTTTTTTTTTTCCATACAGAACAGAACACGAGAAACATTTTCCGTGTACTGATGTACAACTTGCCCAGCAAAAGGGAAAACCCTGCTAAATCTTCTATCATCCATACATCACATGGAAAGCTAGCTTAAACAAACCTGTGAGTCTGCCCTGTGGGTGTACCCAAGTGTCCTCGGAAGACTTAACCAAGGAAGGAGCCACTGTGGGTGCTGGCAGGATTTCGTCCTTTGTCTTCAGCTCCTTGCTGTGTGAAAGCTGGTCCTCACGGAGGGCACCCTGTGTGACTTAATGTCACAAGTGAATTAGTCACGGGCTATTAGGGACACATAGAAACAGATCCATTGTCTCATGACACAGAAGGGTCATGGTGGGTTATTAATAACAGCATTGCTCCCTTTTCTTGCTGTTGGAAATGTAGAATTAGTCAAAGGGGGAACATTTGACAATAAGGAACAGGAAGAAGTACTTCCGGGGCCTGGGAAGGAAGGGATGGTGCCCAGACACCAGGCCTGTGCAGGTGTTCCCGCAGAACAATGTGCCAGCACGGAAGGACTCCGCCCCTCGCAACCCTGACAAAGCTCTGTGATGCCGCCATGTGTACCACTGCGAATTCCCCAGACTGCTATTTTTAGTCCAACTGTTTACATAGACAGGGGACCCGGCCACACAGATGTCAGTGTCTGACTCCGCGATGTTCCCAAGCACACTCGCGCTCCACAGTTTGCAGTCTTTATTTCTCAGCATAGCAAGGTGGGAGCTGGCCTTGCCTTCTAAGTGTGAGGGCTTCGGTTCAATGGCCGGAGGGTGAATGAAAAGCATGAGTAAGTTCAGCATCTAGTTTAGTGAGGAAAACAAATCAGAACTTTGTTTAGAACCGGTGAAGTAAATGCAAAGTCCTTATGAGGTGTGAGAGCCAACTTGGGGATGAATGGGAAGTCCTTCCAGATTCAGGAAGAGAAGCCTCACTCCACTGTCTGTCTCTGGACCTGGACACAGGTACCTCCAGGGGTCACGTCTGGTGCTCTGCCTCAGTCTACCAACTTGGACCTTGAGAACTTGGGAACTTCTTCCCTTTCACGTAGTACTTCAATAAAACACTTACCCCCCAGAAAGAATCACTCAGAAACATAATTCGATTCGGAAACAAAATCATTTGCCGTATGGATCCCTGGCATCTGTAGCCTGTCCATGCCCCTGGATTCCAGGACAAAAGTTCTTCCTTTAGCTTTCTCAAAACAAATCTACCTTGCAATTAACCTCGGCTCTCACTGTCTCTAGACAGTTCCCCACCCCACCTTCTAAAACAGCAATTCCTGCAGGGCTGTGTCCCGACAAGCATGGTGGAGACTGAGCATGCGCTGGAGAGCTTCCCTCAAGTGGGTCGGGAGTAATCGTGTAACATGGTAAGCACATGCTCCTTTTCCAGACTCAACTGAACTTTTGCCAAAATAGCTAACTGCCCGTCCTTTTTACTGACCCACATAAAACTTGGTAGATGCATCACCGTGTTTGAACGGCACACTGAAAAACAAAATTTCACCACAAACCTGACTTTCAAATGACATCACAGCCTCCCAGGAGGCACCAGACTCTCACTGAGGAGTTCTGGGAAGGTGTCCAACCACCCTTAGGAAAGTTGGGGGAGAAGAAAAACAAAAAGCAAGGAAATAAAGAAACAGAACCAGCAACAAAGACCTACTTCCCTTGGCCCACTGACTTGGCCCCAATGACAAAAATGAGTAATTTGAATAAGCCACAAGCGCTCTAGAAAAGTCATAAAGATAGGCCCGTGTCTGTGTGCCTAAGGGCCTGCGGAGAAGCAGGTCACAGACGTGAAGAGGTTTGCAATTTCCTTCTTCTACTCACTCTCTGGTTTGCCGAGTTTTGGTTTTAAATGAGAAAGTCAGTATTGGCACAAGAGAAGCTCCTCCATCCTTCTAGGCAATGTTCCACTGAAAACGCAGGAGAGCAGCACCCGCGTGGAACTCGTGCCCACTTGGAGGAGGTCAGTGATGCGAGGTAGCGGACTCCGAGATGGGCGCAGCTCTCCCGAAATCCCTGACCAGAGAATTTCTCCGGTGGCTTGACCTCAGCCTGGAGATTTACCCTGTGGCAATGACGAGCATGAACCATCATGGCGCATGGACATGAAGAGACCGTGAAGTACTCATCAGCTCACCTACCGAGCAACAGTTCAGGCAAAATCCAAGACAGCTACACGGACAGGAGAGGCAGCTTGTTAGCGCCCTCGCGCACCGCTAACAAAAGCTAGCTAATCTTTGGGTCTTAGCACCAACAGAAAAGGTGTGACACAATCCTCTCGCGTTCTATCCTGGTTCACTCAACTTAGAGGGTTGTCATGAAACTTTAAGGTTAATATAGAAAGGGAAGGGAGCTTCATGGCATATGGAGGATACAGCCATCCCTTGGCCTCTGCCGAGTTATTACTTCTAGGCCCCGTGTGGATACCAAAGGAACACTCAAGAATCGATGTAAAATGGTGCCGTATGTGCATATTCGCACACATATGCTCATATCCTTCAAATCAGCACCATAGTGAGACTAACTCTATAGTAAATGGAGGAGACCCAAAGTGAGCAACGGTCTGAAGAGCTCCCTCAAGGGGCAGGTGGCTGCATGTTGCTCCCTTTGCACAGACGCAGTGCAGGAATTTCAAAAGATAGACTCATAAAGTCTCACCAACATGACCTAAACATAAGCCAAACATGGACAACGACAGACATGTTAATATAAACAGGGAACTCCCGAGAGGGCTCAGCTCTACACAAAGAGCTACAGGCGGTTAAAGAATGTTGAGATGGGCAGAAATAGTTGGTTATTCAGTACCAAATGGTCAGCCCAGAAAATATATATACAAGTAACATTATACAGACTGAGTGGGTTGTAGTTATATATTTAGGAGTATGTATGCATGTATGTACGTAACAACAATTAATGAAGAAGGGCCATGGATTTGGTATATGGAAGGGTTTAGAGGGAGGAAAGAGAAAGGGGAAATGATATTATTATATTATAATCTCAAAAAAGAAATTACTTAAAGGGTTTCTACAAATGACGCCATTCTGATCTGTTGACAGCAACTCTTTCTTCCTCTTCTTTGTTCTGTCTTCGACCAAAGTCAAGACAAGCGCTCTTGATCTGTGTGAATCAAGATCTGTTTGTTACCGGGAGTGGTGGCACACATCTTTAATGCCAGCATTTGGGAGGGAGAGGCAGGGAGATCTCCGAGTTTGAGAACAGCCTGGTCTCAAAGTCAACATCTCTACCTGGGGCATGTACCCTTACACACACACCAAAGACAGAACAAAACAAAACAAACAAACAAACAAACAAAAACTCATTTGTTTCTACAGAGGACCATTCTATGGGTGTGTGCAATGTGACCATGTTGAGCACTTGTCCCTTGACAGGGTGGATAGAATTGGGAGCACACAGCTTATAAAGGCAGCCTACCTTAAATTATTCAGATTGTCTACATTAGTCCATGACCTGGAAAATCACCTCATATGGTCTATTTTACAATGCAACTCTCTAACAGAATTCACTGAGCATTTGTGTCCAGATAAGCTCTGGCAACACCTTCCATACCCAGTGATCACCCGGTTGACCACAAGACTCAAGCCGGTTGGTTCTGTTGCCCAGACACGGAATAAGATAGTAACATATTGGGTTTAAACACGAAACAGCTCCCACAGACACATACGTTTAAGGCTTGGTCCCTGCCTAGCCCTGCTGGTTTTGAGGTGTGGCAACCGAGGAGGTGGGGCCTGCTTGGAGGAAGTGGAGGAAGTGGAGGAATGTGCCCGGAAGAGGTATCTTTTCCCTATGGCGATCTCTCTCCCTCTCCTTCTTCCCCTCCCTTTCTGCCCTTTCTCTTCCTGGATGCCATGCAGTGAGCACCTACGCTCCTCACCCCCTTTAGCCATTCTCCCTCAGCTGAGCAGCAACAGAGCCAGGCAACCATGGACTGAAACCTTTGAAACCGTGAGCCTAAGCAGTGTTTCCCCAGTAACAAAAAGCCATTACGTGGGTACGTCACTAGCCTGGGAAATGTTCAACAATCGCGTAGTTCTCACTGACCGTCCAGCATGGAGAGGTCGAGCAGTAGTTAAATCACTGAAGGCCCTCTGAATTAGTAAGTTCAGGAAATCAACAAGGCCCTGAAACATGCCTCAGAATCTCCAACTGCTTCCAAGTCCTCCTTCGCTGTACGAGCTACCACCTGACAAGATGTGGTAGCCACACTTTCGTTTCTGTGAATTACCAGAAAGTGGAAGCGACTAGGCAAAGACCCTTGTCAGGAAGGGAATGCGCGTGTCCCGGGCCTGTGGTCTCTCGTCTTGTCACATGTCCTGTGGCCCAGCTGGGCACTCGGGGTGAGAGGACGCCCCGACGAGGAAACGCTTGTGGAAAGGTGCAATCGAAACCCAAGTAAAAGTGTCTCCTCGCTAGGCCCTACCACACTTGTCTACAGGCAATTCAAATAGGAACCCCTAATTTCAGAAAAGCTATGATGTTCCGGCTGTTTTGCGTATTGACTTTTAGGGCAACCATTCCTTCTGCGTTCGTTTGTTTTCTGGCCATAGGCATCGGTGTCGGAGAGGCTAGTCAGAACAAGGGCTGAGATAACTGGGCCTGGTCTCTGCCCTTGATCAGAGCAACTTCTGCCCGAGCTTGGCCTTTTTCTGGTCAGGACAGCTATGGCCCCTCAGCAAGGCAAGCTTCCTGAATGCATTGACTGTCTTATAAAGCGCCACACAGATATGTGCACCGGCATGTCCCAGTGGCTAGCCAGGTGTGGAAGTGTGCACGCTCACACATGCTCACCCCCCAAACCGGGGATGAAGAATCTGGAGAACAGGTCCTAACCAGTTTTTATTTTCTCCTCGGAGACTCCTCAGTGGGAGTGAGGCACAGTGGCCCAGACAAGTGAATGTTTCCTTTGCCTCCAGGGACACATGTCCTCGGCAGAGTAGTGGAGGGGAGCGAGGTGGGGAAGGGTGGTTGTTGACTTCCTCCATCCTTGTCGCCCCACAGAAGGGAAAGCACACCGCCCATCATGGCTGCCTGCCAGCCCTGGCTCCCCCAATGCCTGGGTGAAGGAAAAGGCATCTCTTACTGAGCACAACACAGGATGGTTGAACATGCTTGCTAAGTGAAAACCTGTGGCTCCCAGGGGCTGCGGTGAGTGTTGGAGGGACTTGGGAGCAGCCCAAACACGCTGAGTGGACCACAGAACACAGAGACGAATGGGCACGACGTATTTTCTAGATTCCAGTGCTGCTACAGAAAGACAGATCTTCCAGTATGGCACATTGCAGGGGTGCAGAGAGCTGAACCTCACCAAGTGCATGGACCAGGAGTTAGACTCCAGCGATGCTGAAAGGGACCAGGGGCAGCTGGAAAGCCGAGCTGTGACAAGCTATAGTAACAGACAAGCTGATACTTCTGACAGTGGCCTGTTCCTGTGGTCCCATGGTCTCCATGACACCCTGTAGGGTGGTGCTGCTGCTACCCCCATCTTTACAGATGCAAACCCTGAGGTTCAGGCATGCAGCAACTTCTCTTGGTCAGAAAGCTGATCCATCAGTGAGCTGTGGTTGGGAGCCAGACTCTGGGGTCAGGACCCTAGCTTTGCTATCACTCTCTCATCCCATGCTACTTTCTGCCAATCACATAATCTTGTGTCTTAGGTTTCCCTATCTGTAAAGCTGGAGCTAATGACGGGACTTGCCTCCTGGAGTTGGACAATGGAAAAGGAAGGGCTTTACCAGTGAAAGCCCCAGGGTAAATGCAGGGTCAGTGTGGGCCGTGCTGTTTTCTCGTGTTTTCTCACTCTGAGGGAAACTCAGGAAACACTTCTCCAGTGCCAGATACACACAAGCAGGACAGATGTGGTGGGACAAGCTTCAAAGGTCCAGATCACACTGGCCTTGGGGAAAGGAAACACAAGCCCTTGCCAGTTTCATGATGCTCTCGTCACCAAGGCGGCAAAGCAAACAACAGGAACTTCTATTCTTGACTTCAGTTCTGATGAAAAAGAAACTGATGCGCCTCGCGCTACTTCCAGGAACTTGGAGGAGAAATGAGCAGGTCAGTGCGGGTCTGGTGATGAAGGGGATGTCCATCAGGCCAAGCTGACCTGAGGTCTGAATGAGCTTCAGGAGGTTCAGAGAAGTGAGCAGTAGGACACCTCTGCCGGGAATACAGTTCACAACGGAGGGAGTGAAACTCTGAAACAAACAAACAACAAAAATAAAAAGAGAGAGAAGGAGGGAGAGGAAGGGAGGGAAGGAGAGAAAAGAAGGAAGGGAGAGAGGGAGGGAAGGAGGGAGAAAGGGAGGGAGGGAGGGAAAGAGGGAGAGAGGGACAGAAAAAAAGAAAGAAAGAAAGAAAGAAAGAAAGAAAGAAAGAAAGAAAGAAAGAAAGAAGAGAGAGAAAGAAAGAGAGAGAAAGAGAGAGAGAGAAAGAGAGAGACAGGAAGGAAGAAAGGAAGGAAAGAAGGAAAGAAGGAAAGAAGGAAGGAAGGAAGGAAGGAAGGAAGGAAGGAAGGAAGGAAGGAAGGAAGGAAGGGTTGAGGTTCAAACCTGGGACAAATGGCTGAGGTGCCTATTTAACTTATCAAAGAGGACACTGGCTGCCAGGTTCTCTCTGTCCTCCTCTGTCCTGTTTCAGGCTCCTCCTGGCTGGCAACCCCCACTCGCTACCCTGAATTCTCCAGCCCAGAGGCTGGGCTGCCCTTCCCCCATGCCCTTTCCTATATCATGCAGCCATTTTGATTACCTGGTCCTTTTTGTCTACTCTGTGCCTCCTGGCTGCTGCACCTGGTTCCCCTCTCTCCCCTCCCCTTCCCCTCACAAAGTACAGTTCAGTCTGGTCAGGTCCACTCTGGACCCTTCCAGATGTCCCTACCTCTGGCTGTGCTTTTTCACACAGTCACAATAAACCTTCTCCACGATACCTCGGACTGGCCACTTCCTTTTTTATTTCGTTTTCATTCAGTGTGTTCCCCTGAACATTATAAAGTAGTTTCAGTGGAAAGGGGGCACAAGACAGGGGTGACAGAAAAGCTCCCGACCGCTCTGAGTTTAAAGTGCTGTACGTAAGGGACAAAGGACAGCCATTGGGCTGTGCCGCGGGTCGAGCATCTGCAGGAGAACGGGCCATGAGCTGCCATCAAAGGCCAGGCTGGGGTATATACGGTTTATCACTTCGCTTACACTTTGGTCTTAAGAAGTAGCTGCTTGGGGTGGAGAGAGAGAGACTCAGTGCAAAACAGCGCCTGCTGCTTTTGCAGAGGATCTGACTTCAATTCCCAGTGCCCTTGCCTGGGGCTCTTCGGTGGCTCACAAGTGTCTGTGACTTCAGCTGTGGGGACAGGGGTAACAGAGAGAATACAGCAAAGTGCTTGCTTTGGGGGCAAAAAGACTTGATTCAATTGGTACAACTGGAAAAAGTCAAGCCTGCTGTGGTGGCATGTGCTTGTCGTCTCGGTGCTGGAGCTGCAGAGGCGGGAGGATCCCAGGAACTCCCGTCAGCCAGTCTAGGCAAATCAGGGAGCACCGGGGCAAGCAAAGACCCCTTTCGAAACAAACAAACAAAAAGAGAAGATGGGGACTGAGAACAGCAGTTGGGATTGACCTCTGGCCCCACAGAGGTGTACACAACAGCATACACACACACACACACACACACACACACACACACACACACACCACTGGATGATATGTTTCATGTTTTGCAAGTAACAAATGTACTGCTACGCACATCTATAACTTCCTGAGGAAAATGACCTTGAGCCTAAGGGTCTGGAGAGGGATCAGGGATGTTTCTGATGCCAGGACACTGCTGTTCCTGTGACTTGGCTGGTGCCCTCCTTGTGCCCTATGCACTTGCGAGGGAAGGTCAGAGAGAACGAGTCCAGATCCAAACCCTCCATGTCTAGGGCTGAGCAGGCAGAAGGCACCAACACCGGACAGCACACACAGGAAGCCACACTGCCTTCGGGCGCCACTCTCTCCACACCGCCATGTCCCCAGACTTGCTGTAACCTAGAGCTTGTGTGCCGTGGCACCCTGGAGACTCTTACTGAGAACCCAGCTGCTGTCAGCTCTGAATCCCCTCCCTGATCCCTTTCATATGACAGACAAGGATGTCTCACGGAGCACCCCGCAATTGCTTCCTCCCGGCCTTGCCCATCTGATAGCTGTCTTAACTGCACCAGGAACGTTTCTTGTTTGCCTTCAAGGCTCTCCAGTAATCTCTCTTTCGATCTTTAAAACTTTTTGGTCTCTTTCCTCTGAAGTCTAACTGAGGCCATGGGCCACTGGGGTCTCAGAAGGACGGGGTTCAAGTGCTGACAAAGGGAACGAGAAACGTTTCTCTGAGACTTTAGAAATTCTCTGCAGTGATCCCCGCTCCTCCCAAGGCGTATGAAACCAGGAGATAAGCCCATGTAAGGAAAGGATACAAGAGGTGCAGATAGCACTGACTTTAGATTCAAACCAAGTCCAGGATCCCAGCAATTTCTCAGTCGAGCATGCGGGTACCTCCATATAGGTGGCCGCCAGGTGGTAGCCTGGAGACCTGACAGCAGTTTCCTAGCAATGGTCATGGGAAAGGATCTGTTCAGGGATAGGACACTGCTGTTGGGGCCTGGGCAAGTGGGTAAGAAGTATGCCCCTTGGGAAGAAAAGAGGATCAGTTGTAGGAGACACCAGGGATACCAAAGTCAACGGCTCCAGTTGCTTTGGGCTACTAACTACTGGCCATCTGCTCCCTCAGTCAGGATTGCTCCATCATGTTTACACTGAAGGAAGTTTGGTGTGGGAGGTACTTCTATCTATGTGTTGCCTTTATTGGTTAATGAATGAAGACACTGGCATGGCTTATAGCATGGGAGGAGGAAGGTGGAGCTAGAGAGATGCCATGAGCCACCCGAGATAGATGCTGGGAACTTTACCTGGTAAGCCACAGCCACGTGATATACAGATTAATAGAAACGGGTTAAATTAATATAAGATTAGCCAACAAGAAGCTAGAGCTAATGGGCCAAGCAGTGATTTAATTAATAACAGTTTCTGTGTGATTATTTCAGGTCTAAGCTAGCCGGGGATGGCCAGGAACCAACAATCGGCCTCCTCCAACAGCAGTTCATCACCTTGTATGACTCTGCCTCAGGCCAAATCCCCATAGGCTCAGGCATTTGAACACTTGGCCCTCAGTTGATGGCACTGTTTGGGAAGGTTATGAAACCTTCAGGAGGTGGAACCTTGCTGGAGGAAGTGTGTCAGCCGGGGCAGGCTCTGGGAATACATAGCCTTGCCCGTTCTCAGTTTTCTTGAAGACTGACTGCTCCTCTTCCTGATTGGCTGCCTACTGCCATGGCTCCCCTGCCATTACGGACTCCTTACCACCGGCTGCTTAAGCCAAAGCAAACACCTTTTTGGAGGTTGCTTTTGGTCACAGTGTTTTATCACAGAATAGAAAAGTAATGAATACAGGATCTTACCTTCAGGTAGTTAGCCTTTTTTATTTTTTAATTTTTAACAGAAATGAAACTGGATTTAACTGGAAGTAGTAGGTGCAAAAGGAGGGAAAGGATGCTCAGGAAGACAGAGATCCCTTCTCCTTTCCCTTCCCATCCTTTTCCTTCACCTTTCCTTCCATCCCGTGCCCACACCCTCCTGTCTTTTAGAATCGTCCACACCCCCACTGCTTTAGACTCACAGCCGAGTTCACATCTTGGTGGACCGTGCCTTAGCCTCTCTTACTCCTATGCCTCTGCCCTGACTCCCAGCTCTGCTACTTTACCAGTCGTGTATTCTTTGGCAACTCACTTTTCCTCTCAAGTCTCCCAAATCCCACTCTCCTCGGCTTGTCTAACATTACAATCCATTTCATTTAAAATAAACAGTATAGCTTCTGTTAGTTCTCTTAGGGCGTGTGGCTTTTATCTAATTCCACGTTACCCTGAAAACAATTGTGCAGCATTGGTCATAACCACTTGTTTCTTCCGGATACACACACAGGAAGTTTGCCATATTATCTCATCCTTACTAAGGCAATGCTATATGCAGTCTTGTTTATTAAACTTAAAAAAATTGTATTCCTACAGTAGGTTCCAGGAAGAGAAGAGTAATGCCTTGGCTGTGGTACATTTTCCTTTTTCTGTTTTCATATGTGTATGGTATACATGCATGTGTGTGTACACATGCATGAGGAGGCCTGAGGTTGATGTTCAGAGTAACCTTCCATTGATTCTACCTCATTTATTGAGGTGGGGTCTTTCAATCAAATCCAGAGCTTACTATCGTGGCCAGCTTGGTAACCAGAAAACCCCCTTGTCTGCCTATTCAGGCTGGCATTTTAGGTGGCGCTCCATGCTCACCTGGTATTTATTTGGGTTCTGGGGATTTGAACTCCAGTCCTCACACTTGCATGGCAAGCACTTTCCCCTACTGATCCTTGTCCCAGACCAGGAATTCGGCACATTTTAAGTGTGGACAGAGATTTGCAGTAGGAAACACAGTTGGGATGCAGTAATTGCTGTGAGGAAGGGGAGACTCCGGATTGCCTTAAAGACCTGTAAGCAACATCCAAAATCAATTCAAAGTTTCCTAGGTGACCAGAATGGTATTCAGAAAGCCCTTAACTGAACCTGTAGCCTGAAGTATAATCCCTACTCTTTCTCCTAGACGTTTCAGAGTTTCAGTGCTAATACTGAGGTCTTTGATCGATTTGGGATTGACTTGTTCAGGGCTAGAGGCAAGGCTCTAGCTCCACCTGTCTACACACAGACATGCAGTTTTCCAGCTCCATTGGTAAAGATGCCATCTTTTCTCCTGGGTGTGTTTTTGGCATCTGTCAAAAACCAGGTGGCAGCCAGGTGGTGGTGGTAGCGGTGGCACATACCTTTAATTCCACACTCAGGCTGGGCAGTGGTGGCATATGCCATTTATCCCAGCACTCGGGAGGCAGAGGCAGGCGGATCTCTGTGTGTTTGAGGCCAGCCTGGTCTACAAGAGCTATTTCCAGAACAGGCTCCAAAGCTACACAGAGAAACCCTGTCTTGAAAAGGCTGACAATAATAATAATAATAATAATAATAATAATAATAATAATAATAATAATAATAAATTCCACACTCAGAAGGCAGAGCAGGTGGTTCTCTGTGAGTCTGAGGCCAGCCTGGTCTACAAATTCCAGGACAGCCAGGACTTGTATAGAGAAATCCCGTTTTGAGAAACAAAAACCAAGACAAATAAAGGAACTCATGTGTTCATGGCTTTCACCTGGGCCCCTGAGTCTATTCGATTGATCAGTGTGCCTGCTTTTGCGTTCTGTAATATTTTCCCCCATGGCTCTGTAAGGCATCTGGAAATCAGGCATTGCGAGATACCTACCGAAGTGCTTTGTTCTTCAGGATTGTTTTGGCTATCTGTGTCTTTGTGCTTCTATATTAAGTTTACTATGTTTTCAATTTCTGTGAAGAATTGAGTTGGAATTTTGTGAGGATTTTTGCATTGAATTTATAAACTGTTTTTGGTAGGGTGTCCCATTTTCACAATTATTAATCCTATCAATGCATGTGCACAGAAGGCTTCTCTCTCTCCTGGTGTTTTCTTCAATTTCTTTCTTCAGTGCCTTAAAACTGTATAGGCCTTTTTCTTTCCAGGTTAGATAAATCCAAAGGTAACCTGGTTTCTTTCTCATTCTGCTTGTTTTTGGTATATAAGTATATATTCATAGAAAAGAGTTTAATTTGAGGTCCCTGCACTGTGGTTATGCTCACCCCAGAAGCCAAAGGTTGCTAAATAAAAAATCCAGTGCCAGGTGTGAACTACCTCTCCTAGAACCAGTGGTCAGAGGCTATGTACAAACCCCTAGAACAACACAGGCCATTGCCGTTGCTCTTATTTGCCCACCAGGACTTGATGCTTATAGCCCTAAGCTTGATGCTTATAGCCTTATAGCCTTATGCTTTAGCATAAGACACATTGGTCAAGGAGAAAACAAGCTGGCACTGCTGAGGAAGCTTCCCTCCCTGCTGCTGGCCGGTGCTATGCAGGCCGCTGCAGGGTAAATCATCAACGGGCTAGCATGCTTGTGTGAACCCCATGACCTGCAATGACTTGCATGACCAGATTGCCTACGGGTGCAGTACTAGCATAAAAATGATAGGGGTAACTGTGATAGTTTGAATGTAATTGGCCCCCGTAATCTCACAGGGAGTGGCACCATTAGGAGGTGTGGCATTGAAGGAGTGGGTGTGGCCTTTTTGGAGGAAGTGTGTCACTGTGGGGGTGGGTTTTGAGGTTTCCTATGCTCAGGAGAGCACCCAGTGTCTCAATCAACTTCCTGTTGCCTGAAAGATGTAGCACTCTCAGCTCCAGCATGTCTTCCTGGATGCCACCATGCTGTAAGTGAGCCACCCAATGAAATGTTTCCTTTATAAAAGTTGCCCTGGTCATGGAGTTTCTTCACAGCAATAAAAACTCTAAGACAGTAACCAATCATTTTCTGGGTGGAATTTAAGGTCTCTCCCACAGGAGGAAACACATGCCTGGAGCTGAAATCTGGCCACAAACTCATGGCTAAAGAGCTCAAAGACCCCAGGGCAAACCTTTTACCCTGATCCTCCTAAATGGACATGGCATTAACTACCCTCTAACTTAATCTCTATGATTTAGATTAATGCAACTCTCAGATTTTCTCAGAGATGATTCTTTGTGCAGTGAATAACAGTTAATAAAGAAACTCACAGCCAGTCAGAGTGCAGAGAATGAGTTGGTGTGCCCAGCCACACGTGGGCCATCTGTATCACACCTCTCCCCACAGCTCAGGGACCATCAAGGAGGAGGGATTGAAAAGATCCTAAAATCCAGGGCATAGGAAGGACCACAGTAAAATGGTGTGTTCCAGACGCGACAGACTGCTGAACTCCGGACTCCACAGCAGCTGTGCTTGCCTGCACATGATCTCTACAAGATCGAGCCAGTCAGCATTCTAGCACAGGGTGGGGAGGAATTCACGGACTCCCACCCTTAACTAAGGAGCTACGGACGGTTTCTGAAACTCACTCTGTAGTGTGAGTCTTGAACTCGGTGATCCACCTCTGAGTGTTGGGATTAAAGGTATGTACTACCACCATATTGTAACAATGTTTTGAAGAATGTGCTTTTAGTATGTCTACCAAAATCTCATGGGTGGCCCCGCCCCCAGGAGTATATGAGCAGTACAAATTGAAATCTACGGATTATTATGTTTTTTAAGGATACAAAGTCAGGGAATAGAGAGGTGGGGGCAGACTTGGGAGGAGTTGGGAGAGGAATCGGAAGTGAACATGATCAGGATACATTGTCTGGGATTCTCAAATAAGTAATAAAATGTCTTTAAAATAAAAAAGACTTTCAGAGAAAGATCCTCACCTCCCTGAGTAGTCTTTCTAAATTTCTCCAACTTCTTTTCACTGTTTTCTTCTATTCAAACATTTAAGGCAGCGATAAGAAAAAACAAACAAAAACCATGTCAAAACCTGCATTGCAGGGTGCAGGAGGAAACCATCTGCACCCCCCAACCCCACCCACTGCTGTCAGGGGCTGTAAAAGAACTCACTCCCAGTACTGTTAGGGACCAAATGTCCCCTCCCAGAAGAGATGTGGTGAAGTTCTGGCCACAGGTACCTCAGACTGTGACTTTAGAGAAAAGGTCTTCACAGAGGCAATTTAGGTGAAATGAAAGCAAGTATGGCTTTAATTCTACACTGGGTGTCTACTGCCTTTCTAAAAGAAGGGGATGGAGACATAGCAGAGGGCATAGGAGTCATGTGATGTCTGCCTGTAAGCTTCCCTGCGGCTGTAGGCAGAGAGAAGCAGCCTTGGGGCTCCTGAACATGTCCCTCCAGAGCTGTGTGACATGCCCCCTTCATGACGTTGGGCTACTTGCTTCAGGGTTCTTATATAATTGTCCTTTGCATAATTGTCCGTTAGTATGTATGGGTCAGTTAGGATCTTTGATTCATCCTTTGTCATTACGGGGATGGCAGGAACATCCGGTTTTTATTCAGTTATAAGGTCTACATATTCCTGGCTGTCCTGGGATTGCTGTCCTTGGAGTCGTGTAGACCAGGCTGGTCTGGACTTCACAGAGCTCTGCCTGTGTCTGCCTCCCAAGTGCTGGGGTTACGTGTGAATGCCACCACACCCAGCCTCACTTATCCTAAATGCAGTGCACATCTGTGTGATCACCACCAAAGAATTCCCATTTGATGGAACGTTATTTCATGCTAAGGCCCTCCCTTATATACAAAGAATATATAATATAAAAATAAAATATATTTGTATATTCAAAGAATATACAAAGAATTCACATTTGATGAAATGTTATTTCATGTTAAGGCCCTCCCTGATATACAAAGAATATATAATATAAAAATAAAATGTTTGTATATAAAAAGGATTCACATTTGATGGAAGGTTATTTCATGTTAAGGCCCTCCCTGTGTTTGAGTCCTCACTGTTTTCTGCTTTTGCCTTTGTGGTTTTTATTCCTAAAAGTGTTTATTAAACTGTTTAATAAGCTTTAGAATATACAAAGGGCATGAGGGTTCAGCCTTTGGGAACTCTTAGTTGCTAGACGACTGCCCTGTTGCTTTGTCATGCACAAAGTTTCTCACTGTTCCCCAGCAATGGACCTGAGTTCGGGCCCCATCCCTCTGCTCTTGCTGCTCCAGGGCAAAGGCCTGACGAAGACTCCGTGCGGTCACAGAAGGAATTCTCTGGTCTTCACACCATGGGGCTCACAACTGAGGGTCTGTTAGTTTTATCAACCACAACCAGAGGACCTACTTCTTAACCAGAGGACAGAATGTCAAGGGACCCATGCTGTCCAGCCTCTGATGGGGAGAAAAGGAAGCATCAATGTGAACCAGAGCTTACAGATTCATGTAAATAACCCCAAGTGTTCTTTCCTCTCCACGTTTCCCACAGGGAGGCAGATATGCGGCTGATGGGGACAGCAGGTACTGGTAGGGAGAGGGCCTAGTGGGGTGATGTGTGTGTTCAGCGACCCTTGGATTCTAATGCTAGGGTCAAGGTGGTCAAGGTGGCTGTAAGGGCCCTCACACCCTGCCTGTATGCCCAGGAGACTTTGGGAAGGCTGTCGCACTCTGTGTGCTACTGGGTGTTGCTTTCTAAAGGTTGCTTAAAAAGCATGTTCAGAGATAGGAAATGGAGGAAGAAAGTCTAACCAATACAAACGTCAAAATAACATGACCTCTTGGCCACAAATTAGGGGGCTGGAGAAATGGCTTTCTGCAGCTGGGGTATTTGATGTGCCGAATTTGCTGGGCTGGCAGATTAATCACGTTTGTACTGGGAAAGTATTCCCGGACATTAAAGGATTTATTTGTTTGCTAATCTGCTTCAGGCCCCAGAGGCCTTGTTACAAAATAAGGGGGCGGAAGGAGAAGGAAAGGGGCCGGAGGGAGGGACTGGGAACAGGACAGGGTTTCTTCCCCATTGGGCAGGCAGTTTTGTTAACCCAGGAGGCCAGACCTCAAACGCCATAGGAACCGTGCCATGACTGTTTATAAGACAGACAAAAGAGTTCGCTTGTTCTTTCCCCCAATATTAACATGGTCCTGCTCTGTAAACACATAAGCAAGATTACTTCTTCCTTGTTTTAAAAACTAGGATTTGGAAGTGCCTGCGTGACAGAGAAGCAGGTGGAAAAATACACGGAGAATTCTGTGAGATTTATTGAGGACTGCCAGTGGAGGCTTTCATTTGAGGCTGTTCCCTTTCTTCCCGTTTTGTAAAAAACAAAACTCTTTTCCCTCAAATACAAACAAACATTTGCTTCCCTGTTGCCTTTCCCCCTATGGACAGGCTACCAAGTGCACTAGCCAAACAGTCCCCTAATCGCTTTTCCAAAGACTATAACCTTCTTTTGGCAAAGCAGAGATTTTATTTTGTCCCCGGCACCTTGACAATGCTCAGAAAACATAATCCTCCCCTCACAATGGAACCTGAGCCTCGCAATCCAAGTGATGGTATTAAAGGACAGTTAAGCTTTTTCTAGCGAGGCACTTCCTTCCTTGTGGTCCTCACAGAAAAGTCTGCTTTATTTTTAGTACTATCCTGGCTCCTGGTATTGTGTTTGTGCACATAATCCCTTCACAATAACGATAGCTGTCTGGTGGCACGCCCCCCCCCCCCCCCCCGCCAAGGAGCTCAAAGGCCTTTACAGACGTTAATTAATTCTCCCAGCACCCGGGTGAGATGGGAGAGTGTTCCATTCCGATCTCTGTATTATTATTCCCATTTTGTGATTTTGCCAAAATTCTTTTGCCTCCTTCCCCGGTGTGCTTCCGAATGGAATTCATCCTCAGTGCTGAACTGGCTGGTCAAGTCCACAGGGAAGGCAGGAACCAGAGTAAAAGGAAACAAAAGAGGAGTTGGAGCTGCACTGTCAGGAAGGCTGGGCTGCGGGCACACGGGGTGCAGGGTGTGCCGGGTGTGCCGTCTCCCTGGCTTCTCCGCGGATGCACCAGGAAGTAGGAGAAGAGGGATGTACTGACCTCCCCTTCCCCCTGGCCAGTGCAGAGCAGAGTCTGGGAACAATGGTAGACGAGGTGCTCCTTAACTAACAAAGAAGCAGGAGTCAGAGACTTCTTAGATTCCCAAAGGACATTTTGGGAACTGCTGCTTCAGGGTCTCCGCCCTGCTGGGCCAGGTGACCCCTCCTGTTCTCATGGGTAATAGGCTCTCCTAAGGTGGAAATGTGTCTCTGGAACCCTGGTCAGGTGAAATGTACTGATGCCGTTGACTTTTCTCATGATAGAGGAAAAACTCTTTTGAGGGCAAGGATAGTTGGGTTAAAGAACTTAGTCCAGGGCTGGCAAGACGGCTCAGCTGTGGAAGCCTTCCCCGTGCAAGCCTGACAACCTGAGTTCAATTACCAGGACCTCCGGACAAAGGAGACAACAGAATCCTCCAGAAAGTTGTCCTCTGAACTCTAGATGCCCACTGTGGCACAAGCATGTTTGCACTACACAGGTACAAACACAACACTAGGGGTTGGAGAGGTGGCTCAGTGGTTAAGAGCATTGCCTGCTCTTCCAAAGGTCCTGAGTTCAATTCCCGGCAACCACATGGTGGCTCACAACCATCTGTAATGAGGTCTGGTGCCCTCTTCTGGCATGCAGATATACACACATGCAGAATATTGCATACATAAAAATAAATAAATATTAAAAAAAAACACAACACTAGTAACTTTCAGGTTTTTTTTTTTAAGTAAAAGCACAACTAATTCCTCTACAATAAAAACGGTTGAGACTATTGACAAGTGACATCATAATGGAGGGCACAATGGGCTCAGGGGTCCCAAGAAAGGTCACGGAGGCACACAGAGGAACAGATGTGTGAGCACGGGTAACCAAGATGGACAAATCCATCACAGGATTCACCAGGGAACTGGGAAAACACTTGAGGAGGTAAAATTTGCAGAATGAACCTCTGGATAGTATTCGGAAAAAAAGATGTGAATTGTTAGCTCACAGGATTGAAATGGGTCCTTAAGCCAAGTTGTGCTTCACTGAGGGGTTACTAAGTCAATCTGGACTCTAGAACTTTCTTGCCTTTTCCGGAACCCTGCTCTCCCTAGTTTGTAGCCCATCTTTCAAGTACAAAGCCAGCCGTGCATCTTCACATTCTTTGGGGCCTTGTGATCACAGCAGGCCTACCTGGGAAGTCCAGGACTATCACTTGGGCCAGGTGAGAGTGAGGCCTTGCATCCAGTTTAGGATAAGAGGACAGCAGGGTCTTTGTAAGGAGCTCATTCTAACTCACAGAGGAGCATGCTTTGGGGTTTTGCCTTCCAAAAAATGCACTGATGGCTGTCATTTCTATTGTTTTTCATGTGTTAATTTCTACTTTAATGTTCAGCTTCTCCCTGGGGCTAACTCCCCCGCCCATCACCACGAGTGGAATGCTTAATCCAGCCATGTCATTCACTGTATGGTACTCATGAATCCACTGATCTTCACATCCACATAATGGCTTTTCCTTTGACCAAGGGATCATTTAAATTGTTTATGTATTGATCCTATACCGGGTTTCGGTTTCTCTATTATGTAGTTAGAAAGCATGAATCACATATTTCTGCAAACAGCTGTGCTTGAGACTGTGAGGTGCTGGCTGGGGTTTGCCGTTCAAACACATTTGCCGTGGATTGCTATTCTATTTTGGGTTAAGGTATCAGGTCAGAGAACTTTTCTTCCCTTTTTAATAGTAGTGTACTGTTTTACTATGTGGATAAGATACATAGATTTAAATCACCTTTACATTAGGTAATGGAGCTGTTTAGAATATTGTCATTATGTAAATAAGGCTGTAAGCTTTCCCTTTCCCATTCCTCCCCAAGGATTTGCAGAAAGAAAAAGCAGGATTTCTGAATCAAAAGGTAGTGCCTGGAGGGATTATCTTTGTTAATTCTCATCCTTAGTTTGGCCTATTTTTTTCCTGTTTTTGTAAAATACCCCTCCCCTGCACTGTTAAAGGTGGGTTTTTGTTTTTGTTTTTCCTCTACTAGATTATTGGCACAGTCTCTGCTAGGTGCATGTGGGGGACTTCAATCTGTAGTTATTCCCCACTCAAAGATAATCTTAATTCTGTTAGCCACACCTCTCATGATGAGAACTGTGCTGGCACAGGAGTTTAGCTGCCCTACCCTTCCGGTACTCCTTCTCTTTCCACTGAGTCTTAGTGTGCACATGGGTCAGCTTCAAGGCCTAGGGTCAGGAGCTGTGAAATGCCACTACTGAAGCACAGCCGTCCTGTGGTTTTCAAATAAGGAATTTGTGTTTCTGAGATACACCCAGGTTGGCTTGGGAGGAACAAGCAAGTAAACAGAGCACTAAGCTGTCAAACATCCCTGAACTCATTCTAGAGAGTGATCCGGTGTGTGTTCGCACTTCCAGGCAGGACTCCAGGACGGCAAACAACCTAGGACCCAAGGTCTCCACTTTCAGAAAGTTACCTAGTGACAGACCAGAAGATAACTTCATTTCAGCTTTCTATAGTTGTCTTCTGATCAGGATATATCAGGCAGATACTCAAGGCTGTAATCCCAGAACTTTGGAGCCGGAGACAGGAGGCTTGCCTTGAGTTCAAGACCAGCTTGGGTCCTAAAGTGAGATCTAGTCTTAGGCAAAAACAAACTATACATTTCTCTGAAAACTATTTCACATATCAGAGATAAAACTGAGTAATTTTAAAGAAAGATCAGGGTGAGTTATCAGACACGAAGATAAAAGGTGGGAGCTGTTTTTTAAAATTTCAATGTTAGGAAATAGCCAGAAAAAAAAATCTAAATTATTTAAACCTTTTGGAATACTACTGACATCAATATCAATATCCCTGAAATGCCAAAAAAAAAAAAAAAAAAAAGTACAAGGACAAACTCCTGACCAGATGCAAAAAAGTAAACTGTATGAAGCCAAGAAGCTGGTCACTTTTGTGTTAAATAGGCCATGACCTATACTATGTATGCATTCCACCACAACAAACACAAATAGTAGGATCATGCATCATCTGTCCATAAACATGAGCCTCTGGGATCAGAAATGAAACCTTTAAGACAAAGCTTTATAACGGTATTGGTATAAAAAGGGCACAAGTCAAATAAGAATAAAGCTTTGGGGTGGGTTACTGCGCAGTTTGGGTCCTGGAACCTTGACTAGGGGTGAGGGGAAAATGGAGAAAAGACGAACACCCAGACACATGTGGCCAGGTGGGGGTGTGCATGCTGATGGAGGACCCAAAACCCACTGTTTGTTCTGTAGAGCACACGTGAAGGGGCTGGCTAGTCTTGGTAGGAAGTATTTAATAGGTGAGCAGGCTCAGGCTGTAAACACCAGGGAGAAGGAAGCTGCAGTCACTTGTTTACACTGGAAGCCCCAGCAAGTTTAGCCACTCATCTTGAGCATGGCCTGTAGGAATTGCTTTGCCAATTGACTATGGGGATAACGGCTTAGGAATCTTTATCATGGCTGTGTCTATGTCAATGATATAGTCACTCAGAGCTTCCTCATTCTTCAACAATTGGAGCTCTGAAATCTGAAATCTTAATACCACCACTGCCTGGTTCTAAAATCTGTTTAAACTCTTACCTTCCAACTCCTTTCTTTGCACTAACACCACACCACTACTGCCCCACCATTTTTGCAAGAGGGTTTATACAGTATTAAAGTGTCAAGGAATTTAGAGGATATACACCTAGAGGCATCAACACACGTATTTAGGATACAACAGAGTTATAGGTTAAAATTTGTTCGTTTTTAAACTACATTTATTTATGTGTGTGTGTTCATGCATGCTATGGCAAACATATGAAGGTGAAAGGACAGCTTGATGGGTTCTCTCTGTCCACCAGCCACCAACCTCAGGTTGTCAGGGTTGGTGGCAAATGCCTTTACTTGCTAGGCCATCTTGATAGCCCTGTTTGATTTCCTTACAATATTGTAGCAAAAGCTGAGGGTTCTGTTCTGGGCTCAAACTGGTCCTACACTTTAAATTTTCTAAGCCTTTTTGTATGTAATAATTTCATGCTTTCTGGCCATAAATGCAGGTGTCAACAGCAGCGAGAACTGCACTTTACTAAACCTGGCTAGCTTTTGAGAGTGCAGATTTGGGAGAGGAGATGTGGCTTGGCTGGCAGACCTGCCTAGTGTGTACTGGATATGGCCTGGGTTCAAGGTCCAGCACTGCATAAACAGCACAGTGAAAATATCTGTAATCCCAGCACTTGGGAAGCAGAGGCAGCAGACTCAGAAGTTTAAGGTCACCCCCCGGCTATACACAGAGTTGGAGGCCAACCTAGGCATCATAAAATCCTATCTTTAAAGCAATGACCTGGCTAATTCTGGAGTACAGAAATAACTTAAGGGGTGAACCCATGTTGTTGAAAATCAAGATGGTTTGAACTCATGCCCAGAGATATGTTTATTGTACTTGAATGATTCAAAAACATTTAGGTGAGGCTCTTCAATTCCAATGAGGACATTTCAAACATTTACTTATTAAGAAATTGTAAACACTCAAGACAAAATTTGCAAACAAACTTTTCTCTACAAAATATACGCATGTAAGTATGTATTTCTTAGATGGTGTGTAGCCCACTCTTTTCTTGGTAATCTTCATAAAAGCGCATCAGTGACTCTGGGATTCTAGGTGTCACAATGCTCAAGGCTTGAGTAAAATGTTTCTTCATAATGCGGTCAGCTTTAATGTCTTCTTCCAGGGCGAGGAGAGCGGCCTCCTTACAGACGGCTATGATCTGTAATTGAACAAGTAAAACGAGGGAGAAAGCAGTTAAGCACTCTTTTGTCAACAAACTTTTCAGCATATTTATTTGTGGTGTGACATCTAAAAAAACTTTAATATCTGTCTGATATTATACTATAATTACATCTTTCCCCCTTCCCTTTCTTGTCTCTCTAAAACCTACTATGTACCCCACCACCATCTTTCAAGTTCATGCCCTCTTTTCTTTGCTATTTGTGTGTGTGTGACGGGGGTAGGGGTGTGATTCTAAATATGTACATACAACTTGCTCAGACTATAGTCTTATTTGTATGTATGTTTTCATGGCTGACCAACTGGGTGCTCTTAGCATTGTTTAGCTGCTGTGTATGGTTGAGGTCTTGTGGGCTTTTCATGTTAGCATGTCTACAGGTATTGTCCTTGTTCAGGTCACATTCAGGCAGTCATGCTGATGAGACTTCATACTGGGTATAGCTTCTGACACGTGGTATGACTTCTGCATTATAAGCATATCCCTGTGGGAGTTACTCAACTTAAGGCTTGGTTTTTGATGGTGCAATAAATGGACCCAGGGCCTTACATATATTAGGCAAACCCTCTACTTTAAGCATACAAATCAGAGTGTTCTTTCCAGAGTAGACCAGAACCATCACAAAGACCAACAACCAGCATCTACTGTTAACTGTGTGGATTGGATGTGCCACCCTACTTCCATCCCCACTCCCAACACAGGATGGCCAAAGGCAGGCTGCCTGTGAGCTGGAGGGAGGGAACCCTTAGCAGAGGTACCGTGATGCACAGCGGGCCTGCTAATCAGCACCCTTTTCAGGCACAGGGTTTATACACTGCCTTGCTGTATGACCAGAATAGGCAGCATTCCTTTCTCGTATCTCTTTCATGAGCTCTTGACTCCTGGTAATATCAGAGGAGTGGACTGTTTCGTCAGGGAGGGAAGGTGAGCATGTGAGAGGGAAATGCAAGGGAAGAACAGTTCTCTGGATTTCAGAGAGCTGAAACAGGCCCAGGCCACTGTCATTCCAAACTGTATTGATGTAGTGAACAAGCTTACTGGACGAGAAGAGGATTTCAATTTTCAGGGCAATAGGGAAAACAATTAGCAATACCAACCACACCTTATATAGGTGAATGAAAGGCCGGGGAATGGGTTCCAGCCATGCAGCCACACAGTCTGCCCATTTACTGCAAATCGTTCCTCTGGTTAGCTGGGTTAATGGTGCCAAAGTGGTTGAATAGTTTTCTAGGGGATTTAGCAGCATGTTTAGACAGTTTTCAAACACACACACACAAGGCAGGGACTGATTGATTTGAGTGGCCTGGTCAAATTCCAATAATTTAACTATTAGTTCTGGGTGTCATTAATGAGCACATAGCTAACTGCATTGACATGATGTCAATGCTTTTCTGAAAATAGAGTGGTCACCAAATTGCTAAGGCAGAAAACACAGCAAACGATCCCTGGTGATCTCAGTGGAAATTTGAGCCTCCACAAAGGGAGGTGAGGGACCTCAACTAAGAAGCACATCTTTCATCTTGACAAGGCTTGAAGTGTCACTGGAGAAGCAGGAAATGCTGGGTGCCGGAGTATCCCTTCTGCATACTTCATAGCGCAGGGAATATCTCTAGAGTGTGGCTCTTTGATAAGGGAGAGAAAAGTGCTAGACCTTGGGTCCGTAACACATTTTCCTTACCTCACCTGAGTCTTATACCAGAAAACAGAGCCCAGCACGCAATTATTTTGAATATCTCCTATAAGTGCTAGACAGACACCACTTCTTTACTTCTTCATTTACTGTTACCGATACTCAGGTTTTGCACCCCGACTGAAGCATGTACTGAACCACAGGAAACATATGTGATGTGGTGTTGGGAAGGGGAACGTGGTAAGAAAAGAGATGCTAAAAAGGATGCCTGGAACCTGTAAGTTCTGGGTTCTCATGGTCAGAAGGTGGATGGATAGCACTGTGGAACACTGGGGCAAGGGAATCAATGGTCTGGTCTGGCAGGCTTCTTGAAAGCATGCAATGATTAAACTGGGACAGAAAGAAATGACTATCCTGGCTGCTTAAATGCAAATGCTTATAACTTGAGGTTCTTACTATGGATCATTATCTGAGATTGGCCTTGATTTAATAAATTTCATTTATGTTGTGGGATAGAACTTTGAAAGAGTCCACTGGGAAATATCTGGATTAGATGGGATGTTCTGTGGAACCTTTGAAGGAAGACAATGTGAGACAGGTGCTGAAGACAGGGCCTGATGGCCCCATGCTGCTACAGAGCCACGGGTGTGGCCCAGAGGAGTAAACTACAAGCTTTATGAGGTGTTCTGGTAACTCAACTCAAGGTTCTCAGTTCATCTCTAGATAAAATATTACCACAATGCACCAACTAGACACCTCTGGAAGGAGCTACTGCTGTATTTACTACTGGTAAGTTTAGCACTTACTTTGACAACTTTTACCTTGTTTCTTTATCACGATAGGGAATGCTTGAAAGAAGCAATTACATAATCCTTTCTGTAAAAAACCTCATCTTTTGCTTTTCTACCACATTTACTTAGCAATATACAACTAAAAATAGGACAGCATGGATTCCTTAGCCAGGCTTCCACTCCTTAGTCAATACCAAGGGGCTAGCTGCTCCGGGCAGCAACTACAGAAGGTCAACTGCAAGATTCAGGGTGTGAGGAACTGTATCTGTCTTCCTGTCCCCACACACCAGCAGGGGATAGACACAGATTGACTGCCAGGAAGGAAAAATCACGGTATTTTGTGTGGAAAGAAGACACTGTCATCTTGTAAACCCAAGTGTGAAGAACAAAATTTACACTTACACACACACACACACACACACACACACACACACACACACACACGTATCTGATTAGATGAAACAAAAGTGAGCAAAGATAGCTGGAGAAGTCTCTCAGTGGTAAAATCTCTATGCACGAGTCTGAGTTTAATCTCTAGAGCCCATGGTGGAAGGAGAGAACCGACTTCCATGTGTGCTATCGCTTCAGGAACCAAAAAAGAAAATTAGAGTAATTTTGAAAAGAGCTTTAGAAGTCACCAATAGCAGCAAAACTGATGATATTAGTCTCCTGAAGCCCTTAACCCAACCTGCTGACAGAGCAGGCACTGAGGTCCTCTTTGTTTTCACTTGTTCCTCACAGAAGACCTCCAGGAGGAATCCAAAGGAGAAGTGTTGTGATTACCAGCTCTTTTCTTCTAATTTAAATAATGGGAGGGTCTGGAAATGTAAATACTTCACAACCAGGGGTTTCCTCTTCTGTTCTAGAGACCACCCTGAGAAGACTTCCAAGATAGCACATTTCTCAAGAAAAATAAATGTAGCTCAGCTCCATGGACCAAGTCAACATGGGTGATAACAATGATCAGTACTCCATGAATAAAGAATTTAAGCCAACATAAAACACATTCTGTTCCACCCAGGAACAGGTAGAGGAAGGGAAGCTGACGGACTTTGTAGTTCAGCAATGACAGCTGCTCAGTCTGCTCTAACCCACTTATCTTAGTATTTTGTCCCCAAGTGTGGTGGTTTGAATGGAAATGGCCCCTATAGGCCGACAGGGAGTGGTACTTGTTGGAAAGAGTATGACATGGGTTGGGGGGGGAGGCAATTCAAATGCTCAAACCAAGCCTAGTGTAGCTCTCTTCCTGTTGCCTGAGGACCCAATTAATATTTTCCCTTGTAAGGAGAGTTGCTGAGGTCATGGTGTCTCTTCACAGCAATAGAACTTTGACTATGACACCAAGATTCACACGCTGGAGCCTAATCTCCAAGACAGTAGCACTGGGATGCAAACCACTAGATCTCCACCTGCATGGACAGGCCTAATACCCTATAGAAGGGTCCTCAGAGCTGGTTAGATCCGTCTACTACATGAAGACTCAAGTGAGAAAGTTCTGTCTTGGAGGAACAAATCCACGTGCCTGGTTTGGGGTTCCACAAGCACCCAAATAGCCAGTCAATCTAACACAGTACCTGAGATCAGGTAAGACCCAGTGCTTCCCACAGAACTCTTCTCCCCTCCTAATTTTAGCAGACCACCAATCGTTTTATTACTGACCTTATCTGTTTCCTTTTTATTATATTTGATTATTTTATCTGGAGGCGGTGTGTGCATGCTACAGCACAAGTGTGGAGGTCAGAGAACAAAGGGTAGATGTCAGTTCTTTCCTTCTATCATGCGTGCCCTGGGGATTGACCGCAGGTTGTCAGGTTTAGCAACAAGCCATCTTGTTGGTCCTTACTGGTGATCTTCAGCATGGCTATACCAGAAAACTTGCTCAATGCCAACAGTGCAGTTCTTTTCCATTTTATATCCTTTCAAACTCTGTTCTCTTGCATTTCAGAATAGAGACAAAAGGAAAGAGCTGAGGGCAGATGCAAGGGGAACGGACATGCTGAGTAGCTAAGGAGAGGACTACAGAGCCAGACAAGAGCCACAGCTCTCCCTCACTCATGCTTTGTACTGAGCATGTTTGGAACTATCATCAATTCTACATGTTCAGCTATGGCACTGTGGTCAGGGTCTGTAGAGCCTTTACATGTATTGTATATACGCTTGTCAATAATACTTTTAAGTTTCTGAAACAAAGAGGAATCAACAATAAACACTGTTTCTGACCACGCTGTGTTTTGGTCTGGAATGCTACTTTGGCTTCAGTCACTTCTGTGTAAGTTAAATGAGTTAGAAACTCTGTTGAGAACACAAGTGTGTTCTGAGGGTATTTCTTTGGGTTATCAAGATTTGTCACACAGGGACAGAGATGTTTCTGCAAAAAAGTGCAGTGATATATATTAGTTTGGAGAGCTTAAATGGAAGTTTGTTAAAAACAAAACATGCAGATGGATATTTCCCCTGGGGTAGGAACCCTGCAACAGGGAACCTGTCCTTGGCCTTCTTCCTGCAGTAAGCATTGGGAGGATGAGCACATTTTCTCAGATAAAGTTGCCCACATGTCCTCTGGGAATGAGAAATGACAAGGAAAAGCTTTCAATCTAACTACGATTGTATGGTAGTTTATATAATAAAGTCCATAAAAAGAAAACCCAGTGAGACGAGCTTGTGTGTGAGGTCTGGACTGACCACCTGACTGTTTCGACAAAGCACACATGCATTACCCATCATGCCCCAAACCAGACGTCCAGGTCTGTTTTAGTCACTGGGATTCATTTCAATTTTACCCTTTTCCCCTGAGGCCACAGAAGAACTCTGCTGAGAAGACGTGTAGATAAATGGATGACTTTGACTCATAGTCAGGAATATTTGATTAGACTGCTCAGAAAGAAAATCCTTGGCTATTTGAGTTTTCTAACTGCTTTAGCAAAGAGGGTTTTAGAAGCTAGCCTTAATTTCTTCAGCATCCTGCCCTTACCCCCGATAGTGCAGGCTACATATTTTAAAGGAGTTATCAGCAAGCTGTCAGAATGGTGTGTGTGTGTGTGTGGGGGGGGGGGGGGGTGGCTTTGCCAATAGGCTACAAAATGAGTGTGTAATATTCTCATTCAGTTTTGACTAAACAATCAATACCTAAACTTTCATATGTGCCTTGCTGTGAGGTTGAAAACATGTTTGTGAGAATAAGAAAATGAGACAAAAATTATTGGACTGTGCTAAGCTCTTTCTGTCAAATCCAGACTAAGATGTGTTTACTTCAGCAGCTACCACACACTTTATTTGATGTCTATAGAACACAAATTTTCTTTCCATTCATTTGGCAATTAAAATACATCTGCTGACCTAACAAGAATACAAGACAAACGGGAACACCATGTGAAAGAGTGAATTTGAGATGGACATCTAAGAGGAAAACTCTGTTATTAAAAACATCTACAAATTACCAGGTTCACCTAACAGAGAGGAAAGTAGTCAGCAGTGGAGACAGAGGCTTAAGCGAGTACAAATTTCATTTTCTGTGTGCGCTCTGCAGCAGCAGTACCCTTAGCAACACACAGTAATAGAGCTGCAGCAGGCACATGGCGAAGCAGTGCCCCAAGATGAGAAGGCGGTTGGCCACTGAGCCTTGGGAAATCTAATTACTTCACTTCTAGATGCAAAAGGACAAAAGAGGCAATTGTGTGGAATTCTGAATGCCATAAAGAATAAATAACGTTGTACTTCACTGTGGGAGAAAAAAAAATGAAATCTCTTATATATAAACTCTGGTTCTTTCCCCAATCTACCAGAGCAGTAGGGTTTGAACAGGGTGTCTTGGCATAGCAAATTAGAAGCAGGACAACAGCAAAAACTAAAACCAACACAGCTTCTGAGCAGACAGCAAAGGTTTTTAAAAACATGATAAAGAATAAGTCAAGGTCACCACTGTCTAGTAAAAAGTAGTCAATAGAAAGAACTTGACCATGCTTGGCAGTTTCCTGGACTTTATCCCCTGTGTGCTAGAGCCCTCTCTTTTATTGTTTGTTTCAGCTTCACAGTGGAACTGGCTTCTTTTCTGGTGCATTTAGCATCAGAAACGGTAACTTCAGCAGTTACCTCCATTTCCAGGCATGGCCTGGGTAAACCTGCTTCCTGCTACCAGACAAGCACAGGGAAACACAAGACAAACAGGGAAACACACACACATTCAACACAAGTAGGTTGAATGTGTGGGGATGTGGCAGGGTGGCGAACTTGCTTCCTGCCTTAAACACCAAGTGACACAATCAATAAGTGAGCAACCCTGCAGACCTTAGACTGGACAGAGAATAGGTAGATCTGGAGATAATAGAACCAGGTTCAACGGGCAGAAGAGAACAAGGTGACTTTAGATGGGAAAAGTCCTCCCTACCCCACCCCCTCTTTACACTCTGGCTGTCCTAGAACTCACAGAGATCAGACTGCCTCTGTCTCTCCAGTGCTAGGATTAATTCAAGGCGTGTGCCACCATGCCTGGCTACTTTTTTTTTTAAAAGGTTTATTTTATGCCTAAGAGTGTTTTGCCTAAATGTATGTCTATGTACTGTTGTGTGCCTGGTGCCTGAGAGGTCAGAAAGGGAAGCTGAATCCCCTGGAACTGGAGTTCTGTTATCTCTCTGGGTGCTGGAAACCAAACAAGTGCTGCTAACCACCGGACCATCTCTCCGGTTCCTTTTTTAATTTTTGATGGTGAATGAAGTGCCTCTGTTTCGTGTGCTCTATCACCAAGCTACATATTTTTAGTATATCAAAACAAATCTCCACCCACCAGGGTCTTATGTATCATAGTTGGCTCTGAACTTGCAGGTAGCTGAGGATAATGTTGATTCTCTTGCCTCCACTTCCCCAGTGCTGGGGTCACAGGCAAACTCCATCATGCCCTGTTGTGCTGGAGGCCAAACCCTGAGCCTCCTTCATGCTGGGCAAGCACTGTACCACTTGAGTTACATCTCAACCACCACACTTAGTTGGAAAAGTATTTCTTGATAGCTGAACTCATGCCCTTCTTAGTAGCACTCCTCAGGACAGTTTAGAACATACATGGCAGTTCAGCTTCCAGCGTACCGGCGTGATAGTGACTTCAGAGTGCAAAGGTACAGACATACTGCTGCTCCGTGCTGGAGCTGTCGAGCTGCCCCTTCAGGCTTCCGACTGCACTGAAGACAGACCCCTTCCTTCCCTTGCAGCTGCACAATGAACTCACAATGGCCCAGAAGCTGTCTGTGCTACTCCTGCTGTTTGGCAGGAAGAAAGCACACCATCTAGCGAGGCCTAATCTCAGCTTCTTTGTATTTCAAGTGTAGTAAATAGCTTTTAAAAAATCCACCAAAAGAAACAGGCCATGGTGCTTAAAAAATCTTGTATTCTCAGAAAGTGGTTTTGTTAAAAGCGTCTTCTGTCTGGAACACCTGTGACCTGTTGAGCTTAATTGGGCTGCAGCTGGCGCCGATTGTGGCGCTGCCGCTGGAGCACCGGCGCGGACATTGTGCTGTCCTGGCACGCCCACCCCCCTTCTCTTTGCTTTTCACTTTCACAGTCCTGAGACCTCCTTCCCCTGTGTGTTGGAGGGATTAGGAACCCAGTGAGAGTGGTGTCTTGCTGTTCCTGAACAGCATGCTTGGGAGGTGCTTCAAGGAGGCTACCTGGGAGATTATGCTCCTGTGCTGGGAGGGCGGGAGGGTCATTGAACTGCTGAACTGACTGAAAGGCTAGCTTGAAAGGTGGGTCTGGGGCAGCGCAGCAGGCTTGGCGGGAGTAGGGGCAGATGAAGTGGGGCTTTCACAGACACAGGGAGGCAAGCCCGGCACTGCCGCCAGCAGCTCAGGGACCCTCGCTGCCTTGCAGAGGGAACAAATTAATTAAGGGTCGCTCACAGCACCTATCCTTTAAAATGTTTCTTCACTGAAAAACTTCTAAGTGGTGAGGCAAGAACTGAAGTTTAGAGTAATAATACCTAACTATGATCTTATGCTGAATTCCCTTGCAAACAATCTTCACCACTTTAAGCTTGGGCTCAAAGTTATAGAATGCCATGCATAGCACTCCGTTCAAAATAAAGCAAAAATGTCTATAACACACATTCACACCCAATGACAGAGTGGGGAAAACATTTGGTGGTTTAACTTTGATGATTAGAAGTTACTCTGAGGTCTTTGGGACATGGTTAAATAACTCTGCTTTTGGAGCAAAACTTTTCATTATTTTTCACAAAGAAATGCCTGCAATGTTTTTTTTTTGTTTTTGTTTTTGTTTTTTTTTTACACATGATCTGGGCACTTGAGAAGGCTGATGCAGAAAGACTTAGTCTGAGGCTAGCCTGGTCTACACAGTGAGTCCTAGGCCAGCCTGGGCTCAAGACAAAAGAAAACACAAAAGAAAATTTACACACAGATCAAGAATCCTGCAGAAGTTCTGGGCTGCAAAGAGCGGAATACTATTTGTTCCTATGGAATTTCAAGAGTTTCTACTTTCAATGGAACCATCATAACAAGATAAAAGAGGGGTATTTTTGGTTTTGAAAAGAAACTATCATGGAATGAACAGGGCAGGAAACACTCCAGTGCAATGCTAAGATGGACCAGCTGGCAGGAGCCCCATTCTCTGGTCTCTCAAAGAATCTGACTGCCTACAAGGCAGCAGGATCCAGGGAACACATCAGTAAAACCCAAAGCTCATGTTAACGCAAGGTGTGCATAGGGCCTCTCTCTAGTCTTCCTTCAGTGTAGTACTGATGCCTCAGCGAGCAGGTGTTTCATGGCCCACAAATAACTCTGGTTTCAGATTCTAACTAATTGTCTGCTGCTTGAACTGTTTCCACTACCACAATTGTCAAGATTTAGAGTTACCTGTGCTAAATGGCTATTCCCTACAAGTTCTGTGAAGGCCTTGCAGGCTCAGCCCTGTTTTACTTCGAAGACACACTAGGTTAGAACATCAGACCTCCTGCTGTTCATTATCTCTGAAGATACACACGAGCAAGCTTTTGCCTTTTCAGTTGTCTTCAAGCTAATTTTACCTCGAGTATAAGAGAGCACCATCATCCTGGGCACAACAAACACCCCATGATGCTGTGTCATTTATGAGACCTTGTTTGCTGGGAGAGCCCTAAAGCAGGCACCAGAGTTTTTGTTGTTTCTGAGACAGGTACTCTTTATGTAGTCCAGGATTCCCTTATAAATCTGGAGGATCTGATCCTCTATACCAGTATTCTGGAACCGTGGATGGAGGCGGCTGCTGTTGAGGAAGTTTTAATGTGTGCTATGTTCTCATCTTTATTGCCAGTCATTCTCTTTTCTGTGTGCTGGCCTGATGATCAGCAACTGACTGGACACCACTCATTACACTCACTCAAGATGGATGTGGGATGTACTTCTGTATATGTATGACTTTTGTTGGTTGATGAATAAAGTTGTTTTGGCCAATGGCTTAGTAGAGTAAAGCTAGGTGGGAAATCCAAAGAGAGAAACATATAGAGTAGGCAGAGTTAAGAAGATGCCACATAGTTCCTGAAAGAGACAGAAGCCAGAACTTAAATGGTAATACACAGATTAAGAGAGATGGGTTAATTTAAGATGTAAGAGCTAGCTAGAAATAGACCTTACCCATCCACCAAACAGTGTTGCAATTAAGACAGTTTCTGTGTGATTATTCGGGTTTGGGTGGCCAAAAAGCAATCTTGGCTTATAATATAGCACCCACCATCTGACATGTATAAGACCTAAGGGAAAAAAAAAGTGCTTCTAGACCCACAAAAAAACGGGAGTCAATTGGAGCATCTTGGTAGCTACATTTTTTTTCAGACAGGCTCTGTTTGTTGGAGGCGAGCAGAGGCATGGTTCCTTTAAAAGAAGGCTTCCTGATTCAGCATTAGCAGCAAAACCTGTATGGTTTCTTTAAGAGACAGCTTCCTGGTTTGTGCTGGCAGCACCAACTCTGGATCTTTCAGGAGGTCCTGGGGTTTATGAGCAGTGAGTTAAAAGCTGCTTAAAGGCAACATAGACCCAATGCGTCCCTGGAGCTGGAGTGGTGAGCATGGCTAGTAGAGGCAGTGAACATTCTGCAGGACACAGAGAAGAAAGTGACTGACAATATAGGCAAAACAGTCTTTCAAATTTTCTGCTTCAAAGAAGTCTGCCAGACACTATGGGCCTATAGGTTGAATATGGAAGCTCCAACGTTACAGAAGAACTTTGAGTGACTGTCCAGGTAGTGAGATGTCTCTGTCAATTCTAGAGTTTTGAAAGTTGCTTACAATGTACTTCCTGTTTGCTTAGGTAATAGTGTATCCTTCTGGGGACTTTGGTGGAGTTGAAGACATATAAATTTTCTTAGTAATGATAAAAGGTAAATTAGATGTAAAACTTTAAACTTACAAAGATAGGATAGAATGATATTTTTCTTAATTTGACAAATATAAATAGACTGAATATTTTAACTGTAATTCTTGGTTAATTCTTAATGGTTTTAGTATAATTTTACTATGGTAAAATTAAAGCCTTCCTTTGTAATTAGACAAAAAAGAGGAGATGATGTGGGGTGTACTTTTGTATATGTGTTGCTTTTATTGGTTGATGAATAAAGTGGTTTTGGCCAATGGCTTAGCAGAGTAAAGTCAGGTAGAAAATCCAAACAGAGATCTACAGAGAGAGTAGGCAGAGTCAAGGACACACCATGTAGCTGCTGAAGGAAACAGGTGTCGGAATCTTAATGGTAGGCCACAGCCTCAAGGTGACACACAGATTAATAGTGATGGGTTAATTTAAGATGTAAGAGTTAGCTAGAAATATGCCTAAGCCACCAGCCAAAAAGAATTGTAATTAATATAGTTTCTGTGTCATTATTCGGGTCTGGGCCGTTGGGAAACCAAAGAGAAGTCTCTGTTTACACAAGACAGCTTGCTATGTAGCCCAGGCTGGCCTCAACTTCATGGTGATCTTTCTGCCTCAGCATCAGTATTGAGGTTGGAGGTTAGAGAGATATGCTTCCCTATCCTGAAATCATTTTTAGTATGGTATGGTATTTATGAATATTTGTGTTAAGCAGGAGGAGTCATGGAGAATTACTCCATGACACAGGGGCACTGTAAGGAAAAGGAGCCCATCACCCTAGAGTCTAGTTGGAGCCTCTTTCCAGCTGAAAGAGAATTAATACTTGCTTAAAGGTTATTGACACTGAGATAAAATACTGCTTTTATATACTAGTCATTTCATTTAAGATATCAGTGAACCATACTTACAGCCTACATGACCTTCAAGTGTGACCTTACTCTTCTCCCAGACATTCTTGGAAATCTCCAACAAGACTGTGAATTTGGCTTAGAGTGAAGAACACCCTGTTTCCTTCCTTGTGATCTAGATTTTTCCTTTGTCACCTGTAATTCTGTCAGGTACATCACAGGGATCACTTTGTGATCTCATTTATTTCCTCAGCAACCCTTTGAAGATATCAATTTCAAAACCAACCAAAAAAATTCAGTCAAAATCCAATACATGATTGCTGTAAAGACAGTGAGTTGAGACTCATCCTTGAGAAACCAACACCTATGCTCTGGGGTGTGTCTTATTTTCTTTCAGAGTACCTCTCTTTCTCTTAACCCCTGTGCTTAAAATCTGTGTTAGAACTTCTTTTTGTGTATGAGTGAATAATGTATGTATGTATGTATGTGTTCATGTGGGTGTGTGCACAAGCATGTGCCCATGGAGGCCGAGGTTGACACCAGGTGTCCTTTTCCATTGCTATTCAGTGTTGCATAATAACCTTTCTGTACACTGTGAAATGTGTCGTTGCCAAGGTGTCTTCTGATTGGCTAAAAAAAAAAAAAAAAGAGCTGAATGGCTAATAGGTAGGTAGGAAGAGATTAAGCAAGACTTCTGGGCAGAAAGAAGGAGGGGAGAAGAATCTAGGTGCAGGGAGAGACATCAGAGAACATGGAGAAGAAACAGGAGGTGCAAGATGGAAGAGATAAAAAGTCATGAAATAAAATGTAGATCAATACAAATGGGTTAAGTTCATAAGAGTTAGTGGGACAAGCGTAAGCTACTGGATGAACTTTCATAATTAATAAGTCTCCATGTCATTTTTTATGAGCTGGCAGGCCAAAGAAAAATTTGTCTACAATTCAACATTAAGTTTTTAAAGTTGTATTTTATTTTATGTGAAAGGTTGTTTTGCCTGCATGTATGGCTGTGTATCACATGCATGCAATACTCATAAAGGCCAGAAGAGGGCATCAGATTCTCTGGAACTGGAGTTACAGATGGTTGTGAGCCACCATGTGGAAGCTGGGAATTGACCCTGAGTCTCTAGGAAGAACCACCAAGCCAACTCACCAACTCCTCAACACATGTGTTGTTGTGTTCGGCTTCTACATGGGGGCCGGAGATCCGAATATAGGACCTCATATTTACCTGGCCAGCACTTTGCAGGCCACATCATCTCCCAGTCCTTTAAATTTTATTTTAATATAAAATAACTCTGCTTCATACTGGCTTGTCTTGAATTTTTTTTCTGGATTAAAGGCAAGCATCCTGAGCTTGCACTGTCCATGCTATCCCTACTCACAAGACTTCTCTACCTCACTGAGCCAGAATCCACATGCCTGTAATTATTGAGACTGGAGAATACAGAGTTAAAAGAGAATACAGAGTTAAAAAGTAAGTTGAGCAGTTTTCCCTTTCCTAGCTTCTACTTTCTGTGTCCAGAAAATTTCTACAATTATTCATACATAGAAATTAGTGCATTTATTTGGAAAGATTTATATCCTATTTTTATTCAAATAAAAAATGCTATGGCAGTAGACACTAAGATTACAAATTATACATAATAAGGGACTTATAAAACCAAATCAATGGTCAAGGTAAGATTAGAATTTACAAGTGGCAAGCATTAACAACGTGCAATTAGAGATAACCAGAGGGGGAAGGCACACACATGCCTTTTTTTTGCCAATTTGGTAACAAGATACACATTTAATAACCCAGAGTCTCATCTGAAAACTGTTAAGAATTCATGTAAACTTCAAATTATTTTCTAAATGTCAACTCGGAAGGAAAAAGGAAGTCTCCAATTTCAATGAGTTATAACCTAACAGTGAAATCCAGTTCTGCTTTTAACAATAAAAATGATAGTTACTGACATAATTTCAAAGATCATAACAAGCTTCAGGGACATTTCCAGTATTGTCCTGTTTTGCCCAAAGTGGGTTTTGAATGATCTTCAGGTAGAGAAAAGTCTTAACCAAAACACACTTTTCTCTTTTGGCCACTGAGTACAAGTCCATTACTTAATGGACAGGAAACTAACCAGTCTTTCCTGACTGCCTACTCAAATTTATCAAGAATCCTAATAAAAAGGTTTGTTCTGAGGTCCAATGGTGAAGAAGCCTAAGGATGCTTGCTGAGCATACAAGCAGATAAGGAACATCTCTCACAACTAATAGAAAGATGGACTAGGCTATTGGGAATGCGGCAGCTGCTGTCTCTAATGAGTTGAGGGTGAATTTTAGGACATACTGTTTATCTAATTCTAAAAATCTAAACATAAAAAATTAAGTGAATTTGAGTAAATCTTAGGCCTGTACCCATACATGTTATAGCATTTTAACTAGGTAAATATTCCTCAGACTTCTAACCACAGAAAAGAGCAGGGAGGAAAAAAAAAGAGGATCATTGGCAAGAGATCAGTAAACGTTCTTAACTATCTTTTCCATAGAAATATAAATTCACTGGGCACAGGGATCATGATACGACTGAAACTACTGACCTCCAGTGTATTCAACATGTTTTATAAAGACAAGTAAAAAATGCGAAAGCAAGCAGAGATTCTCCATTCCTTCATCAGTCTACCCTGCTCATTTTCCATCACTTCTGGTCTCTCTGAAGTAAGAATATCCATATTTATTTAGCACATACACATTCACTGGCGGACCAGAATGTGATATAGGCGGGCCTTCTGTTATGTGCTATTTTCATTGGTTAATAAAGAGACTGCCTTGGCCCTCTGATAGGACAGACAATTAGGTAGGCGGAGTAAACAGAACAGAATGCTGGGAAGAGGGCAATGAGGCAGACGCCATGGAACCAGCCACCAGGTCAGACATGCTGAATCTTTCCCGGTAAGCCACCAACTCGTGGTGCTACACAGATTATTAGAAATGGGTTAATCAAGATGTGAGAGTTAGCCAGTAACTAACTCTCTAGAGGTAACGGGCCAGGCAGTGTTTAAATGAATACAATTTGTGTGTTGTTATTTCTGGGGCTAAGCTAGCCATGCGGGAGCCGGGCAGGAAGAAAAGCAGGCTTGCCCACAGCTCCTCACTACAAGAATGCTCTGAAGATGTGGTATAATTTAACTATTGTGTGAGAGTGCAAGCAGTTGTCAAGTTCTGGAATTTGCCAATCATTTAAATGAACCAGACTGCCAAGCTCACACCTTTCTGGTAGCAACGCAACATAGTTGTACCTTTAACAAAAGAAGTCTGCCATAAAACATTTTAGTTGCTGAAACAAAACATTCTAAACATCTGAGAACTCCTCATTTTGGTAGTATTTGTAGATTTTGACCTCTTCTATACTTAAATCTTCCCATGTAAGTTATGTTAAATTCAGGGTTAACCTCAGAATTATGAATTTTTAAATCATTTTTAAACCAAGACTTGTGATTTATTTTATCTTAAAAGAAATCCAAATCCTTAAGTCTTTAACTGCACTGCAAATACAAACAGGAAAGTTATACTCAAAAGGTCCTCAGATGTGACCTCACACTGCATGTGCGCATACCCTTCTGCCAGCTGCTCTAGTTTCTGCTTCAACTTCTTTATTTCTTCAAATATATGCAATTAGTTGTTATATCTGTGGTGTGCTAGGATTTAACTGCCAGGGACAGAAATGTAACCTAAACTAAAGAAGTAATTTTTAGGACAGACTGGGTCTACTATAAACTAAGTATGGGGGTGGCAAGCTTCAGAGTGCCAACTGGAAGAAGTGCCCAGAATGCCACCAGGCCTTCTCTCAATTGTTTTTCTTCATGGGGAGAGGTCTCACTATGTTACCCAGGTTGTCTCAACCTCGGGAACAGGGAGGACTGTAGATGCATGCCACTACAACTGGTCCTCATCCACTGCTCTCTGTACTTTCTCCCCCCTCTGTGGTGGCAACTACAACCATGCATACTTCCTATGTTCATTTATTCACTCTTTTCCTTGGCAACCAGAGATATCTACATAAAAAGCAGACATGTGCCAACTATCTTTTTGTTGGGGGAAGTGGTCAAAATAGATTGATTCCAAAGTTCTAAAGTGAGGCTCTTCAGTTTGGAAGTTTATAGAAATTTTATATGGAAACAGTCTTTAAAACGAAATAAGATTACACATATAATCAGAAATGGATGCTGACAGAGCTTAAAACGAAGAATGAAGTGGACAGCATCCCAAGAAAAAGACCTCTGACTGCAAGCTGTAGTTTCTGAGTGTTAAATAACAGCAAATGTCCTTCACAACATTTTACCACTCTAGAAGCCAACCCTGCTGTGGAATAATCCTCTGTACACTGTGAAAATGTGCTGTCAATTTTCTCACTGTCAATAAAAAGCTGATTGGCCAGCCGATAGCAAGGCACAATTTCGAGGGCAGAGAGAATGCTGGGAAGAAGGGCATAGTATGAGAGTCTTGAGCCAGATGCTTGGAAAAAGCAACACGGAAGTTCATAGATAAGATGAACAAACCTGGGGGCGGCACAAGATGAACAGAAATGGGTTTATTTAAGTTAGAAGAGTTGGCTGGAGACAAGTCTAAGCTATTGGTCGAGTATTTATAATTAATATTAAGTCTCTTGTGGTTATTTGGAAGCAACTGCTGCGGGGACACAGAAAAACTCTGCCTACATAACCCACTTTTTTTTCAAGAAGTAAAAGGGAAGATAGAGGAGAGTTAAATTACCAATGACCATTTAGGGAGAGAAAACACTCTATGGAAACCTAGTACTTAACTATAAAAAACTTACACACACGCACATGGCTGTTGGGGCTGGAGAGGGGAGAGAGAGAGAGACAGAGAGAGAGAACACACAGAGAGCACTCGTTCACCTGTGAGCAGCTTTTATACCGACATACTCACAATTGATTTTCATTCTTCTAATCCCTAGGAACACATTGGATTTTAAAAAAAATCCAGAATCAGAATATCTAATTACTAAATACTTTAGTATATAACTTTAAAATAATTAACTTTCCATATTAAAAAGTGTAAAAAGTACTTAATATTATCAGTAATCAGTGATTTAGTAATCAGTGTTAAAATCTTGCCAATTAGCAACAAGCGTTTGAGTTAGGATTAAAATAGTTATAGCATACTGCATTGAGTGAATATAGCTCACATCTAGACTGAGTTTTAGCAGAGCTCACATCTACCGCACTGAGTTAGAATAGCTCACATCTTTCTCTTACCACTTTGTTAAAGGGACTGGTTCATGGCCTATGTATTTTCTCATGTCTACATTAATATTTTTTTACATTTATTTATTTTATGTGTATGCTTTTTAAAAATTTATGTATACAATATTCTTTCTGCGTGTATGCCTGCAGGCCAGAAAAGGGCACTAGACCTCATTAGAGATGGTTGTGAGCCACCATGTGGCTGCCTGGAATTGAACTCAGGACCTTTGGAAGAGCAGGTAATGCTCTTAACCGCTGAGCCATCTCTCCAGCCCCTTATGTGTATGTTTTTGCAAACATGTAGAGGACAATTTTGGGGAGTTACTTCTTTTCTTGTATTGTGTAGATTCTGCCCCCACTGCCCAAGTGTTGCAATTACATGTGTATGCCTTCATGCCTAGTTTTTGGCCATTGTCTCTAAAGGGAAGCTTTCCTGTTCCTAACTCCTTAGGCAAATGTTAGCACATTATCTTACATGCTCCCCTGTCTTGCCTCTTCAGATAACAGTGTACCCAGGAGCCCACTTCACATTATATGTAGAACAGGTTCTCATTCCTTCACAGGTGCAGCCTATTCAACCCAGTCCCATGTAAAAGGCATCTGAGCTGTTTCCAGTCCTTTGTTTCCCTTTTATCTTAAGACTTACTTATATGCCAAGAGTCAAGATATTAAACAAGACAAAGAGCCAAATCTAGTTAAATGCTCCCTTTCACTGAACATGAATATGCCTATATGATGCCCCTTCCCCAAGACAGTGCTTCTCCGGGAACACTGGTTGTCCTAGAACCAGCTCTATAGATCAGGATGGTTGAGAACTCAGAGATCTGCCTCCCAAGTGCTGGAATTAAAGGTGTGTGCCACCAACCCCCTCCTCCCATAACATTTTTATTTATTCTCTGGGAGTTTCACATCATGTATCCCATCAAAATCCCTTCACAGTTCTTCCATGTCTGCTCCCCTTGTGACCTCTCCAAAAGATGTTAAAAAAAAAAAAGTCCACTTTGTTCTGTTTGCTGGAGCATGACTGAGTTCTTAGTGTCCTGCCCCTTACACAGAATTGAATCCTTCTCCTCCCACACCTCCGCCAGCAGCCATCAACTGTGGAGAGCTACTCTTGAGCATCTCCATCACACTTTTTAGTGTTCTCTTTGGTGGCTTCCTGTCTAGAATGTTACTTTTTAGAGGTGGGGGTTAGTGAAGTCTTCCCAACCTGAATCTAGTTTTTATTCACAGTTCATCCAAAATTTTACAAAAGGTAATTTCAAAAATCATCCCCACCTGCCCACTTTCCTCTTTTTCTCACCAGTTTTCCAAGGCTTTGTGCCTGTCAGCTCTAGGCACACTTTGTCTCTACACTTCTCCAAGGAGTTTCTCTCTCTCTCTCTCTCTCTCTCTCTCTCTCTCTCTCACACACACACACACACACACACACACACACACACACGGCACTGACCTGGCCTTTCTCCTAGCATGGCTACTAGAGTTAGTCAGTCTTTAGGGGCTCACCATGGCTGCGGATGGTCTGCTGAAGCAGCCATGCTAATGAGGCTCAAGGTTGTCTCGGGTCAGCTTAGTCTGAGCTCAGAAGTTCTGGAGCAGCAATAATAGGCTTAGAAAGTGACAAGAGGAAGCTCAGAAAGGTACTGCTTAGAACCAGTGTGGCACAACCACATCGACTTATCATGTACAATGGTAATGTGCAGGTGTATCTTCTAACTTTCAGATGATCACACACTTTTGTACCACAGCTATGAACACAGGTAGGCATGTGATGCACAGTCATACAGAAAGGCAAACACCCATACACACAAAATAATAAAACAAAGTAATTTAAAAAGAGGATTTGGCAAAAACTAAAATAACTTCAGCACCACCGAACTATACAACAGTAAAGAGCTGCCTGTGACTAATTTGATGCTTGTGGTTGGTGGAGTTCTACAAAATTGAGTTGCGTTAAACATAGAAAATAAAAATTCTAGCAATTAAATAGGATTAGACTAAATGAATGTTAAATAAAGATCTCAACTTTGACACGATTTACACTCCACAGTGGTATAAATAATTTCTCCAAGTGTTCCAGTATGGATTCAGTGTGAACCTCAAGTAGGCCCCAGGTCCTGACCCACCCACCACTTTGCTGAGCGGCCTTTTTGAGCACTGATGAGCGCTTCTTCAGCAGCTGGCACGCTGGTACTTTTAGGAAGGTACTCTGTCAGTTGTACTTCTGTCTGATCTGTTTGCCAAATCCAAGTGGGCTCTGTCCTGGGACAAGTTCTGACTTGTGGAAACAGAGCCTTCACTCTACGAGCCTAACTAGTTCACTCAAACTAGCAGCAGAGCTAATCTACAGACTTAGCTTTTAGATGACAACCTAGTTGGCCATGTGTGATTTGTGAAGAGGTGTCACTTCTCCAAAGAAGAAAAGTTATGTTTCAGAAATATGCTAAAGAGAAGAAACAACATTTGTTTAAGAAAAAAAAAATGTAGATGGAAAAACTACTGGTATTTAAAAGCTGGCTGACCTTATAAAATAAAATAAAAAAACAAACTAAAAAGTAACTTAATGCTTGGATATATCTTATCTCAAATATTTTACTTCTGATAGCATTTGTAAATCAACTATAAAGTAGTTCTTTTAAAAGTTATATGTAATTGAGTGTGTGTGTATTAGAATGGGGGACAGACTCACACTAGTGGAGGTTAGAGAACAACTTGCTGGATCTGGGTCCCAGGAATGAAACCTGGGTCCCAGGTTCTCAGGCTTGGCAGCAGGTACCTTTACCCGCTGAGTCATCTAATGGGTACCAAAGTGGTTGTTTTAAAAGAATTGCTAGTTGGGCGTGCAATTAATCCCAGCACAGGCGAGGCAGAGGCAGGTGGATATCTGTGAGTCTGAGGTTGGCTTGGTCTACAAAGCAGTTCCAGGACAACTGGAGCTACACAGCAAGTATGTCTCAAAAGAAAAACAAAATTACTCAGAACAGATGTAAATTTAACTACAAAGTAATAAATTAAAAAGCTGATTTGTTTCAAGCTTCAGTATACTAACATAAAAGAAAACAGAACTGTAAACTTTCTACCTCTGAATTGTACTAGCACCATATAACCAGCATTTCCCTTGTGGAGAAGAGTTATTCTACTCACCTGAGCCCACTTATGAAAAACTTTGTGACAAGTCATTGTGTTACACACATGGGAAATGGATTAGAAGGAAAACCTCAACATCTGTGGAATGCAGATGGGAAAATAAGCCACCAATGCCTGTTCAGAATGTGTAACAATGTGGCCGACATGAGAAACATGGCTGCTGTTAAAGGAGAATAGTACTAATGGCAGTTAGGACTACTGAGAGCACCACCACATGGTGGTGACAAGTCTCAAGGGCCCTGGGCCTTTATCTAAGTTTTCCAACAATCCATCATGCAGACAGTATCTTCTCCAGATATAAACACACCTAATGAATGAAAACCAACAAACCAGGTTCTAATAAGGTATTTGAACAGATGGTCCCAAATCCCATAAAAGCTATGTTGTAGCCCTGGGTTTAGATGCATACATGCCCACCTACAGCAACTGTTCTCTCTCTAATCCAGCAGACTGCCCTGAGGTAAATTGAGTAGGGAGCATGTGCTGGGAGCTGAACAACATCCATGAGGAGCTCTTCAGGGCCTGAGCTTTAAAGAACCATGATGATGTGCAGATGGTGTTCACTCCCTGGGAAGTTGTTCTGTGTGACACACATAAGTAGCAGGGGCTAGACCATCTTCAAGCAGTAGAGGCTAGACAACCTTTAAGAAAGTCAGAAGCAGCTGGCTAGGACTGGAGTAGTTTTTCAACTATGCTTATCTGCAGGCTTCTTCTAAGCTTTTATGGTGCTGGCACCTGGGAAAGTGCAGCCACACTGGTGTGTCCAATCTGTGGGTGATGGGTCACATGCAGGCAAAGACTGCTATGAATGGGGCTCAATTCATCAATACAAAATTTTAAGCATTAAAATATTTCCATTTTGTGTGTGATGTATGCATGCTTGTGTATGTATATGCACAATGCACGTCCTTCTCAATTGCTCTCTACCTTATCTTTTGAGATAGGATCTTTCAATGAACCTGGAGTTCACAACCCCCAGTGCTGGGGATAGAGACATGGACCACTACTTTACCTAGTTTTACCTGGGTGCCAGGGAACTGAGCTCAGGCTCTCATATCAGACTCTCATATTTGCATGGCAAGTGCTGTACTGATGGAACCATCTCCCCAGCCTCTGCCATTTTCTTTTTGTGTAAGTGACCGAGCAGTTCTCATGTATGAACTTTGTCGAGGACAATGCTGTGATACAATGTCAAAAGTTTGAGCACACTGAGGAGAAAAGATGTCCAAAAAACAACCGTGGGAACATTTAAGCTCATCTCCATACTAGGGAATGGGGTCTGTATGAAAAAGAAAACAAAGGAACATGAAGCCTGAAGGTCTTCAGAAGGTTACCTGGTAGATGGGGTAAGGACAGGGAAACTAAGGTTAGCTAGGACTGATTCCCAGCAGGAAAGAGCTTCAGTGAGATAGGATCAGCAGTGTGGGGAGGGAGGTGTGAGCAGACAGTCCCCATCAGAAAGGTGCAGGCAGCAGGTGTTCCAGATCCTTAGGAATGTAGGTGGTGAATGAGGAGGTAGGCTGTAACCTCAGAGGAATCTGTCAAAAGGAATATGCCACCCCTAATCCCTTAGGAAGCACAGAATGTTAATTCCAGAATCCACTAACAGAAAAATTTCCAATCATTTCGGCACTCACATACATACTGGTGTGTGCAGTTGTGGAGGTAGAGGCAACAATGGTTCTAAGGAAAGGTTCTGGAACTGCAACTTAACCCAGGCCAGAGGGCACCCAACGAGCACACAAGTATGGCACAGACAACCTAAGCAATAGTGATTCAGAAACCTCAGCTCTTTTCTACTGGCACATACTTTTCCTTTGTATTAATAACCTGTATTTGTTTCACCTTAAGTCGCCCCCAATCACGCTGACATCTACTACTGATTATATTAAATCTAAAAGTGTTCTTAAACAAACGAAAACTACTCACTTCCATTCCTGAGGGCCCTGCTTTCAATTTTCAGGAGGAAATTAAATAATGTATAAATCAAATACTGGGCCAAAGCCCAGACAGCTGAACATCGTTTTGTCCTTTCAAGGCAAAGAGGAAGTGTCTGCTGAGGGAGGGACAAGCCAAAAGAAATAAAGCTTAACCTCAGTCCATGTGAAAGCGATCTCAGATAACTGGGCGTCTGCAAGTAGGTTAAAAATGAGACCACATACTAACACAGAACTTTCCATGAAGTGAAAGACCGTATCCGGATCTAACTCCCACTTGAAAATAAAAATATGCTGGGGAAAAAGGAGCCACCTTAGAAATTCTCCAGAAAGATAGAGGGGAGGGAGGCAGGCAACCACTCCTCTGAGTACTTACTGCAGAATCACAAAGGATTTCACTGTAATTGTAAACAATGCAAAAAGAATGAGATGTGTCCATGTGTGTACACATGTGAAGCCAAAGGGAGGGGAGAAGAAAAATCCAGTGTGTAGGTGAGGGTAGGGAATGGTAAAAAGATCAGTGGATGGCAAAATGATTCTGCGACACAGATCTGGCTTAGGGAAGAAACCCGTGTCTCCTATAAGCACTGTCCCTGCAGTGTGTCACAGGTGAAGCATGGTGCTGATGCAAAGATCAAGTGTGATGCGTTCCCATGAAACTTTATGACACTGATATTTGAATTTCACACATTTTTTAACATGTATTGCCTAGTTTTGTGTGTCAACTTGACAAAAGACAGTCATTAGAGAGAAGGAACCTCAGTTGAGGAAATGCTTTCACAAAGATCCAGCTCTAAAGCATTTTCTCAGTGATCAATGGCAGAGGGACTAGCCCAAGGTAGGTGGTGCCATCCCTGGGCTGGTGGTCATGAGTTCTATAAGAAAGTAGGCTGAGTCAGTCAGTAAATAGCTCTATGGTTTCTGCATCAGCTCCTGCTGAAGTTCCTGTCCTGACTTCCTTTGGTGATGAACAGCAATGTGGAAGGGTAAGCTGAATAGATCCTTTGCTCCCCAACTTGGTCATGGTGTTTGGTTGCAGAAATAGAAACCCTAACCATAAATATGTGTCACAAAATCTGTTGATTTTTCTCCACCTATTTAAAAATATAATTCTGTTTCTAGCTTTTGAAGTACAAAACAGGTTGCGGGCCATATTGGTTCCTCAGTCTTTGGTTACCTCCCTAGGATGTAGTAAAATCTTCCTATGGAACTGACTTGATCTTCACTGAAGATTCTGCATAAGAAAATTTATTCTTTTAATTCTTCTAAATTACCTGAATTAAAAGATGGCAGTAACAGAAGGAAAGAATTATTCGAAAGATATGATTTCCTTTCTAGCATCTCCATACACTAACATAAACATCAAAGTGTATGGATGAGAGATTATGAGGCGAACTACTACTTAACCATTAACACCATAGCATCACTCAGGGGCCAAGACTGATTTAAAAATGTTTCTCACTTAAAGCAGAATCTCACATTGTTCTGGTATTCCTTGTAGCCCAATGATGGATAGAAATAATACCCAGTGTCTTACTCTACAGAAACTAGAAAGCTGGTGCCCAGAAAAATTTTCTTGAACACATGGTGTTTCGATTACAGGGTGGTAAAACCTTTACAGACCACCTGACCTAGCTTCAGAAACCAAGCAATCATAAGATTGTGACACACTTATGTGGCTATGGTTCTTAGGAAGCAAATATTTTTTATATATTGTCTCTGATTAAAAAAACAAAGCACTGTTTTTCTTACTCTGTCTGTCAATGTAGAAAATCTTGTAAAGCACAGCAGCAGGTGCCTCAAAACCATGATGCAGAGAACATGGTGTCATACCTTTACCCCTTTTCTCCTCCCTCTCTCCAACCCTTTCTGTTCTGACCCTTCAGTCATGTATTTGTAAATAATTCTAGTAATTATTAGCTCCTGAACAAATGAGGCTGCCTTCTTTAAGAAACTGTCCTCAGCTACTCCTACCCTTCTTAAAGATCAGCCTTACAGCCTTGTTCTGTAAGACCATCTGGCCCAGGCTAATGGCCTCTGGGGGACAACAATGAAGAATGACTTTCCTGAATTGTTTTTATAGGCCAATCACTCAGGGCATACTGGTCCTCCGTGGGTAGAGTACACTTGCATTCCAGAGGAAGTAGACCATACATTAAAATGATAGCAAGTTCTTCCTCAGGAATGCAGTTCTTAGTTATGAGATAGCAGTTCTAGAAAGATAGGATTCTTTCTTTCAGAATCAACTTTGTGGTCATCTATCTGCTTTGTGACACTAAGAACCCAAAGGGTAGGAAAAGGCTTAATCAGCTACACTGAAGAGATAAAGCTGAGTGAGAAGACTGTGGGAAACTGGCAGTGGAGATGGGGACAGAGAGAGGTCTTCAACTTTCTCACCCACCCTCTAAATTTTTTTTAAAAAGGTGCTAAATACAGACTCCTCATGTATCCTCTGCCCTACACATACAGCACCCTCCTTCATCTACCCTGCCCGACCAGTACACACTGGTTATATCTGAGGCCATACCGATTGTCCCCCAGGCCCACGGCTTACATCAGAGTTCACTGTGTATGCTATTAGACAGCATCAGCTTCACTGTTTCTATTAGTCATACTTTTTGGCCCTGTGCAAATCACTTAAAAGAAATCATCTAAAGAAGGATTCATTATTTTGTTGCCTAGTTTTGAAAGGTTCAGTCAATGGTGAGGCAGGCCCGTGGTGAGGCAGAACCTCCTGGTGCTAAGGGCATGTGACTGGAGGCTACAGACCTCAGGAGAGCCAGGAAGCAAGGAGATGGATAGGAATGGGCTAGGAAACAAACACAACCTCAGGTGGCCGCCTTCTCCAACTAGATACTACTGCCTATCCCGTCCCCTCCCACATCATCAGACTATAAACCTGCTCATAGATTAAAATCACAACTAAGTCATCTCTCACCGATGGGTTCCAATGCCTGAGTACACCTGAGCTTGGGGGTGAGGGCATTTCATATTCAAACCATAACAGTGTCCCAAAAAATGCTTTTTCTCTGGCTTCTTACTCCTTCCTTCCCAAACCCTTCCACTCTCTCTTATTTTTTCCAGAATGCTGTATATTTGGAATCATAGTCTCTATATTGGATCATGAAATATGGCCTCTTTAGATTGGCTTTTATTACTTAGTAACATGCCCCTGAGGTTCTTGTGTGTATTTTCCTGGCATAAAAACTTGCTTATTTATAATGTATAATGATACTGCACTGTTTGAATGTATCACAGGTTATATGCCTGTTCATCTGCTAAAGAACATCTTTGTGGCTTTCACTGTTTTCAGTATTGTTCTTGCTTTGTCGTCAGTGTTGAATCAAAGGGCATCATGTAGATAAAGTTTTAGTGAGTCTTAACCTTTAGAGCAGGTCTGAGAAAATAAGCCCAGCAGGTAAGTGACTAAAACACAGACCTGCCCTCTTCACAGGTTAGTCAGTTAGGCCTAACCACAACTCATGGTGTTCCGTCTCCCTGCTGGTAAGCCTGGCAGTCTAAAGGTCTAATAATCTGTGAGTTCTGATGTTAGCGCAGGGTTGACACTCCAATTCACATCTGGTCTTTTTTGGGAGTCTAGGTGTTTAATGTAGGCCTTTAACCCAGCACTTGGGAGGTGCAGGCCAAGGCAGAGTTTGAGGCAGTCTGGTCTACATGACAATCTTTGGGCCAACCAGGATTATATAATGAGACCCTGTCTCAAACAACAAAAACAAAAGATTCATGTGTCTTTAAACAAATGTTTCTTAAGAGGCGCCAAGGTACCTTAGAAGGAAGATGCATTCATTCCCTATTAGCTTTGTAACTGCTGCTGAAAACAGGATCCAAATCCAGCCTTTATCTATAAAAGTTCCAAGTTTTACACACCAACACTTATGCAACTTTATCTTTCAGTCTTTAAAGATGGCACTAAGTAAAAGCAAGTAAGAGCTACTGTGAGCAAGAAAGTGAATTTTTACAATGATAGTAACATTAAAAGAAAGAAAGAAAGAAAGAAAGAAAGAAAGAAAGAAAGAAAGAAAGAAAGAAAGAAAGAAAGAAACCAAAGATGGAAGTATAAACTTTCAGTAAGGTCTGGAGATAGGTGGCACCAAATGAGCTCTATTTATTTACAAGTCTCTCAAGAAGGCTTGTTCAACAGCTGCCTTCTCTGACTATTTAGAAAGAGCACTATCTCCTTTGCCCACGAACAACTCCCAAGTGTCAGAGCCTGTGACTGTGTTATGGTCCAAGTAGCAAAACACCTGTATTGTCTGAGGAGCTATTTTGTGTAACTTGCTATAGTAGAAATAGGAAAAATTTATATATGTGAGAATATAACTTTATTAAATGAAAACAGCAGCATCTCTCAATAAAGGTAGTAATAATAAAAACAGCTATTTTCATTAAGTGTTCGACATATTACTGACAACCTTTAAAACTTGCCAAAGTATTACTATGCAATTTTACAGTGTTAGCAATGATTTACGCTATCTGTGCAGCACAAAACAACAACAGCAACTAACCCTGCTCCCCACAGCTAGCCTGTTTAGCTTAGCTGTGTATGAAATGTGTGGGGTTTTTTTGTTGTTTGTTTTGTTTTGTTTTGTTTTATGAGACAGGGTTTCTCTGGGTAGCTTTGGAGCCTCTCCTGAAACTCGCTCTGTACACCAGGCTGACCTTGAACTCACAGAGATGCTTCTGCCTGCTGAGATTAAAGAGGTGCACCACCACTGCCCAGCAAAATATTATTTTTATTCCTACTCACTAGATGATCACTTTTTTTAGAATTCTTCTTACTAAAAATTAAGATAATCAGTAAACTTGACTTTGACCACTGTTTCAGACCAGTGCTGCTTGAACTCTGCTCAAACAAATGGATGGGTCTATATTCTGAATTCTTGTCTCACAGTCATTAATAAAGGAATGATATCCTCTCATTACCAGAAAGCCTCTTAGAACATGGACTATTGACTAGGAGTCTAATCTAATTACCATTTCCAGATTAAATCAGCATCTAAAGCTTTGGATCAGAGAACTGGGTAACAGAATACACCAGGGTTTAACAAATCACTAACACTTAAATAACTGATCTGAACCTTGCCCAAGCCAGCAATTACCTAAACTTCTTATAATCCATCACCAGAACTTATAACCAAGGTAAAAGGAAATGACTATGCTTTATTTTTTCAAAAAACTTGACAGTCTTGGTGAATATCCAGATGTCACAAAAGCTAAGTACATGGATGCTAAGATTCTGACAAGATCCAGTGTCAGTGGTATCAGTGGTATAGTCTGCAGGAAGGCAGTAAGAAGGAGAAGCGTGTTTAAAAGGATCGGTCTAATAGGCTAATAGGAGGTCATGAAGTCAATGAAGGTGTGTCAGTCACAGGAAGATTGAGCACCAGCGAGCTTGCTTCTTCCTTTCTTTTGTCTAATGGTTGTGAGGTAAAGTAGCTTGGCTTTGCCACATTTCTGCCATGATTTCCTGTCTCATTACAGGTCCAAAAGTGATGTGGCCAAACAAACTGAAACTAACATGCTGTGAGCCCAAATAAACCTGTTTGTTAAGCTGAGCAACTCAGGGATTTGTAATGACAGAAAGTGAGTGTGAGTGTGAATGTGAATGGCTGCAGCTGTTCTAAAAAGAGCACATGGTACTTCTTCCCAAGTGAAGGTTAAAAAAGATTTTAAAAATTATTATTATTGCTTTTTAAAGACAGGGTCTCTCTATACAGCCCTGGTACTCACTATGTAGACCAGGGTGGCCTTGAACTCACAGACATCTGCTTGCCTCTGCCTCTTAAGTACTGGGATTAAAGGTGTACATTGTATTATACCACACCGTTTGAAATTATAATTTTTAATAAGAAAATTTCACAAAAAAGGAAACTGCATCCATGTGTCTACTCACCCACTCACCCATCATCCAACATTCATGAAGTGCAAAATATGGGCCCAACTCTCAGTCTTGTCTCTTCTTCCTTTTTAAAGACAAGGTCTCATATCCTGCCCCAAACTTGCTATGTAGACAGAGAAGACCCTGAGCTAGCTGGCAGTTCAAGTATGGAGCCACCATGCCTGGTTTATGTGGTGCTAGGGAGGACACAGGGCTTCTAGCATGCTAAGCAAGCACTTCACCACACTGAATTTCAGTTTTCTTTGAATTCTGAAGCATTAACATTGTATTACAGAGACATTAGGTCTGTAATGTGGAAATGGTTCTCAGATGACTGCAGAAAGTCAATCATTAAAACAGACAATTTTTAAACATTCTTTGTGATATATATGACTAGGCTGCACAACAGGTAAGAAAACAACAAAAAGTTAGAGTTTAAATTCATCAGAAGCATTACATGAACAATGTCTCTAGCACAGTAATTACAGAAAGCCAAAGTCTAGTGCTCAAAGTACACCCACTCCTAATTAACTGTAGAGAAACATTTATGAACTCCCACTAGTAGATTTCCACCAATACACACAGGACTGCTTTCTCCTTTCTCTTCATGGAATTGATCCATACAGTGACTAAAATTGCACAGATTGGATATTTACAAAGGAGTGGGGAAAAGGAAACAAAATGTTTGGACAGCTGGAGATAGAAGCTCAGTAGAATGCTTGCCCAGCATATGTAAAGTCATGAATACAATCCCTAAGCTCTTCCTCAACACACACATGCACACACGTATTCATGCATGCACGTACCACAGATACATAAACAGATGCATACAAACACAGGCATTGATCTGTACACACACACATACATGTACACACACAGAGTATGGAGTGTGGAGGACAAAGGTCAATGGTGGGTATCTTTTAAGACAGGGTCTCTCACTGAGCCTGGTGTTCACTGACTGGTTAGGTGGTTGGTCAGCATGTGCTATGCAGAGTTCCTCCTTCCCCCTCCCCCCACCACTAAAGACTATAGGTAGAGAGTCATACAATCATGTGCCCAGCTTTGCATATGACTGCTGGGATCTCAGCTCAGATCCTCCCTCTGTGCAGCAGGCGTTTACCGAGCTACTTCTTCAAGCCTATTAACTTAAGATTCTTGAACAAGGACTTTCTGTGCTCACTTCAGTTCTACAATCCAGATTCTCCCTTCACTCTTCCATGGGGACAGCTCTCAGTAAAGACGTCAACTACCTGCAGACTGCTTAGTACAGCAGACTCAAACCTTCTAGCTGTATGCTTACCTGATTTTACCTCACTTACATCTAGTTTCTAGTGTTTTATGTGTTCTGAGGTGTCCTTCTCGGGTGAATGACTCTTATTTTATACAGCACTTTGAGAGTACTCTACGATACCATTTTTGCTCTAATACAAGGGAATTACTACATTCATTTTATTCTCATACAAAGTAGTTCACTTCAGAAAAGTAGTTAACATAGCTACTGTATTATATTTATAGGCAAAAAGTTACAGGGTTTGTTGATTAACTGCAAATCTGATTTATTTTACAGTGATATAAAAGGAGGGGATTTGATGCTACTATTGTATTCTATAAACCAACAACTTCCAAGGCAGGATAGAATCAACAAAGTCATTGAACAAATGAGAACCACCAGAATATTACTAACCTGAAGAACAACAGTCCTGTGGTATCAAATAGGATGTTATTCCTCAGTTGGGGAGAAGAATATTATAGCTACTTATAGAATAAAGTGTATTAGTTACTTTTCTTGTTACTCTAACTAAATACAACTCAAGAAAGGGGAAATTTAAGAGGGGATGTAGTTTGTATTAGTTACATTTTGTTGCTGTGATAAGACACCATGACCAAAGCAGCATAGGAAAGACAAGAGTTTATTTTGGCTTTGGTTGCAGAGGAATAAGAGTCCATCATGGCAGGAAGCCAAAGTAGCTAGCTAAACTAGTATAGCAGCAGAAACAGGAAACGGTGAGTCCACAGATTCAAATGCAAGCACAAAGCAGAGCGCAAACTTTCTGAAAGGGGCTTGAGGCTTTAATATCAAAGCCTGTTCCCAGTGATATACTTCTTCTAAGAAGCCTGCATCACCTAAACCTCCCTGTACAGCACCAACTGGAATACCTGAGCCTTTGGGGACACTCCTCATTCAAGCTTCTACTTTCTACTTCCTGGATCCTATAATCTCCTAGCCATATCATGATGCAAAAACAAAACATTCAATCCAACTTCAAAAGTCTTCATCAGTCTTTCACAGTATCAACACAGTTTAAAAGTCTAAGGTCTCTTCTGAGACTCAAGACAACCTCTTAATTATCATCTTTTTGTTCATTTAAAAAAAAAAACCAAAGACTAACTATATACTTCCAACATACAACGGTATAGACTATACACTACCATTCCAAAAGGTAGGAAAGTGGGCATAGTGAGGAATACTGGACCAAAGCAAGACTGAAACCCAGCAGAGAAAACATGAAATCCTGTAGTTTTATGTTTGGTATTAAAGGACTTAGATGTCTCTGTCCTTCCAGCTTTGCTGCCTGCCAACATCCAATTCTCTCTATGGTTGGCTCTACTTCCTTATGCACCTCTCCATGGAAAATAATCCCACTATTCTGGCTTCTCCAGCACTTAGGTGTTTCTACTGCAAACCCAAGCTTCACTTTTCACTTTCTATGAAAGCCTCTTAGTGTTTTCATGCGGGATACCATCATGACTAGGTACTGAACAGAAAGATAAGTGTGCCTAATTTGTGAGCTCAGGGAAGAGAACACAAACACGTTGAATCAATGAGATAGGGCCTGTCTGACAATAAATTCTTTCTTGCTCAGATATGTCCTTAAAGATAGTATTCTAGAAGGTATAATCTTGTTCCTTAAGAATATTTAGAAGACAACCAATTGTCATGTGAACCAGAGAGCTTGTTACCTACTACTATGTCGGGAATCACTGACTCCGAGGTTTTGAACAAAGTTTTCACTGTTAGTACCTTTGTCACCTAAAGACAAAACCATTCTAAGTATATAATGCACACCAAGAAAATGTGGACTTCTGGACACAGACTGTGGAACTAGACCTTGGCTCACATCCTGCTTATACTGTGGGACTTTGAGAAAGTTACTCTAAGATGTAGTTTCCTGTTCTATAAGAACGAGTATCCTAATTTTGTACCTTAGCTGTAGTAAGTGGGATAACTTACAAAGTATACACAAAGATTGCAATAAACATCAGTAGTATCTATCATCAGCACAAAACTGGAGCTCAGCGGTTGTAGGGTTGCCTATAGCACTTTCCAACGAAAATCAGACATGAATGAATTTAAGTGGTTATCACGGTGACTCATGTAGGATGTTTACACCTCAGGAGTTATTTTAATACTTGGCAGGTGGATATATTCTTTTTGTTTGAACTTGTCTCCAATTCCTGAAGCTCAGGATATGCTGAAGCCTTTTTTCCCACTAGAGATGACAAAAACTGCTCAGTGGAAGCTCTGAGTTAAGATGACTACACTGCACACAGCAAGACCAAACCAGTTTTGTAGTCACAGCACAAACTGGTGAGACTTGAGAGTGAGCAACACCAGAAACAATGAAATTGTGCACACCAGGTTTTGCAGCTAATGAAAGTCTGGGTGGGCACTGAACACATTTTAAAGGAGGTCTGCAGAGCTCAAGGTAATACTTTGTCATTAGGCTTGGTAGAGCAGGCCTATAATCCCCACCATGAAAGAGCAAAGTTCAAGATCAGCCTGGGTGACTTGTGAGGCACTGTTTAAGATCATCCTTGCCAACTCCTTGAAGAGTTCCACTTGTAATACAGTATGACATTGTTTATATCATGAATCTTGGCATGTAAAATGCGAGCTGGACGGTGGTGATACACGTCTTTAATCCTAGCACTTGGGAGACAGAGGCAGGCAGATCTTTGTGAGTTCGAGGCCAGGATGGTCTACAGAATGAGTTCCAGGACAGGCTCCAAAACTACACAGAGAAACGCTCTGTGAAAAAACAACAAAAAAGCATGTGAAATGCTGATTAAGCCTTTCAAAATGAACGTTAGTAAATTTCATTCATGTGTCAATGAAAAAGAGAATCCTGTCCACACCTCTTGTGGACTGATTCCTCAGACCACACTCTCCTACTCCCACACAACTTCTTTTCCTGACTTATAGCTACGTCCCAGGCCCCAATTTAGGCAGACACCCCTAGCTCAGTCATAGGCCACACCTGCTAGATGATCAGGTAGGCCGCACATGGTCCTTCTCCACTATCTGTTCCTCAAGAAGCAATTTTCAAGGTTGCCCCTAGCACTGCAACAGGCCTGGCCTCCCCTTCCCTCAGCCTCCAACACCAGCAAGCATTCCCCACAAATATACCACACAAGCAGGCCAATGAAGCAAACACACAGCCAACACACTCTCTGAAAATCTAGAGAGGAAACAGAAACCAAGGGACAAACACCTACCCAAAACCCAACAAACCCAGAAATCAGTACCTAGACCTATCACCCCAAACCCAGATGCCTAGATGCCAGTGTGAGAACATACCAGCAATAACCAGTGCAACGTCTCCACCAGAGTTCAGCTAGCCTACCACAGAAGGCTCTGAATATTCCAAAGTAGGTGAAGCACAAGACAAAGACCTCAAAATCAACTTTATGAAGATGATAGAGGTCTTAAAGCAGAAACAAATAAATCTCTCAAAGAAAGCTAGGAAAACAGAAACAAATAATTGGAGAACATTAATTCCTTATAGAAAAACAAGAAACAAACACTAAACAGTTGGAAAAAAAAAACCAAAACTGTTCAAGACCCCAAAAACAAAAACATAAACAATGAAGAAAACAAAAACTGAGTGAAATCTGGAAAGGGAAAATTTAGGAATGTGAACAGGAACTATAGAGGCAAGCCTGACCAACATAATATAAGAGGTGAAAGATAGAATCTTAGGCACTGAAGATACGATGAAAGAAATGGATACATTGGTCAAAGAAAATGCTAAATCTAGAAATTCCTGACATAAAACATTCAGGAAATCTGAAACACTATGAAAAGACCAAATCAAAGAACAATAGGAATAGAAGATGGAGAATCCCAGCTCGAAAGTCGAGAAAATATTTTTCAACAAAATATAGAAGAAAAATTTCCTAACCTAGAGAAAGATATGCTGATAAAGGTACAAGAAGTTTACAGAACACTAAATAGATTAGACCAGAAAAGAAAGTACCCCTTACACATAATAATCAGAATGCTAAACATACAGAACAAAAAAAGAATATTAAAAGTTGCAAAGGAAAAAAGACCAAGTAACATATAAAAGCAGACCTGTTAGAATTACATCTGACTTCTCAATGGAGACTCTGAAGGTCAGAAGGGCTTGGACAGATGAGATCAAGACGAGAACACAGATGTCAGCCTAGATTACTATATTGAGCAAAACTGTCAATCATCACAGAGGGAGAAAATAAGATATCACATAATAAAAATAAAATTTAAGCAATATTTATCTACAAATCCAGCCCTACAAAAGGAGCAAGAAGGAAAAATCCAAACCAAGGAAGTAAAATAAACTCATGAAAATACAGAAAATAATCTAATACCAGCAAAACCAAAAGTACACACACACACACACCACACCACCACCAAGAACAACAACATAACAGGAATTAACAATCACTATTCATTGATATCTATTAATATCACTGGCCTCATTTCCCCTACTAAAAAGACATAAATTAACATATTCAAAGGAAAAATTCACCAAGATGAAATTTCAATTCTTAACATCTACACTCCAAACACAAGGGCACCCACTTTTATAAAAGAAAGACTACTACAGCTTAAATCATATACCGACTTTCACATATTGACAGTGAGAGACTCTCACCAACGAGCAGGTCATTCAGACAAAAACTAAACGGAGAAATTGCAGGAGCTAACTGATGTTATAAATCAACATGGATCTAACAGATATTTAGAACATTTCATCTAAACAAAAATAAGAATGTACTTTATTCTTTGTATCTCACGGAACTTTCTCCAAAGTTGATCATATGCTTAGACAAAAACAAGTCTCAACAGATACAAGAAAACTGAAGTAACTCCCCACATCCTGTCAGTCCAGCATGGATTAAAGCTGGATATCAACAATAACAGAAACAACCCTGACCTTCTAAACTCATGGACACTCAACAGTTCTCTACTGAATAAAAAAAAAAATGGGTCAAGACAGAAATAAAGAAACTAAAGACTTAATAGATTTAATGAAAATGAATACATAACATACCCAAATGTATGGAACACATGAAAAGCAGTGCTAAGAGGCAAGTTCATAGCACTAAGTGCCTACATTAAAAAAAAAAAAAAACAAACCATGGAGAGATCTCATTCTTGTATCATAAAAGCACATCTGAAATCTCTAGAACCAAAAGAACCAAAAGAAGAGCACACCCAAGAGGAGCAGATGGCAAGAAATACTCAAACTGAGGGCTGAAATCAATAGAACAGATAACACAAAGAATCAATGAAACAAAAGAGTCGGTTATTTGAGGAAATCTCCAGGATAGACAAACCCTTACCCAAACTCACTAAAAGATGGAGAGAGGATATCCAGACTACTAAACCGACAGGAGGGCACAACAACAGACAGCAAGGAAATCCAGAGAATCCTAAGGACACAGTCTGAAAACCTGTACTCTAACAAATTGGAAAATCTAAACAAATGAATAATTTTTCTTCATAGATACCACTAACAAAAGTTAAATCAAGATCAGATAAACAATGTAAATAGACATATAACCCCAGTAAAATAGAAGCAGTCATTAAAAGTCTCTCAACCAAAAAAAGCCCAGAACCAGATGGTTTCAGATGAATTCTATCAGAATTTCAAAGAAGAGCTAATGCCAATACTCCACAAATTATTCCACAAAATAAAAACAGAAGGGACACTGCCCAAACCAAATAAAGACTCAACAAAGAAAGATAATTATAGACCAATTTACCTTATGAACACAGAAGCAAAAATTCTCAATAAAATACTCGCAAACTGAATACATCAAAAGATCATCCACTATGACCAGGTAGGCTTCATCCCAGAGATGCAGGGATGGTTCAACATAGGAAAATCAGTAAATGTAATCCACCAAATAAATAAACTGAAAGAAAAAAAAAATCACACAATCATCTCATTAGATTCCTAAAAAGCCTCTGATAAACCCCACACTCTTTCATGATAAAAGTCCTAGGAGATACAAGGGACATATTATTAACATAATAAAGGCTATTCACAGCAAGCCTCTACCCAACATCAAATTAAATAAAGAGAAACTCAAGGCAATTCTACTAAAATCAGGAAAAAGACATGCTTGTTCATTCTCTCCCTACCTATTCAGTATAGTATTTTAAGTTGTAGCTAGAGCAATAAAACAACCAGAGGAGATAAAGGGGATACAAATTGAAAAGGAAGAGGTTAAAGTACCATTATTTGTAGATGATATGATAGTATACTTAAGTGACCCTAAAACTTCCACTAGGGGAACGCCTACATTTGATATAAACTTTCAACAAAGTGGCTAGATACAATATTAACTCAAGAATATAAGTAGCTCTCCTACATACAAATGACGAATGTACTGAGAAAGAAATCAGGGAAACACCTTTCACAATAGCCTCAAGCAATATAAAATGTTTTCGGGTAACTCTAACCAAACAAATGAAAGATCTGCATGACAAAACTTTTAAGTCTTTGAATAAAGAAATCGAAGATATCAGAAGATAAAAAGATCTTCTATGCTCACGCGTCAGTAGAATTAACATAATAAAAATGGCCATCATAATAAAAGCAATCTATAGACTCAGCAAAATCTCCATCAAAATTCCAATAATTCTTTACAGACCTTGAAAAGACAATTCTAATTTCATGTGGGAACACAAGAAACCCAGGACAGCTAAAACAATCCTGAACAATAAAAGAACTGCTTAAGGTATCCCTAATTTCAAATTGTGCTAGAGTTACAACAATAAAAACTGCTTAACACTGGTATAAAAACAGACACACTGATCGATGGAATTGAAGATCCAGACATAAAGTCACACATGTATAGACACCTGATTTTTCATAGAGAAGCCACCAGAAATACACACTGGAAAAAAGAAATCATCTTCAACAAATGGTGCTAGTTAAACTGAATGGTTGTATGTAGAAAAAATGTAAATAGATCCTATCTATCACCCTATATAAAACTTAAGTCCAAGTGGATTAAAGACCTCAATATAAAACCAGACACACTGAACTTGATAGAAGAGAAAGTGGGAACAGTCTTGAACGCATTGGCACAGGAGACAACTATCTGAACAACAACACCAATAACACAGGCACAAAGTTCAATGATTAATAAATGGAACTTCATGAAACTGAAAAGCCTCTGTAAGGCAAAAGACACTATCAATTGGATAAAGAGGAAGTCTACCAAAAGGAAAAAGATGTTTTTATCAACTCCACATTGAGTAGAAGTTTAACATTCAAAAAATATAAAGAACTCAAGAAATTAGACATCAAAAAACCCAAGTAATCCATTAAAAATGTGGTACAGATTTAAACGTAATTCTCAATAGCAGAAACATTTGAGTTTCTGCTATTGCTGAAAAACACTTAAAGAAAAATGAACAATATCCTTAGTCACCAGGGAAATGCAAATCAAAATTACTTAGAGATTCTATCTTACACCTGTCAGAATGACTAAGACCAAAACCATAAATGACAGTTCATACTAGTGGGGATGTGGAGCAATGGGAACACCTTCCATTGCTGATAGGAGTGCAAACTTGTACAACCACTAAGGAAATCAAAATGGTGGCTCCTCAGAAAATTGGGTCTTGAGCTACCTCAAGACATAACTGTAACACACTTGGCATAATAGCTAGAAACTGGAAACAGAGGCATCCTTCAAAGGAGGAATGAATAAAGAAAATGTGGTACATTTACACAATGGAGTATTACTCAGCACTTAAAAAATTAACATCATGAAATATGCATGCAAATGGATGCAACTATAAAAAAAAAGATTGAGTGATATAACTCAGACTCAGAAAGACAAATATGATATATACTCATTAATAAGTAGATGTTAGTTGTTAACTGTAGTGAGCTGCTTTGTGCCGCACCTTAAAGATGGCGCTGACCGCTGCTTTCCACCGCCCCCCCCCCCCGGTGGAATGTGCTTTTAACTGTAAATAACTCCATACATGGCTAAAACTAAGAATCTGGCTTGTTTCTATGTACCTGGGCCGAACCGTATTCCCCACGTGGCTTGCTGGAGTTGGCTACACAGGGACTATTTTAGATGTGGGCTGGCTTTCCCCGGGGTGAGAAGATTATTCAAGGTTTCCTGATTAAACAGCAATTGAGAAGAGTCCAGTGTTGCGTTTTCTTTGCTGGCCAAAGCTACGCGACAGTTAAGTAATGATAATTAAGCTACAATCCACAGACCCAGAGGGATGGTTGTGTGTGTTTGGGATATGCACAGATCTCACTGGAAATGGGAAATAGAATCAATTCTGCCGGTTGACTGGGCCTGGTTGGTGATTGAGGGAGAATATGGGGAGACAGCTGGAACTGAGGAGCATTAGGGAAAATGATGAAGATGCTTAGTGCAGTGGGAACCCTGTGGAATCTATGAAAAAGACCCTAGTGAGGACTCCTCGTAATGGAGGATATAAAATCTGAACTACCAGGCAAGGTTTCCAGAGGTTAAACTGGGTTGCAATAAGTTGGGTTTGCTGGTCAAGGGGTCCCATGGAGATTCCTAAAGAAGAACCCAGGCTGATGCTAGGACAGAAGGATGCTGTCTGATATAATTCCTCATAGTAATCTTCAAAGGTGTCTTCCCAAATATTCATCCCCAGACAGACTGAAAGAAAAATATATTTTCTATGTGTTCAACTTTTCATGGTATTCTAAATAAGTTATATCCTCTGCTGAAATGCGAACCTGTACTTCCACTTTTTATTTTAACATAAATAGTAACATCTCAAGCTATGATTCAGTGTTCTCATTGTACTCTGATCAAGCTTCAGGTTAAAATAATTTGCTTGCCAAGATAGGCACTTGCCCAAGGTTGTAATTCTCAAAAATTCTGAAAGACATGAAAGAATTCCAAATATTTCTTTCGTCTTTAGCTTCATGAAGGATATGTTCTACAAGATTTATTTAAAGACTCTAAGGAGAAATGGGTGAACAAGCAAAACATTAATTTAAAATTTTGAAGTCTAACAAATATTAACAAGTTGACAAAAATAGTTGGATAAGTTACTTCTCATTAAGTTCTTTACAGACAGTGAAAGTACTTTTAATATAAAGACGGTTGGCATTTTTAATATAAAGGACAAATATTTTTTAACACTCAATAGTCATGGCCAAGTTCTACTACCGTGGCCTTTGTATTTCCAAGGTGTAGAGGCGGATTCAATTATGATGTGAAAGACATCTCACAATGATCACAGCACAAAACCAAGTTTTTAAAGCATTGAGCTATCAATTTTTTTATAATTTAACTCCATGTTTTAGTTTTATTTACAAGAGAAGATTGTACCTGAAATACTTTCTAATCCATCTTTTAAATGTTGCTTTTACAGAAGTGTCATGGGAAAAAATAAAGAATTAAGAGGTTAAAGGGCCTGTTATAAGAAACACTGAAAACTCAGGTTCTCTCACCCCAAACATGGTGCTATTTAGGTGTTCTGTGTTCATTCCGTATCATTTTTTTAAAAGGGAAAATAAATTACTATCCTAATGTCCTTCAACAAATGAATGGATAATGAACATACAGCACATGAAATACAATATAGCTATAAAGGAAAATGCAATCATGAAATCTGCAGGTAAATGGATGGACCTAGAAAATACTATCCTGAGTGATAAAGACAAATGCCACATAATTCTTTCTCACCTCTGGTTCCTAGATCCAAATTCTCAAACAGGAAATTCTAAAGGAACAAAGTTTGGTAGAAACAAGGGCTTGAAAGAGCAGGATACAGGTGATATAAAGGGAGAGACAGAAGCATAGAAAGGGAACAGAAGTCTGTGGAGGCCGGTGTGTGTGTGTGTGTGGGGGGGGGGGGATTTAAAAGGAAGCTGGCCCAATTCCACCTTGTCTGATGGTCAGAGTTTGGAGATTGACAAGCAGAGTTGAAAGTCCTAACCTGGAGGTGATTCCTTGGTTCTTTTGAAATTAAGATAGCTCAATGCCATCCTGACAGGTGGTCAGAATATGCAAATGTACTTCTGCTCCTTCTTTTGTAACTATGAGGACACCCAGGGAAGGGAAGGGTAGTGATCTAGAGCAGCTTTGCTACCTAGACAACAAAATGCTAATGATTTAATACCTCAGAGTGATAAAGTCACTGACTGTGAGAGTTATCCTTTTGTATCATGTTGATAAAGTCTTTGTTACCTTCTCTCCCATTTATGTTGGGTATAAAAGCTGTGGGAAAATAAACGCGGGCAAATTTCAGGATTTCAGTCACGGGAATGTCCTCCTGATACTTTCTATGGTTTCTGTCCTGCTATTTTTTACGTGTCTTGATATTCTTTACTTATATTTCTTCAATTTCTACGTCCCTACCCTGGTAAGAAGAAGTATGTCATGGATGGTCCTCGACAGAAGTCAAATGACACTAAGGTTGTTTGATAAACATTTAATGAATCAAATTAACTTTTACACTTACCTAAAATTATACAAAATGCATTTAAGTGTATGCATTTCCATCTATAGCTTAAATGAAGTTATGCCACTTTGGAAGAATGACAATGACCCCCACAATACCACAGAATAACAAAAACCCCAGTATCAGTCATGAGAGACTTCCTCTTTAGTGGTTCAAATGGCTCCTCTAAAACAATACAGGGCCTTTGGATGTAGCCTTTGGATAACCTCTCAGAGGCTGGAGGTAAGCACCTATAGCTGAAAACAACACACACTTAGGAAACAGGACATGGATTAGAACTCTAACGTGAAAGTCTCCTGTCTGTGGTATAGCCTCCGGTGTACCAGAAAGTACTAAGTAAGCAGTCAAGGGAGGGCAGTAATTAACAGTACTATCCAGTTGTGGTAACTATGAAACATTGTCCAGCAGGGCAAGACAGCCACTAAGGTACAACAGAAACACTCACATGGTGGTGGTAAGTACCAGCTGTCTAAGTAAACGTAAGTCTTTAATCCCACTCAACAGGAAGGAAATCATGCCTGGTACTAGAAATGCAGTCGACTTCCCAGGACTTGTGAGGTCATGGATCTTAGAAGAGAATTTACTACTACCATTTTGATCAGTATAATTCCTTAACTAGATTTAAATTTTATCCTTATAGCCACAATTAAGTGTAGCTATCAAACCTTGTCAAAGGATTTTCTCTCCACAGCAAATGAAAACTGTTAAGTCAGGAGCACAGCCCCTGGAATCCATCTCAGCCCCCTGGCCTGGGAGTTGCATTGGTCTGGACTCCAAATCCCAGCATGCCAGTCAGGACCACTTCCACAGGGTATTTAAGTGGGCTCCCAGAGGAGGAACACGTGGTCCAGGGTTTGCATGTTCTCTCCGCGTTTCTGTCTCCCCTGCAAAGCTCTCGGCCACCCAAGAGTGCTGCTACTTAATAAAACATGGGCATTTAATTTGGTTTAATCTAACTTAATTGGATTTCTTTGCACTGGCGGAGCGGCTCATATTAGGATTTTTTCCTAATATAATGGAGGTCCCTGGAGATAACCTCAACTGGATACCATGCAAAGATCAGTGGATTGTGGGAGCCCAGCCACAACAGACACACCTGCAGCACAGCCCATGCATCTTTGGCTCAGGGAACATCATGGAAGCATTCAAGAATGATGAGTAGTGGTGCCTATTCTGGGCTAGGGATGAACACAGACAACTTTCTGGGAGGGATGATATGGGGTGGGGGGATTAAAAATCAGAGTTCCATAACGCTGCAATGTCTCTAACTATTCCTGTGTTTTCTCACCCAATTAAAAAAAAATCTAGCCATATGTAGATTAGGGTGGTGGTACACATCATTTAAAAAGTTACAGAATAACATCAGCAATCAAGACACTCATCCACAGTGAAGAAAGCAATGAGGACGGCTTTAAAAGTAAGGCCAGCAGAAATTTCAACCTTTAATCTTAAAACAGCAATAAAGCTTATTAGAGGAGAAGCAATGAAAGCTGTTATCAAGCCCCCAGAGAACATGAAGAGTGCTGGGGTAGGGAGGCTATTAGAGTGTCACACACTATTACAGATTTGTAGAGAAAGCATCTTTGGGTACTAGAGAAGGTGACAAGGCCTTTATAACTTAAGGAATGACTGAGTCAGTAATCAACACACTGTGTGTATTAAGTGAAATTTAGCTCTAGTTACAAAAATTTGTAAGCATTATTAGCATGGTTCCAGCAAAAATCAAATAAAGAACAACGTGTCATATCAGCATATGAAGTAAACAGAAGCCCAGTAGTTAGAGCATGTTTTTGTATCTTCTGGATGCTGTGTCTCTTTTGCTTCTTGGCTATTAAGTCTGCATCCCCCCGCTTTTGCTCATGGAGGAAACAAAGAATTCTGGTATAAAGGCCTTCTAATGTGGGCACAGTAATTAAAGAAAAATGAGTTCTGCTTCTTTATACACATGGAGATATATTCTATCACATGTTTAAAGGCCACTGTACTTCATGCATGTAGTCCCAGCTCTTAAAAGGCTAAGGTAGGAGGAGCATGTATTTGATTGAGTCTAGCCTCAGATAATGAGACCCCAGTATCCCAACCCCAAAAAGAAGTCTGTAGGAGGTGATGCCACTAAACACTTCTCAATTCTCTTTTAGGTTTCAGTAAGTAGAGGATAAATATCAGTATCTTTTTTTTTCTTACTCATTTTTATTTTTTAAAAAAAAAGAAAAAGAAAGAGAAAGAGAGAAAAAAAGAGAGAGAGAGAGACAGAGAGACAGACTGGCCTCAAACTCACTATATATCTAGTGAGTATTGAATTTATGTTCTTCCTGCCTCCTCCTCTTGAATGCTAGGATCATAGGTATGTACCATCACACTTGGCTTGACCAAATCATCTTAAAACAGGGCACTGCTAGAATTTATGTAGACAATTTCCCCAACATTAGCTCTGACATTATTACAAAAAGTAAGCAACATACAATATAAAAATCAAATACTGGATAGAAAACATTAAATGTAAACAATAAAAATTATCAAAGAGGTCATAAATTCAAGAACGGGGAAGCTGGAAGATTTAGAGGAGAGAGATAAAAATGATATAAATACTTCTCTAGGAAATTTAAAAAATAGTAATAAACATTCAAATTAAAAACAAAACCATGAAAATTTTTGTTTCTCAGGGAGGATTTCATTCAAGATAGAAAAGCTAAAGTAGAGTGTTAAGAGTTAACCAAGTCTGTCTCAAAAACAAAACAAAAAAGTTAACCAGGTCTTAACAGAGCGCGCGCTCCCTCTCCCTCTCTCTCTCTCAAAGTACTCTTTCTGTTGCCCAACAGAACAGTTAACCTGTATTTTAAGACATTTAAAGCCAAAAATTAAACCAAAAGTGATGTCTGGGATTGGGCAGGTGGAACGAGGATAAATAGACATAATGCAGGATTCTCAGGGCAGCAAAGCTGTTCTACATGGTACAGTTATGGTGGACACATAAAATACCTGTCAACACCCAAAGGATCTACAACAACAATAATGCTTATCTAAACTGTAATAAATGCAACATACAGACTAAAAAACTTAAAACCATCATAAGCCTAACAACACATGACATACACAGGACAGAAAAAACAAATGCTCAAGCAAATGCTAGAGGAAGACCGTGTCTCCGTGGAGGGGCAGATCATAGCAGGTATGCCTCTATCATGCCGTTTAGAATCAGCACAATGCCCGGAGCATGATGATTTGAGTTTTGCATTTTGGAACTGTTTGCATGTCTGGGGGATGTTTTTCCAAATTGCAGACACTAAGGGCTGCCTATCATTGCCAAGGTGACTTCCGCAAGAGGAATTTAATTTCTCATGTATCTTGGGACTGGAACACTCAGATCAAGTATGAGCATGACCAACTTCTGGTCAGGCCTCTGGTCTGGCTTGGAGAGAGCTGCTTACTGTGTTCTTCCAACTGTTGCTTTGACGTCCCTTATGGCTTTAATTAACTTAGTATCTTTCTATAGCCCTATGTTTAAAAACAATTAAAAGGGGAGAAGGGCTTCAGTATGAATTCGGTGAGGGTTCAATTCAGCCAATAGGGAATTCTTAGGAGCAATTACCATTAGAAAGAAAAAAGGCAAGAAAGCACCATAATTAGGTACTGATTCCTCTGTTTCCTCACTCTGGGGCTTTCTCTGTGAAGTACTACAAAAATATTCTTTCACTTTACCCTGCTTTTGTGTGTCTATAATATAACTATAAACATTAAGGACATATATCTTAAGTATTCGTTGCCAAAGAAGAAAACCTATGGTTGATTTTCCTGGGTGATTAGCTTATGGATGGTTGACACACAGAGCTATATTTAGACAAATCATTATGGACAGATTAGATTTCAGTAAATGTACATATTTCTCCACACCTACAGTTACGTTGCAGGTCATTATCAGAAAAACTGGTAAAAAATACTACAAGATACTACAGATATCAGTGCAAGGATCACAGTGAAGCTTTTACTTAATTTTATAAGTAAACAAGAAACCTATGTTCTGTTTCTCTTTAAAAAAAAAAAAGCCACCGATTTTGAATTTTCTTAGGACTGGATCAGACTGGGCACAGAAGCCCTATCACCACATCCTGTGTACAGCTCCTGTGGCTCCTGTCAAGTGAGTGAGACTATGTGAAGGGGTGACTTTTGCTACAACTCAAAGAATACCTTGAGTAAATGCTAAAAGGGTGACAACTTTTGCATTCTGAAGAGAAAATACCTCATTCATGAGGACTTCCCATGACAGCAAAGCACCATATGCATTGAATCTACTGGGCTAGTTAACACACAAAAATTATTGTAAACATAAATAATGTTGGAAATATCCAAGGCTCTCCAAGCATTTTAGAAGGATATCCAACCTGTGTTAAAGAACATCAGAAAAAATATAAACAAATAACAACAAAGAAACATAAAAGTTCTGTAAAGAGAAACAAACCACTTTTCTTTCTTAGCTCAAAGCAAAATTATATTACAGAGTAAGTAGACTAAAACTCCGAACAGCCACTGTAAGAGTTTTAGAGGAGATCAAACATGAGAACCTGCCCAACATACAACAGACAAGTGACACAACTCTGTTCGGCCCCTGAACACAGGGTTCAATTCCAGTCTAAAGGAAGAGTGTTGTAACTGAATGCTTATTTTCTAAACAACTATTTTTGTAGAATCAGAAATTCTCAGTTTTATAAAGTTACTAGTTGTAATAATTTTCTGAACTTAAAAAGACTCACATAAAAAGAGAACAAAATTAAGCTCCAAGTCAGGAAAATGGGATTCCTGAAAATATACTGAAAGAGGGATATTTAATAGTTTGTAAAGAAACATTAACTTTTGCTTTTAAGATATAAAGTATCACATATTTTCAACAAGGAAAGACTAAACTAAACATCACAAGTACTGATAAGACAGTTGGAATAAACACTACATTCAACTATGAAATATGAGCTTAGTGACTTAAAACTGAAAACAATACATGTAAAATGATTATGAATATTTAAAAATTCTAAGATAAGATAGAAAAAGCTTAGGGTAAGTTGCAAATTGATTTGCTGATTATAAAGCAATAATAATAGTTTTATTATAAAACACCATGCTTACAAAAAAGAGTACCTCTACAAGAACTGTGCTATGGAATCCGACAAGAACTCTGTGGGCAGGGTTGGTATCTGGTTCTACAATGTCCTCATTCCATAATCTAGGCACTTACACATCATGCAATTTCATGCAGTAAAAATGCTCTTAACACAAGGACCAGTTTTCATATAAAATGGGGACATGCTTTTCATATAAAAAGATTAGAGATATAACTGGAAATTAGCTTCCCATCACCTCAGAAAACCAAATAAAAAGAAATAATAATACAATGACTTGAGTGACAGAGCTAACATACTTTATTACACTTCGTAAAAAAGAAATCATAGGGTCTCATAACTTAAAAAAAATTCCTAAATTTTAAAATTCCTCTGAAGATGGAGAAGCAAGTACACATTAAGCGTACTTCAAGAATTTTGAAGACCTAGCCTGAAGAAATAGAAAATTTGGCACAAAATAAACAAGGGCGAGTATTAAAAAGCTAAGTCATTATCACCACAAGTTTAATCCTCTACAGATACAGGTTTACCTTGAATTCAAGCCTTGAGGTAGGTCCTAATTTGTTGCTGGGATAGGCTTTCCTACAGCAGGGTTTCTGTATCTGGTTATAAAATACTGTTTTAAACTTAGTGCTTATTCGTCATCCACTTCCTTTCTGACTAATACTTCCTGAAAGATGACAGCAGTGTTAAACAGCTGCCAAGCAGCCCACAGTACAGGTACAGCAGCACAAAGTGTTCTGGCAGGTGACTTGTTGTGGTGTAAACACACATCTAGAAGAGCCGCAGGAAAGTTCAAGTGGTGTGTTCTTTTCAGATTAAGTAAAAACTGAGGTGTGGAAATACAAAAAAGTGACTGTGAACTAGGTGCATGTTACAATATATTAAGTTTTAAAAATGAAGTTATAATGAACAATATCATAACCTTCATTTACTTCCTAAGAGACTGCAAGGAAAAAGTTGGCTGATACGTACTTCTATTTATATTATTTATTACACTATCTTCCAAACCATAACTATGAACCTGATCAGGTACTGAAGGATACTGAAGAGAAGAACCAAAGAACTCAGGACACAAAATGAACAAAACTAAATTGTACATTCAAAAAAGGAACTGAGATCTAGGCAAGTGAGAGAGCCACTTCTCTTTATTGTAGAAGTACTTAAGTGTCTTAAGGAGACTTTCATTGAAGTATGAGTGTCTTAAGGCTCTCACTCCTCTGCCATGATGGGGATCTATAAATCACACAAGAAGTATTTAGAGCATCAGTTTCCAAAAGCATCTTAAGCAAGGCCATGTCAAACATCCTTCATTCAAACTTCTAGTGGATTCCTATACAAGAATGATAATCCGTAATAATCATAGAATCATATTTTTAACACTGAAGAAGATCAAATAGACCACATCCTACTCCCCTTATTAAAATATGAGAAGACAGTCTAAGATGGGTCTTAATTTTTACCATGTTTGTTCACTTAACATGTAGACCATAAAGTATAAGAGAAGGGTGAAAAGAGGAGGGTGAGCTGGCTGAAAGTCATTCTGACATATCTACCTCTTGACGAGGGAAGCTTTGTTAACCAATCACCTTTAAGAAGTGGAGCCTAGGTAAGGCATGGCTACCTGGAGCCCAGGAAGAAAAACTGGGATGGACCAAGTGCGTGCTCTCTCTTGGAGTGATTCTTGTCCAACACAGGTGAACTTGGACTTCCCATTCTTGTGGCATGAGTTTTCCCTTATAACAATTAAAAATATAATTGTTTATCTTTAAGCTGGCCTGGTTATTTCCCGAATGGAGCTAGTTTCTACAACCTCTGGTACACAAACATACTAAAAAGCTGCCTTCCTGCTCTGAAGGATGCTTCTGTAATTCATTTACATCAAGGTTGCAAATGAAGTCTTTGCCATAGAAGTTATACTCGAAGTCTATGTTCTATACACATGTTCTATAATTAGCTGGTAATTCATGGCAGTATTGTGAATACATGGCAGGTTTGAGGTGTTAATACAGTTATGATTTCTTTACCTCTAAGGTCATAGAAGGCAAATCTTATAGCCAGAGTGTACTTTATCTACCTGAAATATAAAATATAAATTGGTCTGCTCAATGAACACTTACCATTCTATACAAGGTAGTGTGCTCAGTAATACGACTAACAAAACAAGACAAATGTAAACAAGACAAAAAGTACAGATTTCTCCACACATTTCTTACATAAAGGTGTCAGACAAGAGGTGAAAAGAACTGAAATACTCTAAATGTACTTAGTGATAGACAAGCTTTGTTTTTCAAGGAAACTCAACAACAATAACAAAAACCAAACAACACCCCCAAAACAAAGCAAAACAAACAAACAAAACCCCATATTTACATAAAGATGCTTAGCCAGCTAGCTACGTATGCCACTAGTCTAACAGTAACGTACATCTGGTAACAATCGCACATTTTCCCAAGGACCTCCACCAGGCAGACAGACTATAAGTTTCCTTCTAAGCCTGACCTACTTTTTCTGCCTCATCTTCTATTCCTTGCATATAATTCTTTCTTCCACTTATGTTCAGCCTGGATTGTTGGCCACTAAGAACAAATGTGCTTTTGAGTCCCCTTCTTTACTCCTGTGGCACTCGGCAACATAAACATGTCAGCACAGAATTTAGTTTTTACATTCCTTTTTCTCTAAACTGTAAATATTGTTCATAATGCTTGGAAAATTAAATAAATGAATTAAAACCCTTAGATTCTCAACTTCAAATAGGTTGTACATTTTTTGGGGGAAAGATTAAAAAAGGTAAAAGACAATTATTATAAAGAAAAATGTAAGTTCATTTATACATAGTAAACCCATTTCATCTATGTTTAGTTTGTTAAATTGCTATCATAACAATAGGCAAAACTTCATCAAATGTTTGGAGAGGCCAAAGGTGAACCAAACAGCTACAGAGATTCTACTGTTGAGGCCGAGGCATCAAGACATCATGAGTCTTTCAAAGGGAAGGCAAGATCTAATTTTGGTTGTTTTTGCTTAGCTCTAGCTCTTTTTAAAAGATTTATTTATTTTATGTGCATTGGTGTTATGCCTGTGTGTATGTCTATATGAGGGTGTCTCATATCCCCTCAAACTGAAGTTACAGACAGTTCTGACCTGCTATGTGGATACTGAGACTTGAACCTGGGTCCTCTGGAAGAAGAGTCAGTGCTCTTAACAGCTGAGCCCATCTCTTACATGGAGTCAGGGTACTCAGGTAACGTGAGAAAATATAAAACCAGAGTGCCATTTTAGCGAGTATTAAAGCCAACCAGTAGTTTTGGTTGAAAATGAGGTAAGAATCATCTATACCAAGAGGTAGAGACCTAGCCTCTGTCCAGAGAGTCCAGGGAAGATGAGGTAGCAGCTCATATAAGGCTGTGAACCATGAGCTAAGAGTGAAAAACGTCAAAGAGAAACAGGAGTCCAACAGCTTAGAGAAAAGGCTACTCTAGAGTAGGCGCTCCAGACGCTCTGAAGACATCACGCTGTTAGCAGACTGAGCAAGGAAAGAGCACTGAATTCTGGTGTTAGACTTTAGGATAAAAGCTCTGCGAAGAGCAGAGAGGAGTAAGGGAGATCTCAAACGTGAATGGAAGGCTAATCAGTTATGGCAGTGTTCTTCACAGGGTTCCTCCCTAGAGCTGGGAGAAGATTCAAAGAGGGCGGAGGGATGCTGCAGTGATGTGTTTTGCAAGCTGTGGAGATGGGCCCTGAAATCAGCCTTTTTTTTTTTTTTACTAGCACAAACAGAGAACCTGAGACACAAAAAGGCTTTCCTGTCCTGATGCTCAATTATTGTTTCAATCTAAGATGTGCTGTTAGGCAAACTATTCAGATGATCAGTGAATGCATACCAGATTCTCAGACTTAGTGTGCTAAGCAATGTTACCACAGGAGACTTTGGACAGGGTAAGAAAAGACATTCCTACCTGACAGTTAACTGTTTCTACTTTCACTCAATGGGAATGACGCTAACAGGAACAACAGTGAGACAAAAAAGGGCTTCTTTTGGCAGCTACCACAGCTCATCCACAGTTAACAGACATTCTTGAATTAATGAGGCCCACTGAGGCTCCATTCATGTCAAGGAGGTATGGAAACTTCAAGAACCCTTATTAGACCACAGGGGGTCATAAACTACAAAACAGGTTTTTAGATAAGACATATCATTTAAATATTGAAACAAAGATAAAAGGCTTTAGTTTTTTAAGAAGTGAAAGCTTTAAAAACCAATAAAGTGAATGATACAATAATTAATTCTGTTTTTAGAAAAGTTTAGCTATTGTGTCAACACAAAATATATTACCACTTCTTAACAACATCATGTGACATTTAAGTGGGAGACAGAGGCAAAATTATTATGCCCTGGAGCTAGCCTGGGCTACGAGTTCCCGGCCACGTCAAAAAAAGCTATCTAGCAAGATCATGTCTTAAAATACAAAACCAGATAGCAAATAAGCAAATGAATAAATAATCAAAACTAAAGGTGGAAGCATGGCTTGTGGCTTCTATCAAGTGATCATCATTTTTTTTTTCCCATCAATCAAGCTGAAAAACCTTGTGAAGTCATTCTAACTTGGGGAACCATTTTTACAAATGCCCCTTACTGAGATAACCACTGAAAAGAAGGTGACATCCAAATGCAAATAAGAATTCAACCCAAATGCCACAGACCCCCATGGCTATTGGCCTACACTAGCACTTTCTCTAAAACAGAGGAAATCATCACTTATCAAAACCAGCAAGGAGATCAGCTCTAGTTTACATGTCAGAAATAAAAGGCTTCCAAAACTAGCAGGAAAAACTTCATAAAAGAATGACTGACTGTTAGAAAAAACTTTAAACAAAATCAAAGCAAAAGAAAACAGCTCCCCTACCACCGGAAGAAAAAAAAAGATTTTCTTCCTTCCAAGATTAATTTCCATCTGCTTAAGGCAACACTGTCCCATTAGCCAGAGGGCGGCCAGAAGACAAATAACACCCTTACAGAGGAACTGAGGAGCTAGAGACAGAGTCCCAGACAGCTGAAAACGCCCCATTTCCTTCTGCTAGCAGTTTTCAACCTTCCTAATGGTACAACCTTTAACATAGTTCCTCATGTATTGACCCTAACCATAAAATAACTTTCATTCATTTTCATAACTGCAACTTTGCTACTGCTATGAACTGTAATGTAAATATCTGTGTTTTCCAATGGTCTTAGGGGATCCCTGTGAAAGGGTCTCTTAACCCCCAAAGGTTGAGAACTGGTGTGCTACCACTTCCTCTAGGATGCTACTAGGGCTTATAATAGACGTCATTTTTTTTTAAAATTTTTGTTGTTGTTGGTTTTTTTGTTTGTTTGTTTGTTTTTGCTTTTCAGTTTCTCAAGACAGGGTTTCTCTGTGTAGCATTCCTAGTTGTCCTGGAACTAGCTCTTGTAGACCAGGTTGGCTTGGAACTAACAGAGATCCTCCTGGCTCTGCCTCCAGAGTGTTGGGATTAAAGGCGTGTGCCACCACTGCCCAGCATAGATGTCATTTGCTAAGTCCCCTCCAGGAGGGAACATGGAGTGTCTCAGGACTTACAGGGTCTGCTTCATGACAAGGCTTTCATGGAACGACACTGACTGGGCAAATGAAGACACTCATTTGAAAGCAACCTTACTCAATCCCAGTCATTAAAACAGAATCATCTATACTTCAACCACAGTTATACTGTTTTAACTAGACATGAAAAGAAGAAAACGTTAATAGCTAAATATTTTAAAAAACACAACGTTAAGTGTCAGGAATTTACGCATCTCTACCCCTCATGTGGCTGACCATTGTCAAACACAATCAATCTTATGTAAGTACAAATTTCATTGGGCAGCTCCTGCTGACAAGTGGAAGCCCATTTTTCCCAACTGTAAGTTAAACCTTTTCTTTTCCCTCCCACTTCAGCAAGCATCTGTGAACACATTCTGTACTGCAGGAGATGACCTTACCCTAGGGAGAAAATCAATCACAACAGAGTTCACAAAGCACTGTCTGCGGTATCAGATGACTGAGGTTATCATCTTAAATTCAGTTTACTATAAAAAAAAAAAATCAAACCTAATTTTGGCCTTCAAACACTGTAGCACTGTTGTCATTCTGATAAAAAAGACAGACAAAAAAAAAAGAGAGAGAGAAAGAGAAAGATGAGATCTTACATTTTGGTCTAAATTTAAGTTTTGACTGTTAAATTTCCTGTTATCAGTCTTAAAACTTAAAAAAAAATTTCTTTTTAAATATGTCTGTGAAATTAACTATTTAACCAACCAACCAACCAACCAACCAACCAACCAACCAACCAATCAACCAACCAACCAGACAGATGGATATGTGATCTACCTTCCCATCCCATCAAATACCCCATTGTGGAAGAAGCCAGTCTCTTCTGTTTGTTTTGTACTGAAGTGTGAATATCATGAATTAGTTCAATATGAAAGGCACATTAACACCCTGTTAACTACTCTTCCACCTTGCTCAAATGAGGGATTTATACTTTCTTTTCCTTGTTTTTTCTTATAACTTGACATGTTATATACTCAATGCCAGAAAATGCTGGAATATTCTGTCATATTAACTACAAGCTCACGCTGACCTAATGACCAAAGAGATGATCATAAAGACCGTTGTTTCAAATGGGACTAGGTCAGTGCACTCCAACTGCCTCCTAAGCTACTTGCCACAGCTCCTAAGACAAAGTGGAGAGTAGATGTGATAGCTGTTATGGCTGCATGAGACACTAAAGATAGCTCTATGGAAATTTGCCTGATTATATGTGCTCATCACTTCTGATTTTATAAAGTTGGATGACAACATTAGATAAAACAGGGTATGGGGCCCTTGCCTACCAGCAACAAACAATTAAAAGAATATACATTTTTTTTAATTTAAAACATTAAATTACCAGCAAAATCCACCTGAGTGGTATTTTGAAGCTAATTCTCTGCTGCAGTATACGGTATATATACTTTTCAATATATATGTGTGTGCAGTATACGATATATATACTTTTCAACACACACACACAAACACAAAATGAGTTTGGAGATGTGGTTCAGTGGTAAAGTCCTTGCCTGGCATGCATGGGAGCTGGGTTCAAGTACCAGTAATGGGGGAGGGGGGAGGTGTTGAATAAAGAAAAGTTACAAAATTACTTCATGGAATTTTATTTTGTAACATAGACTAAGAGGAAGACTTTCTAAGGAAAGGAAAAATGCTTATCTTCCATATATAAAAGTGATCTTAGGGTTCTTAAGAGGTTCTGCAGTTACTGATAAGAGTTTTTTAAGAGCCCAGCAGTGGTGACGCACGCCTTTAATCCCAGCACTCGGGAGGCAGAGGCAGACGGATCTCTGTGAGTCGGAGGCCAACCTGGTCTACAGGCTCCAAAGCTACAGAGAAACCCTGTCTCGAAAAACCAAACCAAACAAAACAAAAAAACAAAAACAAACAAACAAACAAAAAGGTTGTTTACGATTAAGAGCAGATGGTCCCTTTCACTATTTTTTGAAATAATCTTTGTGACCAAAATTAGATCTGAATATTTAAAACTGTTCACAATGATAAAAATATTATCTCTCTGCAAAGTCCTTTACGTTTATGATATCCTAATATCCACAAAATACAGCTGAAAAATCTATTCTACTCTCCTAATTTGTAATTTAACAAAAGGAACCAAAGTTCAGTAAAGTGTATGTTAACTGACTAACTAGAAAACAGAGACAGGAAGCTCAATGGAGTCAGCTACTTCCAGTACTATGTTCTATCCACTCTGCTATGTGGTGTACTGAAAAGTTCAGTTTGAAAAATCCTCAGAGCCAGATAACAATGAGATTCAACAAAGGTCAAGTGTAATGTGACTCAGTGGTTTCTTGTTTTAAGATCTGATGGTTCACAGTAATTCAAAACAGGTGTTATTAGCAAGTAGCCTCTCTTTATGAAACTACTTCCCTTCCACCCCCAAGTTTTTTTCTTTTGGGGGTATGTGGAACGTGGGTGTGTGCTTGGGGACTGAACCCAGGAACCCCTTGCATGCTAAGCATGTATTCTACCTCTGAGCTACACATGCATTTTAGGGAATGATCTTACCTCTGCTCCTGAATAAGTGTCAGTCTGGAGAACTAGTTCATCCAGGTCAACCTCGTTACTGATTGGCATCGAGTGGAACTGCAGGTTCAGTATTTCCCTTCTTGTTGCAGCATCTGGTAAGGGCACGTAAATGATCCTGTCAATTCTTCCAGGCCGCATCAAAGCCTATACAGACGAAACAGCAAGGCTCAGAACTGACATTTCATATCAAAGGCAGGCAGAGAAAAGAGTACCTAGTTTTTCAGAAATAGCCAGGTAACTATTATCCTCAATTAACAAATAAGACAAGTACTGGCCACTCTATAATTTCAAGATATAAACAGTGTCAAGTTGATTTCTGGGGATAGGAAAACAGTGGTTTAAGGAAACTTTCTGTACAACTGCCAAAGTAAGTAGGAAATGATAACAATTAAGGAAATGTATGTATGACTTGTACTTTTATATGAAAAAACCCCACATTTTTAAAAACTTCCTTCAATAACTCTTAAAAATACATATTAGGCGATTTACTGTTTCAAAGAGTCCTAAAAATAGCACAGCCATGATAAAAGAATAGGCCCAGAGATTAATTTAGTCAGTTGAACATTTTTTAGCATTTTATTTTTGGCTAATGCCTCCAATATATTATGCCAGACTAATGAACTTACTCAGGAAGCTTACCAAGCATATGTTACTGGCCAGAAAGCTTTGGTATTAGGAAAAATAACAAATGTGTAAAGTATACATGTGAAAAGCTAATGTAGTAACAATTACACATACAAATACCTATGAATAAGAACTAATAAAGATGTTTTAAATGAGTGGGTTTTATGGTATATGGCTTATCTCAATAAAGAAACTGAAATAGATGTGTGTGTGTGTGTGTGTGTGTATATATATATATATATATATATATATATATATATAGGGAATGGGGTAAATAGGACAATCAGAAAAGCCTTGCTGAGAAGGCAATTATACAGATACCCAAAGCAGCCACACAAAGAGATGTGGGAAGACCATTTAAGGGAAAGAGGAGATCAAGTACAAAGGCAAACGAGTGGCACATGGTGGGAAGGAAAGAAACCCAACAGACCCAAAGCATAGTGAATAAAGAAAGCAAGACGTGAAGTCAGAGACACACAAACACATTGTAAAAAATAATCTACTGCTTAAGCTTGGAAGTTAAAAAAATGAAGTGATAAGATTTACATCAAAAGTATTCATGTGAAATAATATTTTAAAAGACTAGTATGTCATAATCAGAGATCTAGAGGAAAAAGAAAGAAAATTTGGCACAAAAAATATCTGTAGAACTAAGGGTCTCAAAGTTTCCCAAATAAGCAAGTAAAACACATTCAGAGTCAAGAAGCTCTAAGAGAGGGGCTGGAGAGATGGCTCAGCAGTTAAGAGCATTGCCTGCTCTTCCAAAGGTCCTGAGTTCAATTCCCAGCAACCACAAGGTGGCTCACAACCATCTGTAATGAGGTCTGGTGCCCTCTTCTGGCCTTCAGGCATACACACAGACAGAATATTGTATACATAATAAATAATTTTTTTTTTTAAAAAAAGAATCTCTAAGAGGATAAAAAGAAGTTGTTTCAAACTGCTAACATCAAACTCAAGAGTATCTTGAGCAGAGGTGTATAAGTGACACTGGACCCACTACTCATCAGAACACTGTCAAGAATGGAGCTGTTTGAGGAGAATTCTGAGTACTTGTGAGAAAATTCAAAAAAACAAACAAGAAAAACTCAGTTCATCAAAACACCGAATTGTTCTTCGAATGGGCTTTCATGCTCCTTGCATGTGTAGTGGATAGGAGTGAGTTTATTTCAGCTGCTATTCAAATGCCTCTTTGGAAAACATGGGTTTTTGTTTTTTTTTTTTTGCCACATGTGGTTTGTCCCTGTGAGTGTGTATACTTTACTCAGGTGATTCTTCGTAACCGGCAGAGTATAAACTGTCTGATGTTCTGAATAAAGTTGGCTATTGGCTGAGACTTTAGACCACCTCAATTTTAGGCCATGGTCCACCTTGCCAATTAGAGTGGTAAACAACTAATGACTTTCTAACCCAATACATAGGCAGTAATGTTTTTAAAGTGCTAAAACAGCAACAAAAAAATCTACCACAAAATTCTATTCCTAACAAAAATAGCCTTCAATAATGGACGAACAAGAGTCTTTTCAGAAAAAAGAAAAACAACAACAAAGGTCAAAGAAGATCTGTATCACAGAAATGGCCAAGAAGCTTTCAGATTGAAGGCAAATGGTACAAAACCTTCAGCAAGAAATGAAAAGTACCATGAAATAAATACTCCAAAAAGGGGGAAGTGCTCCTTCCCCTTTCAAAACCATTAAATTAAATTTACTGCTGGTATAATCAGAAATGATAGTTTTAAAGCTGGTCGTCTGACGAATGCCAGTCAGCCCTCCAACAATGGGAGCCAAGGTAGCATGCAAAAGTTCAAGACCCATCTAGACTACAGAAGTTCAAAACTAGCCAGGATAACTTAGTAAGCCCCATGTTAAGAAAAATGAAAGCGAGCTCCAATGCCCATAACAAAACAACAACAAACCAAATCCAAAAAATAAAACATTAAAATTATACAACCATTTCACAACACAGAAAGAGGTATACACATTAAATTGTTTTATAAGGATAGGCTAGCAACCTCAAACTTGGCAAAGAATGAAAATTACAGAAAAATGGCATTCATAAAGATAGACCCCCCCAAATTTTCAAAATACTGGCAAACAGAATCTGATTTACATACTGGATAAATAATCAAAACTAAGAATTATCTCTGGAAAGGCTGGGTTGTTAGCATTTAAAATTTAGTCATAGCACTTCACGGCATTGATTAAAAAAGTAGAAACGCTACAGTCATTTTGATATGTGCAGAAAAAGCACTTGACAATCAATTCAAGACCTGCTCAAGATGCTAAACTCTCAAGAAACGAAGAGCAGAAAGGATCTTCTTCAGTATGATAAAAGGTATTTTCTGACTGCACACTTGTAGCCAGCAACAAACTTAACACTAAAATAATGAATGCTATCTACCATCTCTTATACTGGAGATTCTAAAAAAGCAGTAAGGCAAAAAGACTGAATATACAGACCATGTAAAGTGATAAAGGACATTTAAAAAATCTTCAGAGGATGTGTTTATATGAAAATTCTTTTAAAAGGTATAAAACTATACAAAGACCACACAGTAAAAGTTTAGTGTTTTTTTTTTTAAAAATTAATTGGTGCTACATAATAAACAGCAAAAGATCTCTTAAATGAAATACACTATAAAACTCAAACACAACTTAGAAATAAAAATAAGCAAAGACTCCTTTACTGAAAAACACAGAACACTCTTGGGAGAAATTTAAAAAGATTTAAAAAACTATATGATGCTTATAGATTAGAATACTCAATGTTACTAAGGTAATTATTTCAAAATTTATCTATAGATTGTATACAATGTCCATAAGATACTTTAAATAAGAAACTGACACCAGGTGTGTTGACACACATCTTTATTGTTATGTTTTCTTCCTCTTTTTGAAAATACTATTTTCTTTGACTAAGCAGTTTCAGAATTTACCTAAGAATCACATAAGAGATGACAATTTCTAAGTGACTGTATGACTTGGCTGTAAGTGCAAGTGACAGCTATTACAACTGTTTCAATTCCACAGTAATCACTTCTTAATTTTCAATTAACCCACAATGCTAATACTCAAGAGTCTGCTAACATGCGTGGGTATTTTAGTGATAATAAAGTCTAATAAGTGCTAATAGGAGTAAGGCACTTTAGTTAAATGTGTATGTGAAACATTGGGCAGAAAAAAAACTTAAAGGTTTATGCTTCTAAATTTTTAACTACGTGTATGTATGTCTGCCTCTGTGTGGATATGTACATGTGAGTGCAGTTGCCCAAGGACTTCAGAAGAGGGAGTCAGATCCTCTGGAACTAGAATTACAAGTGGGAACTTAAAACAGATAGAGAAAGAAAGCAAAGGTTAAGTCTTTCCCTGTTGCCCAAATAACGACTTGGATTGGACATTGTTTAATTGTTGGGGATACAGCTATAAATAGGCTGGTCTTTTTTTTTAAAAAAAAACCTTTTCTTCTAAAAGAAAAAAAAAACCATAAATTCCTTGATAGTTTAAATTTTCCTTTCTAATGCTTAAAAACAAAAGAAAACAAACAGCAACAACAACAACAAACCCAAAAACCATGGCAATGAACACGGCCTAGTGCTGGATCGTCCAGCATGCACCTGTGCTCAGTTCTGTGGAGGTTGCTCCAGGGCAGTGCAGGCTGAGTGCATGTCAAAATGTCTGGGCCTATAGCCAGAGAGGCCTTTTCTGGTTTGATCTTGTCAGTGAAAGTCAGGCTTTAAAAAGAGCAGGAAAGAGCCTTCCTTCCTGTAGAACCATGAATGAGTTAACACCTTTCCTAGATTTTTTTTTTTAATTATTGTTCTGGGATATGAGGGTAGATATATTGAGTGATGAGTACTCTGTGAAATCAGCACAGTACTTGTTGAAGAAGCTGGCCAGGTCTTTTCTAATATTGAACTCTCCCAACTATGAAGTCACACTGGATCCTGTAGCGTCTTCATCAAAACAGGACTAAAAAAACCAATCAGAGAGCAAGCTGCTGCTTCTTTCTTTTTCCACTTTGCATGTACATGTGGTATGTGTGTTTTACAGGTGTGCAGTCACTGAAGAAGGGTCTCCCACTCAAACACAGAGCATGCTAATATGGCTAGTCTTGCCAGTCAGATTTTTCTGGGGATTTCATGTCTGTAATCTCACTGAATGGAGTTAGAGACAGGAGGGCTATCACAACAACCCAGCACTTACATGGGTTTCTGGGGATCAGAACAAGGCAAGAATGCTTTAATTGCTGAGCCATCTTCCCAGACCTTAACTGCATTTTCTGAGAACTCATTCAAGTTTTTGGGCAAGTTTGTATACCTCTAACAGCCTTGGTGTCTTTATGGATGAGAATAAAGGGGTACTAATCAGAGGGGCAGTGTGCATCTGACAGGCATCCTCAAATATTAAATATGCAAAGTTCTCACTTTTGTAAACACTTTGAGGGAGTGATTGAATTCTGCTTCTGTACCCAGATAAAGAATGACAGTATCACTACAAGACTTTGTATGTATTCATGTGTGTACATATATTAGGATTGTTTGTTTGTATTTTGCAGTACAGGAATGAAATCCAGGACTTTGTACATGTTAAGCAAGGGTTCTCTATCAGAGCCAGAAAGCCTTTGAAATGGGCTCCCAAGGCCCCAGTTGTAAGAGTCTACATGACATCCTACATAGCTTACAACACATGACCACTAAAGAAAACATGTTCTTTATAAAACAAATACCTATTCCCTTTCTGATTTGTACAAAAACAATTCAAAACAATGCAAATATTTTTGTAAAGCCTACTAGCAACTACACGGCTTCCATTTCTATTTCACAAGCTCTAAAATTTAACACTTGCAAATTTGGATTTTATCAAATTTACTCAGTATAGAAATACTCATGCAGTTCAAAGTAATAAAATAGATACTCTGAAACCAAAAATGGTGTTATTACACCTGTAATCTTAGTACTCAGGAGGCTGAGACAGGAAGACTGCTGTGAATATATGCTAGTGAGGGCTACATGTAGAGACCCTGTCTAGGGAAAAAAAAAGCAGAAAAATCAGGACCCACTGGCTTGGGTTCACTGAACGTGACAAGAAGCATTGTAGTACAGGGTGTGCACTCTTCAAGTACAGAAGGGAAGCCAGGCCTTCACCTCTCAATCAAAACAGACCAATGAGTCACCCACCGTTCATGGAGAAAACTTCCAGAACAGGGGAGAGGGTAAAGCTTGGTAACAGCTCTGGTCTGTTTCAGAGAAATCTTGGTGTTCTCTCTGTCACTCCTCTTTTTCTCTAAATCTAGTAAAGTAGTATGTGTGGTTAATGCCACTCCCAAGCCTCTATTGACATCATGGCTTCTACTGGGTCCTTCATTATATTTGTGTGTTTAATTATGATCTTTCTTTCCCAACAGACTGCAGGCTGAAAGGAATGGCAGAAACCACACTCACTCATCTGTTCAACCATGGCACACATGAGCCACTTAATAAATGCTTTCTCAGTTAAGCAAGCCAATAAAGCCGCTTGGAACACTAACTGCCTTGATGAACAGTATTCTGCCTGCAGTCTTTTTTTTCCTTGTCTCCCCTTTTCTTTATATGCATGACTATATAAAGTGATTGCTTTCACTGAAACATAAATTTCTTGTTTTCTAATCAAATACCAATCTGCAGCTCCTAATCTTTTCTTCTACTGAAGCTCCCGCTGCAAATTGACCACAGGATTTTCTGCCTCCCTGTCCTCACACACACTTCTCTACTCAGAATGAGATGTCCCTCTCCCCTGCTATCATGCAAGCACAATCTCTTGCATAAAAGCTCAATTTTACGTGTTTTCCTTTATAACAAATTCTCTGAATCTTTGTGAGTATATAACTGGACTTTAAACTTATACTCTAGCAGGCTACATTAAAAGTGAGGGCAAAAGATCCACCTAACTGAATTAACATTCTAGTTGAATCATTTAACAACTATATTTTCAGAAAACTCATTCCAACCTCTTTCTAATTCTTCACTTACAGCCTTCAAGTCAGCAGTCCTTCTCGAATCTGCAGTCTAACTCTAGAGCATTAGAGTGAGCAAGGAAAGTGTTTGTACTTTCCTTGGAGATTTCCATTTGAAAATAAAGGAAAAGTATCATCTATGGGAGAAACATGCTTCTTAACTCTTAGAACTGGAGGCACTGCTCACTAGCATTTTATTTGTTTTTTCTAGAAGTCCATCATTAGTCCAGAAAGCTCAGCAGAAAAAGGTGTTTAATATAAAGCTTGAGGATCTGAGGGTCCCCAGATGCTACATGGTGAAAGGAGAGAATTGACTCCTCTAAGTTGTCCTGTCCTCCACATGTATACACACACACACACACACACACACACAGAGAGAGAGAGAGAGAGAGAGTCTTAACCACTTTTCTATTCCTATGGCCACAATCAAAGCAACTTATAAAAGAGAATACTTGAGGCTTATGATTTCAGAAGGATGGAGTTCATGACCATCATGGCAACAGGCATGGTACCAGAGCAGTCTGAATATGAGATATAAGTACTAACATCTTGAGACACAACCAAAAGGCGGCAGAGGGAGATACTGGGAATGACTGGAGTCCTTTGAAACCTCCAAGTCCACTCCTAGTGACACACCTCCTCCAACAAGGCCACCCCTAACCTTCCACAAACATTTCCACCCACTGGGGACCATGTATTCAAACATATGAGCCTATTGGGGTCATTTTCATTCAAACCCCACCACCAATACTACCCCACATAAATAAATGTAATAAAAACTTAACAAGTATAAAATCATTATTGATATATTAGGTAATTAACATTAAAAACAAATTATTATAACTGGCTCAGAAAATACAAAGTAAGAACTTCTAAGTTAAGATTTATTTATTTAAGATACTCTGGAAACAAACAAAAAGGTCAATGAGATTTAAAATATCCACAAACATTTTCTACTGACAAGGAGTTAGGCCATAAATCACAAAGTGAAGATTACGTTGTTGAGAAGGCCAGGTGCTATGCTACAGAGGGAATTCTGTGAGCAAATGAACTTATACAGCAGCATGCAGTCCGTTCAGGGAGATATTCCACACCAACAATGGGCAGAGCAGGGCCAGAACACTTCCAAGAGACTGCTTCCTTCAGCTTCAGAAAACCAAGACAGTAATGGATGATGATTTCTATCTATGATGATGAACACATCTGGGAAACACTGGTAGAGGATCATGGAGGTACATTGTAGGCAGGTGGAAAAAATCCATAGGCATGAATGGCATTAGACATTAGGCAATCTCATGATTCACAGACAATTGTGGAGGATTTTTAAACAGGTGAGAGGTTTGGTTTTTGGTTCTATATGTAGTACGGAAGAAATACAGAAATAAAGCACAACACCATTTCAGGGAATAGGATTTAATTCATTACCAGACACTCCCTTCTGACCATACCTCTTCACTGTGAAAAGGAGATAAAGACACAGAAGCCTTCCTTCCTTTAAAGAAACTGGTAATTCTGCAAAGAAAATAGTGCTTGCCAATCAGAACCCTCATTAGCCACTTCACCTTCAATGTTAGTGAAACTTCCTTAGTACTGATATTCACGATACAGCACTTTAGGCAATAGCTCTGTCCAGCCAGAGGTTCCCAAAGCAGATCCACTGAGAGTCTACAATGTGCCAGGCATAGCACCAGGAGCTAGGGTTACATTGTTTTTGGAAAAACAATTTTTAAGAACGGATTTCTATGTGTCAACATCTGAGCATATGTTTGTACTAAAACAAATCAATCAATCTGTAGATTTCTGTCTACTGCTGGACTTGCTCAGGTCTGTAAAAACCCCATAGTACTCTGCAAGAAAAGACTTGATGCATGTGAGAGCAGGTGTTCAGAAGGAATGCACCTCAGAGCACTGCAGCCTTAAGGGTGAAAACCGAACAAGAGCAACTCAGTCTCCGATCTTCCTTTATTAACCTGACATGTTTTCACCTACATCCTAAGGACAGGTCCTTTTATAGAGTCAAGGTACCATACATCTAGAATTATTTTAATTTTTCCATTATATAATGGGAATCTGATTTTTGAAAAGCTATAGGAGGAGGAAAACGATGCCACTAATCTTTCAAGTATCCCTATAAACTTCACATTGTTAAACAGATTTCCAGAAGGTAGGAAGGAGCAGGAAAATCCCTCACAGGCTGTTAGTGGAATGAGTTCTCGGCTTAGCTCTCCACCACCCTCCATATTCTGACAGCTCCCAGAAGATAGGACTATTCTCCAGGAGTATCTGCTGGAGCAGTACTGTTCATACTCCATGTCCTGTCCTCCAACAGACTCCAGCCACTCCTCCAAACCACTGATGCAAACACGAAGAAGATGCCTTTCATTTTCTGTATCTCTTCTACACAATCACATTTCTATTGCACATGGTACAGAAATGTATTTGGGTCATGTTCTAAGGCCCACTGGAGAACAGTTATTCAAAGGACATGCTTGTTTCAACTTTAAGAGATGGATGAGGCTGCATGCATCTGCATTACTGACATTCCCACGGGTCTCTTTACCTCTGTGTCCCTATGCACACACAGCTGAAGACCAGCAATGAGCGATGTTCTTTACACAGCCATCCTCTGTTTTCTAAAGAAGGGCCTCTTGATGGCCCAGAATGCACAAATTCAGCTTTATTGGTTGGCCACCGCTCCAAAGAATCTTCCAGGCTTCTCAGTATTGAGACTGCAAGCAAATACCACCATGTTCAGTGGTTTTTGTTGGTTCTTGGTATCAAAGTCATGCCTCACAGGTTTCTGTGGCAAGCACTGGGCCATCTCTCTCAAGCCCCTAAACTTTGATCCAACTAAATTTTATTATGTTACTTTTTCTAATAATTTAAGTTTTTAATGCTAACGTCAAACTTTTGTTACATTAGCAAAAGTAACCTGAGTTCTTTTTCTTTGTTTTATTATAATTATTTAGAAAATATATAGCTATGTCCTTATATTAATACACTGTGTATAACAAAGAGGTACATATTAAAATGAGCACTGCCGAAAACTAATTACAAACCCAAATTGCTCTGTTTTTTTACCCTACTGTGTTCACATCCAAGACTCAGTTTCCAAGTGAAGTACAGACCAGAGCAAATGGCTTCACCTCTGTGTTTATAGAGCCATGCCATGATCTACACAGTCTATCATACTATATGCTATGGTTAAGAGGGAAGAAGGGGTGCAGAGTTATGATGATGGACAGCAAAAATACTATTTGGCTATGAAAATCTCCAGACTCCAAATGCTATTCTAAGCATTTCGCAATCCAGTTAATAGTCCCAAGGATGGGGCACTATTATTACTCCCACTTTACAAAGTGCCTAACTTGCCTAAAAGATACTTTTAAGTGATGAAGCCAGGACTGCAATGTGTCTGTCTTGCTCTAGAGTCCATATTTAACTATTGCACCACAATACAAATGAGTGAAGGCTCAAAGCCAAAGGAACAGAGATTCTCACACAAGCAGATGTGAGGTCTTTAACTCAAGGGGAAGTACTTTTCCTTCACTTGATATAAAAGTCATTATAGAACCACAGGGCATTACACCAACTGAGACAAGCAAGAGCCAGAAGGTAAAACTAACCACACTTGATTTAAGGAATGGAATAGATCAAGCATGATGAGCAATTAATTATAATAATGCCACCAAGCTTCCACTGCATATTCCAACTATGTTAAATTCTTTCCTGTGGTGTTTATGCAGTTTTCTCCACACACGCAGAAATAGTTTATAAAGAAAAAAAAGGAAGCCTAAAGAGATGAATTGTCAAGTCCAAAAGGACATGAGCAAGAGATTGAATACACCTTGATTCTGTGTCCTCAGCCCTAAACTGTACCTTCCCCATTCCAAGGTGCTATCACCTTAGACTGAGCGTTAAGTTAAAATATAATTTCTTTATAAAAGCAGGAGAAAAACTGTCTGTAGACTAGTTAGTATCGTCCCCTATTTTTCCTAAGAAGTGTTATACTTGGAATTGCATACTTCATCCTTTTTAGAGATGGGGCTAATAAAAGAACACTTTTAGAAAAGGCAACAATCCTAAGTGTGGAACACGTATAGTCTCAGAAGTGTCTGGCAATAGACTACCTGCTACAAACCTATGGGCTGCTTCTGTCATGTACCTGGGCTAGCTTAAAAAGAGTCTATGTTTAAAATCTTTTGAAGTTTCTTTTTGCGGGGAGTGAGGGGGCTGGTGGTGGTGGATCCAGACAGGATTTCTCTGTGTAGCCCTGGCTGGCCTCAAACTCAAAGACATCCTCCTGTCTCTGCCTCCCAAGTGCTGGAATTAAAGACATGCACCACCATCACCCAGCTATTTCGAAGTATTTTAACATATTCACACTAGTATGTATACATGCAGAAATAATGACAATAGATTTTTGCAATATAAACACAGAAACACACCCTGTGTGTGGAAATGAAGAAATCATCTTATCGCATAAAAATGTACTCAGAAGTAAAATGAATCTTTCCTTTCCAGCAACAGAAAGCTACCTACCCTTTAGTAGAGATGTTTCCTGTTTTTAAAGCAGTAGGGAAGGAATAGTTTCCAAACTAAATACTCAACTTGGCATGCTGGTGCTATGGGGGAAGATGATTTTTACTAACTATTTTTCTTTTTGCCTAAATTTCAGTAAGAAAGAAGAAATAAGTTTCTTATTCTTTAAAAAAAAAAGTAGGAAGGGCAGAAGAGAGAGCTGAGAGAGAAGGGGAGACAAGTGTTATCTGAAGGGACAGATGCTAGAGGCCAGTGACATTCTGACAGAAGTAGTGGCAAGTAAACATCTTCTGAAGTTGGAGATAGTGATCTCTCTCCCTCTCCTTCCTTTCCCCCTCCCCGTGTGTGTGTGTGTGTGTGTGTGTGTGTGTGTGTGTGTGTGTGTGAACTCTAGCCAAATACTTCAAATCTTCAATAGGTCTGGAAGCTTTGAAACTGTATGTGTTACAAACAACACATTCTCTTAATAAGGCATTTAAAAACATCTTCTACATGGGTCATTATATTAACACTGCTCAGGGCACTAAAATTAATAGGACTATGGATATGAACATTTCCACCACACAGAAATTTGTGAATGGATTTGTTTTTCATTAGTCAGTTTTTCTTCTTGATGTCATTTCAGTGATCATTTACTTTTGGTTCACTTAAATAAGGTTTTTATATAAATATAAGGTTTTCACTTAAAACTACAGCTTTAAATATTTATCCACTTTTACAAAAGGTCAACAATTTCTATCAAAAGCATTCTTTTGTATACTCACCAACTACCACATGGATACAGTGCTCAGCTCCCTTGGCTGTGGCAGTTCTCAGCTTTCCAGGTTGTTCTCTATTGGTGTCTACTGTTACTAGAAGTCTTGGTCTAACATTTCACCTTGTCTCAGCTACTGCTCGACCGACTCTTACACTAACAACTGAAGACGTGAATAAGTGATAGCTTTCTCCAGACTCTTTCCTCATGCAATGCAATTTCTCCTTGGAAATTGCAGGCCTGTGTGTCAAACTGCCTATCTGACAGGCACAAAGTTACTATAAACACACAGTTCACAATTTTCCTGCAACTGTGCCATTTCTAACTTTCAGAAAGTTGTCATTTCCATCAACTCACTCAGCAACTGTGCATCTAATGTTTCATTATCTATACCTAAGCTTTGTGAATTTGAGGATCTCTACCCACTTTATTCTACTTTATGTTCTCACATCGATCTGGTGACTATTCTTGTGTCATATCCTCTAAAGCTGAATTATAGTTCTGCTCATTAGGACTGTTCCAAATGCTTAAATAATATTTGAAATCAGACTTCCAGTCATCTATATCACACTGGTAACCTCTGTCTTTTCAAAAGTTGGAGGCTCTGAATAGAGTTTCATTCTGTACCACATTTTGCTCTTGGCCAATAGTTTATTTATACTTCAGATTTTGCTTTAAATCCACTGGCAAAGTCTTCCATCTGTTTAGAGGGCTCCAAGTTTTGAAAGGACAGAGGTCAGACACAGTGATATCAACACTTGAAAATTTATATTTAAATATTATTTAATCATTTAAGTAATCTCAATTATGTAAATAAGGACAAAGAACAAATAGTGAAACATTTCACTTGTGGGAGACAAGGCAAGCTGCCACTTAAAGAGACTCACAGAGTGAATGGTAGCTGCCAAAGGCTAGGAAAGAAGGAACATGGAGAATTGGTAATCAACAGGCACAGGTTCAGTTAAACAAAGTATGTACTGTCCCTTAAGTCACCAACACCTTAGAAATTTAAAAAGTTAGACCTCATATCAAGTGATTTTTATTACAGTAAGTTAACCAAAAAATATTTCTCTTTTTCAATATTTGAACACAATTCATTCTAATGTGCCCATACAACTTTCCTCATATAGGTCCAGTATAGTATTTGTTGAAGAACCTCCTTTTTTACCATCTCTGGAGATTTTGTGGCTGTTAATTTATTCAATAAATCTGAGACACTGGGAGAATTTCAGCTTCAACGAGAGGTTCTATCTCAAAAATAAGATGGAAAAATTTGAAAATAAAGTAAAAATTGTTTTTGTTTTTTTTTAAAAAAAGGCAACTGGAAAAAAAGAATGGAAAGCAACAGAGGAAGACTCCTGACAATAATCTCTAGCCTACACAAGAATCTGCATGTGTGAATGCACTCTATCTACATGTGCACACACATGAACATGTACATAGACATAATAAAGAAAAGCAAAAAAAAAACAAATTTAACATGATTTAATATGGTGCTAGATTAATAAAACCACCTCTGTCAAAAAGAGATAATAATGCAAGGATCACCTCTTAGAGAAACTGAAAGTTTATTTTTCAAGGCAAAATGGGTAACTTTCCATAGCAAACACCTCTAGATACTTTTAAAGTTCATAGACAGACCAATGTGTAGCTCAATAAAGTGAAATTCTTATTTTCTTGTATTAGTTGCTAGCTTTTATCACACGTAAATAAAAGTCAGATCATACAGCAAATCTATGTAGTACTTTCTGTAAGACTCACAGCTGTACCTCACGGCAAGAATGTTACAGAAAGTTTAACGTCTTCAGGGGCAGATGTGGAGATGGTAATCTTAGCCGAGAATCTAATACATCACCCCCACCCTCTGATTTTCTTATTCCTTGCTTTTGAAAAAGAGGCACTTTAAACAAACTTTTTCATGCACTTGCATGCACACTGCAGGCCATCTTACACAATACTTCAGATTTTACTGTCTTGTGTAGAGGAAGTCTGGTGTCAATTCAGGGTTTACTTTAAGTCCCAAAAGAACATCTGCAGCTCCAGCTGTTAATTATGCTACTTTCTTCTTTCTCAATAATTCAGAAATAGACTTTTATTGCCTCATATTACATAAGATGAGGTAGGGGAGTCCATAATGCTCAAAATTACATGCTGCATGCTAGGATAGTTTTTAACCCCTCAGAGTAGATGACAGTGTACTATTTTAAGAATTTTATGATTTCTTAGAATAGCCAGAGAAAAATCACTTTTGTTTTAAGTTAGAGGTTCTGGAGTAAGCAAGAAGAACATGACTCACAAGGACACACCTTCAGGTCAAACACTGCTTCTGTCAGCTCCTGCATTAAGGCTTTCCTTTGTTATTTCACTGTTTTTTAAAGTGTCTATTTGGCTTACAATTCCACAGCACTGTTCACCATAGAAGAAAGTCAGGATGGGAACTCAAACAGGGCAAGAACCTGGAGGCAGGGGCTGATGCAGAGGCCATGGAAGGGTGCTGCTTACTGGTTTGCTCCTCATGGCTTGTGCAGCCTGCTTTCTTATAGAAGCTGGGACCACTAGTCCAGGGATGGCACTACCCACAATGGGCTAGGAAGGCCTTGCCCCACCAATCACTAACTAAGAAAGTGTCTTACAGGCTGGCAAACAACCTAATCTTATGAGGGCATTTTCTCAATCGAGGTTTTTTTCCTCTCAGATGAATACGGCTTGTGTCAAGTTGACAAAAAAAATTAGCCAGCCCAAAATCTGAATATTTTGTTACATTGCTATTTCACATTTAATCAAGTGATTTTTTTTTCCTCTGTAACTTTCTGGAAACAAAACTGTAAGTGAATAGAGAAATGTTTTTCTTTTCTGACTTCAGTAAGAGAGTTACACTGCAATGTGAGATCGAGATGCAGGGTGCAGGGTTGGTAGCCTGAGTTCAGACTCTCAGAACCCACTAAGTTGAACACTGTAGTGCAAACCTCGACACGTTCAGCATGCTCTAATGGAGATAGGAAGTAGACAATCTCAGGAAACTTGTAAGGAAAGTAAGGACTGACACCTAGGGTTGTCACCTGACTTCCAGGTACAGGGTCTCAATATGAACATAGACTAAGACTAAAAACAGTCCTCAATGGCCGGTATCGTTCTAACCTGTGCCAACGATGCTTTGGCATCTCACTGAAGCTGGTCCACTTTTTGGGTCCATTGATCTTTCCAATCCTGGTCAGCATTTACTGCTGACAAAAAGTCTGGGCCTCTGTGAAAGCATGTGACGGCAGAATGGGAATATGCCTGACATTTACACTCAAGACTTTATCATTACCTTCCTCTCACATGCACAAAAGTTAAAAGTTTCATTGTTAATAACCTGCAAGGCTATGCACATTTAGTTAAAAAAAAACATTTTATCTACTTAAAATCACACTTGTACAAAGACATTTAATTGTGTGTGTGTGTGTGAGAGAGAGAGAGAGAGAGAGAGAGAGAGAGAGAGAGAGAGAGAGAGAGTATTTGAATGAGATGTCCTCTGTTAAATCTCAGACTTCTGAATACTTGGTCCCTCATTGGTGAGTATGTATTTGTTCTGCCATCAAGTATTCTAACCCACAAAGAACCATAAAATCAAATAAACACTGTCTTTTATAAGATAACTTGGTCGTGGAGTTTTATCTTTTATCACAGCAATAAAAAAGTAACTGTAGAATATATGCATATGGGTATGGGTGCCAAAAGAGGCCAGAGGCATCAGATTTCCCTGGAGCTGGAGATACAGGCAGTTGCAAGTGACCTGACCTGGGTGCTGGGAACCAAACTCTAAGCTACTGTAAGCGGTACACATTCTTAACCATTGGGCCATCTCTTCAGTCCCTCTTTTATTTTTAAAGATTTAGTTTTAATTAAATGTGTGTTTGTGTAGGTATGCTCATATGAATGCAGATTATTTATTCTATGTAAGTATGTGTACACGGAGGTCAGAGGACAATTTGTGGAGTTGGATCTCTACTTTTACCTTTCAGGGATCGAACCCTGGTTGTCGGGTTTGTACTGTAACAATGTTTAACCCTGAGCCCTATCACTAATACAACATTTGGTTTTAAAACAATTTCATGGTTTCTCTGAACATAAAGTTAATTCATATTTATCATAAAGGATATTAATATGTGTTAACAGTAAAAAAAGGCTCCATTAATATTTTGAGAAAAGTTTTCTCCAAACATAGTTTTATATAATGCATTTATAACTTTGTACATACATGGTTTGTGTGTGCCTGTGTGGCTTTTTCAATTGTTTACTACCTAATTTTAGACAAGATCTCTCACTGAACCCAGAGATCATATGACACAATTAAGGCTCAAAGAGGTATAATCCCTTGATCAAGGTCAAGTATAGGGCTTTGAGAAAGCCCTGAGGAGTGAAGTCCTCTCAAGAATGTATACTGTTGACATAGGCACAGCCATAACAAAGACCAAGGGCTCACACTGATGTTAAATAGGCAAAGCTATTCCTGTTATGTGCCAGGCTCAAGAGAGATGGACCCCCAGAAAATGTAAATAGTATGAGTGAATGCTAAGAAATCTGAAGGCCAGAATGTGATTTGACACTGAAGAAAATAATGTTTTTGTTTTGGTTTTTAAATCTAGAACTTTTGAGTGAAATAGAAGTGAATTTTCAATAGAACTTTCTGGTATACATCGTCTTAATCCACATGTTCCTTCCCCATCACCTCATTTCCCTACTGAAAGACTCATTTCTTTTGTAACCTATGCCTCTAGCAGGATGGTATGCTTGGCGCAACAAGCAGACTTTCTTTTGAGTCAAATTCTTCAGTACATGAAATGTATCAGACAGTAAAAGAAAAACAATCTACAAACTTTTCAGTACTTTTCATCATCATCACTTTTCTGCGAATATATAGAAAAAAGATATAGTTGGGGTAAATAACTGTACAGTATATGAGAAGAAAGCTTAAGTTAGACTAAAGAGTAAAAGTTTGCTAATTCTATGTCACACAATGGCACTAACAGACAGGAAGTAAAGCCTACTGCAGAGCAGAAAGGGAGGCAGGACACTAATCTACCATATCAACATTAGAACTGCTTGAGACAATGCAGAAAATTTTCTTTGCTGTGTTTCAAGTTTTATAATAGCTCTTCCATACTATTACCCAGGTTAGGAGACCTCAATAAGCACACAAAACTATGCCAACTTTTGCAAAATTAAAAGTCACTGGTTCCTATTTTCTAATTGAAGATACTATGATAATAAGTACATTTTAAAATTGTGCAACATTATTCATGCATTTTTTTTTGTTATACTGTACTTCATCCAGTTAAGTGAACAACATATAGCAGACAAGTACATGTAATATACGTCCTGTTATCCTCAGGAGAGAACGCCACCCGATCTTAAACTATGTCTCTCAACACTGCAACTGTCAGGAAATAATTTATAAGTATATTCCTCGAATGTAACATAACATTTTAAACAAAAGGACACAAGGACAAACATCTCAAGTTACAGTCTCAATAGAATCGGAAAGGTTGAGTCACAGTCTGTCAACCAAGCAAATGCTCCTTTAGAGTTAGGATCTGTACAACCTTGAAGGTGACCATAACAATATGGCACAGTGGTACTATAGTGAGTCAAAGTATGTTAAATGCGGGGCTGGAGAGATGGCTCAGCGGTTAAGAGCATTGCCTGCTCTTCCAAAGGTCCTGAGTTCAATTCCCAGCAACCACATGGTGGCTTACAACCATCTGTAATGAGGTCTGGTGCCCTCTTCTGGCCTTCAGGCATACATGCAGACAGAATATTGTATACATAATAAAATAAATAAATATAAAAAAAAAGTATGTTAAATGCTTTACAAATACCACCTTTACATACACTTCATCATTACCACAATCTTACATTTGAGTCAGTATTGTCAATGTCATATGGCTACCAAATTAATATGAAAATTGAATCAAGAATATGATTATGAAGTTCATGATCTAATACACACCACTAAATTACTTAACATATCAGTATGCTGTTACTATATTCTAAAAAGTTATCATTTTGAATAAAATTGAACAAACACAAATTTAAGTTAATCAAACCATAAAGCAAGAGGATACTGTCATAATTACCCACAATATTTACCTCAATGGGCACTGAAAAAGAAAAACAAACTTCAATTTTCTTCTTTCGGTTTTTAAATTTTTTTTAATTATTATTCTATGTGTATGGATATTTTACCTAAATGACTGTGTACCATGTGTGTAGACCAGAAGAGGGAATCAGATCCCCTGGAATTGGAGTTACAGACAAGTATAATTATGAGCTGCCATGTGGGTGCTAGGAATTGAACCAAGATCCTCTGGAAGAGCAGCCAGTGTTTCTGCTGAGAAATCTCTCAATGCCCTCAATTACTTTCTTCCACAGTTCTTGGCTCTTTCTACTAGTAAAGGGCTATGAATATTTTTTCACATTATGTTTTTTTTTTCACTGTAGGGGAGACAACACTAATTCAGAATGAGTACCAGCTACCCTAACATGTAATACTCCTCGCAACGTGGCTACTAACTGTTTAAAAATAGACTTGCAGAATTTCTGAAAGTTTAAAAAGTGCCTCTGGCAATGTAGAGGAAACAGTTTAAGCACCTAATTGGGTCAAATTTTAAATATATCCAGACACTCACAAAACTCGAACAGTTCTAAGTCATGACTACTTCCCAAGCAACTGGAAGGTCTATAAGTCCTTATGAGAAAGTCAATTGTAGCAAAGTAGTGTAACTCAATGAGTAATGAATTCTTTAGAACAGTGGTTCCTAACCTGTGTTTCATGACCTCTTTGGAGATCAAATAATCCTTTCACAGGGATAGCATATCAGATATTTATATTACGATTCATAACAGTAGCAAAATCAGTTGTGAAATAGAAATGAAAATAATTTTACGGTGGGGGGGGTCACCACAGCATGAGGAACTATAATAAAGGGTCACAGTGTTAGAAAGACTGTGAAAAATAGCTTTAGAAGATAAGGCAAATATATAGAGAGCAATATTGAAAACCTGCAAACATCCAGCCAAGGATGTATATTTAAAATACACGATGGACTCTCAAAACAAAAGTAGATGAATGAACAGCTTAGTTAGCAAATGGGCTAAAGCCATAAAAACATTTAAACACCTAGGAAATATAAGTGGTGTATGTGTGTGTGTTTTACTTTTTGGAGATAGGTCTCAGTATTCCAGACTAGCATCAAATTCATAACAAACTTCTAGCCTGAGCCTTGTAGGAAATGTGATTAAAGGCTTGAGCCATATGGCTTTTTCTTTTTCCTCCCCCTCCCTTTTTCCCCCCCAGTCTGTATGACTCAGGGTTAATGCAACCAACAATTCTGGAAATCAGCAGAACTCACAGAACTAAAAGTCAAACATCCAGGTTTTGCTCAGCAAAGCATGATTGTAAAACATACTTGCAAAGTCCTGAGCTAATTGATAAACACTGGCAAACTCAAGTGCAACATATTTATAGGCTATTTTATTCCCAATAAAATAGTGTTTGTATTTAACCAGTGATTGAGAAATTCTACTGCCTTAATGAAAAAGTCCAACTCATGAATTTGGAATAGGACCTGCCAAATAAGGATTATTGTTAAATATTAATAAATTAATAAGACTAAGTTGCAGGTATGTGAGGAACTGCTCGGAGTAAATTTAACGTAGTCCCCCCAAATTTCTAACTTGTGGGTGAACATATAGCAAATGTTATACTGTTTACAACAGAGTTTCTTGAAATATTTAAATATTATAATTACTTCTTAAATACAAAAATGCTCCCACCATGACTTATATTTCCTGATTTGGTAAAGAAAACACCAGATAGAATTTCAAATGTATCTTCATTTTTTTCCCCCTTCAGCTCATGTGGTTAAAAACAGCTTAGTGTTCTATTAGTGTTTTTCCTCTGGGTACTAGGCTGTCTAAAATGTACTTTTAAAATGTTCTACTTTGAAGGTAGAATATTCACCAAAAAGCTTATGATTCAAAATTATGGAATGAGAAAGTCATGTGAGGATACTGGATCATTGCTTTTAGGATGAAACTCAAAGTCTGTGATTTATTTACTGTTGAAAGTAACTGACACCTTGTCATAGCTCCCCTGCCTTGGAGAGGTTAACAAGCTATCCGAGCTGCAGACAGGCAAAGAGCAGCTCTGTCAAGAGTACAGCGTGCTTGGGCAGGAACTTTCTTCATACGTGAACTAACAGGCTTGCTTTCTCAGCACGACCCAAGTCAAACAATGAAGGAGCCATTCCAAACCCAGAGTCACAACAGACTGAGAACACAGTACTTAGCTGAGTAACCAGTGGCAAACATATTTCCAAAGAAATGTTCTAACAGATTTTGCTTATGTATCAGCCCCCCAGATGCTCTCAGCTCTGTCAAATCAGGATTTATAAGGACTGTTTAAAATACAAGCTGATAAGTAACAGACACTGCTATTCTGAACACATAAGGCCCCCAGGCTCTCAGATGATTCTCAGGGAAGCTGTAGAAAGCAATGCAACTTCCCTCTTGACTCAGTGCCACGGGCAATGCTGCCAACAGGACTAATGAAGACAAACCTAGCCTTGCTTCTGCAACAGAGAAACCTGCCCCATGTCTCATTCTCATGGAATCGCCATACTGTTCCTTGAACAAACAAACTTGATTCTACTTACAGCATTCAATCAAGAAAATATTTGGACTTCAGAAATAACAGTCTTAGATGCAAAAACGTTTTTTATTTGTGGCACGCTCAGGAAAATTATACTAAGTTACTATAAGAACTACCAACAACTCCCATATACATGTAAGAGGCACTATGTGTTTTAAGATAGGCACAGAGGAACTGGGGATGGTGAGATAAATCACTAGCATCTCTAGAGAGAGAAAGCGTGTGGGTTTCTGTCAGGTCAGACTGGCTGTCGCCACCGACACTGACAGGAACAGTTGGAGTGATGCTTTAGCAAAGGCAAGGGATGCAGAGAAAGCAAGAGAGAGAAATCCTACACCAAATGCCCTGTTGGCAGGGCTTTGCTTTGTTTTTCTTTCCATAAAGAAATAAGATGTTCATCTGAATAAGGTATTAATCAACTTGAATTTTATTAGTTATATAATGTAGATTATAAAACTGTGGACACAATAAATATATAATCCCTCGCTTTACATATATTTTGAAATTTCTACTATTGATATTTCACCTACCAAGAATTACTTAATAGTAATTTTTAATGAACAATTTTTAATGAACATTTTAAATAATTTATTTTAGTGTCAGAAATTTTTAATGCTGACTTGACAGAGCTTTGTTTTTGTGAGAGGTTGTAGAGTGATTCTCATCAGTCAACAACAGAGATTACATTCTGAGGTCAGAAAGCAAGTATAAGAAAAAGGAACAATTTTGATCAAATACTCAGCAGTTTGCCACATTTATTTCTTTGCTTTTTACTTGACTGACATGATTAGAGAACTGTGCCAACCGTTCATGTGTTTGTTTCAGTTTCTTAACTATCTACTCAAGCCACTATATGTTGTTTTAGACTATACAAGAAAGTAGAAATAAATAAAAGAAGCAAATGAATGAAAGAATGAGAAAAGATAAAGGTTTTTTTTTGTTTTTGGATTATTTTCCCATTTGCTCTTTAGGAACAGCAGTGTCATGGAAAGCATTCTGAAAGAAGATGGATAAGTAAGGAACATTATTCTGAACTCAGGTTTCCCATTTTACAACTACTACTTGGAGCACACAAACCTGTCTTGCTACAATCATGAAAAGAGGTGATTTTGTATATAACATAATGCTTCAATCATCCACTTTGAATTTAACATTAAAAATAGAAACATCACTCAGAAATTCAAATAACCAAGACTGTAATGAAAACGTAACCAAAATTCTTTGTATTCTTTATTTCCTCACAGAGGAAAACATCTTTTACAAAATGGCTCAATTGAACACAATTTCAGGTATTGTACAGAAAGGTACTAGAAAAACTACGGTGGGGATTCCACTGCGTCTGTTCTCTAGGCCTCATCCATACTTGCTCTCTCCTTCCCAGCCCTGTTGTTTCCTATGGTAGCAAGCAGATGGCTGAGGATACTTCACAACATTGGTCAATAAAGCTGAGTGAGGATGACCTTGAACGTCTTGATCTTTCTGCCTCAATCTCCTGAGGACCAGGCCTATAGATGTGCACCACCACTCGGTTTATGCAGTGCTGGAGCTTGACTTCACAGTGTTGCACATGCCTGAAGAGCACTCTACTAGCTGATCTACACTCCGACAGTATACTGCTTGTTAAAAGCTAGGCACAGTAAAATCTTAAGTGTATTTACACCAATGACAGCCTTACTGAAAATCAGCAACACTGTGTTTATCTGCAGATCTTATAACTCCATAGAATCATGTTTCAGCAAAGTTTTACTAAAATCTTCAGGTTTCCAAAACCTCTTATATTCACAAGGAATTTATTTGTATTCTCAGAAGAATTAAAGACTGAACAAGCAAAGAATATAAAAATAAATGAACCATGCATTTTTTCCAGATAATGACTATATTTATTTCTTATTTACTAACATGAGTAAGACAAACATTACAATTTATGTTTGAAGTTAATGCTGACTTTAACATTATTTAAACTGTTTTCTTACACAAGCCCAAATCAAAGGTAGAATGTAAAAAAACTGGATTTGAATTTAAAATTCCCTTAAAAATAAAATCCAATTTAGAGTAAGCTCAAAATGAAAAAATAAAAGACTCAAATTGTTAATGATTTGAAGAATCTAATTACTTTGAAGAATCTAAGCTTGAGGTTGGGGCTCTGGCTCACTTAGGAGAGTGCTTGGCCAACATGCCAATGCCCCAGTTTGATCCCCAGCACCACATAAACTAGTGGAATGGTGCACATCTGCAATTCTAGTACTCCAGAGAAGGAACAAGGAGACAGAGGCATTCAAGACCCACCTCAGTTATATTTCTAGGACTAGAAGCAAGCCTGGGCTACATGAGAACTTGTTTCAAAACAAAAAGAGACAATAACACCAAACCCTGATGAACTAACAAATTAAGAAAGCTAGCATAGAATGATGGTGCCCAGGACTAGAATAAAGGGTTACCTTTTATGTGACAGCAGTTCTAATATTTGGAAGGAGCTAATAAAGGATGGAAAAATAGCTCCACTTTCAACACACTTCTAGGTCCAGGAAGAAAAAAAAAGGCATCACGGCACAAGGCCATCTAGGTTAAAAAACAAACAAACAACCCCCTACCCACCAAAATCAAGCATGGAGAAGACTGCATCTGCACTACAGAGAGCAGGCACACCCCCACATTCTACAGTCCATAGCTGCATGGGGAGATGTGTAAATAAGTTAGTAGCAAAAAACCCCAGACTGATTAAGAACATAAAAATGCAGTACTTTAAAGATGTTTTTGTTGTTGTTGTTTGGAAGTCTAACTCTGGCACTGTTTGTTGCTTTGGAAGTCTAACTCTGGCACTGTTTGTTGCTTTGGAAGTCTAACTCTGGCATTGTTTGTTGCTTTCAGAGGACTGGAATTTCATTTCCAGAACCCACATCTAGTGGCTCTCAAGTGTTTGCAATTCTAGGTCCAGAGTATTCAATATCATCTACTGGTCCCTATAGGAATATCATTATGCATGCATGCATACACACAGACTCATAAATAAAAATGATTGAAATGTATAATTTTAATGTAAAGGGATTATAAAGACAAAAATAAAAACCGTAAGGTAAAAGATTGCTAAATTTAAATATAGTGATGAACTCTTCTATAGTAAAAGACAACATTAAACAAAGAACAAAAACAATAGGATAAGAAAACAATTATCTTCATATATCTGGAAAAGTATTACTAACCATTAATATACAAAAAACCTCAAATTGATAGGAAAAAGTCATTGGAAAGAAGGAAACAAAAATGGCAAAGAGAATGGGTAATGTTTGGGGACAAGGAGCATTAAAAAAATAATCTTACCTTCCCATCCAGGCTGTGGGAGCACACACCTTTAATCCTAGATTTGGGAGGAAGAGGCAGGAGGATATCTGAGTTTGGGGCAAGCTTAGTCTATGAAGCAAGTTCCAGGACAGCCAGGGCTACACAAAGAAACCCTGTCTCGAATCCCCCACTCCATCCTATCTTCCCTATTTGAACACAAGAGTAAAAGTGGGGTCAGTGGTCAGGGTAGATAGACAGATAGACAGAAAAAGAGTGGGCGTGATGTGAGAGATATGGATAGATATGAGGATAAGACTATAGAGGGTCTGTGATCAAGCATTAAAACACAGTATTAATTATGATTGGCAGATGTAGCTCACATCCACAGCTATGAGGATTTTACCTTCAAATTACATAATCACAGGTGCTAGCTTCTGATTTCCTTCTCTGGCATGGGATATAGTAGGTATCAGAGAAACTGTGGGGCTCTAGGTTGTTCCGAGAGTTAAGGCAGTCAGACGCTTAAAAGAAATCCCACAATAGCTCAGAAATAAGGAATAGGCATTTATTAAAGGGTAAACTCACAAATTAGAATTTTCCACTTGACCAGTTGAATCATGTGACCCAAAGGAGCAGCGGATCGTGAGGCTAGAGATAATGGGCCAGGCTGTGTTTAAATGAATAGTTTCTGTGTAATTATTTCGGGTGAAAGTTAGCTGGGCGGCCGGGACAAAGGCCTCCACTCCCTTCAACACTAGGTAGCACCAGAAACAGCCAATAATGGGTCAAAATGAGCATGACCAAGTCCTTTGCCCAACACAATCCATCAGTTAAGAAGTTCCTTTAAAAACAAATATTCGTTTTGTTATGTAGTCCAGTCTGACCTCAAATCCAGGATCTTCCTGCTTCGGCCTTTTGAGTGCTGGAATTCCAGACATGCCCCACCACACACAACTAGCTGAACATTTATTATTATAGTTGATACTTAAAGAATGGAGCTAGTTAATATGTGAAGACAGGCTTCTGCATGGTACCATTTTTATGAATCACAACACAATGAACAGTGTATTTATTGACTGAAGTCACCCTATGCAGTTAACTACAATTGATGTAGCTACATGAGAAGTTAAAGTACTTCTGAGATGGCTAGGTAAAAGCATTGCTTAGTGCAAAGCATCACGGTATGGAAGCTTGATGTGGGATTACCCTCTGTATGCTATGAATGTTACTTATTATCACGGGTTAATAAAGAATCTCCTTGGGCCTGTGGCAGGGCAGAATAGAGCCAGGCAGAATAGAGCTAGGCAGAAAAACTAAAATGAATAGTGAGAGAAAGTAGGCAGGGTCAGAAGACACCATGCAGATGCCAAAAGAGACAGGCGCTGGAACTTTACCCAGTAAACCACAGCCTGTGGTGATACACAAAAAAATAGAAATGGGTTAATTTTATATGTTAGAGGTAGTTAAGAAGAAGCCCTAGCAAATAGGTCGAGCAGTGCTTCAATTATAGTTTCCGATTATTTCAGGTTTAGGTGCCCAGGAAGGAATGAGCAGTCTCCACCTACAAAATGGCACCCAAATGTTCGGCAATGTACATTCACATAAAGCCTAAGAAAGCTTAAAAAGAGTGCTTCTAGACACACAAAAACAGGAGCCAAGCACAGCTTCTTGGTAGTCGCATTATTTTCAGATACGTTCTATTTGCTGGTGACAAAGATACACAGCTCCTCGAAGAGAGGTCTTCCTGATTCAACAACAGTAGCAAAAAACCACAACAGGTTGAAAAGGTAGCTTCTTGGTTCATCCTAGTTGCAGAAACAGCTCTGGCTCTTTCAGGAGGCCGAGCATTTAAATGGGGTCTGTGAGCAATATGTTACAAATTGCTTAATGGAGACATAGACCCACTGTGTCCCTGGAGTTGGGGCAGAGAGAATGCCTTGTAGAGTTGGTGGAAAAAAAGAACCTCTGCCTGGTGAACTGGGTGGAGCAAGCAGGCAAGGCCATGAAGCTAGTGCTAGCCACACCCACTAAGCAATCAAATATTTTTAAGAAAAAGAAGTCCACCTGGTCAAAAAATAATTACAGATATGTAATAAAGACAGATTCAGATGAAAAAGACCTCAAATGAGTCATGGTGTTTGATAAATGTACATAGGCGTGGGAGAGAGAATAGTTATAAAAAGAAGTAAATTGTTTGTTTTTTAAAGTAAAGTCTTTGACAAGCCATAGATTAAAGGAGTAAAAAAGTCACATAATGATAAGAAATAAACAGAGAATCTGGATTATGTGTATTATTGTTTCATTTGAATTTCTTGACTGTGAATGAGCTAAGTACAGAGAAACATTTCATTGTACAGAAATGCTAAGCTAAACTAACATACCTATTTTAAAGATATCTTGACTTCAAAATTTTGGTCTAAGGATATAGTGCTTTGGAAAAGAGGTTGTTTTTGCTTCCATAGAATATGAGAAATATTAGTTTTTCCAGACTAATGTGGTTTGATGGACCAAGAACCGCCCCACCCCAGAAAGGTCTCTGTAAACCACCTAAAATACTTCGCCCAACAAAAAGTAGAAAGCAGTTTGGAAAGAACTACGCCCAAGTTTTCAAATACTGTTTATAAATGTTTGTTTTCATTTAAAGGGGGAAATGATATAGAGTTGAATACTTTGCATTGGTATGGATCTTGGTTTACTGATACAAATTGAAGGTTAATTTTGTTATACATATATTAACACTTTTGTTTAAGGTATTGTGTTTGTGTAACTCATTTAAAAATGTAATGTATAATTAAAAAATACAAATTAATAGTCATTTATAATAACCAAACTTTTAGTCATGTTGGTTAGGTTTTCAAGATGTACAGAGATATATTTCATATGGATTAATATTCTTCAAAATTTCAAAGACTTATAGAATATGGCATTTAAAATATTTTAAGAACCTAGACTTTCCTTCTCAGTGAGAAACATCTGCTTCTGACTGCACCAATTACTTCAGAGAAGCTGGTGGGCATTGAAGAAACTAGTTATGGAATTTGCCTTCAATGTGACAAATTACCTCTTGCCTGGACTGCTTGATGGTATGCTGTATAAACTGGACATGCAGGATCCACAGAAAAAATGATTGCTGAGCTTGCCTAAAGAAGGTAAGACAGTCCTTCAGGGTTCCTGCTTCATCAAAGAGTCTGCAAGACATACTACAGGACACAGAAAAACGTGATTGACAGACTGCCAATATAGGCAAAACTGACTTTGAAATTTTATGCTTAATGGAAAAGTCTGTCAGATATTATGGGTCTGAAGGCTGAAGATGAATGCACCAGTGGTCCAGAAAATTTTGGGTGACTGTCTAGGCAGCAAAATGTCTATATCAATTCTAGAGATTTGGAAGTTTCTTACAATTGCACTTCCTGTTAACTTAGGTAATATTTTTTTAAAGATTTATTTGTTATGTATACAGTGTTCTGCCTGCATGTATGCCTATACACTAGAAGAGGGCACCAGATTTCATTATAGATGGTTGTGAGGCACCATGTGGTGACTGGGAATTGAACTCAGAACCTCTGGAAGAGTAACCAGTGCTTTTAACCACTGAGTCATCTCTCCAGTCCTAACTTAGGTAATATTATATTCCTCTGAGGTCTTTGATGGAATTGAAGAATAGGTAGTTATAATTATAGCTTTCCTTAGTTATGATAAAAGATAAAGTATATATAAATACAACTGTAATTTTCACTTGATACCTGTTTTGTTATATGCAATTTTACTATGCTAAAGTTAAAACCTTCCTTTTTATTTAGACAGAAAAGGAGAGGTGATGTGGGATTCCCCTCTGTATGCCGTGAATGTGTTTTATTATCATGGGTTAATAAAGAAGCTGCTTGGGCCTTGGCAGAGTAGAATAGAGAAAGATGGAAAAACTAAACTGAATGCGGAGTCAGGAGTTGCCATGTAGCTGCTGAAGAAGACAGACACTAGAACTTTACCCAGTAAGCTACAGCCTTGTGGTGATACACAAAATAATAGAAATGACTTAATTTAAGATGTAAGAGTTAGTTAATAAGAAGCCTGAGCTAATAGGTTGAGCAGTGTTTTAATTAATACAGTTTCTGCATGATTATTTCAGGTCTGGGTAGCTGGGAACAAACAAGCAGCCTTCGTCAACAGAAGCTGATTTTAAAATCTACACTTTCTAGATGATTTCAGGCAATAATGGACAGAGTTACTGCCAACAGGTAGAGAAAGGAATGAACTGTGATTTGGAAGCATGGGTCTTCAAGAAACTAGGCTGTCCTCATGTGCAAACTGGCTTGGTTTCTTCTTATTATAAATGATACGTTGTAAAAAAAACAAACAAAAACCAAAAACAAAAAAGGAAAAAGGGAAAAAATATTAAGAGACTCCTCCATTATGACTATGCATTATAGAAAACATGACTGAAAAATTTATCTGTAGCACCCAATTTCCTTTAACTCTAGTCAATTCCTCCTTCACTCCTGTGCATAACAGAATTATTAGCCCCAGCTGACCACTTATCATGAGAGAAAGTCCTTTCAGTGGAGAAGAGAGAGAGAAGATAGAGGCACTCCTCAGGCGTGTCTCATTCTGTTGTTCTATTAAACAAGCACAAGAAAGATAGAAATCTAGAAAACTGATACTTCAAAGTCTTCTATTCATCTCTGTGAAATCTGGCCTGACTATGAAATCAGGTGAGTTTAGATAAAGAAAGTAGATTGCTTTAAGTCCTTTATCATTAGTGCTAAGACAAAGAGTAGACAAAATAAAACGTGACATCTACTTTTCTGAAATCAATTTTTATGTTGGTGTGTCGCCAAATGTAATTAATGAAGAAGAGATGTATCTCCTACATTAGCAAAAAGAGTGTTCCACAGAACAAGGCCTGGAACTGCTATTAAACATTTCAATCAACATGTACTTTTGAAAGAACGAGTAATCAATATGGTGATAATATCACAGGCCTAAGAACAATTCATTTATAATATTCAAAAATCTTAGTAAATGAATAAAATATACTCAAATCAAATTAACAAAATTCAACTAGGCAGTAAGTCAGAACAGAAAAAGCAAAACAGAGAAGTACAAAGAAGAGTCAAGGGAGCAGCCATGATCAGGGATCTGGGGAGAAAGACAGAAAGCCAACAGAATGGCAGCTTTTTCAACATCAAGGGACAAAGCACAAGTTCCCTATTTGTGGTTTAAAACTAGAAATAATTAAGACCAGTGTAACCTGGTCACTAGGTTGGAAAAGCCAATCAGAGAAAGCACTTGAGTTAGCAGGTGTGTGGTCTACAAGTTTGGAAGATGACAAAGAACAAACAAAGCAGACATAAACATTCCCAGGTAATAGAGTTTCTCTAAGTGGCAGGGAAGTAAGAAACCAAATACCAGAAAGCCATCTTTCTCAATCCAACAGTATTGCATGGGCCAGATAAGCTGCCTTGAGAGGCCAGCTTGTCTGTGCACAGAAAGATCCTTAGTAGGTGCCATAATACACTATGTTGACAGCTAAAAGTATCTCTAGATATTCAAGAAAGAGGGGCAATCGTCCCCCCAGTTACAACCATTTCAGTAGAAGAAAAAGTACTAATTTTAGAAATCTCTTCCTCTCAGAGGTGATGCTTGTACTAACCATTTTCTTAGTAATTCGGTATGAATAATATCAGACCACCAGAGTTCATAGGACAACCTGTGGGGATCAGTTCTCTCCTTCTAACATGATGATTCCATCATACTGGTTCCAGCCTTTCAGGTTTGGTGGCAAGTGCCCTTACTTGCTGAGCCATTTCACTGGAGCTGTCTTTAATTTTTAAAATTAAATTATCGTTCTCCCTCCTCACGTGTATGCGTGCGTGCATGTGTGCGTGTCTTTACATGTGCAGACATGCAAGACAGGAGGCACATTTCTATTTTTTTTAAGTTTTAAAAGTAGCTAGGTGTTAAAACATGCCTTACTGTATCATGAACTTAATCTCAAAACAGACCTGCTCTGATTGCCTCCTTCATCTTATCTCTGCAGAGTGTGTTCCTGCTGTGCTATGACTGCACATGCTGCATACAATGATGGTAAATGGATGACCATCTGAAACACACATGTAAAGATAAAGTGTGCATTTCAGAATCTGTGGTAGGAGCACATTCACAGCCCTTCATTTATCTGTGCACAGCAATATTAAACTGAGCACATCCTATGTCAAGCAAGTCAAAGTATTAAGGTTAATAGATAAAGACAAATTTGGTCATTGCCCAGATGGAGCATGCGGCTTAGTGACAAAGACATGTAAGAGAAATGGACAAAAAAATAAGCAGCATAAATAAAGGAAGTTACCACAAATCTACTCACAAGGTATAAAAAGGGAAGGGAGTTGCTATAGAAGGCAGACTCCTAGCTAGGAGTGGTAGCATGCACCTTTAATCCCAGTTCTAGGTGAAAAAGGCCAGCTTGGTCTACATAGTGTTTCAGCATGACCAAGGCTATATACAAAGACCATGTCTCAAAAACAACAACAACAATAATAAAAGAAATATAAAACTTAAAAGATTTATAAAATGCGTGAGGCGTGTTAGGCAGGTTAACGGGCAGGACATTACAGAAAAGGATCAGTAGTACTATGAACTCAGGAAAAGTCAAGAAGATGGAATTGCCATTCTTTTCTGAACCCAAGGACAGGCAATTGAAGATTTAAATTTTTTTATGTAACTCTGAAAGGCACTAAGACCCACTTTATTATACAGTGAAATAATGAAATCAAGGGAGACGAGGATTGTCTTTAAGAAGTTTTAAATTCTAACTCCTAGTAATTAGCTATTTAATAATGTTCTCTGGAACTCAAATTAAAAAAAAAATCATCAAACTAAAACACATTCCAACACGTGGACTCTGAAACAGGATTTGTATCAAAAAATAAATATATAACCCGGTAGGAAAATCTGTGGCCAGAAAAAATTTTAATAGTTTTAATAGTTAACACTATTTTCTGTTATTTTAATTTACTATGGGTTTATACTGGATTTTGCTCAAAAACCAAGTTAGGATACCAACAAGCAACTTTTTTCTTTTATTGAAAAATACATTTTTTTCATAGAATATAGCCTGATTACAGTTTCCCCTCTCTACTCCTCCCTGTTCTTCCCACCTACCTTCCCATCTGGATTCACCCCCTTTCTGTCTCTTATTAGAAAACAAATAGGCATCTAAAGGTTACTAATAAAATAAAATAAACAAACAAACAAAAAACAACTACCACTGGAATAGGAGAAAACAAACAGAAGGAAAAGAACACAAGAAAATGCCCCCAAATCAGGTATAAATGCAGAGACCCATTCGTTTGCAGACACAGAAATCCTCCCCCTCCAAAAACAAACAAACAAACAAAACAAAACAAAACAAAACACCCCAAAAAGACAGAAGCTGTAATAAATATGCAAAGGACCATGGTATAAAAGAGAGAGAGGGAAAAAAAATAATTTTGGAGGGGCTGCGGAGGGAGAAAGAGTCCCTGACAAGACCTTCTGAGACAAGGAATCTCCAAAGATGCTGTTGAGTTTGTTTTCTGTTGGCTGTCTACTGGGCACACCTAAGAGTACATTGGTTCCCCCAGAAAGAGGTGCAGACCTGTGCTACACATGCATGGGCAAACAATTTCTAATACTTTCTTGTATCGCCTCTTCTATTCAAAGGTTTTACTTTTCTTTATATTTAAGTGGGCTACCAAGGGATGATTAGAAAGACAAAATGTATGTGGGCTGATGTACGCAGTACTTCTTAGCATTTGGTAATACCAGGGAGAAAACCAACGAATAAGACAGTGCATGGAGATGGAAACAAAACATGGATTTCACTGATCATGCAGAAAGAGACTGAGTTTCAAAAAGATGTCAGTGAAGCTGAAGCCAATCACACCAAATGTTCAAACTTAGTCTGGAGAAAAGCTGCATCAAGAAATAAGGCTTCAAAATGAGTAGCTAGAAGCATACTATAACATACTCAAGTTTAAAATATATATCAGAAGAAGAGAAGATTTTGCAGAAATCATATGTGGTCCACACAGCCTCAAGTATTTATTTATTCACTCATTAAAGAAACAAAACAAAATAAATGAACAAAATCCCCTCAGAGTTTCTATGTGTAGCCCTGGCTGCCCTGGAACTCGCTCTGTAGTCTACGATAACCACAAACTCATAGATGGGCCTGGCGTGCCCCACTTGCTGGTATGTGGAATGTGTACTTATCATGGGGCCCTTTACAGAAGAGTCTGTTGGCCTCTGTTTACCAGAAAAACATCTTATGAAGGGTGAGACTACAGAGCAGTACCCACACTCCTGTGTGTAGGACAATGAAAAACTTCTTTATAGAGTATTAGTATAAAGTCAATTTCTCTTTCAAAACTCTTGAAATATTTTAAGACAAACTGAATATGGATTTTAAACACTTTACTCTCAATAATTTCTCTGAGTGGACAAGCCATATTTACTACTTATAAAGTACAGATCACAAGAATCAGGATTCTCCTACGAACGCATAAGGATTCACCATCTATAACAGAAATCTATTTCGTCCTCAGAACAGACTGTCCTATGCTCCCTGCTATCCCAAATGTGCTACCTAAGAACCACTAAGAATATGAAACCTGTCTCCTACTACTAAAGGCTGAAGGAGTTTTGGAGAAAAGTCAACCTTAGCTCCCAAAATGAACCTAAAAATAGCTAAGGAAATGGCTATATCGCCAAGTTATTCATTGTTTTTTCCCCTTCCTTTGGAGTTACATGGTTTGACTGCCCTACACTCTTTGTAAAACTCCCCTGGGGGAAAAAAGCAACACCATTTTAGACTCATGATTTTAACAGAACATACAGTGGTTATAAGCTTTTATAAATAAAGTTACAAGAAGATGATGTTTATTTTGTTTGTTCATGAATGTAAAATTGTATCAAGTTTTATCCTGATAAGCAAATAACTTACATTATGTTCTACTTAAAGTGAGTGTGAGTCAGTTAGTCAGTCATTCAGTCAAGGAAACAACTGGTTTGCTCTGCACTTCTCTCCTGACAGTCCTAGGAAAAGATGCCATGGCCCTTGTCCAGCAATGCATGCTAGCTTGAAACAAACAAACAAACATTCATAAAAACTCGCTCCCAACACGTTCATTTGTTTTGGTTTCTTCCTGAGCTTTAAACTGGGACAAATGTTATAGCTGATGTTATATAAATGTTATATACAGTAGATGTAAACGATATATTTAAAAAAGAAAAATCTGGTGGGTATGCATACAATCATGACACCATCATTTCCCTTTGTTTCATAAGCTCAATGACACATCTTTTAATGGCAATAACCTTAGATGTCCAGCATGGGGGAAGCTGTCTGCAGAAATGCATAGAAGTAAAGGAGCAGGGCGAAGTGCTGGCCTCTACTCTTGCAGCACTAGTTTTCTACAAATCTTTGTTGCAAATAAAGTATGTCAGTCATATTATATGTCTCCAAGGAGATATAATTCATCTCTTTATTATCATTTTTAAAATTACAATCTTGTTTTGTAGCACAGGCTACCCTCGAAGTTTGAATACTTTTCTACCTTAGCTTCCAGGGTATTAGAATTTAGGTGTATGTCATTATGTCTGGCTATATTAGTTACTTTCCTATTGTGATGATAAAATGCTATGATCAGGGCAACTTATAAAAAAATTTATTTGAGATTACAGTTCCAGAGGCATAAGAATTACCATCATGGTAGGGAAGTGTGGCAATAGGCAGAATGGCAATCATGGAAGCAAGGATCACATCCTTGATTTGCAAGCTGAAAGCAGAGAAAAAGAGGCCAGGGAGAGAGCAGGCAAACTAGAGATAGAACATGACTTCCAAAAACATCAACTGGGGATCAAGTACTAAGAAGTCTGCGACTAAGGAACATCTCAAACCCCCACAACTGCCTTCTTTGTAATATTTTAAGAGATAAACAAGCTGTCATACTACATACATAATCTGAGCACGCAAAAGCTGTGGCAGGAGAATAACAAGTTTGCTGCTAGTTGGACTACACACTAGGTTCTAGGCCATCCTGGGGCTATAGGAAGACACCACAACGACTTCGCTCAAAAGTGCCTTTACCTACTGAACCATCTTGCTCGTCCATGAACATATTTTTAAGAAACAATATAGTATCTTAAGAAAACATACATCTTGGGTTAAAGACATAGCTCAGTTGGGAGAGAGCTTGTCTAGCACTAACTCTCATTTCTAGCAGCCTAAAAAAACCTGGTCTCAGTAGTCCAGCATGTCTGTGACCCCAGCACTTGGATGGCAGAAGTATTTCAATGTCATCCTCAGCCACCTAATGAGTTTCTAAGTTTAAGGTCAAGCTGGAATTATATAAGATCCTGCCTGGAAGGGAGGAAGGATGGTAGATTTTATACAGAGTAAGATTTTACAGCTTTTATTTTAATAGACAAAACTACAGAGTAATTCACCAGTTACCAATCAAAAGTACTGCTGAAGAATGTGAATAAAGATAAGAAATAAGGAACAGAATCTAGATTTAATTTTTTTTCTTTTAAAGAATTCTTTTTACTTCATGTGTATAAATGTTTTGTATATATGACTACATGTATGCAACGGGTGTGCATGGCTGGTATTCAAAGAGACCAGAAGAGGTAACTTGGATTCCCTAGAACAGGGGTTACAGATTGTTGTATGCCACCCTGTAGGTGCTTGGAACAGATTCTCTGAAAAAGCAGCAAGTACTCTTACCTGCTGAGTCATCTCTCTAAGCCCTAACTAGTTTTTAATCCTCAAAGGGAAATTTCTGTGATTTCCTCCTATATAATATTACCAACTAAGCAAGGTTTGAAGGGGGGAAAAAAACCTAATACAGTATACCTTCCCCTGTCTTGGCTATAAAACAACACAAATTAAGAGAAAAAAAATTTGTAAGAAGGGACTAGGTTTAGTGAATTAGAGCACAAGATCTGAAAGCATGATATGGATTTGAATCCTCAGTCAAACATAGCTGTGTGTTCTTATAACCCCAGCAACGTGGGGTGGAGACAGGTGGAGCCTAGGCGCTAACTGGTCAGCCAAACTAGCAAGTACTGGGTTCAATGAGATAACCTGTCCTGTCTCAAGGAGATAGACAGTAAGTAACAAGACACCCTTTCCAAAACACCACCAATGAAGAATAATAGCAAGATACTACAGGAAGGCAACCCTGGATGTTCATGAATGGGGACTATTCCTCTGAGACCAGCAGTCAATATGGCTGAGACACTAGAAAGTCGAAGGAAAGGTCCTGAGGAGCCACAGTGCTGCAAACTACATACTACCTTTTAGCAACCGAGCGGATGTGTTCAAGTCAAGATTCCTTTCTTGTCCGGAAGCAGCAATACAATTACTATCCACAACCCTGACTCTATTTATGAAAGAAACAAAAGGCAATTCATTGGAGACAATCAGAACCTTAGTTTTAGACAATCACATCTAAGACCACACAAGTTTTTCCAAAGAAGTAAACAATGACATAACATGGCTACCAGCAACAACTTCAAGTTTTATGAAAAGATCCTTTACTGAATTATAATAAGCTATGTTTCTCTGAGCTGAGTTTGGTTTATTCTTACTTCTTTCTTACTTCTTCATTTGATTTTAAACTTTCAAAGCTTTTGAGTATGGTTAAAGTTATGTTAAGTTTCCACATGAAATATTAAAGCTTCATCTTTTCTTTTCTTTTTTTTCTTTACTAGTGGGCATGTTTTATTTCGAGAAGCACCAACATGCTTATCATTACTGAAGTTCATTCCTGCTAGGGGAAATGAGAGATTTGGGAAAAGCTAAAAGCACGCTCTTCTTCTCTACCAGGCAAGAGGCAGTAAATACAGCAGATGCTAGGCCACAAGAACCACCCTTTTCTGTGGAAGTGCAGACTGGCTTTGATGTTGGCTACCGAGATATTCTTACCTCTGTCGTACAGAACATTACAATTACAAGATAGATATCAATCCCACTTCCATGTGATAGAGAAACTGAAGTACAAAGAAGTTCCTATGATCACAAAAGGTAAAAAAACAATGTTATCATATGGTGATCTTGAGATCATTTAGTTTCAGCTTGACTGCTAATCATTTCATGATCTCATCCAAACCTCACTATATACTCATTAAATAGACAGGTGATAATGGGAAGAAAGTAAATGGTAATTGAATAAGCTAAGAGATGTCTCCTTGCATTAACTAACATCTGGAAAAGGAGCAAAAAAAGCAAAAATTTCAAATTCAAGAAGACAAAAATAAAGTACATCATCTTTATTTTTAGGAGATGGGATTCCCTTGGCCAAGATCTTGGATAAAAATAAATCGGGTCAATATAGTGTCACCAGTCAAAGAAATTGATGTTTTCTCTTTGAGTTACTTGCTCTTTTTCAGATGCACTCACTCAACAGTTTAATGTGTAACTTTCCCATCAAAATTCATTTTTATTATCTTCTCTGTTAGAATTGCTACGAAAACTCAGGTAACAGCATGTCAAAGAGGTCCAGGGCCATATGATTTGTTCTTTGTAGGTTGAATCTGACAAAACAAATCCTCTTTATAGTGTTTACATTTTCTAACTAATTATACAAGTACCTTCAAATCACTTTAACTTGCCTCCTTATATACAAGCAAATGCTTAGTGAGTTTCATGAAAATAAGACACACCCATTTATTTGTGTGGTTAAAAGGTTACAAACACCAAAAATTCCTCTAAAAAACACTAACTCAAGATCCAGTTTCCTGCATTATGAAGTAAAAGCCTTCCCAATGATTGGGAAGTCTTCTCAGAATACAAGAATCACTAATTCAAAGGCACACCAGATGTAGATTAGGGAAAGAAGGTAATTAGTGCCTGCCGCTTTGTTTAGGGTTCTCAGTGCCAAGAACTTTGGTCAGAACATATGCAACCAGTCCTTGCACATTGTAATTAGAAGAAGGAACGGATGCAACTCTATATTATGATTACTAAAAACACCAAGAGTCATAACTGCTGAAAGGAACTCATCAACTTTCCCACCACATCACCTTCCAGCTTTTTCTTTGTAAATACTTTCCTAAGCATTCTTTAGAAGAATTTTGATGTATATATTGCTCACCTACTGTTCAATATGAATGCCCAGGACGCAAATAAAGCAAGACTTGTTAACTTGAAAAAAAGACTTGGTACCAGTGAGATTGATGTATTAGATTGAAAATGGTGAGCATTAAGGCATAATTATTTGCTCTGTCTGTACTTCAGATTTTAAAACAGAGAAAAACTATAACAGATACAATTCAAATTGGCTTCTCAAGTTTCAAATTGGTCTCTGTTACTTATCATTCAGCTGATCTTTGAAATAATCTATTTAACTGGCACCAGTGGTTTAAAAACCCTTTCACTATCCTCAAACCATCATGTCAAACTGCATCCTTCCAAGACAGCGGACACATCCTGTGTTGACTTATTTTATCAATGGCAGGGGCAACAGTCCACATAACATGGTAAAGTTAGAGCAGGAAGTGGTGGAGCTGTGTATGAATTCAGGTATGCCTGAGGTCAGTCAATTGTTTTACAAACAATGCCATGGTGACCTATTATAAATGAAGTTTGTTGTTATTTGTATTCATTTTAAGACAGATTTACTATTAAATACATGAGCATCTAAAAGTCTAGGTATGTCTTTATATTATGATTATTAGAGAATTATAAGTGAAGTACCCATGCAATAATACAAGTCAGTTTAAAGCTATTAGTAGTCCATTGACTATTTTTTCTTTCTTCTTTTTTTTTTTTTGTAGGATTACCAATAGATGCAACACATTCATAGTTTGACCTTTTGAAACATTTGGTACTGTCAACATTCTCTTCTCATATACCATTTTCTGTATTTCTGATAGCCAGCTCACATTGATAGTGAATATTTAATGTTAAAACGTGTGGTAAGAGAGACAGCTTAGCAGTTAAGAGAGCCTGCTGTGCAAGTATGAGGATCAGAATGACCCCAGTACGTACACAATTAGATGGGTAGGGGATGGGACAGTGACAGGACAGTAATGGGACGGATCATGACAACTGGGAGCCAAGTACTTGTTGGCTCTAAGACTCATTTAAAAAAATAAAAAGGCAAACTTTAGGTTCAAGGAGAGACTCTGCCTCAAATATAAAGAAGGATATTGGACATCCTTCTTTGGTCTCTGTGCACAGTACTTCACATCCCACCCCCACATTCAAATACAACATACTCAAATATACAGTTAAAGGATGGATGGATGGATGGATGGATGGATGGATGGATGGATGGATGGATGGATGGATGGAAGAAAGTGAAGGAGAAAGGAAGGTTATATACAACTTACAAAAGAGTTTTTATGTATGAAGGTAGTTTAATATATTTAAATCTTTTCCTACACGGCAAACCTTGCAAGTACCTAAAGATGAGAATTCAAATTTATTACAGGACTCCTTTATCATAAACATAAACTAAATATTTGCTATTTGGCACAGACCACTTATCATGTTTCATTCTGGCTCTCTGGAATTAACTGAAGAGGGTGCTGTCTCTTCTAGATAATTGTCCTAACACCTGAATTTATCTGACAATCTTTTCTTCAAGTGTTTTCTCTCTTCTAGATACTCAAGAACTGTACAGCTAACCTGGATAAAGATGCTACTTCTCTTTACCACTCAAATAATGATGACTTTCATTTGGATTTACACTGAGCTGCTATTGTTTTCCTTAAAATCAGAGATGAAATGTGAGTTGACCAGCAGGTAGTACAGACCCTTTTGTTTTTATTTAACTTCTTGTTTTCATCTTCTAAATTAACTACTAATGACTTACCTCTAGCCTTTAGTTTCTGGCTCTTCTAGTTTAGTACAACACTTAATAGCTTTCATAAAATGAGTTTAGTTTAGAAATTATTTTCCAATGGCCTACTAAATTTCAAACTGTTTCCCAATGTAATTTCAGCTTATTTTCCAGCTTTATCAGCTACAGTAACAATTATCAGCTATAGTAACAATTCTGACCACAAAACTCAGAATATACACCACTCTCTAAACATATTTGTTTTCATTAATAGTGTAATGACTGACTAACTCTCTCTCTCTCTCTCTCTCTCTCTCTCTCTCTATCTCGCTCTCGCTCTATCTCTCACCATCAGTTAGTAGGTACAAACAAAACAATCTACTATGAACAGCTACTGGCATTATCACTTCATGGCAATTACATATCCTTGTTTGCTAGCTTAGCTTCATAAAAAGTTACTGTAAGGTTAAGTAAGTGCTTTACACAGGCATTAAATCATTTCACATTGTTTGTAAGCTTCAAGATTTTGATAAGTGCTCTCCCATTTTCATCACTCATTCTATTTCTTTCTTTTGTGTGTATGTGGTTGGTAGCAGAAGTTATTAGTAGGGATGGACCTCACAGCTTAGGAAAGGAACCAATTCAACCACAGCCCCCTCCCTCGACTTTTACTGCGCTCACTGTTGAACAAAACCAAAAGGCAGAAGCTCCAGACATCTTGCTCTCTTCTGTACCTTGTCCTTTGTCTTAGTCTCCCACAAAGGGAGACACTTAATTGGGGTGGCTCTCTTACAGTTTCAGAGGGAGCATGGCAGCATATAGGCACACATGGGACTGGAAAGGTAGCTGAGAGTCCTACATCTTACAGGCAACAGGAAGTTGGCAGATACACTGAAATACCGGTATCCTGAGCATAAGAAACCTCCAAGTCTGCCCTCACAGTAACACATTTCCTCCAAAAAGGCTACACTCCGTCCAACAACACCATACCCACTACAACAAAGCCATGCCTCCTAACAGTGCCATTCCCTATGAGATTATGTGTGCTAAATACATTCAAACTACCATATCTTTACTATCTGCACCTCCTAGCCCAACAGCCTCCAACCTTTCATTTATCTTACTGTGCTCCCTCACAAGCTTGCTCGATCTGAGAGCCCTATTGCTTCTCTGCTGCCTTCCCTTCAGGAAGGATTCGACCCTACCTAGCCTTCTATGTTCTGTATCTAAATGAAATAGTGGAGTACATTTCTTATCTATGAGCACCTAGGACTCAGATCAACACACATTATGGTATAACTAGGTGACTTTTTTCTTTATAATCTATAAACAGTGATTCTTATAAGTAACGGATCACAACTGAAAACACATGTGTGACTTCAACTTGACTGCACTAAACTATTACAACACTTTCCTATAAATCCATGCTAACTTATCAAAGCTGGAATTGAGGAAGAAATATGAATTTACTAGAAAGAACTAAAAGGAACACCTGATCCACATGGTCAAATGACCGAACCTAAAATTATGGAGTTAAAAAGCTGTAGATGAGAGCCAAATTACTTCTGGCTATCTATCTTAATTAAGGCCAATCATTCTCCACTTCTGTATTTGACCTAACATTCTAGAGATTATAAAAATCTATAAAATGTATTCTTAGCAGAACATAAGCTTTTGCCAATCTAACAGCTAAGAATGCTTTTGCTCTGTTCTAAACCCCATACCTGTGGTCCCTACCAATGTATTTGTTAAATGCCTAGATTTATGATTTGTTGTGTAACTAAACTCATATAACCACTCTTACAGTGGAACATGCTTTGGGCAAACTTAATCCCTGTTCTTGGATCATGGTTACTAATATCTAGTTCAAAACTACACTGTATTTATTCCCTTGGAGGTCAAGGCTATTTTGAACAGACAACTGGGACTTTGTGAGTATATACACTGGAACACTGGATTAAAAACTTAAAAACAAAAAAACACCTACTAACAAATTATTTGCACATCTGTAAAAACTATCTCTTCAGAATCGTGGAACAGCTATCAGTAAGTGGCATGGAAACTTGCTTCTTACTGGAGAATTAACTGCCTGAATTCTGAAAGCAATCTGTCAGAATGACTCTTCTTCCCACAGCACAAACGACAGAATGCTGAAGCAGGGAAAACAACACTCACTGATTCAATATTAACATCAACTGAAAACAGAAGGGGTAAACAGGATTTCCAAAGTTTCTTTTAATGCTATCCTGTACTTTATTAGTATTAAATAAATTTTGAAATCTACACCTTTGTAATTAGAGCAGCTGAGTTTGAAGTCTGCTCTCCTATAGGAATCTGGTTCTCTTGTGCTGCAGTGCTGAGACACTTTGGCATTCTTCCTGGCTGACTTCCTTCCTGATTGTGGCAGGCAGGCTATAGCAGGCATTGTTTTCTTTGGAGGTTTACTGTGCTAAAATGTTGTGTCTGTGTTTTTTCCCACTGACATAAAGCAACAGTTGCTGTGTTTATATTCTACCTGTGTGCTATATTTCTTGACTCAGCTATCTTTGAGAAGCTACTATACAATAGTTATTAGCACACCTTGAATTTGAAAATGAAATGTTGAAAGGATGTTTTATTCATCCCTACTGTTATCAAACTACATGGAAGTTAAGACTACACCAGTAAAACTGCATTTTTATAGTATGTTTATATGAAATTGCATCAAGAACCAAGATTGGTCTTTTGGAAAGACTCCCCAAATTGAAATGTCAAAAGTTGACGGATATGGAGACAGATGGAGGACAGAAATTAATCTATGATCCAGGTTAGTCATTTTCTTTGCCAAAGTGGTTTTAGACAAGTTCTTTCATCTTCTCATCTTCTCAGAGCTGTAATTGTCACATTGATGTAAAAACGAGGATTCAGACTGGAAGCAATTTCAATCTGTTCTTTGCTGTAACACGCCAGCAACATCACCCATCACTGCTGCCATTCAGTTCCTTCCCTAGCAGTGCTGTGCATTAAGAGAAGGCTGTGGTGGGGCTGGTTTATGTGTCCATGAAGACCCCAGGTGTACCTGATAAACCTAGAGGAGTAAATGTCCCTGGGGGCTAGAGTCTATTTGAACTTCTCACTGTTTCTACTGCTGGGGACTAGTTCAGGTCCAGTTTCCAAGACAGGAAAGGATTTCCACAACAGCATACTTCAGTTTACCATGAATGAATGGGCTTTGTTCCTTCAGAGTTGGTGATGTTTACTTACATTTGATGATAAAGGAAGCTGTCCTTCTTAGTAAAAACTACATAGCCTGTGATGTTGGAATATGTGAGCTTAACTAGGGATTAGTTTTATGTTAATAGGATGTGCCTGAGTAATACTTTGTTATATAAATCAGGCGTTAGAATTCTTTTCAGGGTGACTTAATCTTAACAGCAGCTTGAGAAAACAATGAGTTCATTACTGTGCCCATCAGGCAGGAAAAGTAGAGCTCTTTCTAATAAAAAGGCTCTTGCAAAAAGCTTTTTATTTCTTCTTTCCAGAACATTCTTTCACAGGGGTTCTTCACCTTTTTATTGTTAACATGCCCTTTTAAAATCTTGGAAACTGAAAGGTATAGCCAGTAACAGAATATTATACAGCTAAATTCAAAAAAGAAAACCCCATATCCTTTTCCTGGGATCTAGAGTCTACTCAAGAGCCTCTGCTCTATTCACTTTTATCATTAACAGAAAAGACAAAGTTTAGGGTTCCACACATCAAGTGAGCCTGAGGGGAGGGAGAAGGAATATAGGCAAAGGAGATCAGTGGAGAGAAAAAGATTAAGGCTGCGCAGTTTCAAAGTACTCAGCCATACCTTCTGATCCCCCTTTCTGAGGTCTCTGCCAGAACTTGCTCTAACTTTTTACCCCCATTAACAACAGCAAACACCCATGCCAGCACCAGACTTTATCTATGTTCTGCTTTGTGTTCCTGGCCACTGTAATCCTAACCCACAATAACCATGCCACAATCTAAATACTTGCTGATGTCAAAGTTACACCAGCAAATCTGACTGTCACATTTTTAAAGGACTTCCACAAGGATTCAGAACATAAAGCCTAGACCAATTCCATGTCAGAATCTAAAATAAATGACTTCAAGTCCAACCCCCACCCCACCCAAGAGTCACTGCTCTTTTCTTAAACGTCATAAGCACAGTCTTTTCTGCGTGCCTGTCTACTGGAATTCTGGTCTTCTACAGCCCCACGAGAATTTCTCATTTAGATCTGATTCTCTACCTCAAGCTGCAAAACCTTCCAAGTTCATCCTGAAATAACAGTTCCAAAGGTCTAAGAACCACATGAACAGGTTTAATCACAGTGGTCTCATTTCTTTGTCCTAATTTCTGCTTTCATTTTTCTTGTTACTGTGATAAATGACTTTACTGATAGCATTAACAACAAAAAAACAACAAAAACCCACCTTAGGACAGGTAGGATTTGTTTGCTTATGGTTTCAGAAGGGAAGGTCTGGCAACACAGCTCCTATCATGATGCAGAGGCAGGGCAAGATGATTTTAAGAGGAGGTTCCTTTGTGCTTGTTCATTCTGCATATTCTTTGAATTACTGCTATATACCGCATTGCTATTTCTACGAAAACTTGAGGAATTACTGCCTGAAGCTTGTTTTCTGATCTTATTCCCACTCCAGTGCCAGAAATCTAATGTCATCTTTGTTAAATCACCAATTCAGTGTCCTGCTTTACTGTTGCTGTTTGTCTCTTCTCTGAGGGCACCACTAACTGCAAACAAGGTCACTGCTAACAGCTCATCTGTTTACTGTTCTTTATTTTGCATTGTCTCATCTGCTATTTAATAGTGAATATTTCATTTTCAATTGTGATTTTTAATATCTAACAGTATCTGTCATATGATCCCCTTTCAAAAAGCAAGAGTTCAGAAAGGAAAAGTGAAGGAGGGTCCTGCCTTCTTTGTGGCCTTTCCTATTTTAATTTTTTTTAAAGGCAGCTTCACTTCATCTCAATAAAGCAGACAGTTTCTGGAAAGCATTGGAATGAAGTAACTGCAACCTCCCTTCTACCACATTCCTTAAAATGAATTGCTTTAATGTCAACACTGAGAGAAGATTCCTGCATGATCCAAACTGCACACACACCCATTTATTCTTTATCTTCACCTCTTTAACATGCTCTCATATTAAGACATTATCCTATTATCAGATATTCCTTAAAAACTGCCATAGGCAGGGCACATACAAATCAGGCTCGAATCACAAATAAACTCGGTAAAGAGACCTCTAGTAGAATCTAACAATAACGACAGTACAGAAAGCTACCATTGATCAGAGACCGACTCTGTTCTCCTCTCATTCAGTCTTGTGATCAAACACTTGACAAAGAAAAAATGGACAAAATGACAGCATAGATGCTCAGTAGGATATTGCATGACCTGAAACCTGTAGGGTGATTTTTTACTTTCTTTTTTCTTTTTATTTTGTTTAAATAAATTATTTTTATTTTATGTGCATTACTCTTTTGCCTCTGGGTACGTCTGAACGTAGGCATCGAATTCCCTTGAACAGAAGTGACAGACAGCAGTGAGCTGCCATGTGGATGCTGGAAATTGAACCTGGGTCATCAGGAAGAGTAGCTAAGCCATCTCTCCAGCTCCTTCAGGGTGATTTCTTATCATCATGAGACACTTGGCTACTATGCCTAAGAAGCACAAACTGAACAAAGGTCATGCAGAGGTGCTTGCTCCAAGGTGTAACAGGGAGTTGCCAAGATGAACCTGACATAGACACATAGGTGGATTACAGCAAACATTTTAGCATACTAAGTTTCTAATAAAAAGAGAAAGCAGAAGCTGGGGAAAAGATGCAATGGGCAAAGCATTTACTAGACAAGCATGAGGGTGAGAGTGCAGAGTCTCCATTCATGTAAAGTTAAGACAGGATTGGTGACCACCTTCAATCGCCCAGGGAAATCTGGGTTGCCAGAATAGCTGAATCTGTGAAACTGGTTTCAACTGAGACCCTACCTCAATATTTAAGACAGAGAGTGACTAGGGAAGATTCCTGTTATCAATCTTGGACCTACACATGCAAAAGGATCCATGTGCATCCATTCACCCACATGTGAACATGTATATAAATGTGACATACACACACATACACACACGTACAAGATAAAAGGAAGCCCTGAGTAACAGGGCTTTGTTACTCAGACAAAAATAAAGTTAATTCATTTTCTGAAAGATAAAAGCAAGCAGGAAGAACACTGGAATATTTTTATAAAGTAAGATAAGTACATGGTCAATACTGTGAAGACAATTCAGCATTTGTAAGTTATTCAGGACAGTATGTTTAAGAAATGTCTACTTTTACAACTAGTTGTTTAAAAAATTCTCAAATTATCCCTTAAATTTATTATTTTAACTATGAAATGTCAGCTGTTGTCTTATATTATTGGGTGATTTGGCCAAAAGAAGCTTTCTCTTTTCAAATGTGCCTAAATGCACCCATCACAAGTCCACACTCAAAGCATTCCATCCCATCTTCCTTTCCCTTTAAAAATGATGGAGACCTGGGCCAAGGAGATGGTTTGGAGGGTAGAAGCGCTTCGCCACCACAATCTTTAGCACCCACATGGTGGAAAGAAACAACTGACTCTCTTTTGTTCACTGACCTCCACCATGACCATTGTGGTATGTGTGCACACAGATAGATGCCCTCTCTCCCAATAAATAAATGTAACAAAATTTTTCTAAAGATTATATATATTATATGGATGCTATGTTTCTTTCTTCTTATGTGGCTTGCACTTCAGTTAAATGATTATTGCCAAAATTACTGTCAAGAAGAGAGGCATTTAGGGCACTTTTTTTCTTTCAGCAGTTCCCAGTCACATAACCTCCTCCATCATTAGTTTCTTCCAGAGAAGTAGACATTTACATGGGTGCTCCTGGAGTTGTAGTCTACAGGCTTAGAGAAAAGCACAGTGACACATATCCATGGTATGCATCATGACATCATACAAAGTAGTCCACTGCACTACTAAATATGCTCAATACTACTGCTGACCCTCCTCCCTCAGCTTCTGGGAGGGTCTACTGTTCCTACAATCTCTTTCACTATGTACTTTAAGCTACTCCCATGTATTTTCATGGCTTACTATCTCTGCTCTACTGGGGTAAAATGTAAACCAACATTATTTTTAGAAGCGTGTGTGTGTGTGTGTGTGTGTGCGCGCGCGTGTGTGTGTTCTGCACTATCATAAGCTTTTGTCAAGACATATTCTTTTTACTGAAAATTGGAACTGTCAGCCTCCTATCTCAAATTAGAAAAGCACAGTAAACTAGAAAAGGTTAGGCTACAAACAATGAGTCAGTGAAGTCAAGTCTCATTACTATAGTCAGCCATTCTGGTAGAAAGTAGAAAGAAACAAAAGACACTAATGGCATATACAGTACTAAAATTGAATACAGCAGTTGCTCTAGTCTGGCCAATGATCACCTTCGTTGTTCTGTGCTTTTTTGTAACATCCACCTTTCCAGTAGATCTGCTTCCAAAACTCAGTTTGTAACCACCCACTGTGCACCATGTCCCAGAAAAGTCTCACTGCAGCCTCTTTCTGCTCGACTCCATTCTCCAGAAACTCACAGTTCCGCTAGGAACCCTGCATACATGTAATTTGTTAGCAGTGCTGAGAAAGAACAGTGTGCAGACCTAAATAAGAAAACTGAGATTATTGTTTCTTTATATATGTGTGTGGTTAAGTAACTATAAAGGGTGTGATTTCCAGCTTTACACTTCAACTTAAATGGAAGAGCTTTACACAGTCTTTCTAAAGCATTCACGAGATTTCAGTCCACAGTGACATTCCATCTTAGCATAACTCATTTAAACCTGGCTTAGAAAACTTTTAAATGCCTCTTTTTTTCCTTGAATTTGATTTGCGGATCTAAAGCAAATCACACGACAATGGGAAAGGCAGGAATGGGAGAGGAAGAGAACAATGTTGTTGCTAGGCCAGTATGGAGCTACTAATAGAATAAAAACCCACGGAAAATGTGGATGATGAACGGGATTCTTCAATTGTCAGTCTTCCTTTATTTTACCTAGATACTTTCCAGTCTATTCTACTCAAAGTAGACTTGCATCAACACAGGATAGCTAAAAATAAAAGTTACTCATCAAGTTAAGGTGGTCAGAAGAAACAATCCACTGAAGCACTTGCCAAAAGTTGAAAAGCTCACATGAAATTGGACTTCTAATATAATGAAAACACCACACATATGGAATTTCAGACAGTCTGAGCAGCCTGTCATTAACTTGCACACTGAGAGAAACAGGTGCTGAGAGGCCCCAAAGGAATATTTGTAGTTTACTAACAGTGATTGCTCTGAAAACAGCTGATGCACACTGAGATGAAAACTTTCAGTAACACAAATGAAAGATAAAGTGAAACATAAGATGAAGTACAATTTAATATTCAATTAAAATACAATTTAAAACTCAAACAAGCATAAAATCAGGTATTTATCCATGATATTTTCATTCTCCACCCCCTACCAAAAGAGAATCAATAACTACTATGTCTTACAGATGCACTTTGTAACAGTCTCTAAGCTCACTGATTCACATGAGTTGCCTCCGCGCAATTCTCCGACACTCCTGCCAAGGAGCTATTCTTATTTTATAGACAGTAATCCTCTTCTCACACAAAGTCCAAACTAGAACTAAAATCTAGCTTCAAGTGACTGAAAACCCATTTCTAGTGTAGACTATCTATATAAGAAAAAAACAAGCAAAGGAAGCTGGTCATGCTGTGCTGTGGAAAGCTACACTGTTCATAATTAGTTTGGGCTATTTAATTGTTAGGAGGTTTACACTAAGAGGCCATCTAAATTAAAGAATGAGCATTACTTGTTCTTGGGGACTGTATGGATAAATGGTCACAAGAATGAAGACTGGCTATTTATCAAATGAATGGTGACACTGCAATTCAGGGAGGACAGGATCCCTCAACCGCAATCACCTTCTAAGGAAATTGTGACATAATAGACTAAGTCATAATCCTATGAGAATCAATTCACATCATTTTCTGTTGAGGAGCTCAATACAAAGAAAAAAGAAACCAGAATTCTAACAGTAAAATGCACAGGAATATGTAGACTTAACATTCCCAACAACAGAAGCTAACCGCAGAGTCGATCTGAAAAGTAGAATTTAAGGGCAGTTGAAAAAAGGCTTTCCTCAAATGTGCACATCATGAAGCCACAGTACAAATCCTCGCTCTAACACATTTTAGATGGAGGACCTGGAGCAACAAAAGCTTTGCCTCTAGGATTCTTATCTGTTAACAATAATCTCACACTAAATTAAAAACAAATCTTAAGAAGGAAGACATGGATATAAGGTATTTTCCATTTATTTCTATACTATAAGCTGAAAATAAAACCACACGAATTAGAGTCCCTAATAGAAGGCCAGGGCAGGGAGGCTGAAGGGCACAGTGGACAGAATGCAGCCAGTATTCCTCACGTGCTCTTCCTATTTTCTTGACCTAGATAGTTGCAAGATTTTTATACGTTATTTCTAATAAAAGATTCTTAATGCTAAGTTACCCTTGAAAGCTTAACTATGAACATAACTACAAAACTAATAAAAGTGCACACAAAGAGATATGACAAAAAGGATTACTGAAAAATTAAAACGGGAAGATGAAAATTATTCCAGTCATTCATAAGAAAATAGAAAACAAAAAAATTAGAAATAAGGGGATAAGCAGAAATAAGTAGTAATATCTTAGATATATACAGGCAGAAATCCTAAATATTAGCATAACACAAATAAAACTGCAACATAATCACTGTGTTAGCAGCCCTGTAACAGAACAGTCTTCTCTTTGAAAGACTTAAGAAAAAGTACTGCAGCTCCAACACTTAGGATTCGCTGTAACAGTTTTAGCAGAATGGGCATTCATATTTATTATGATGAATAATATTCAATGTATTTGAAGTAAATAGAGGGGTGTAAGGCCAGTGTTCTCAACCTGTAGTCTGGGACCCCATTGGTACACCTCTCTCTCCAAAAATATTTATTTATGGCCCATAGTAGCAGCAAAATTATAGCTATAAAGTAGCAACAAAAATAATTTTATGGTTGGGGGTGTCTCACAACCTGAAAAACAAAGGGTCGCAGCATTAGGAAGGTTGAGAACCACTGGTGGAAAGTATGTTTCTTTATATATATATAAAATCTGATCATGTTAAGTATGCAATAATTTTCTAAAATTATCGATAAGCATTTACAATCCTGCATCTGGACATTATTACAGATCACTCTCTATTTTGCTATGCTTTTGCTTTGATTTCTATTTCTCAGACTGGACCCTTCCTGTCTCAGCTCCCAGAGAACTGGTATTACAGGTACATGGTGTGTCATCAGGGCTGGAACATGCTACTGAGTTGTAAAAGAAGAGTTGAAGTAGAGATCATTATTAAGCAATGAGATAAGTTACTGAAGAGAGTTCATAAGGAAGAAGAAAAGTAACTACAAACACAGGAAACTGGACATAATTCTAGTTTATAATTTTTTGCTAATTGCTTAAAAAGTCTAGCCATAACCAATTTTCAGTCATTAAAAAGAATCTTCAATACAATTTTAAGTGAATTATTAACTATCATAATTCAACATATAAAAAGTCATTCATTAAACATTTTTAAGGTTAAACTTACACAATTAATTTTAATAAGATAAATAAAGTTTCATCACACGAAACTTGAAAAGAATATAACCTATATGTTAAAAAGTACTTTCCCATTCCCATGTTATTTCTCTGGTGCAAGTTCTAAATTGAAGTAGTAGATGCTATATTCTTTAAGTCTGCAAAGATTTATCAAAAGTTTCTATGCCAAGAGAACAAAGAATAGCAAATTCTTACTAAAATATTTTAATGTCTACCATAAGATTTCGACCAATGATTTCAAAAAAAAAACCTACCAAGAAGATGTATTTTCAAACACAATGCTTTTCCCCCCTAATTAAATTCATTTCTGAACTATGTGCATGCAAAGTTAATAAATAGAAGGAAACACAAACAGAGCTGTCATTTGAAAATTACATTCTTAAAAAGTTAAGGGCTATCATTTGTGGAACACAAAAGGGATTTTCTTCTCAGCAACATTTCAAGACACAGCTCTTTCCTGCCCATAGCAGACAGGACTGCATTTGTCTGGGACCCACTCAAGTGTTTACACAAAGGCAGTTTTCCTGAATCTTCTTATTGTATATACAAAACAGGAGATACAAGGGTACCTCAAGTATATGATAAATTCTGTTTAGAATAAACTTTTTCTCCCTCAGAAGAGCCAGACTAACATGGTGGAATGTTATCTGTATCACTAGTAGACAAAAACTGCGAGGAAAGCCTCGGGAAGAAAACAAATATGACCAAAAGAATCAGCCATATTAACAGTGTTATGCCACAGCTTCTAAAAGACTATGCCCAAATTCACAGGAAAAAAAAAGAAAATACTATAATAATTTTAACAAAAAAGGATTAATATAAAAAAGTTGCTAAGCTAAAAAAATGTATTCTAAGTAGTGGTCACCTACTTAGAAATAAAACAAAACAAAAACTAAGAAAAAACCAACACCAAAATCTAGTGGTTCCACGGGACTCCTCCCTGCCCCCACTGCTGCCGCCCTTTTGTCTCCTGGGTCCTTGGAATACCAGCTGACCCTGTTTCAATGCTGAGGAGTTCTATCCAGAGAGGTGAGTGGGTGCTGGCTGGGGCAGTCTGTCCCGGAAGACTGCACAGCCCCGCCATCAGATTCTGTGGCAGGGTCTTCGGTGTTCCACGGGACTCTTACCTGCCCCCACTGCCACCGCCCTTTTGTCTCCTCTGTCCTTGGAAAACCAGATGTCCCTGTTTCAGTGCTGAGGAGTTCTATCCAGAGAGTGCTGAGGAGTTCTATCCAGAGAGTGCTGAGGAGTTTCATCCAGAGAGGAGGAGATGGGCAGGCGCCAATGCAAGAATTCCTCCAACAACATGAAAGGCAACATGACATCACCAGAATCCAGGGATCACAAATCTAGAAGAATTGAACACCCTACTCCAGAAGAAATAGAAGAAATCGACTCTAAGCAGATATTTATGAAAATAGTAGAGGAACTTAAACAGGTGGTGAAAATCTGCCATAAAGAATTGGAAGATAAGTATAACAAAAAGATTGAGGAAATAAGTAAAGAAATGGAAGAGAAATATAACAAAAAGATTGAAGAAATGAGTAAATCCGTGAATGAAATTCTCGGAAACCAAGAAAAAACAATCAAACAGGTAATGAAAACAGTTCAAGATTTGAAAACTGAAATGGAGGCAATGAAGAAAACACAAACCGAGGGCTGGCTGGCTATGGAAAATCTAGGTAAACGAACAGAGACTTCAGAAACAAGCATAACCAACAGAATACAAGAGATAGAAGATAGAATCTCAGACTCTGAAGACACCATAAAGAAAATAAACACTCTGACTAAAGAAAACAGCAAATTCAACAAATTCTCATCACAAAACATGCAGGAAATCCGGGACACAATAAAAAAATCAAATCTAAGAATAACAGGGGTAGAATAAGGAGAAGAATTGCAAATCAAAGGTCCAGAAAATATATTCAACAGAATTATAGAAGAAAACTTCCCCAACCTAAAGAACGATATCCCTATGAAGGTTCAAGAAGCAAACAGAACACCGAATAGACTGGATCAAAAAAAAAAAAATCCCCTTGCCATATAATAATCAAAACACAAAACGTTCAGATTAAAGAAAGAATATTAAGAGCTGCAAAGGAAAAAGGTCAAGTAACTTATGAAGGTAAACCTATCAGACTTACACCAGACTTCTCTATGGACACCATGAAAGCCAGAAGGTCCTGGATAGAGGTACTGCAGAAACTAAGACACCATGGATGCAAGACCAGACTACTATACCCAGCCAAGCTATCGTGCACTATCAACAGAGAAAACAAAATATTACAGGATAAAAACAAATTTAAACAATACGTAGCTACAAATCCAGCCTTATAGAAAGTAATAGAAGGAAAATCACAACCCAAGGAATCCAACATTCCCAACACCGTCTACCATAACTCAGACATCTAGCGACCCTTCACAAGCACAACTCAAAGAAGGGAAACACATACACTCTACTACCCAAAAAAATGACCGGAGTCATCAATCACTGGTCATTAATATCACTTAATATCAAAGGACTCAACTCACCTATAAAGAGGCACAGACTTAGAGATTGGATACGAAAACAGGATCCAACATTCTGCTGTTTACAAGAAACACACCTCAACCACAAAGAGAGACGTCTACTCAGAGTAAAGGGTTGAGAAAAGATTTTCAAAGCAAATGGACCTAAGAAGCAAGCAGGTGTGGCCATTCTAATATCTAACAAAATTGACTTCAAACTAAAATCAATCAGAAGAGATGGAGATGGACATTTCATACTCATAACAGGAACAATTCATCAGGAGGAAGTCTCAATCCTGAATATCTATGCCCCTAATATAAAGGCACCCACTTATGTAAAAGAAACACTTCTAGAACTCAAGGCAGTCATCAAACCACACACACTAATAGTAGGAGACTTCAACACTCCTCTCTCACCAATGGACAGGTCAATCAGACAGAAACCTAACAGAGAAATAAGAGAATTATTGGAGGTATTGAATCAAATGGACTTAACAGACACCTATAGAACACTCCGACCAAATAGGAAAGAATATACCTTCTTCTCTGCAGCCCATGGAACCTTCTCAAAAATTGACCACATACTCGGTAACAAAGCAAACTTCCACAGATACAAAAAAATATTAGTAACCACCTGTGTCTTGTCAGATCACTTAAGAATTCAACAACAATGCTACCCCCAGGAAGCCAACAAACTCATGGAAGCTGAACAGTCAACTACTGAATCACCCCTGGGTCAAGGAAGAAATAAAGAAAGAAATTAAAGTCTTCCTTGAATTTAATGAAAATAAAGACACAACATACTCAAACCTATGGGACACTATGAAAGCAGTGCTAAGAGGAAAGTTCATAGCACTAAGTGCCCAATTAAAGAAAACAGAAAAAGCACACATTGGAGACTTAACAACACACTTGAAAGCTCTAGAAAAAAAAGAAGTTGATTCACCCAGGAGTAGAAGATTGGAAATAATCAAACTGAGGGCTGACATCAACAAAATAGAAACACAGAAAACAATCCAAAGAATCAATAAAGCAAAAACCTGGTTCTTGGAGAAAAAAAATCAACAAGATTGATAAACCCTTATTCAAACTAATCAAATGGCAGAGAGAGAACATGTAAATTAATAAGATCAGAAACGAAAAGGGGGACATAACCACAGACACAGAGGAAATTCAGAGAATCATTAGATCTTACTACAAAAGACTGTATGCCACAAAATTGGAAAATGTAAAAGAAATGGACATTTTATTAGATAAGTACCATATACCAAAGTTGAACCAAGACCAGGTGAACAATTTAAATAGACTTGTCAGTCGTGAAGAATTAGATGCTGTTATTAAAAGCTTCCCTACCAAGAAAAGCCCAGGACCAGATGGTTTCAATACAGAATTCTACCAGAACTTCCAGGATGAGCTAATACCTACACTCCTTAATGTATTTCACAATATAGAAACAGAAGAGTCATTGCCAAACTCTTTGTAAGAAGCTACAGTTACCCTGATACTAAAACCACACAAAGACACAACCAAGAAAGAGAATTACAGGCCAATCTCACTCATGAACATCGACGCAAAAATTCTCAACAAAATACTGGCAAACCAAATCCAAGAACACATTAGAAAAATCATCCATTATGATCAAGTGGACTTCATTCCAGAGATGCAGGGCTGGTTCAACATACGCAAATCTATCAATGTAATCCATCATATAAATAAACTGAAAGAAAAAAACCATATGATCACTTCATTGGATGCTGAAAAAGCATTTGACAAAATTCAACACCCCTTTATGATAAAGGAGTTGGAGAGATTGGGGATACAAGGATCATACCTAAATATAATAAAAGCAATATACAGCAAGCCGACAGCTAACATCAAACTGAATGGAGAGAAACTCAAAGCCATTCCACTAAAATCAGGAACACGACAAGGCTGTCCACTCTCTCCATACCTCTTCAATAAAGTGCGTGAAGTTCTAGCAATAGCAATAAGACAACATAAGGGGATCAAGGGGATTCGAATTGGAAAGGATGAAGTTAAATTTTCGTTATTTGCAGACGATATGACAGTGTACATAAGCGACCCCAAAAACTCTACCAAAGAACTACAGCTGATAAACACCTTTAGTAATGTGGCAGGATACATGATCAACTCCAAAATATCGGTTGCCCTCCTATACACAAAGGATAAAGAAGCAGAGAGGGAAATCAGAGAAACATCACCTTTCACGATCACCACAAATAGCATAAAATATCTTGGGGTAACTCTGACCAAGGAAGTGAAAGACCTATTTGACAAGAACTTTAAGTCTTTGAAGAAAGAAATTGAGCAGGATACCAGAAAATGGAAAGGCCTTGAGAGAACAATAATCAAGTTTATATGACAAAACAAAAACCCAGGATAGCCAAAACAATCTTATACAATAAAGGAACTTCTGGAGGCATTATCATCCCTGACTTCAAACTCTATTATAGAGCGACAGTATTGAAAACAGCTTGGTATTGGCATAACAACAGAGAAGTCGACCTATAGAATCGAATGGAAGATCCGGATATTAACCCACAAACCTATGAAAACCTGATTTTTGAAAAGGGAGCTAAAGGTATACAATGGAAGAAGGAAAGCATCTTTAACAAATGGTGCTGGCATAACTGGATGTAAACCTATAGAAGAATGAAAGTAGATCCATATCTATCACCATGCACAAAACTCAAGTCCAAATGGATTAAAGGCATCAACATTAATCTGTCCACTTTGAACCTGATAGAAGAGAAAGTTGGAAGTAGTCTACAAGATATAGGCACAGGAGGCCACTTCCTAAGTAGAACCCCAGTAGCACAGACAGTAAGAGAATCAATGAATAAATGGGACCCCCTGAAACTGAGAAGCTTCTGTAAAGCAAAGGACACTGTCAGTAAGACAAAAAGGCTGCCTTCTGACTTGGAGAAGATCTTCACCAACCCCTCAACAGACAAAGGTCTGATCTCCAAAATATACGAAGAGCTCAAGAAACTAGACACTAAAACTCTAATTAACCCAATTAAAAAATGGGGTACTGAACTGAACAGAGAATTCACAACAGATGAACTTTGAATGGCCAAAAGACACTTAAGGTCATGCTCAACCTCCTTAGCGATCAGGGAAATGCAAATCAAAACAACTTGGAGATAACATATTACACCTGTCAGAATAGCTAAACTTAAAAACACCAATGATAGCCTATGTGGAGTGAGGGGAACTCTCATCCATTGTTGGTGGGAATGCAAACTTGTGCAGTCACTGTGGAAATCAGTGTGGCGGTTTTCAGAAACTGGGAGTCAACCTACCTCAGGACCCAGCAATTCCACTCTTGGGAATATACCCAAGAGATGCCCTATCATACTACAAAAGCATTTGTTCAACTATGTTCATAGCTGCGCTATTTGTAATAGCCAGAACATAGAAACAACCTTGGTGCCCCTCAATAGAAGAATGGTTAAAAAAGGTGTGGAACATATACACATTAGAGTTTTACTCAGCGGTAAAAAACAATGACATCTTGAATTCTGCATGCAAATGGATGAAAATTGAAAACGCTTTACTGAGTGAGGTAACCCAGATCCAAAAAGAGGAAAATGGTATGTACTCACTCATAAGTGGATTCTAGCCATAGTTAAAGGTCTTTGAGCCTATAATTCGTGATCCTAGAGAAGCTAAATAAGAAGGTGAACCTGAAGAAAATCATATAGTTATCCTCCTGGATATTGGAAGTAGACAAGATTGCCAGGCAAACTTGGGTGCACGGGGGGTGGGGGGGATGGAAGTAAGGGGAGATGGTTAGGGAGAAGGGAGAGGGGAGGATTGGGGATGGCTTGGGGGAATGAGATGGGGGGAAGGAAGGATGGATATGGGAGCAGGGAAGTATATATCTCAACTAAGGGAGCCATTTTAGGGTTTGCAAGAGACTAGAGGCCTCAAGGTTCTCAGGCCCAAGGAGAGGTCCCCAGATTCTTCCCTGGGCAGCAGAGGAGAGGGTGCCTGAACTGGCCTTGGTCCATAACCATACTGATGAATATTCTGCTTATCACCACAGAACCTTCATCTGGCGATGGATGGAGATAGAGACAGAGACACATATTGGAACACTGGACTTAACTCCCTAGGTCCAAATGAGAAGCAGAGGGAGGGAAAACGTGAGCAAGATAGGCAGGACCAGAGGGAACCTTCATCCGATGATGGATGGCGATAGAGACGGAGACCCACATTGGAGCACTGGACTGAGCCTCCTAGGTCCAAATGAGGAGCAGACGGAGGGAGAACATGAAAAAGGAAATCAGGACCGCAAGGGGTGCGTTCACCCTCTGATACAAGGGGACTGATTGAATGAAAGCTCACCAAGGCCAGCTGGACTGGGACTGAACAAGCATGTGATCAAACCGGATTCTCTGAATGTGGCTGACATGGGGGCTGACTGAGAAGCCATTGACAATGGCACTGGGTCTTGTTTTGTCTGCATGGACTGGCTGTTTGGGATCCTAGTCTGTTGGATGCTCACCTTCCTAGACCTGGAGGGAGCGGGGAGGAACTTGAACTTCCCACAGGGCATGAAACCCTGACTGCTCTTAGGACTGGAGAGGGAGGAGGAGAGGGAGTGGGGGGGGGGGAGTGGGGGGAATGGGAGGGTATGGGGAGAAGTGGAGGAAATGGAAATTTTTATAAACAAATAATAAAAAAAAATGGGAAAAAATCTAGCACATAAATAGACAGTTAAATTAAAAAGAGGAAATTGACAAATGTAACAAGAAAAAAGACTATGTTTTGCAGCTAATCATATTTAATACAGTTCTAAGAGATCCAGCAATAGAGAGTTCTGAATTCTGTTCATACATACATTATAGATGCAGTTCACGTCCAATATAGAACAACTCTTCTAGAAATAAAAACTTAATGTTTTCATAAGCTAGCAGAATGAAATTTTGCTTTCGCTACCCCGTGCTGATTCAAAATTTCTAGAACTATACAAGAGATAAAACTGAGATTCTCTTTTGAAACAGTTTTTCCTAATTGTTGATTTCATTAGAATTCCTAAGAAAAGTAAGGGCTTAATATTTCATGTTAAAAAATTATGTGATAGTAATAGCATTTTTTTTAAAAAAAATTTATTTATTTATTTAGTATAATAATATTCTGTCCCAGGCCAGAAGAGGGCACCAGACCTCATTATAAATGGTTGTGCGCCACCATGTGGTTGCTGGAAATTGAACTCAGGACCTTTGGAAGAGCAGGCAGTGCTCTTAACCGCTGAGCCATCTCTCCAGCCCCAGTAGCATTTGAATGTTTTATGTCTTCATTCAGTGGGCAAATAGTCAGATAACAGCAGCTATCTGGGAGTTATTCAGAACGATTTTGTCTTCTGACTTCAAGAAAAGCAAAGGATAAACAAGGTCAGAAAATCAATGAGTGGACACCACACAGAAGCAAGGGGGAAAACAGATATACCAAGTGAGAAAAACAGCAAAGCAACACCAAAACCTCAGGACAGAAACTAGGTAATGTCAAGGTTATTAAGTGTGAACAACAGGTGTTTAGCTGTTCAACAGGTCTTCAAGTAAGTAGGGAGGAAATAAATAAGCTCAGCAGGTGCAGGACCCCTGACTGCAGTCACAACTGTTAAGGTAAGGAGGCAAGGACAGGGTGGTACACGTCTGTCAACAGTGAGAGCCAGGAGAGCTAGACTTGAGCAGTCCAAAGAGGATTTTAAGTCGTTCAGCACGCAATGCTGTCATAGCAGACACTCTTTCAGAAATAATGGTATGAAACAGAATCATGATAAAGTGGAAGAGGAAGAAACCAGTATCAGAGAAACCAATACAGAGCAACCACAATAACCCTGGGAAAGAACTGAACCAGAACAGCAGCATGATGGGGAAGAAAAAATGGAATATGTTTTAAAGTAAAAAGGACAACCAGTGACCTAACTGGATTCAAATTTGTGTCTAATTACTACATTATAATGACTATTAATAAATTCAATTGAGATCAAAGAGCAGAGTTTACAGAACAGAAAACTGTCATTGGAGCTAATGACAATTCTAGGGATGGGTAGAAAGCAGTACTGAATTTTTCTATAATCACTGGTGTCTTTGCAAGTATACTTTTAACACAGTTAGGAAAATGAAAGATTTTTAAATGGACATAAGCTACAAAAACTAAACAAAATGATTCATCTTGGGGAGAAAATGTCTTCAGGGGCAAAAGAAAGAGGAAAACAACAAAAAGCAGGCTGCTGCCATGTTCTACAGAAGACATCATACTCACAGCACTGTGAAACAACAATGCAAACACTGCTGATGCCTGCATGTAGAACCTGAGTGTTCAGAACACTAGGTATTAGAACAAGCTTTAAGTTTATGGATGAGATGTGCTCACTCTCTTGCTTCCCTTGAAAACAGCCCTGGTCATGTTCAGTCTACTTTCCTTCTATTGTCTGATCTGGACTCCTCATATGCCTCTAGATAGTCTCTCTCCTAAAACCTTCGCTTTAACCACCATAGACCAGCCATTTCTGTAGTTCTTTACTGTTCCCCTTATGCACAGAGATTCCAATTTTTTTGTTGTTGTTGCTGTTGTTTTTGAGACAGGGCTTTTCTGTATAGTTTTGGTGCCTGCAGAGAAAAAAAATTTAACATTTAAAAAAGTAAAATGTCTTCAAAATATTGTTTAATTGCAATGTACCTATCATGGTATATCTTCGATGTTTTTTATTTCTCATCTCTAAGTTCTTGACAAAATATATTCCTTTCAAATCTGGCTCTGAGGTGGTGGGAATTTTACAGTCCATCTGGCCTCTCAAAATAGAAATGTGTTGCTAGCCCTAGGCTAACCTGATCCACTGTTCATGGTTTTTGGGTAACTGATACAGTAATAACTTTGGCTTCTGTGCCTGAATTAAAATCATTGAGGAGTTAATTTTTACTCTGAGGTTACATCAAAAAGCATTAGCCAATAAATCAAAAGAAAATGTCTGTATCCTGTGGTTTTTAAAGGATGATCTTTTGAAAGTATATAAAACATAAGATAAAGATGCTAATGTTTGGCAATAGAAAATTTAGAAAATATACTATTTTGTGTATCCGTTTTTATGCTAGTACTGTATAATTTTAGCCTATCATATAGACAGAATGATTCCTTATTATTAGTCTCTGCTGGGAGGGAAAATGAACCTAGAAAAACAGAAATAACTAAGACACACAGACTTAAATGTGGTATGTAAATATATAAAGTATAAAAACTTCACATCTTTCCTGGTTAAGTGGAAAACAGTAAGTTTAAAGTCAGCCTGGGTTAAAGAACACAAGCCTGTCTCAAACACAAATCAAATAAGCACCTCCTTAAACCAAAGAACCATCAGTGTTGTCTGATAAGAGACTCTTCAAAGTAACTCAAGAAAAGAAGACACACATGGACATGCATATACATGTATGCATGCACGCACGCACACACACACCAGCAGAGGGCTGAGGTCCTCACAGATGAATTTACATCATTAGTGTGATGCCTGACTTGTTATATCGTGCTGGGATAAAAACCTAGGTTCTCAAGATCTCACAGCAAAACAAAATTAAGTCATCTTTACTGCCTGTCTGAATTTTAATTTTAATCTCAATGACCTGAGGCAAACATAAAGGAAAATTAACAGGAGAATTCAACAAGATATTTGCTTTTTTTTTCTTTCTTTGGGTATAGGGGGAGATTATAATTTCCTTTTTGCAATTATATACACACATGGCATGTTATCTTTTAGCTTAATTATTTTAAACTAAGAGGAAAATTTTTACTCTAAAGGAGGCTCTAGGGTTTGGTCAAGCTCTGACTAGTTATTTAGTAAATAAATAAAGACATAAGATGATCTCAGATATTAATGAACAGTGTCTACAAGTTCCTCTTTGTAAACTTACTTTGATAAATCCAGTGTCAATGTTTTGAGTCTAATGAAAAGACTCATCACATTTATTATAATTGATCTTTACTTCTTTTCTGGTGGTAAATTTCTACCACGAAGGGGAAAAGTTAAATTTGTGAAGAATAAATGTAAAGTGTAAAAATGAAGATATTTGATTAAAAATATAATCTAAGTATAATATTGAAAAAAATCTTCTAGTTTTTCCATTGTATCGTTTTCATATGCTGTCACAGACATTCATATACAAACTTTATGACCAGAAATGTTCACTTCTTTCTCTGTGGTTTTCCCTCATTTTCATAATGAATAGTAACACATCCTCTCTATTATCCTGTTAAATGTGAAATCTGGGGGAGTTAAAAACTTGGGTGCTCAAAACAACCACAGAACACCAAATTTTAGGATAAATCAGAATATAAGTATGTTGAGGAATGCTATTTTAAGGTGTGTGTGACTTTTGTTTATGCTTAATGTTTAACTCTGTGAAGCTGTGATTCTTTGTCTAAAACACCTGATGGCCCTAATAGAGAGCTGAATGGCCAACACCAAGGCAGAAACAAGATAGGTAAGGCTGGCAGGCAAAGAATATAAATAGAAGAAGCAAGGAGAAAAAAAGGCGAGGAGGACTCAAGGGGCAGTCACCAGCCAGCCAGAGTAAAAGTGAAAGTGAAGATACACAGAAGGAAGAAAAAGGTAAAGCCCAGAGGCAAAGGTAATCAGGTTAATTTACATTAATGAAAGCTGGCAAGAAACAAGCCAAGATAAGACCAGGCATTCATAAGAGTAAGGCTCTGTGTGTGATTTCTTTGGGAGTTGAGTGGTACCCCCTCCACCCCCCGCCAAAAAAGCCAAAAGAATAAAACACTATACTAGTGCTCTTTGGTCACATTCCTGTAAATCACAACGAAGGAAACACATTAAACAATTAATGTCTTAAAACAATGAAACTTGATTAAATGCAGTACATGAACTAAACATCTGACTTAAGACAACAAGAGATGACAAAATGAAGTAATGGCCAACTCTTGGCTCACATGTAATCCCTGTTAATGATACAAATAAAATAGTGCTTAAAAAGTTCCAAATAAAATCAGCTTTGATTATTTTTTGCATGTGTAACATGGTTATATAAGGTCAATTGCAAGCTCCTTGAGGGGGTGAGCAAGACAAAAAGCAAATGAGATCTGTCAGACTGCTTTAAGAGAAGTTCAACAGTGGTAGCGCATGCCTTTTAACCCTAGCACTCAGGAGGGAAGACAGGCAGGTCTCTGAGTTCGAGGACAAGGCTCCAAAGCTACAGAGAAACCTAAGTACTAACTTCAAAATGAATTTATTACTCTCTGGAATTAGCAACTCATTTCTACTGTACAACTCTCAGATTATTTTAAAGTATGCTACAGTATAGAAATTTAAATGTTAAAGCAATGAAGGTTAAGAAATAAGTAGCATTGTGGTAATTAATACTGAGAAACTAACACCATATGATTAAAATAAAAGGCAAATTTCGACACAAGTCAACTTACATTACTTACTAATTTTTCACCTACGGAAACTAATCTCTCTAAACAGTAATTTTCTTGTTTTCATAACTGAAAAACAAGTTTACTTACCTAGAGAAGCTAAATAAGAAGATGAACCTGATGAAGATTATTTAGCTATCCACCTGGAGGTAGGAAATAGACAAGAGTCCCAGGTAACCTCGGGTGCATGGGGGGGTGGGAGGATCGATGGAAGGGGAGAGGGTTAGAGAGAAGGGAGTAGGGGAGGAACGAGGAAAGCTTAGTGGCCTGGGATGGGGGGGAGGAAGGATGAATATGGGATCAGGGAAGAATATATTTCAACTAAGGGAGCCATTTTAGGGTTTACAGGAGACTTGATTATATATGGGATCCCAGGTCCAAGGAGAGATCCCCCAGATTGCTCTCTGGACAGAGGAGAGGGTGCCTGAATCGGCCGTGGCCCATGACCATACTGATGTATATTTTGCTTATCACCATAGATCCTTCATCTGGCGAAGGACGGCGATACAGTCGGAGACCCACATTGGAGCACCGGACTGAGCCCCCCGAGGTCCAAAGGAGGAGCAGAAGGAGGAAGAACATGAAAAACGAAATCAGTACTGCGAGGGATGCTATCACCCACTGATACAAGGGAACGGATCTGATGAGAGTTTACCAAGGCCAGTTGGACTGGGACTGAACGAGGACGTGATCTAATCAGATTCTTAGAATTTGGCCGGATTCTATGACTGTGGCTGGCCCGAAGTCTTTCTGAAAAGCCACTGACTATGACACTGGGACCTGTTTCCTCTACATATACTGGATTTTGGGGATCCAGTCTGTTTGGACGCTCACCTTCCTGGTCCTGGAGGGAGGGGGAAGGAACTGGAACTTCCCACAGGGCAGGAAACCCTGACTGCCCTGGGGGACGAAGAGGGAGGAGGAGGGGGAGTGGGGGGAGTGGGAGGGTGTTGGGAGGGGGGGCGGAAATGGAAACTTTTATAATTTAATAAAATTTACTAAAAAATAAAAATAAAAAAATAAATTGCTCTATCTCTAGATTGTTCTAATTATTTTCAAGAACAAGTTGCTATATAATATCTCTAGATTGGTCTAATTATTTTCAAGGACTCAATTTCATGTTTTAGGATATTAATAAGTATAGTAATAAATATACTTTGGTTATAATTAAACTGTACTCTTGTTTTCCATAAAGAAAGTTCTGATGGCTTATGGGACATATATTAGTGTGCATTGTATTACTATGATAAACACCATGACAAAACAGCATGGGGAGAAAAGGGATTATTTTGACTCACAGTCCATCATGAAGAGAAATCAGGTCAGGAACTGGCCATGCAGGAATGCTGCTTACTGGCTTGCATGCTCTGAGCTTGTTCAGCCTGCTATCTTATACAACCAAGAACCACCTGAAGAGCGGCATCCCAGCCCACAGTGGGCTAGGCCCTCCCACTATGAGAAACTGTGAGAAACTGCTCACAGACCTACCTACTGGCAAGCTGATGGAGGCGTTTTCTCCTCCCAGATGACTTAAGCTTCTGTCAAGTTGACAAAACATTATCCTTTCTCGCTATCTGAAGGACATGGGTTTAGACCACAAAGGTGAACATGAAACATCAATTCATAAAACCCTAGCTGCAGAATACTATTCTCCTCACTAACTTGGCAGCTAGATAGGCAAAGTGATGGATTACCAAAATATAATAACAACAGTAATAGAAAGAAAGCTAACTTCCATGAGACACTTCATAGCTAACGGTGGTAAAATTCTCTACTTTTTATTACTTCCTCAGAGCCATCGTGGTTAATGTAAGCTTTAATCATAAGCATTCAATAAAGTATTTCTGAACTACTCAAAGTATAACATACCAAACAATCTCCAAGAAAATCACTACATATATATCATGTAACTTAATTAAGGGATAAATTAAAAAAATAGGAAATACAATTTTTTTTCAATGAAGTACACATGACACAATCTAGTTTGGTAAAATTATAGCTGATGTATGAAAAGCGGATGCTTTCCAAATGCAATAAGCTAAGAAGAACATGTAAGGCAGGTCTCTCTCCTACTAACTAGTGCTATGTGTTTTAGGTTCTAAACGTATCAGTGAACACAAGAGTCCTTCCAAGTAGAGTCAGATATCCTGTATGCTAACAAATAGTGTAAGAACCTAGGAGAGCCAGAAAGAGAGAAGAGGTTACAACATCTGCGTAATGTCAGGCACTTGCTGTGCTTCAGATGAAGAAGCACTGCTATGCGAGCATGCACAGCTCTTTTCCTAAGTATCAGCTTCCTGTGAGCTACTGTAACTGGTTAAAAAATAAAAAGTGAACATTTTGTACGGCACGGTTGGCTTCCTTTCTCTAGAACCTTATTTATTGCACATCACACACAGGTACTAAACAGATATTTGGTGAATGATCTAATAATAGCCAGAAATTAAACAGTTCATCCAAAAAGTTATGGTCCACAAGACTTCACTTTCTTTGGTTCTGGAAACTGTATTCTTTTTTGTCTTAAAGGGCAAGCAACTACATAACTTTAGTTGTCAGCTATACAGTCTATATAGGAACTATTTATCATTGTCATGATTCATGAAAATGAGATACAACAGTATATGAACAAGTGTGTCTGAGCTCCAAAAATACCACAAACATGGGCACCAACTACAGTGGTGTGCCAATTTCTACTTAGCTTGTTTGATATGTAGCTCACTGCTTTCAGTCTTCTGCTACATTTTCCTTGGAGCATAAACAAAACTTATCAACTGTTTTAGAAATGCTTACTCATAAGTTGCCAGATATGTAAGGTCACAGAAATAGAAAAATGGCTACAGAATTTCACCCTTCCTCTGCCTTTCACACCCCCCATCTTTTGTCCTTTGCCTCACACTGTATGTAGGTCATCAGGTAATACAATGTGAATGTTGAAGATTATATTGACATTTTACAGAAGTTTAGAATAAATCTCACAAAGTTATTACACTCATAAAATATCATGCCTCTACCAACGTCTGAAAAGGGGGCAGAAACTTCATTAAAGAGGAAGCAGAGTGTCAAGTCCTCAAATATGGTATTAATGAAAGAAATTTTTTAAAGTCCAATAAATATACTTGAAATGATCCTGCTCACCTTGCTCAGTGCTTTTTATTGTGTTCACATTTCTAATTAATTAATACCTGTTTTAAATGTACTATCATAAATACTTTTCTGCATTTTAACACACAAATTGAGGGATAAGAACAGACATCTTAAAGGCAATCTTACAACTGGCTTGCTATTTTATTTTTGCTTTCTAAAAACAAAAGATAGCCCTGAGAAAGCTTGCTACATAGGTCACACACTTCACTCTGTATCACAGACTGAAAGCCATGGAAGGTTAAACTGTTTGCTACTCACTATTCTAGTTCCCCTGTCCTACCTGCTCTATAAAATTAGAAGATGATCTTGCAGTAAGCTAGTGGGGAAAGAAGAGAGATACTGTATTATACCACACACAACATACAAGAATGCAATCAAAACAAAACTAAACAGACTCATGTTACAAAGACTGGTAAAATCTCTAGTTCTAGTCCAATGTATTAACAATGCACACCATTCTCTAAGAATCTTTGTAACATTACAACTCTTACGACTTGAGAGTCGAACTCCGGGCAGTATAGTTTGAAAGAAAGTGCCTTTCTTGTAGACAGATGTAGCTTTGAACTCAGTAAGACAGGTAATGTGAGGTCTGGGTAAGCAAAAATAATCAAAGGCTTGGAGAAAGCTAAGGAGTACAAAGCCTCACCTTCACCCAATTTGCTAAAATTTTCTTTGCTGTTTCAATTTAAAACTTTTTTGTTTAGTGCCAGGCAGTGGTGGTACATGCCTTTAATTCTAGCACTCAGGAGGTAGAGGCAGGTGGATCTCTGGGTTGAGTTTGAGGCCAGCCTGGTCAACAAGAGCTAGTTCCAGGACAGGCTCCAAAGCTACAGAGAAACCCTGTCTCAAAAAAAACCAACCAAACAAACAAACAAAAAACACTAAAATCAAACCAAAAACAACACTTTTTTGTTCAAGAATATTTCCTTACTGATAAAATTTATTGATATAATTTGTAATATTAGAAAGCCTGCACATTCTTGTGCAAGAATCTCAGAATTCTGATACATATACACAGCCTGGAAATCATCTCACACCCAAATCACAGGATTATTTATATAATCTCAAAAAGGTTTGGTGTACCATTTTGTTACAAATTCTGTAAGACTCAAATCTAATTTTTTGTTTGTTTTTAAGAGACAGGATTTCACTGTGCAGCCCTGGCTGTCCTAGAACTAGCTCTGTCAACCAAGCTAGCCTTGAATTAACAGAGATCCACGTACCTCTGCCTCCAGAGTGCTGGTACTAAAGGTGTGTGCCACCATGACCTGGCTCCTAGATCTTATTTTTAATTTATATGCATGAGTCCTTTACCTGCATGCATGTGTGCACCACATGCACACCATTCCTTGGCGATCAGAAGAAGGCACTGGAGTCCCTGGAACTAGAGTTACAGATCTTTGAACTGCAACGTGGGTACTGAGAATTGAATGTAGGTACTCTGGAAAAGTAGCAAGCATTCTCACTGCTGACCCATCTGTGCACCTCCCCCACGTCTATTTTTAGACACTAAAAGTCCTGCTGTTTCTGAATGTCACATAAATGGAATCAATAAGTACACATTGGTGTGCCTTTTACATCTGAATTCTTTCATTTAGCCTAACACATGATAAACTGATTAATCACTTCACCATTCAACTTTGCCCTTTCCTAAAGCTCACATCTCCTTTATCTCTAATTCATATAAATCGAAACATAAATCTCTCACTTTCTGTTACATAAATTACACAGTGAACACATCAACACAGAGGGATTGACTATTCTGAAAGCAGAGCAATTTCCACTCAAAGCATTTCAAGTGAGGATCACCACCTTGTGTTAAAACAGAGTAACTGCAACACCAAATCCATTGTCAGAAACCTCTGATCTGTTCATATCACTAATATATGGCAAAGTCTGGAGCACTAACAGTTCATGATTATAGTGCATCAAAATGTCTAGATAGTCAAATGAGACTGTACATATTAAAAGAAGCTTCTTAAAATTACACGTTCACCTTTAATATTTCAAATATTCCATACACACACACAAAATGAGTACCACACAGAAAAAAGCATTTCATTACTATTAATATTCTATTAAGTTTGAAAACATTATCAAATTAATTCTACTAATGATTCTAAAATATTCAATATATGACTTTGTTTCCTGGCTAATTTCAGTTTTCCTGTAACATCAGTTACAAAATTCAGGAATCTCGGAATATTTGCAATAAAAAGGAAGGAGTTTTATTTAAATTTAAAAGCGATCGAACTTTAAGCAATTATACAACTAGCTACTTTTGATCTAAATAAAAATTGTTTTTAAATTTGCAGTTTTCAGGATAGCATATTAAACAGAATCTAAATCTTGTAAGCTCAACAAACAACCACGAAAACATAAAATATGTAGCTTTTGACAAGTCATCTTTGCAATAATTTTAAATAAAAAAGTTAAAGTGTTCTACGCTCAATCAAAGGGTTTTTTGTTTGCTTGTTTTAACACAACCACCAGCTTAAGGGTAATAGTTAAAGAAAGAAAAGTCACTTTTCCACCCCTAGATAAGACTTGTTTTTTTTAATGAAGTCTTTAAAAAGAAACTTATAATCTTAAGTATAAAAAGGTAGTATTCAAAATGAAAACCTTCCAACCAACCAACCCATAACGACAATGAAACAGAAAGCACAAACTTTGCTATACTACACCATTTTGGGTAGCATTTGGAATGTTTTATTATTATATGTTTCAGTTAAAAAAATAAACTGTAGACTTTAATGATGTATAGGATTGTCTACTGCATTTTCAAAAGACACAGAAAACTAATAAGCTGTATACTTTTCATGAATACTGGAAGCTAAGTTCACTGCATGTCTTTCAAATTCTTCCAAAGTTGATGTCTCTTGTCGATTTCAAGCAACTCTATTTCCTGCAGCCACTGTTCTGATCCTGGCCATATACATTATCTGAATTTTGATGTTAGATTGTGTAAAGGCCCTGTGGTGATAATGTGTATCTTCTAAAAACTACATGAAAATAACCTTAAACATCCATAACTAGGAGGAAAATGCACAACAAAACTAAACTAGGGTTCTACATCACACAAGTCAGAAAGACAATCCTAAGAAAACAACAAACACCGGAAAAGACAAGGGCACAGGGGCACTTAAACCCTGCTGGTGGGAATGTACAAGTAGCACAGGCCACTTTGGAAATCAGTATCCAGGCTTCACAAAACTAAAAGCAGAACTAATATGATTTGCTTCACGCCTGGGAACATACCTAAAGGCAGTTAACTAAGGTTTCTATTGCTGTGGTGAAACACATGATCAAAGCAACTTGGGGAGAAATGGGTTTATTTGGCTTATGCTTCCAAATTACTGTTCTTTATTAAAGAAAAGTCAGGACAGGAACTCAAACAGCAGGAACCTGGAGGCAGGAGCTGATGCAGAGGCTATGAAGGCATGCTGCTTACTGGCTTGCTCCTTCTGGTTTACTCAGTCACTGTTGGTAGTGTTATCCCAGGGCAGGTGGTCCTAAGTTTTAAATCATTAATTAAGAAAAAGCCCTACAAGGTTGCCTACAGCCCAAATTTATGGAGGCAGTTTCTTAATTGTGGTTCCCTCCTCTCAGATGGCTTTAGCTTGTGTAAAGTTGACATAAACTATCCTATTCGAGCACAACATCCATGTTTACTGCTACACAACTCAAGAGTAATCAAGATATGGACCCACCTTAGCAATATATCAACAGATGAATGGATAACAAAAACCACGTTTACATACACAAGGGAAGTTTATTTAGCTGTAAAAAAGAAATGTCATTTATAAGACAATAGACAGAACTGGGGATCATGGTATAAAGTGAAAGACTCTAAACTCAGAAAGACAAAGATCAATGTGACATGCAAATTTAAATACAATGGCAGGGCAGGAAACAAAACTGGACAGTAGCAATTACCATAACCAAGCATTCAACATGTATAAGGGAAAACACTAAAATGAAAACTACTATTTTATAAGCTAAAACAAATGCAGTAAATTTTAATAAGCTTACACATGTATTTCAAAAAATAAAGAATGCTGAAGATAGAATAAAAATAACGAAAGATGTTAAAATCTGAAAAGGAAAAGACTGAGACAGTACAAAGACAAGACACATTTTTTACAAATAAGGAAGGGGAAGGGAAAAGGAAAGTGAATAAGAACAATTCACACAAAGTGGATCAAGGCCATCAACAGATATATGCAGAAGTTCTCAGACTTTAAATAGCATTGGTTTTACAGTAGCAGATGCATAAGTAGTAGTTCTAGCTAGCAGTCTGAGTCCAGAATGTGAAGTCTACATATGAATGGACACCTATCAATGTAGATTAGAAAAAAGGATGGACTATGAGTTGGAACTTTACATCAGGGCTCAGTGCATCAGGAGAGTTACATAGTGGAAAAGCACACTTATCTCTAAGTATATCTCTGTTCATATGCTGACATCACAAGACAATATTGCTCATCAAGACAACTAAACACAGAATCTCAACTTTCCAAACTTAAATATCTAAATGTCAATTCTTAGTGATCACAAATATCAAAAAGTGAATTCCACCAACTCTCAATCTAAGTCCCAATGCCACTTTAATAAGAGTCATTAGTAAATACTTATTATTGTCACATAATAAAATTACACATATAAGGATTTTGAGGACTTGCCCAGTTGAACACTAGCCTAAGAAATTGTATTGTAAAAAGATGAAGTGCTAAGAGAACAAGAAGTGGTGTAGTGACCTTGAAACTATTACAGCCGTCCAGTAGAACACCACATCAATGCTCCTAGTACAGTCACTTTTCTGTGACAGCCTACTACAAGCAGAGCAGTGTATCACTACTCATGTAAATCACCAAACAGATCTCAATTCATAGAAAAAGGGAAGGTAAACTGTCTTTTGACAGTTTGTTACACAAGAAAACTTTAATGAAAGCTGTCACAAGGCTAATAATAGCAAATGCTATTTAGTTGCATTCAGAAGAACACAGAGAAAATTTACCAAACACTCAAAATCCTACTTCACGAAACAGAATTAACATTGAAGGCACTCAACAGCAGGGAACCAAAGGTATCCATAGGAGTTAGTGATGACAAAAATGAAAACCTTAACAGGTTAAACAAAAACCACAGTATTTCTACTGGGGGTGGCAAGAGTGGAGAAGGGTCTGAATGAGGTAATCTTTGAGGGTTGCATCACCACGTTCCATACTCCTTGATAAAATTTATTCCTACCTTTCATACAAATCTGTGAGATATTCAGCACTCACACATATCCTACAAATGTTCAGACATCAGCTGGCTTGTGCAAACACAGCAGCAGTAAAGGAAAGCAAGTCCACTTACCTTCTGTTGACCAAAGCCTTCACTACACAGCCAAAGGCCTAATTGAACTAAATAAAAATGCTCTTCTAGCAGAAAGGATCCTTCTTACCTTTAAAGGCTCTTTTAAAAGTCACAATTTAAAAACTGCAGAGAATTACATCTGAGGTACATATTGTGAGAACAGAATTCATTACTATTTTCGTTCTAATACAGTGAAAGCAATGGTTAAGACAAGATTTCTATAAAGTTATAGTAGGTACATGATTCTCTCAAGTACGAAATGGTTTAGACATTTACCATGACATAGAGGAAAAAGCTAAAAAAAAAATCCTCAAGAAGCCTGAACTAGCTAAAAAAAATGCACTGAATATTTAATTTTCTAGAGATATAAAAGAAAAGTTTGTGGCAGCAGTGAGGGAGTAGAGGGGATGCTGGAGAGTTGCAAAATACTTTCATTAACAGAGTAGCTCCCTGGGTGGCCTTCGACCTAGCCATTCTCCCTATTTTTCATTGTAATTCTCAATGAAAGGGTATGACATTCTGCGCTAGTAAAAGGCTGGCTAGTCCATTCCAACTCTAGTTCATCTACACTCAAGAGAGTAAAACCTGGGATCAGACTTTTCTAATACCCTTAGTGGAAGTACAAATGTGTCATGCATAGTCAAAATTCCACTCAAAACTTTCCTGAACATTGGGAGACTAGTTCACCAAAAACCCTAGGTTTCTCTTGTCCTCTAACAGGAAGTAGTAAATCTGTAGCATGTAACTAAAACACTTAACAATGTATTAAGTGTTAAGAGGACCTCCAATGTCCTCTTCATGAAAAACTCAAAAGAGTGATACAACAAAACAAACTTAATACAATACAATACAAAAAGACACAAACCCAATAACTACAATACCCATATCACCTCCTTTCTTACCTTGTCAATTCTGTCTGGGCGATTAGTAGCTGCCAAAACAGTTACATCTTTTAGCTGTTCAATCCCATCCATCTCTGTTAACAGCTGAGCCAATACACGGTCTGCAACATTCCCAGCACCTGAAGAACTAATAGTTTGAAAACAGTTTTAAAAATCTTCTTTCCTATCCTAAATACACTTACTATTTTAAAAGTTCTTTATTATAAAAGAAAAAAAGATATGTTTGCAAATGTGTGCTTGAAAAGTCCTTAGTAACTGAATTATTATATCAAAAACTATATTCCAATTGTTTCCTTTCCTATAACATCAAATATGGTGATTTTTCTAAAACTAAAATAGTAAATGAAACTAGGATTGGGAAGCGAGATGTAAGATTACTTTAACCAGGTCCTCAAATACACAAAAAATTTAAGGCAGTCAAAATTTATATCTGCAACATATCTATTGACAGGGATAGGTACTGAAATTAAGTTTCTTATGATATAGACTCATTGCTCAAAAGAAGGCTGAAAACTCTGCATATCTCCCAGGAATGGAATGTCTCTATCTCTCTAGATGCATAATGATGGAGGAGGGTTATCTGTCTATTGTGTTATTTTCATTGGTCAATAAAGAAACTGCCTTGGCCCTTTGATAGGACAGAAAATTAGGTAGGCGGAGTAAACAGAACAGAACGCTGGGAAGAGGGCTGTGAGGCAGATGCCATGGAGTCAGCCACCAGGTCAGACATGCTGAATCTTTTCCGGTAAGCCACCACCTCGTGGTGCTATACAGATTATTAGAAATGGGTTAATATCAAGATATGAGAGTTAGTCAGTAACTAACTCTCTAGAGATAATGGGCCAGGCAGTGCTTAAATGAATACAATTTGTGTGTTGTTATTTCTGGGACTAAGCTAGCCGTGCGGGAGTCGGGTGAGGCGAAAAGCAGGCCTGCTCGCAGCTCCTCACTACAGCATAGAAATTACCAAGTATTTTAAAAACACAGCAGCAGGTGGGTGGTCACCACAGTCCTCATTTCTGAACAAACTGGCTCATTTATGAAGTCATTCACAAAGCCAGTTCTACAGATACAAAACCCTTAAATCAAGTAAGAAAACTCTAAGAGAACCCTTTATCAAGATCAAGAGATAACAATTCTCATCCATATTCACACTGATTTCTTCAGATCTACTCAGAACTATGAATTATCTAATCTACGGAATGAAATAGCACTGTGTGTATATTAACACACAGATATCCAGTGAAATGTACTGGGGAGGAACAGAAAAGAACAGAGTCTTCTGTCCTAGGATGAATATCATCTTCACACATTTAACATATGCTAAATGTGACAGAACATTTAGCATATCACCATGTATAGTTACTGACAGGACTCAGATTTCAACATACAGTAGAAGCTTAAAAACTTGACTGACCATCCACAGGACAGAATCAACAGACCCACAGCTTACAAGTGGACATGAGGTATTGTACATAAGTATTGATGCCAAGTGCCAAGTTGACTTCAAGTGGTCCTTTGCAGTATTTAAACTCTTCAAGATCAGAGAGTATGTGAAAATACTAAGTCCTAGTCCTTTCGTATTAGTTGACTATTAGGTAAATAGATCTGCAACCTAACTCTAGTTAAAAGTAAATTTTGAACAGTTTAAATAGTCTATATCCTTCACAAAATTCTTCACAATACAAAATTTCCACGAATCTTTTGCAATCAAATAGCAACATTAGCAAAAATTCCAAGAGTTCATAATTACTAGATAAATAGTCAAAGCAGAAAGAACAGATTAAAGTATAAGTCAATAAATTTAAAAATTAACAGCAGAAAAATGAAATTCAAATAGTTAAAAATATCAGTAACAGCCATAGACATAAATTAAAAAAACAAGATTTATTTGGATATTCTGTTACAGCACACCAACTGAATTAATTTATTTTAAAGATTAAATACAACATGGAAGGCCTCCAGCAGAGTATTCAGCACAAAGGATATACCAGTAGGTAGTAGTTACAAGTACCACCATAATTACCATCCTCACAATCTAATAAAGATACATGTCATCATTTAAAGTTACCCTAAAGAATCGAAATGGAATGTGGTCCATAAATGTATGTATGTATGTATTTATGAATGTATGTATGTATGTATGTATGTATGTATGAATGAATGTGTGTATGTATGTATATCAATCACGGATAGGAGCTGGAGATTTAACTCAGCTAGTTTTCTTGTATGCCAAGACCTCCTAGGGTTGATCTTCAGAACACACAATCACACACACACACACACACACACAAACACACACACTCAAGAACCACGGAAAAGAGGAAGGACAGGAAAGGACAGGAAGTAAAGGACAGTAGCAATGAGGAGAACATAATGTAAGATTTTCAGAATCTTAGAAATAACACACTTCGGGGTCGACAAAATCAAATCCATATTGCCAGTTTCCACTGGCAATGTGTTGATGCATGCCTTTAATCCCAGCATTTGGGAGGCAGAGGCAGGTGGAGCTCTGTGAGTTTCAGACCAGACTAGTCTACAGAGTGAGTTCCAGGACAGTCAGGGCCAAAACAGCAGCCCACATTGAACAGAGGTATGACCTCCAAAATATACAAAGAACTCAAGAAATTGATCATCAAAAGAATCAAATAAAAAATGGGCTACAGACCTAAACAGAGAACTCTCAACAGACAAATCTGAAACGGGTGAAAAACACTTAAGGAAATGCTCAACATCCTTAGTCATCAGAGAAATGCAAATCAAAACAACTCAGATTCCATCTTACACCTTAAGAATGGCCAAGATCAAAAACACTGATGACAACTTATGCTGGAGAGGATGTGGAGTAAAGGGAACACTCCTCCACTATGGTGGGAGTGCAAACTGGTACAGCCTCTTTGGATTTTAGTATGGCAATTTCTCAGAAAATTAGGAAACAACCTTCTTTAATACCACTTTTGGGTATATATCCAAAGGATACTCAACCGTAACGAAAGGACATGTGCTCAACCATGTTCATGCAGCATTGTTTATCATAGCCAGAACCTGGAAACAAACTAACTGCTCCTTGACCGAAGAATGGATAAGGAAAATGTGGTACACTTACACAATGGAGTACTACACAGCAGAAAAAAATAACGACATCTTGAAATTTGCAGGCAAATAGATGGAGCTAGAACATCATATTGAGTGAAAATAACCCAGACCCAGAAAGACAAATATCATATGCACTCACTCATAAGTGGTTTTTAGACATAAAACAGGAAGAAAGAAAGGAGAGAGAGAGAGAGAGAGAGAGAGAGAGAGAGAGAGAGAAAGAAAGAAAACAAAAAACACAGGACAGTCAGGGCTACACAGAGAAACTTTGTCTGAAGAAAACAAATCAAAACAAGAAAACAATTGCCAGTTCCCTTAAAGCCTTCATTATGAAATAGTAGAAAGCATCCCTTAATCTTGCTATGGAAGCCATCAATCCAGTACTGAGAAGAGTTCCTCTGACATGCTTTCTAACAACCAGCACGGATAAAATGGATGTATTCAATATACTACAAAAAAGCCTTCATTCCTGGGTGTTTGAGGAAACCACTGTCATCGACTTATAGAGTTCCTTACACTTAGTTTCCTTTATTCAATACACTACTAAAGGCCTTCGTCCTGGGTGTCTGAGCGGACCACTGTCATAGACTTATAGAGTTCCACACATTTAGTTTCAACAGTTTATTTCATGCTCAAGTGCTCTGTGAGTCCTCGAGGAATGACTTATTTTGAAAACCTAAGGATTTATATATAGTATATACTTTTCAGAGTTTTGCAATGTAAAAGTAAAATGTAAATCCCTCCAAACCTGACAAAGTGTTTTATAAGACTATATACTCAGATACAGTAATGCTTCCCTCAGGAAATAAACTATGTTTAAAAAAAAATTCCTACTCCCTTAGCTTCTTGTTGTTTAACTTCAACAGTTCTCATTACTTAGCTAAAAAAAAAAGGGTGTGTGTGTGTGTGTGTGTGTGTGTGTGTGTGTGTGTATTTTTAGGAGGATAATTCTACCCAGCATTTGCATGTAATGCTTCAAGATCATACCCTTTAAGCTTTTAGGTTAGTTTCGGCACATAACATTTGGACCTACTAACTTGGGCATTTATCTACTTTTTTTTTAAAAAAAAGAGTATTAGATTTCTCTATAGCAAAAACATTTTTAAGTGCAAAAGAATGACCCTTGGGTAGAAGGTAATACAATGCCTTTTCTATAAAATAAATTAGTACTACTCATGATTGGATGGCATCTCTTTTGAAATGTTTTCTCTTTGGCCCAAGAAGCACAGTGCTCCAATTGAAGAGAGGCTCAGAGTTTAAGAGCATATTCTCTTACAGAGAATCTGGGTTCAGTTCCCAATGCCCATGTCAGGTGGCTCGGAATTGCTTTTAACTTATGTATTCACAGACAGATATACACACACACTCATGCACATACTTGAAAATAATACAAATAAGGTTTAAAAAGAGCACAGTCCTCATTTCATTGCTAACCTTTATCCTTTAATTACTAATCAATTCTGTGTATTTAGCACAAATGACAAAGGTTTTCAATTCAGGCCCACTTCTCAATTTAGTTTGCAAAAATACCTGGGATTTTTTGCTGTTTTAGTTCTGTTTTCCAGTTTTGCTTAGCATTCTATTCTTTCTTTCTTTTCCCTTCCTCCCTCCCTCCCTCTTTTTGGTGGTGGTGGTCAGACAGGGTTTCTCTATGTAACAACTCTAGCTGTCCTGGCTCTGTAGAAGAGGCTGGCCTTGAACTCATAAAGATCCATCTACCTCTGCCTCTCAAAAGCTGGAATTAAAGGCATGCACTACTACCACCCAGCACATTCTGTTCTTTTTTTCTTTGGGGGGGGGGGGGGGAAGGGGGCTCTGATAGGGTGAATTACTGCAAAGCTTCTAAGAGAGTCTATACCAAAAAAGAAAAGGTTTCATAAACAGAAATGCTACAATAAAATTTCATAAGAAGTCTATCTAAATACAACAGAAAATCTGTTAACCAACGACAGGAAAGCCTATGAGCAGAAGCTGAACTCAGGGGCTCCTAAGTACCCAGATGAATTAAAACCACAAGCTCCTCCGACCCTCTGGCCCCTCATTCTTATTAGTCAATATTTTGATTACTTGACTGTGTGCCTGTGGTTCTCTTGAGGATTTCACAACTATAATCTAGGAACTTAATTTAATCTAACTATGCAAATGTCCTTTCAGATTAAAAATTTTGTGGTTCTACGCTGTTATATAGTACCTATGGGAAACTACTTAGTATTTTTATTTAAATCACATATATTTAGAAACATATTATTGACATCTCTTGTTACTTCTACACAGTAGGGAGGGTTAACACATCCAATCACTATCTTATAGGAAAAAGTTTAAGAGTACGAGGGGAATTCTTCCATTCTTAATACCCATATCATTTCTGCCTTTATTTCCACATAACCACTTAGACCTAGTCTGAGAACAACTTGGTGAAAACATTTCATAGGCCAAGAAAACAGCTTGGTAGACTTTTTAAACATCAGTAGGAAACAAAATCCATAAAACTCACATCCTAGGAAGTCAAAACCAACATTAATGAAAAGCTTAACTACAAACATTTAAGTCACTAAAATAATGAAATACTATAAAACTTTATTATCTGCTAGGGAAAGGCAACAGGGCATTCAAAACCATTCAGCAATAGGAAGTACTAGTTAGAAATTTATAATATAGTAATTCCTCTTTCCTTTCATAAGTCAAGACTGCTGTGCAAATTATTCTCAAAAGACATACAATAGCATGAGGCATTTAATACAATCAAAGGGTTATATTAAAACACAGAACAGACACAGGCAAACAATACACAGACTATGCGGCTAGCCAGCTGTTTTCCCACTATTGTGTATCTGTTGTGGATATCTTCGTACTACAGAACAGAAAACCTGTTAACAGAAACTTGACATGTACTAACTGGTTCTGTTACAGAAAGTATTTGTTGGGCAAGAGATTTAATTCAGGGGTAGAATCTATGCACAACAAAGCCAAAGTCTTAGGTTTGGTTCCCAGCACCAAAAAAAGTGACAAAATGATGCACTGAAATCTATCTTCAAGGAAAGCTCACTGCCATGATAATTATTAAGCTGATTTTTGGAAAGCTGATAAATAACACATCTGAAATGCTCCAGGACTTAAAACTCTTTGAGCATCTTGTCATCAAGGTCTAAATAATAAAAAAAAAAAAAAAAATCCCAAAACTTGAAAGAAAAAATCCTGAAATTTAAGGCATTTTTGGTTCAATCATTTTAGGTAATTTACATTCTATTTAATTACAACAGTTTATTCTAAAGAATTCTAAAATCTATATTTTTCTTTCTTTCAAGCCTTTTATATTTCAACACTGTTTAAAAGATGTGCTTTATCAATACAAAGCAAGAAACATGAAAATGGTTTTGTGTGGGTCATATAGTAACAACTTATATAACTTACTTCTATACCAAATAACTGTATTTAATTAAATTTTTGTTTTAACATTTAACTATATGTTTATATCAATACTATTATTTCTAATATATATACTAAGGGAACTTTATAAGCAAACTAAAAATTAATTCAAATGCTTCAATTTTATCAGTTTTTTCCAATTGTATAAAAATTACTATACAGAGTGATTAGATGAAAAAAGTACATAAAGGAGAAATTAACTGCACAGATTCAGAAATGATTTCTTCTAGAAAAATATAGTATTAAGTAAAATTTTCATCAAAATGATATTAACTACTATTACTTAACATGCTAATATTTAAGAATTCTTACCTGCCCCTTTCAACTGCCAAAGCATCAAGTTCATCAAAGAAGATAATGGAAGGTGCCACTGCTCTTGCTTTACGGAATATCTAGAGGAAAGAATACCAAAGTAGACAAGATTAACAAATGCTAGAAAATTCCAAAGTTGGTTTCCTTCTGAAAACCATGTAGAATCAAATCTATCATGTACAAAACTACTAGCCTGATCACGTCATTTATACCTCATAACAGGTTCAGAAAAAAACACTTAGTGTCTTACGAGTAACTTCCTTAGTGGTGAGCAGACTACCAATTAATACATTACAGGAGGAAAACGTTACATAGTCAGAGAAATTCAGCTAAATACCAGCTCCACCAAGTACTATATGAGCTTCAGCAGACCTCAATTTCCACATCTAGAAAACGATGATGGTAATAAGTCATATAGATCTCGGGAAGATTAGGAAATGAGTAACAAACAGGGGCATAAAACATTTGGCTCAATACCTGAATCTTAACGAATAACACTATCATAAAACATATTAAAATAAAAGACATATAAAACGCTCATACATCTCAAAGTTAAAATCATTTTAAGAATGTACAGGAAAATGGTTGACATAAAACCCAGGTAAGAAAAATGTTTAGATGTTAAGGACTATAGACTGGACTGAACGTAAGTCAGTGTCTTACCCAATGGAACAGTCAATAAAACAGTGTATGAAAACGAGCTTGGAAAAAGGCAGCATGGGAAGAAAAAAAAATCCAAATATGTATCTCTTGTAACTTAGACCATTATTTTTTGTTCATCTGTCACATGATCATAAAGATACAGGGACCAATTCAACATTAGTAAATACTGCTATTTTTCACGCTATTATTTCAACAAACTACCATCATCTATATTTTAAGCAGAAAAGACAAAACGTAATTTTAAATAGTTTCTTGTGACAAAATATTTGAAACCCCATTTCTCCTGATTAGCACTGAAGTCTTCACAAACAAGAGCCAATATCCCATTTTTATTTGTGTGTTCTATGAACAAAGGGGGAAAAGTAGTAAAGTTGGACCAACTTTAACAGCAAGAATGAAAAAGTCAGGAGCTAAATTTAAAAGTCAGTCAACACAAGGAAGATACACCGCCTAAACCACAAGGCAGAAGTAAGATAAGTTAGTAAGGCCAAAATTTCAAATACAGTGCTTATTCAAAATAAAAAGCTACCTTATATAAAAGCTTAAAATTTCATATAAGACTGACCGCCCTTCAGAAAGATAGACATTTCCTTTTACAAACATGGGAAGGGATGATAGTTATTAAAATTAATTTTGGGGAAAATAAAAGTTAGGATAGTATGATAGGTAAGAACAAACAAAAATATTAAAGAGTACTCAAAATTGCATTTTAAATCATAAAACAGCATTTGATTGAAGATTTATACCACTTTCCATTGCTCAAAACTAAGTAAGAACTACACAAAAGAATGGAAGTGTGAGTCTCTCCTTACCTCTCTAACTGCTCTTTCAGATTCACCAACATACTTATTCATTAACTCAGGCCCCTGTAAGGAAAGAAGCCAGTGCTTTAGTGTCTTCACACAGTCACCCATATTTTCTTTTTATTAAGGAGTGGGAAAAACCATAAAGAGAAAGTAAACAAAAAGCAAAATAAAAAAATCAAAACAAAACCCCCCAACGCACCACTTTTATTTAAATTAGTTCCAAAAGCATACTTATTGCCCTTAGGTGTTATTTATGCCTCAAATATTAATGCCACATGTTCTAAAGTCACACATGAATACAAAGGAGAGGCTGTGACAAGTATGTTTGATAGCAAGTTGCTCACTGACTGTCCACCTATGGGTAGTTGTATGATATACCAGGCATGGTGTAAGCACCAAAGATATAACGGGCTAATTTAGAAGACCAACAAAGAAGTCACATGTATAGATTCCTAAACCCAGTCACATCTATTTATTACTTTATACCTAAATTTACTAGATAAAGACCTATCTGGCAAGAAGTAAAGAATGCAGAAATAGTCTTCTTATAATTTCATGACAAACCCTAAAAACTAAGCAAACAGAAGATCCAAGTAATCTATGATAAAAAGTCCTTGAATGTTTCCAGTCTCAGCACTGCCCTCAACATGGCAAGGCCATACAGGCACTTCTTAGCCACTTAGCCACACCCTTATCGAGGAGTCTCAAGACCATCCAGACCGTTAATTACCCCAGAAACACATTCTCATAACCACCTTGTGGTAAAGGCTCATAGTGTCTAGTCACAATCTGCTGCCCCTGTCTGAATTGCTTTTTAGTTAGCTATTTCTTTCCTGTCTCAAGGTATTATATAAGAGAAATCGAATTCTATCAAATTGTACTAATTGATTTTAACAAGAGAATTTCTAACCTGCCTTTTCAAGCAAAAATTAATCACATTAAAAATAACACAATAGTACAGTTATTTATACATTTTAGGCTCTGGAAATAACAGTCTAGATATTATTCTTCCTCTTCATTTTTGAAAAGAAATCCCTTAAAAATATGAAATTTATTGTTAGAAGTCTGAACCAAAACATTCTGTCTAAAGTTGTCTGAGTCTGCTATAGATTTATCTACTACAATTTTAAAGAACTCATCTCTGTCTGAAATACTCAAAACCATCTACAATATCAGCGGTTTGACTGCTGCAGAGCAAACATGGACTTCAATATATTAAGAAAATTCACGAGACATTGAGAAAAAAAACCTGTAACATACCAAAATAAGGCAATTTCAAAATATCTAGTACTATTAAGAACATTCATATGCAACGGTCAGGACTTCTACATATATAGATACTCTAAGGAGACCATTACATACATACAAGGAAACATGTGAAAGAGGATTACTAACGCACTAGTTACGGCAACAAAAACAAAATCTGAAAAAAAAATCTCATAATAATATAAAACAGGTAAATAAATTTGTAAGGTGCTCATTAAGTGGAGACCAGGGTGTCGAGGACTGAGTGAAGGACAGGAAGAGAAAGATGCCAAGAAAAGCCAGCAAAGAAGCTGCCCTAAGACCAAAGTACTGCCCTGCACCAGTGCAAGCAATGAGTGTTCAGAATGTTCTGATGGAAAATTGAAGGATGGTGTGACATTCCTAACCTCCCCACTGATTAGTAAGACCATTTTGCATGGTTTTATCTGGCAAGATTATTTCTATAGTCCCAGAAAATGACAAAACATAAGTACTGTCCTTTCATGATATGGCAAAGAGTGCTTTTCATTCACACGTGCTACATTATTATCTTAAATATGACTACAGAAAGGCATTACCAAAGTGAATCAGACAAACCTCAAGCCCCAACCAATGAAACAGAATTAATTAGTACAATGGGTTTTTGTTGGAGGAAGGATTTGGTATGAAGTTTGAATGTCAATTTTATTCAGTTTAGGGCAAATAATTATGCAACGTGTGTCCTGACAAAAATCAGAAAGAAAAATATTGGAGTCACCATTTTTATTGGATGTACATGCTAACTCAGTATTACTACTGTTATTCTGGTAACAACTATCTATAAAAGTAAAGAATATGACATAAAATACTAGTATAATGAAGATAATTTTTTAAAAAAGCAATGTAAACCCAGGCATATTATTACACATCTTTTTAATCAAGCTTAAGTAAGAGCATTTAGAGAATATTAAGAAAGGTCTTCATTTTTTCATAGGTAAGGGTTCTAATCTTCAACTTCAATATCAGTGCTGGAAAGAATATGATTCTGTGATGCATCCTCTCTGCTGAGTAATATGTCAGTGTCTTAGCACCACTAGCAGAAATATAAGCATGACATAAATCCATTGTATAAATAGACTTGAAAACATACAGGAAATGTGAAAGCATGCCAAACAGTTGAACCGTCTGTGGACCGTCTGAGGATCCTTCATACCTCATAGTAGTTATGTAGAAGCAGATCACCAGGAGCCCAGGAAAGAAACAAAGGAAAGGGGAGGGAGAAAGAAGGGATGTGGGGGAGGGGAGGGAGATGAGAAGGTGAACAACACAGATCTGAAGTTAACCTAATTATTTAGCATTATGAGAAAAACTGGGCCAGAACAATTCAAGTCAGGCATTACTAACAAGTAATGGCAGCAATGGAAGACAGGCCCAAAAGAGTCTGTGATTGTGTACTGAATTACAGGCTCCTGAACCTCAGCCAGATGAGTGCCAGTACGATGCAACACAGAATGCTAAATTGCTATGCCTCATTGCTCTAGAATTCAATCTATCAGAGCAGTTTCAACACCAAGAAAGGTTACTTTGAGGTTGAAGTTCAAGCTGTTAAATACACTATATTCTAGTACAAAGTAACAAGTTCATATTCAGTTTTAAAGACAGCTCTTATATTTAAAAAAAATAGTTCACAATCTGCTACCACACTTTTTGATCAATGAGATCATCCCCCTCTCAGGAGGAATGTCAGTTCTTGTAAGAGTTTGACTTTCTGGAGGATGAGTTGTTACAAGAAGAAGCTCAGCCACTGACTCTCAGTCTCTGGCTACCTGCTTTATAATGAACTTTATAATGAACTTCCCTGTGCTTTTGTCAAGATGCCTAACAATACTTCCTCCAGAATTTTAGCCTCAAAATTGATATGGTAAATCAGGCATCAGCTTGCTTCCGGCACTTTTCATAATAATTTTAATCTTAAAAAAATGGATCATAATCCTGCTTTCATCATGGTATCTCTATATAAACATATATATGCATGTCATAATTTTAACTATAAATATTAAATACAAAGTGAAGTAAAGGGCCAAAGTCACACAGGCTAAATGGCAATATGGGGTTCATAGCTCATAAATGTTACAGTTGACAGAGAACTGCTGGGGAACATTATTTTAAGGTGTGTGACTTTTGTTTATTGCATTTGTTTAACTCTGAAGTTGTGATTTTTTTTTTTTTGCCTGTCTAAAACACCTGATGGTCCTAATAAAGAGTTGAATCACCAATAGCAAGGCAGGAACAAGGACAGGCAGGACTGGCAGGCAGAGAGTGTAAATAGAAGAACTGAGGAAGAGAAGGAGCAGCCAGAGGAAAGGAGAAAAAGAGGAGGATGTTAGGAACCAGCCACCCAGACAGCCATGGAGTAAGAAGGAAAGTAAGATATACAGAAATAAGAAAAGGAAAAAGCTCAGAGGCAAAAAAGGCAGTCAGGATAATTTAACAAAAGCTGGCAAGAAACAAGCCAAGCTAAGGCTGGGCATTCACAACTAAGAATAAGCCTCTGTGTGTGATTTATTTGGGAGCTGGGTGGTGGGCCCCAGAAAAAAACCAAAAGAGTAAAAAACCAGCATACTGCTACAGAGAACTGCACCAAACTTCTCACTGGGCAGGTTTTACTCAAGTAAACAAAAGGACACAGAAGCTGAGTAACAGGCTCAAAGTCCCAGCAAGAGCTAAAAGCGATAGTGTGCAGGGCTGCACTTCACACACAATGCTGTTTCTGGAACTCTTCATATCCAGAAAGGAAAAAGGTAATGTCTCTTTCACTGCATAAAGTGCCAGTGCTGCAACTTAAAAGGCAGTGAACAGATCAAGTTGTAAGGAAGACTTCTAAATCTAAGTAACTACATGGCTAATTTGAAACTTCTGTGCTATAAATAAGACACCCATTTGTACCTAACTATCCAGTTGGGATGAAAACAGTACAGTCTGGATACTGTTAAGATCACAGGAGGTTTTTGTTTAACAATTTTAGTTACCAAATAACCTCAGCAACTTGGTTCTGACACATTTAACGCACTAGACAAAAAAAAAAAAAAAAAAAAAAAACCCATCCAAGGGATAGAATTACACAAAAGCACTGTGAGCAAAAGCACTGTGAGGAAAGGATCCACACACACAGAAGACCATTCCCGAGAAACTCCTTAAAGAGCAGGAAGACAGACAGCAAGTCTGAGTCAGACATGCTGCAGGCAAGCTCTGAAAAGGGAGAGGGATTAGCAGGAAAGGGAAGGTAATTTAAACTGTTCTCTCAAAAATGTATACTTCTGGGCTGGAGAGATGGCTCAGTAGTTAAGAGCATTGCCTGCTCTTCCAAAGGTCCTGAGTTCAATTCCCAGCAACCATATGGTGGCTCACAACCACCTGTCATGAGGTCTGGTGCCCTCTGCTGACCTGCAAGCATAATGCAGACAGAATATTGTACACATAATAAATAAATAAATATTTAAAAAAAACCAAAAATGTATACTTCTTAACCATTCATTTGGGGGAGGCAAGACAGGGAAAGACACATATCCTCAGAATTTTGATTATACCAAGAATAGCTCTAATTAAACTGGGTATTTGCTCCAACTTATGTTTTTATCTTCTCTACCTATTATTTTACTGTCGTCTATCTCAGATAAAGAAATCAAATCAACTGCTGCTTATAGAACAGGCATCATACAGGATGTAATGGAAAGAAGCCAGAAGAGAGAGTAGCCATTGAAACTCCAATATCTTACCTTTACAGCTAGAAAGTTCAGCCCGCTTTCATTGGCCAAAGCCTTTGCTATCATTGTTTTAGAGCATCCAGGGGGACCATACAAGAGAACTCCTTTAGGTGGCTGAATACCCATTCTGATGAAAGATTTAGGATGTTTCAAGGGCCATTCCACAGCCTGTTTCAATTTCAGTTTGATATTTTCCAGTCCTCCAATATCTGACCAGGATACCTACAAAATAAAATCGTTTTTTATTCTTCTTATCATTAATTTTAACAAAACATTTGTCTTTGAAGGACAAATGAAGTCTCTTTAAGTAAATATATTATGTTCGCAGCATTAGGCTAACATGTGCTTAATAAGTATAACATGACCTTTATGATATTCATCTCAAGTTAGTCAACACAGGACTCCTGCTCAAAATAAAAGTAACATCTCATCAAAATATCTTATTTATTACTGGTAATTCCGCATGAGTACTGTAGTTATACCATTGCTCCCCTCCCTCTCCATCCATCTCCACTGTCACCCCCCCACTGCCTAATACTTCTCAAATTCACTGCCTCTTCCTCTTTACTTATCATCATTTATACATACAAAATTATAAATACAACTTGTTGGGTTCATTTGGTGTTGAGTAATATACACATGTGTTTAGGGCTGACCATCTAAAAGCCAGTTGATTCTCCTCTCATAGCCATTGTCTACAGCTCTTCATCTGGCGGTAGATCCTTGTGAGAACCCCCATCCATATGAGCATGTCAACTGATAATGTACTGCACAAAGTACCACCAATTTAACAAAATGATTTTAAAGACTGATGTTATCCTAGTTAGGAGTTCTACTGCTACAAAGAAAGATCGTGATTCAAGAAACAAGTTGGGAAGGAAAGGGTTTATACTGCTATAGCACTGTTCACCTTAGAAGGAAGTCAGGACAGGAACTCAAACAGGGCAGGCTCAGGGAAGCAGGAACTGATGCAGAAGCCATAAAAGAATGATGCTTACCTGCCTTCCCTGGTTTGCACAGTCTGCTTTCTTACAGAACAGAGACCACCAGCCAAAAGATGGCACTACCCACTGTGGGCTGGGCCCTCCCCAGTTGATCACTAATTCAGAAAACGCTGGGTGGATCTCAAGGACACATTTCTAGTTTGTGTCAAGCTGAAACACAAAACCAGTCAGTACAAGTTTTGTCCTTTGGTATAAAGCATCTTCACACCTGCTTCTTTTCTCGACTAAGAAATAGCTCTGAAACAAAGCTAGTTTGTTTTTGTTTTTCTCCAGGGGAATAGGAGGGAGAAGGCCTTTGCTATTCTGGTACTCACTATGTAGACCACACTAGGTTGGAATCCATAAAGATTTGTCTGCCTCAGTCTTTCCAAAAATTCATGGTTTTGGAGCTCATAGTCCCTTTGGATGAACCAACAATAACTACTCTGCAAAATGGACTTAGTAAAAAAAAACTGCCTTCTCCACTCCTGTCTCTGTGCCATAGATTAGTCAGCTCTCAGGCACTATCACAGAAATGTCGCACAACTAATCAACACTCAAGAGACTGTCAGTAAAGTGCTCATGCATAAATAAGACAATATCTACAACACGTTGACTCCCCTGCAAGGTTCAGGTACCAGCAATGGGAAGCAGACAGAAATTTTTTAGAGCCACAGGTCAGAGAGAACCAGAGCACAACAGTGTTTTGACTGGGATACCTAGATCTACTGCATTACTTTCATCAATTGTCATGTGAGTTCGTAAGCAGCAGCTGTGGTTGCCTACCAGAACTGGCAGTTAGCTAACTTCTAGCATCAAGGGGAAAAAGGTTCACAAGACCCAACTTCTAACTGAAAAACTATGGATCATTGATGGCTTTTGGGGAAGGAAGAGTCAGTTTTCTTTAAGGGTACAGCCCCTGGTAGAAGAGCCATAACTCCTGTGGTTGACCCCATACCCAATGGGCAAAATAAACTGGATACCTTGGATTATATATATAAAAAAAAGAGAACATGGAGTTAGGAAATGGAGTGTGAAAAGGGGAAGATATTGGAGGAGTCATGGAAAGGTTATGTGGATTGAATATGATCAAAATACACTATAAGAAACTCTCAAAATTTAAAAAAGGGTCATATTCAAAAAATATACAAAAGATGACACTGAGGCACTGTGATCAGAGTGTACATTTACTTAAAGTAAAATAAACACACAAACACACACACACACACACACACACACACACACACACACAAATCAGTCTGCCCCTGCCTCTGTCTCAGAGTGTTGGAATTAAAGACATGCACCACTGTACCTTAATAAAGTATTCTTTATAAATTTACATATAAATACAGGTCAGGACACACTCTATGCACTAGATAAAGTACAAAGGAAATAGGAGAGTAAGCTATAAATACAAAGTTTGAAAAACAATATACATGTACAAAACTAAGTGCACTAAAAGAAAAAGAAACTTCAGGAACTCCCCAGGAAGAAAACATCAATTCCAGCTGGAAGATCATTTGCAAGCTTGAATGAGAGTAAGATGTGACAAAATGGAGGGAGGGAGGGAGGGAAGGAAAAGGGTGGAAGGGAAGGAGAGAGAGAGGCTCAAATGAAGGAGGAAGGAAGGAAGTTACAGAACAGAGGACCATAAAGGCTAAATAAAGCAGATCAATATATTTTGAACATACTGAGATGTCACTGAAAGCTTTTAATCTGGATATAGTCTTATCTAAACTTCAGGAAAGCTTCTACAAGATTCATTCAGACAAAAGGGCTAAGGGATGGAGGTGGTAAAACACTCAGATGATGTACATGCCAGATTTCAAAATGCTTAGACAGTATTTGCTGAGATCAGTAAAAGTCTCAAGAAAGGCAAAGACACAGCTGTCTAAGTCTGGTTATAATCTGTGTCTCATGCTTTCTGAGCATGTAGTCACTATTAGATACTTTAAAAGCAGGTGGTGCTGGAATGTAGATTTGCATAAATTCCGCTGTAGACCCAGAGACATATTAAACAGAAACTTTGGTAGGCTGTTTAGGCATAACAGATTCATTTTATTCATGAGGCTGTGGCTGTCAGCACATTCCTAGTTCAAAAACAAGCACTTCTTGTTTCTCCCAGGGTGTGCTTCGAATACCAATGAACCATTTATACCAAAGGTTCATATATTTGAAAGTTCAATCACCAGGGAACGGCACTATTTGAGAAGGATTAGGTGGTGTGGCCTTGTTGGAATAGGCATAGCCTTGTTGGAGGATATATATCACTGTGGGTGGGTTTTGAAGTTTCAAAGGCCCATGTCAGGTCTAGTCTATGCCTGCCACCTACAGATCAGGATATAGGTCTCAGGTATGGTTCAGTGCCTACCTGAGTGCTGCCATACTGCCCACTATGAGAAAGAACTAACCCTCTCAACTGTAAGCAAGTCTACAATTAAATGTTTTCTTTTATAAGAGTTGCCTTGGTCTTGGAATCTCTTTACAGAAACAGAACAGTGACTAAGACACGCTGGAAAACTCAATAAATAATATGAATGAACTTACTTTTGCCTCCCTAACCCCATTTGCTGATTTTACAAATTATTAAAACTAAAATTAGCCTTGATACTGGTACACATAAGCCTAGAACCTAAACCAATGACTGGCAGAATCACACTTACCATTTACCAGAGAAGGCAACAATTAGTATAAAATAGTGTGTGTTTGGCAGAAGTACAACAGGGTTGTTACACCCTGATGAGCAGTTCCTTCCTGTACGTTCTATTTTTTGATTTGTTCTTTTTAATTTTATTCAAACCTATACAAAAGATGAACAAGTACACATAAGAACTATCTTCTAAATGACTCACCATTTCCCACATTTGATTTAGTGAACACTGTTTTTTAAAGAGGGACTTTGGGTTCCAGCCTCAAAGTCTTCTTCAGGGTTCAGATTGGATGGCACAGCAAGTAAAAGGAACCTTTTTCTTAGGATATTTAAGGGCAAATGAACTCTCTCATGCATGTGCTATTCTGAACAAGTCTCTTTGTTTTTCTGCCTCCATTCTCATTCTCCTGTCCTACTTCTAATTCCTCCTAGCTTCTGCTCCTCTAGCCTAAAAACTCTTCTTCTTAGCAGGGCAGTGACAGTGCACGGCTTTAATCCCAGCACTCAAGAGGCAGGGGCAGGCGGATCTCTGTGTGTTTGAGGCCAGAGTGATCTATAAGAGCTAGTTCCAGGACAGCTGGGGCTGTTACACAGAGAAACCCTGTCTCAAATAACGAAACAAAACACAAAAAGCAAGCAAGCAAGCAAACAAACAAACAAAAAAAAAAAAAAACCCTCTTCTTCTTACAGGAGCCTTGAAGGAATAAAAGACGATTGTAAGAGTTACCTCTCATTGGCCAAAAAGCACATTCCTAGAGTAAGCGATAAGGAGCTGAGCCACTGCCATGGCAATACAAAGTTCCAAAGTTACAGGAGTTTTACCAACCAGACTGAGGGGGTGAGAGGACCACACAGTGCCCAGTGACAAACTTTGAGACCCAAGTCTATTGCCAGCAGACTGGCAAGTGAAGAATAGGCATGCTTTTCTTAGGGTGCATTGTGCAGTCACCTTGTTAGACACCTGTGACTCTGACTTTGCGCACAGCCGGAAAGTTTTAAACTGATTGTATAAAGTTAGTTTGAGCAAAATGAACAAAGCAGGGTTTTAAGTGTCCACAGCCCTCGTGGAACAAATAGATCTGGTTATGAAGTATATCCTAGTATATATTCTATATATCAAAATCATGAAGTTTAATGAAAAGCCATCTTCCTGACCATCCACAGATACATGTGCCCATAAGATTGAGATGTAATAGTGAGATTACATATACACATCACATGAGATTACGCACTACAGTGCAGGTATTGGGGAGACCCCAAGCTGCCTTAGCAAAAGTGAGCAACAGTTTCCAGAGTCAATGGTCCTGCAAACCTTGCCTGGACAGGAATAACCTCCATCAGAGAGTCACTCCTCTGGTAGGTTAACATCTAAATTATCAATTGTCCATATGTTGCAGTATTTCCATGCCTTCTGACAGTTTTTTTCTATACACAAAACAGTAAACATACTGGCATAATCAGTTTTTGAATTTCTGCAGATCTTTCTTAAAAGTAAGTTGGAGAGATCTCACTTTTTTCTAGATATATTAATACGATATTGCTCGGTTAATTTGATATCAAGGCATGGAAAGATGATCTCACCAGAATGCTTTTCAGTTCAATGCTTTGCCAGCGGATACATATATATGCGCATGCCTCTCAGCACACGTACACACTAGAGAGTGTGAAGAGTAAATGAGCTGCACTGCAGCACAGCATACATGTGCAAGTCAAAGAAGAACTTCTTCAACTTCCAAGAACAAAAATGATAATGTATTCTGAACCCTGCAAGTCATTCACTTTTGACTCTATAGTTACATGTACATAGCAAGAACATCAACATATTCCAGGAGCAGAATCCCACGCCTTGGAGCACAGGAGTTATACATTAAGTTTTCTTACTATGCAGCAGAATAAGAGCTTATGCCAATTTAGGAAGTACATAAACAGATAAAAGATTTTAAAGGTTAATACAGAACAGCCTGCTTTGTAATAGATAACCTTCAAAATAGTTCAAGCCAGGCAGTGGTGGCGCATGCCTTTAATCCCAGCACTCGGGAGGCAGAGGCAGGTGGATCTCTGTGAGTTCAGGCCAGCCTGGTCTACAAGAGCTAGTTCCAGGACAGGCTCCAAAGCTACAAAGAAACCTGTCTCAAAACAAAAAACAAAAAAAACAACCAACCAACCAAACAAAAAACCTTATTTTATATTCATAAAATGCAGAGGCAGGGTTTGTTTTCTCCTGCCTATAAACCTGTCTAGCAATACAACCTGATAGTCTCCAGTAAAATTTTGTCTTCAATATATCCTCAGGATGCTTGGTTTCCAGAAAGTCTTTAATAGTTTGTTGCTCCAACCTGTAGTAATTTGGAGTAACTCTTCCTTTTATTGCAGCGTATCTTGGAACTAGGAACAATGTGCAGATAAGTCTTACCTGGTTTTGGATATATTCTATGCAGAAGGGCAAACTGTGTCCTTTAAGTTAACTTTTAAAGAAAATCCCATTTATCCTCTGATGCCTATGCATAACTGGGCACACATATGATTAAATCAGATTTTCACGGTAAATAATACAGTGAATATAGGTTTATTCTATAACCCAAACCTATCAATTAAAACATAAAACTATCCTGATCCTACCCCTAATTATTATTACACTTAATTTACCTTTATATTCTTTCTAACTTGTATTATGACTGAAACTTATAAGCGATAAATTCAATTTTTAAAAATTATTTTGTATATGTCCTAAGGGTCACAAGAGCACAGTATCTTTAGAAATCTATACGCTGCAAAGAAAAGATAGTCTCAGTCGAAATAAAGAAGATATATTTTAACTCTAGTAACCAGCTTAAATTTTTTGCAATTGTGAAAACTATGAGAAAATATACAGTTGAAAACTAGCTGTACAAGACTTTTATAGAAAGAGATGAGAATGTTAAATAATCATGTCCACTTTCTTGCCAGACTATAAAGATAGCTGACAGAAGAATAAGCTATAAGAAATTATGGAAGAATCTAAAAATTACCTGTATTTCTGTTTTAAAAGTTGTCATTACCAGCACTGGGGTGTAATACACATTGACAATTTTGTTTTTTGTTTCTTTTTAGTTTCATGCTTTTTAAACATACTATTTTCTAAACTTGAGAATAGTTAAAAGAGCTTAAATCTCGAAGATACTACTCAAAGTAACTTTGGATCTTTTATTCCATCTCTTTAAATTTCTTTTTAATTTAGAAGATAAAAATAGCACCTCAGATTTATTTTGAGATTTTAGGATAGCATATATCAAATTAATTATATATGCTGGAGTATTTACTAAGTATCCCTATATTCAGATGTCTGAGAGACAGTCACTATTATGTTTTGAGAGACCAGTGACAAAAGACAGAAAAGTCACTGTATTTGTAATTTCATGAGTAATATTTAACTATTATAATTATTCTACATCTTTGGGGCTTTTTTGTGTGTGGTATGTTTGTTATAATCACTACAATCCTTAAACTAAGGAATGTCTTTTGATTGTCGCACTTCGAAGTCAAAAAATTGATTCACATTTCTATGTACTAAGAAAATAATTTAAAAATAAAAAAGTCTTAACATAAGCTTTCACAGTTTACTTTTGCAGTAGCAAAAATCCTAAGGAACAGAAAGAAGTTGTGGGAAAAGCCGGTTGTGCCAGAAGGATTAATGCCACCATGAAATCATAAAGTACTGAAACTGGCTGATTACCACCTTAACTTCAGACAATAATATTAACTTTCAATATTTCATCTTTCAATAAATACTATGTTAAGCTTTTTAGGTCTGTCTTAGTAAGTAAGTCTCTATGGCTGGGCCATTTCTTCTTTTGCTCCTATCCTGGTCAACATGGCTTTAAAATATATTTAAATGCTAATACAGTTGCGAGTAAAGAAACAGCTGTGGGAAAACAAGCAGATAAGTGAGAGAAAACTTCACAACATCTTTCTTCCTAAATAAGCACTCTAGCAGAACATTTTAGTTACATAGCCACACAAGCCCAAGAACTCAATAATCAGATTAAAAACATAAAACAAATTTAAAAAAACAAAAACATTTAAAGGACAAGTTCCAAAGGGGAAAGGAAAACTAAAAGAGCCTTGGGGTTACTGAGGGGACTGTGACAGCTCCAGAGAGATTGCTCATCTTTAATCTGGAGCCAAGGTTCACAATGTCAGGCACAAAAATGCTCTTAAAGGTGGTATTTTACAGAACATGACAAAAGTACTTCACACTTTGTCGTTTTGCACTAATAAGTGCCAACATAAATGCAAAAGACAGGCAGTGGGTTAGTACCTGTTCTAAAGCTCTTCAGGGGCCAACATTAACTTTGCAACATTAAAATACACAAATCTGTCACAAAAAAAAGTAAACCTAACTTTTAAATTCCAGAAAAATCAAAAAACAAACTAAATCTCTAGATGTTTCTTCAGTAGAGATAAAGCAAGAAAATGCAATGAGAGAGTGTGCTCTTTCATACCAATGGATAAAGTAAAGAAGGAAAGCCCCACACCCTACAAGCAGAGCTTTCTAGTCCATAAGGATAGCAATGATGCTTCCCCAATAAGAGCCTGTGTTATAAGTTCACTGTGATGCCAGGAGGCTTCTTTAGATCTCTCTCCTGTTCTTAAAATACACACACAACACACTCTCTTAGCAACAGTCACTAAGAGTGTGCTGAGTACTATAAATACATATACAGGTGTAGTATATGCCACCTGTACTTCAACACTTGTACAAATACAAGGGATAACTATCAGGTACTGAAGACTAAGTTTTCCACTCATAATGTGAAAGTGAAGCTATTTGATTTCAGCACAGTAAAATTAGAATTTCAAGCAACAGTAACAGTCTTCCCACTAACTTTTGTACTGTCTCTCATTTCACCTAAAAAGGTATAAAAAGGCAGAATGAAGGTGTCAAAACCTTAAACTATTTCATAAGATTGAAATTACATTCTTGTTTTTGGCAGTGCATATTTCCTGGTTAAAATTAATCTATTTCCCAAATGTGTTTTCCTGTTCAATTTATTACTCAAAATCATAAAAACGTAAGAGACAAACTGCCAGGAAGACTAGAGTCTTGGGAGTGATAGAAGACACTTTTCTGTCTAGACAACAATAAGCAAAGTCAAAACAAAATTAAAAAGGTCTGCTAAGAATCAACATGGACTTAGCAGTTTCTACTGGGTGTATCATCTATTCCAAAAAAGTAAATCTCATAAAAACCTTCAATTCAAGGAGTCTGTTGAAAGAGAAAGGAAGAAAGGAAAGAAGGAAGGAAGGGAGGGACGGAGGGTTGGTTCATGGCAGCTAAAAAAAAAAAATAGAAACTCAAGATTCCTCACAATTATCCTGAGGGCACATGAAGAATGAAACATAATTACAGTCAATTAAACTGTTTCATTCAAACTTTACAGCAGGAAAGAGCTGCTAATGAGTTCATCTGATGAAATGCAACTGAAAAGTCACATCCAGAGGTAGGCTCACCTGAAAAGGAGCCAGAAAAAAATACTTGTAAGACAGGACTCAATGTTTACTTCCTAAGTGACATTAATTTGATGGCCATCTCTCTCAAGTTGATGTGGGCTTATTGAGCTGATGGAGCTTTACATTTAGCCTAAAGGCACTCATGTACCTTATGATCATAACCCCAAACTTCAAACAGCTCTCACAGTCCCAGGCAGGCCTTAAGCTTTAAGTCTTTCTCTATAGCTTTTCTCTAGACTACCCTAGCACTGGGTCAGTCTTCAGGGTTCGGGCTCCAGGCCTGTCTCTATGGATTCAGGCTCCAGTCCTATTAGTCCATCATCAACTCCAAGTTCCATAGACCCAGTTTCTAGGCCAGAACTCACAGAACAAGATGTTAGATCTACTCATCTGCTGATTCAAAAACCAGGCCAGAACATATGAGGCTTGAACAGCAAACTAGTATGTAGAACATGAGATCTCCTAAAAGGGTCAACTGGTAAAGATGTTTTTTAAAGAAGTTAATCTTCAAAATTCTATAAAAATCTATAATCTATAAAAATCAAGAAGTCTACTTCCTTGCCTATACACATACCAGCAAAAGGTCACAATAATCACAAATAATTAGAAAAATACCACCAAAGGCAAAATAAAAACAGGATTCAGCAATGTTTACTTCCTAAGTGACATTAACTATATGGCCATGTCTCTCAAGTTGATGTGGGCTTATTGAGGTATTAAGAGCTTTACAGTTAGCCTAAAAGCACTGATGTACTACTGGGCCTTTATCTTGTACTGTATCTGAAAGAATTGGATATCAAGAACTGGTGCGGGAGAATTGTCTGTAATCTGTCAATCATATTTTAAATAAATGCTGGCCAGGCAGGAAGTATAGGCAGGAAAACCAGACAGGAAGTAGAGGTGATGCAATGAGAACAGGAGAATTCTGGGAAGCAGGAAGCTCCCTCCACTATTCCTGCCCAGACCACCAAAGAAGCAACATGTGAACTGACAGCTGAAAAAGGTACTGAGCCACATGACTAACATAGACAAGAATTATGGGTTACCATAAGATGAAAGAATTAGTTAATAAGAAGACTGAGCTAATGAATGGGCCAATCAGTTTATAACCTAATGTAGACTCTGTGTGATTTTCTTTGGGGCTTGCCAGCTGTGGGGTACTGGACGGGACAGATACCCAAACAAGCAGACCCCTTCATGTTACAAATGGTGCCCATGTGGATAACTGAATCCACAGAAAGTCTGAGAAAGCTTGGGAAAGAGTAGAGTAAAGCATGTTTTCTTGATAGAAGCAATTTCTCAGATCTGCTCTGCTTGCCTCTAGCAGGCAGTGCAGACCTGCCAAGAAAATATGCTTTTTTTTTTTAAAAGAGGGGGAAGTGGTGCAGGAGAATTATCTGTATTCTGTCAATCATGTATTTTAATAAAACACTGATTGGCCAGGCAGGAAGTATAAGCGGGTTAACCAGACAAGAAGTAGAGACGGGACAATGAGAACAGGAGAAGGCTAGGAAGGAGGAAGCCCATTCCTCCATTCCTGCCCAGACCACCAAGAAGCAAGATGTAACCTGCCCAGATGTGAGAGGTACCGAGCCGTATGGCTAGCATAGATAAGAACAATGGGTTAATATAGGCTACAAGAGCTAATAAGAAGACTGAGCTAATAGGCCAATCAGTTTATAACCTAACGTAGACTCCATGTGATTTTCTTTGGGGTATGCCGGCTGTGGGATACCGGGCGGGACAGAAACCCAAACAAGCTGACCCTCATGTTACAAAGAACCACAAGATGGCTCAATGGATAAAGGTGCTTGTACACAAACACATGCACACTAAACAAAACAATAATAATACTGGGAAACTCAAACTCATAAACAAAAACCTCAAAATAGTCATGCTACAAAGATCAGTGAATTATTATAGGAGACCATAAATAAACAATTGCATAATATCAGGAAAGCAATATGTAAGTAAGGGAATTCAAGAGAGACACTCTGAGAAAAGAGCTGAACAGAGATTCTAATGCTGAAGAACATAGTGACTACAATCCGTAAACTCTGAGAAGTTAGATATATAGAGGAAAAGTCTAGGGTGGACACATGGATATCCCTGGGAAAGAGAAAGAAAATAGACTTTTCAGGTGGACAGGGGCAAGTGGGAAGGGAACAGGAAGATCAGATGGGAAAGTAGAAGGAAGATAGGGTAGAAAGAAAGAATGCAGGAAGAAACAGCTGGAATTGAGGGGCATTTGAGGGTTGATATGGAAACCAAGTGCAGTGGAAACTTCCTAAAATACACGAAGGTAATTCTAATGAGGTTTCCTAATAATGGAGATACAGAGTCTCGACTAGTCATCTCTGTTACCAAACAAGAATCCAGTAGTGAGACTGGGTTGCATTCAACTGAGTTGTTGACCAAAAAGGTCACATGGAAATCCCCAAACAACCAAGGCTGTTGTTAAGACAATGGGCTGCACTCCACAAATGAGAGGTAAGCATAGTCACAAAAAAAGAAACCTGTAACAGACACAGATATCAAGAGTAAGGAATCAAAAAAAAAATCCTCACAATACAAAGAACAACAAAAGAACAAAGGAACCATAATATAGAAAACAAACAACATGGCAGCAATAAGCCCATATCTAGTCTAGTAATAATTATTATTACTAACCATCCAGATCACGTTTTTCTTCTCTTTTCTTTTTTGAACATCAGGCATTGCTGGGTCATGAGGGACATTAACAAAACCAACACATAATTGGTTCTTTCTTTTCCTGTGAAACTATGCACAATAAGCCCTGAAGAATTTGATCATTAGTTGATAATGAACAAATTTGATTAGACTCACTGATGTTTTCCAACAAAACTAAACTTACAACAAAATGTTTTATATATAACCTAACCTAGCAATTAAATTTTACTCTTAGACCAGATGGTGGTGGCATACACCTTTAATCCCAGCAATCAGGAGGCAGAGGTAGGTGGATCTCTGTGAGTTTGAGGCTAGTCTGGTCTCCAAGAGCGAGTTCCAGGACAGGCTCCAAAGTTACAGAGAATCCATGTCTGGAACCTCCCCCCAAAACAAAATTCTTTTTTACTTTTGGTCATCATCTATTCAAGAAAAAGGAAAACTTACATTCATAGAATACCAGCCCATACCAGCTTCAAGCACAGCAGTAAAACTGGAGACAACCAAGATGTCGTCAATAAATGCATTTATTATAGAATATTGCTATAGCTTCTATCTTAAAACTTTCTTCAAAGACCAATGTATTAAAGGCTTCTTTCCCAATTAAGCAACCTGGGGCAGTGGTGGAAATATTACAGGACAGAGCCTAATGAGGGTTTTAAGTCACAAGGATCTGCTTTTCAGATGGATTGCAGTCCTTTCTCACTTTCAATTCCTAACGTGTACAGGCAAGAAATGCTCTCTATCATGCACTACTACCACTCTGCCTCATCACAAGTCTGAAAACAATGAAACCATAAAACCTGAGGTAAGGCATGAGGAACTGGCTACATAGATCAAGTATGTAAGACACAAGCATGAGGACCTGAGTTTGGACATCACTTGTGACATAACTTCTCCAATATAAAAGAACAAACTGAAAAATGTAACTACTTAAGAGTAGTGGTTCTCAACCTTCCTAATGCTGTAACCCCATACAGTCCCTCATGCTTTGTGGTGACCTCCAACCATAAAATTGTATTGCTACTTCATAACTGTAATTTTGCTGTTATGAACCAACACGTAAATATCTGATATACAGGGTATATGATATGCAAACCCTGTGAAAAGGTCTTTTGAACCCCAAGGGTCAAAGATAGAGAACTACTGATTTAGAAGAATTTCCATGGAATTATGTTAAGTGAAAAAGCTAATTCTAAAAGGTTGTGTCTCATATAATTCCATTTATATATCCATTTAACTTTTTAAAGTTAAGCAGGATGAGGACACTTTGGTAATTCTGTGATCACTTGAATATGATAAACACAAGTGTTTCCATCTGACAAAACCCAATATGCCTCAATACACCAAATACTCAGATTCCAACTGACAGTGAGGAAGTTCAAGTCAGAGGCAGCAGAGTTTAGCAATGTGCATACTCCATCTGTTTGCAGGATGCTATCACCAGAGAAAACTAGGCAAAGGATATATAACACAGGGCCTCTCCGAGTTATCAAAGAACTTCCCTGGTGATGTGGGACAACTCTGTATTCTGTCAATTATGTTTTATATAAATGCTGATTGGTCAGTAGCCAGGCAGGAAGTATAGGCAAGACAACCAGACAGGAAGTAGAAGCAGATCAAAGAGAACAGGAGAATTCTGGGAAGGAGGAAGCCCATTCCTCCCCAGTCCTGTCCAGACACTGAAGAAGGAAGATGTGGCCTGCCCCGATGAAAAAGGTACCGAGACATGTGGCTAACATATACTAGAATAATGGGCTAATAAGTTTATAACTTATGGAGACCTCTGTGTGATTTTCTTTGGGGCTAAACAGCTATGGGACCTGGTGAGAGGACAGAAGCCCCAACAAGCAGGCCCTCATGTTACACCCTGTATTTATAACTATCTCAAGAGAACATTTAATTTTAAATGTCTATTTTAAAAAGGTTAGCCTAGTTAAGTCAGTCATCCCGGAGTCTCAGTTTCCTTAAGAACAGTATTCAAATAGTAAGGGTGGCATAGAGTATAAATTACTTACATTTGGGACATCAATTGCTACCTCTCTCATAGCACTAGGTCTGATGTCATTCATTCCTTGTAAGAAATCATTGAGGGTAATTTTCACCATACCAGCCACCTTGCTATCAGGGAGATTAGGCTGTTTCCTCAAAACTCTTCGCAAGGCATACAGACCTATGAAGAGGAAAATAACACAAAATTGATCACTTATTCTGTAAATACCAACTAAATAACAATACTACTAACCCCAAACTCTGTGGGTATTATAGCATTTACAGTATTTTGTACTTATAGGTATGTATGAAATGGAGAGAGGAATTAATGGTGATGGGGACAGAAATAAAAGGAAGATTAAAACACAACTCAAGTGCTTATATTAGGCAGTAGAAAGATGACAAACTGAAATTACATACTAGAGAACAGGTATTTTACAAGCATAAAACGATTTACAAATAACATTTACGAAGAAAATCAAAGAATAGCATTGATAGGGTGTCATTAAAACAAGTACAACAGTCGCATGCCTTTTGCTACTGCCCTTTTCCTGAATGCACTAAAATCAAGCCATGATTTTAGAGAGACTGGGAGAAGATCTGGAAGGAGGTAGAACACAAGACAGAAGATGACTTGAGAGTTAGATGCACATAACATAATCTGTAATGAGAGATAATTTTACAAGGGTACTGAGGGAGACTGAAGATGAAAAGAAAAGGTAAAAGGCTGGCTCAAGAAAGTTTATGGTATGGAGAACAGAAAAGCTAGAAAAGAACTAGAAAGCAAATGGCTTTTGGGTAAATTCATACCCCAAACATCAGGTGTCAGATGTAGCAAGAATAATAACCCAGAGACAGATACAGGGGTTAAAGCTGAAGATGAGAGAAGCAGAGCAGTAAGCCACTAGAGAGATCTTTTACCTCTATCAGTGCTCAGACCAAAAGGGGCGATCCTCAGACTGTCTAGAGTGCACTGCGTCTCCACACTCCAGTGTCTTCCTGTCTCTTCCCCTATGTCGGCTCAGCTATATTCCTTCCTGTCTCCACCTCCCTAGTGCCAGGATTAAAGGTGTGTGACTTCCAAACACTGGGATTAAAGGTGTGAGCCACCACTCCCTAGCCTGTATGGTCAACTAGTATGGCTGCTTTGCCCTCTGATCTTAGAATACAAATAAAGTTTCACTACACTTAAAATCTATTCAAATAAACACATTGAATCCCTGTGGATCTGGATAAAGAAAGCATGTCTATCTCTTCCAGCATAGCACTAATAGTAAATAAGACAGATATGTACAACAGGCTAACTGTATCTCCCCTATTTAACTTCTGAAGAAACAGAACTCAAGAGGTAGAATGGATTGCCCTACCTCTTAGCTGATAAAGTATAAAACTACCATTTTAACCCAGAGCTCTGCAAGCTTTCTTCTAGTAAACCATGTTATTTATTTCCCTGGTCTTTAAAATGTGGAATTTTTATTAACTCAATATTTTAGTTCAAATAAAGATTAAATTGGTAGAATTCAAAATTTGGTGAAAAAATATCAGAAACAGGTTCTTTCAGGCACAAAGCAGATGCTCCAAAAATTTCTGCTAAAAAAAAAAAAAGAAGAAGAAGAAGAAGCAAGTAATAACATCTCACAGCTCTGGATACCATAGGTTAAGAATTTCTGAGTCACAAAAATCAGATTGCTATTAAACCAATTTAAGTGCCATAACAATAATATCAATGGAAATAAGTTTTAATTCCTTCTGTTTTGTGATGCTATTTTACAAGGACCCCAGTTTGATATGGACACGTTGAAACAATGTGTAATTAACATGAATGCTAAGATAAATTCTCAGCAATATAAAGCAAATTCTTCCTTTCTCTATTAAAAAAAAACCAACAGCACACTCCTTGGAGAAATAAAGTTCTATTTCATAATATAGTCAGGCAGTCTTAAAAAGTAAATTTATAAATCTCTATATATGAGAAACACTGCTGCTAAGCATCTTCCAACATTCAGAATAGTTTACATAATTAATATTTTATGTTTTCCAAAAGAGGTTATTCTGCTTGTCTATGTTGTTACTTTAGAACATTATAAAATAAGGGAATAAAAAGCTATGCAGCTGGTTAGTCAGAAAGGCCATCAGAAAGTGTCAGGATAAGGCAGTCTAGGTTGTAAGCAGAATGTCCATTTGAGATAAAAATACTTCAAAAAGCTGCTCTTTGCTTACAAGGGTTAGCTACAAAACAAAGTCTTGGACAAGTTGTGCACAGCACATCACACTACCTCAAAAATTAACATCTGAAATAAGTTTGACCTCCAACTATCAACATTAAATATTACAACTGGTAGGACATCAAAAGATCCAGTTGTTAGGTACATACTACTGCAGTATTTCCAATTTTCATATTTAGATAGTAACCAACTTAAGAGACAGACACAGAGAAGAACTAGATCAGAAGTTACAGCCAGTGTGGCGTTAAGTACTTCACAAGAGATGCAGCCTCAGTCCTACAGACTGGGACAGCCTGGAAATCCATATTCTGTATGAGGCCACAGCAGGCTTAGTAAGTAACTCAAGTGTTTCTGTTATCTCCCCCCTTTCTCTTACCTAACCAATGTCATGGTTGCAACAGCACCTCAATATCATCTCCCCTAAGCTACTCAATTCACAAATGGAGAAGAATAAGGCTCAAACTTGACTAAGATCACAAAAGGGATTTTAAATGCAAACCTACCCAACCCTTCCTCAAAACCTATTCACTGTCTGGAAAGAAGTTCTCAGCAGTACAGCACTGGCTGCTTTTCCAGAAGACAGGGGTTTGATTCCCAGCAGACACACGGCAGCTCACAACTATCTCTAACTCCAGTCCCAGGGGATTTGACATCCTTTTCAGGCCTCTCTACAGGTACCAGACACATGTGATACAAACAAACATGCAAGCAAAACACCCATACATATAAAATTAAGTATTTTTTAAAAATTAAGAAGTTATTCACTTGTTATCCTGCCTCTAAGAAAATTTCTTGTAGAAACATTCTGGCACTGTTCTTAAAAGTTTGTTTATTCTGCTATATGAAGATAAAAATGACATCAATGGTGTAACATTAATTTAACAGACTGGTAATTCTACCATCAATCTTTCTAAAATCAATCTATCTTCTCACAGTTGAGAAAGTTAATAGCCTAGAGTAAAACAGATCAGGTCCTAGGAAAGACAGATCAGAAAATATTTGTATATATTTTTTCTTTTTTTTTTAAACTTTATACAGATTCTATTATTGAACTGTATGTAAAGCCATACTATCCTGGCTGTAATGTGTTCTATTACATGACTTCTAGAGGAACTGCCACAAGCTTCCCTCAGAGGGCTGGTGTAGAGAGCTGAACAGACATTTTCTCTTTCTCAATCCATTTGAAACTCCTCTTTTTTCTTTAGGGTTCATGGAAGCTACCTTTTCTATATAACCACATTGATGACTACTTCATTATTGAACTAATAGTTCTTTATACATCTCTTCCTTTGTTAGATTCTTTTTGGAAAGCAAGAAACATGCAGCCTCCCTTAGTACAGCTGAATAAAGTATAAAGTCAGAAAATATCTGATAAAGGACTGGAGACTAAATCCCTGTCTGGGCATCACAGGCAAGCCTACAGATCAACAAAGGAATCCAGACTCTTAATCAGCACTGAAGAGACAAAAGAAGCAAGGTTATCCACTGATACATCTGTTTCATGGATCACAGGAAATTTATTTCTACATCAAGACCCATCGCTCCCTATAAAACTACAAGCAGCACAGAAAGAAAAAAAAATGATCTTCCTTATGCCCTATCATACTAAAGAATGTTTCTATTTACCAACTCCCCCACCCAGTAGTCCTCCAATTTGGAAATTATGGCAACTTTGAGAAAATGAAAAAATTATTTTTTCCATCAAAAGAAAGAAATTCAAGCACTCTAATCTGTCTCATCTGAATTTATTTTCCTGTATTTCCTTCTTTTCCCATACTTACATGGGACAGGTAAAAAGAATAAAACAAGTGGCTGGAGTGATGGCTCAGCATTTAAGCATCTGCTACAGAGGACCACAGTCCCCAGCATACCCATCAGTTGGCTCACAACTACCTGTAACTTAGGTCCAAAGGATCACATGCCCTCTTCTGGCCTCTGAGGGTACCAGTACTCGTGCCCATATGCAAAAAGACACAAACACAAAATTAAATATAAAATAAATCATTTTTTAAAGGGTTAAAAGATTAAAGAAATCTTCAAAGCATAATAAATTATATAAATATAAAAATTGGCTACACAAAAGTTGCCTGCCATTCAAAATTAAAGCTCAAAATAATGAAATTTCTCATTTCCATTACAAGAATTAAACCTTTTATTAAAAAGTACGATATGAAAATATAAGGTGGATGTTAAAACATATATGAAAATATAAGGTGGATTAATTGACATAATGCCACAGTAGAAAAAGAGTCTAGTATAGGAAAAAATGTAAAAACATGCCGTACCTGGGGATACATCTAAGATTACAGACATGCCTGATCTTTAAAAGTTTAAGAGGATGAAATCCTTCAGAAAAACAAAATGGACTTCTTTCAATAAATTATTTGTTGAATCAACTATTTCTAAGTTACCTTGACTTAAACATACTTTCCATAGTTGAAAATACTCTAAACTATTGCCCAGAAGAGCTTCAAAAGTAAGTACAGGGGCTGCAAAGACGGCCCAGTTGGGTAGAGCATGAAGACCCAAGTCTTGAGTCCTAAAACTCGTGTACAGCTGGATGTAGTAGCACGTGTTTGGAATCTCAATACTTGCAGCAGCATGAGACAGAGAAAGGAGAATAATCACCAGAAACTCCAGGGCCATCTAGCCTAGAAAAAGGGAGCAGACACTTGACGGCTTCCTTTGACCTCCTCACATGCATGATGCACGTGTGTACAAACATTCTCTAGTATGTCCTTTTGACGCTCTTATGCAGGCAGTGGATGAGTTAACTAACAGCCCTCACACATTTTCAGTTAAAATGTCTCTGTAACACACATTCTTGAGTTTTGATATGATGGTTCTAACACAAACACCAGACTACTCTGTAAATAAACTGTAACTTCCTGAGTTCCAAAACAAAGTAATAGCAATGTCACCATTTCTAATACCTACACATCTTTCTATGTTTGCAAGCACACACATGTTGAGGAAAATTCCAAGAGTATGTTCTACTAGAGGTGATGAACTTGAAAGGGTAAAAATCAAAGTGTTTTTTCTTCATAGTTGTCTAAGTTTTGTAAATTTTTATTTAATACATACACTTTATGACTAAACAAGATACAGCTATTTCTAATAAGAAGCAACCAAATTATCAGTATATACATAAACTGTCAATAAAGACTCATCAGAGACAATCACTCTCACCTGCCTCATTACACAAAGCCTTCAAGTCTGCACCAACATATCCATGGGCATTATTTGCCAGCCTCAGAAGCTCAGCTTTAGTGAGCAAGTGTGGCACCCTTCGGAGCAGCTTCTGGAGAATATCAAGCCGGTCCTGGGCATTAGGAACCCCGATCTCAATCTCTTTATCAAATCGTCCAGGTCTTCTGAGTGCAGCATCTAGCGCTTGAGGGCGATTTGTGGCCCCAAGAACTAATACCCGTCCTTCACTTCCTTCCTAACAAAATAAAATAAGAACGAATTACATATTTGCTTTAAGAAAAAATAGAGATGAAAACTGACTCTGGAAAAGAATGACTAGGATGGTCTAGAGTATTAAGCATTAATCTTATGCTTCTACTAAAAAATTTTCAAATTTTATTTCTAATAAACTTTTATTAAACACTTATTAACTATTTCAAAGTTTGCTCTAAATGCTTTTTACCTGATAAAGCTTTCTAGTAGTTAAGTAGTTTTTCCCCTACTTAGAAGTGAAGGCTACAACCTGAATAGTATTCATAGAGAACCAGGCTTAACTACCAACTTATCTAAAAATTCTTTCTCACACAACAACTGTTTTCTTTCAGAGACCAGAATTTTTAAGAGTGTGCTGTGAAATAATCTTTTTATAGACTGCAAATATGTATTACTCTTCTTGATTAATAAAATGCTGACTGGCCGGTGGCTGGGCAGTGTCTCAGGAGTCGGAGGAGATGCCATGAGAAGCAGAGCGAGCAGGATGGTAAGTACATCTGTGATGTAAACGAGCCTCAGGGCAGCACGTGATTATCAGAAATGGTTAATTTAACTTCAAAGAGTTAGCTAAAAAACAAGTCTAAGCTATTGGTCAAGTATTTAAAATTAGTATTAAGTCTCTGTGTGGTTATTTGGGAGCAGCTGCCAGGACACAGAGAAGTCTGCCTACAAGAACAGGTCTTTTCCTCCTACCATGTAAGTTGTAGGGATGGAACTCGGGTTGTCAGGCTTGGCAGCTAGTCTATACCTGCTGAGCCAGCCATCTTGCCAATCCTGGCTTTTAATTGTAATAAATTTTTAAATTCCAGAAAATATGGAACCATAACCAATATCCCTGAATCTGAAGATAAGGTTGAGAATAGCAAATTATAAAGAACTACGATCACCATGTTTAGTAAATTTCAGACATTATCCAATGTTTTAATCAGATGATCCAAGTGTAATTTCAGAGATAAGAATTAATAGAATCTAGTGATTTTTCATAAGAAAAGAAAAAAATATTATCAATTAATACCAGCAGAAAATGTATAAACTACTATGAACTTATAAATTTAAAAGTAAACATCCAGGCGCTTTAAATGTTTGCAGAATAAAATATCCGTGTCTGCCGGGTGGCGTTGGCGCACACCTTTAATCCCAGCACTCGGGAGGCGGAGACAGGTGGATCTCTATGAGTTCAGGCCAGCCTGGTCTACAAGAGCTAATTCCAGGACAGGCTCCAAAAGCTAGAGAAACCCTGTCTCAAAAAAACAAAAAACAAAAAAATCCGTGTCATGTGGTTCTAGTCCTGTCAAAGGCAAGAACACATTCCACATATGGCTTGTCCCAGTTGCGAAGAAAAAGCCACCAACAGCCCCGATGTCTAAGATTCTCCAACACTGACCCCAACACACCTTTCTTACCAAAGACCTTAGATCCAAATATAATGCAGCTCTTTGTATTACAGTCATCCAGAACCAGACACATGGCCTGCTTAAAAAAAAAATCTGACTGAATACAAAGATTCACATTATTTTCACATATTCATCTCCCACCAATGGGAAATAAAAATCAAACATTCCTTTTGCTTTTTACAGTGCAAAAGGAAGGTGTGGGACTATGTGCTGTCTAAGATTTCTCTTGGTGCTAACATACTGTGAAGCTAAGAATGTTGGCCATTTTCAATCTAAACTAAGAAGTACATTTTTCTGGTTAACAGATGTCAAAAGTCTGAGAGAATTTTCCTTCACTCCTGTTCCATATTAGTCATTTTCTGAATTAGCACATCATAGCTTTGACTAATACACAAATATAAAGCAGGCTGTAGTCATGGCACTTCAGAGGCTGTGAGAAAAGAACTGAGTTTTTAAGACACTTGAGTTATACAGCAAGGCTCTACCTCAAGAAGAGAAAGAGACTCACGAGTTACAAGAATAACTCAGTTTTTAGGACACCTTGGGCTACACAGCAAAACATATCTCAAGGCAAAAAAAAAAAAAACCTCATGAACTTATTAAAATTTAGTTTATTGAGACATAATCTCACTTAGACAAGGCTGGCCTTATATTCACTACATACCTGGTCTTGGAATGATCGTCCTTCCTCAGCCTCCTTAAGTACTGGGACTATAAGCATATACCAGGGAAACTTAAAAAAATTCACTATAAGCATATAATATCCAGGGAAACTTAATAAAATTCACTAAGATCTAATAAGGAATCTTCTTTACTGACATGTGTCTTGGGTTTTAAATTAATATCACATGACACACACATGCAAATATATCATGGTTAATTATTTTATGTAACAGAAAAACATGCCAGGCTATGTGGGCCTCTTAGTTACTAAGCAATTTACGGAAGCTAATTACTTGAGTGTTAACCCAGCTTCATGCTTCGTTTTCCCTCACCCTGAGATACACACCCAGATACATTTGGTAGGTGTTGCTATTCCATACTCTAAATGCCAGTGTTAGACTTACTGAGCCAATGCCATCCATCAATGTTAAGAGTGAGGCTACAACTCTCTTTTCCACTTCATTCTGAGCACCTTCTCTTTTAGGGCAAAGTGCATCCAGTTCATCAATAAAAATAATTGATGGGTGCCTAAAAACAAATGCATTACATTTCAATTTTATTTATCAGTATTAAAAACAAAATCACTCAAATGCTAAATAAAAAAAAAACTTCCATTATTTCTAGTGCAAAGTTATCAACCTCACATTCTAGCCTATTTGCCTTTCATAAAAGGTCTCTGTGTGACCTGGGGAAGGGTAAGAGTAAGTAAAAGAAAAACCAGACTATTCCAAAGATTCAAAGTAGTGGCGAGATGCTTCAAAGACATAGATAAAATGACAGGAGATATAGCTCCAGTCACTTGTCTCTGAGCCAAAGGAGGAAAAACAGAAGAACCACCTGCAACCCCCACTTTCAAAGGGAGACTAGTGAAAAGACACAAGCAATGGTCCTACACTTTAGAACAAGCCCAGAGCTTGCACAAATCTGAAAGCCAGTTGTGGTTGCCAGGGATACAGCATTTCTTTCAGCAGATGGGTCAGCAAAGAGAAACCCCACTTTATCTATGACACTAAGGGCAAAGACTGGGGAAGATCTTGAGACCTATTATTCGGAACTGACGGAAAGTGAGGCAAAGCCCTAAGAGGCAGTTATGGAAAGACTGAGATCAAATACTAACAAGCTGAAGCAGCTCTGCTCTGGCAATGGAGTGCACAGAGAAAGACAGGCCTGCCTCGGGCCAAGAGTAGAATTTATATACTTGTAATAACTCTGGCATGTCATACCATAGCCCTGAGCCTAATAGGTAGACCAACTTAGGGCATATAATGAAGCCAAAAAAGCCCTTGGTCAAACACAACACAAAATGGGGGAAACTGAAAGCATTTCCTCTAAAATCAGGAGCAATACAAATGTATTTACCCTCACTACTCCTTTTCAACATAGTACTCAGACACAGGTACAGCAGTAAGCTAAGAAAAACAAGAGGGGCAGCTGGGGCTGTAACTCAGTAGTAGTCTGTTTGCATCCATGAAGCCCTAGGATCAATCATCAGTATCATCAAAAAGGAAAGAGAAAGGAAAAGGGAAAAGGAAAGAGGTGCAAACGAAAAGGAAAAAGTTCCAAGAATCCCCACTCCCAAATTACATAATCCACATATAAGAACTTAGAAACTACAGCAGGCAACTTAACACATGGTGAGCAGCTTCAGCAAAGTACCAATACAAAATTTACAGGAAAACCAGTACCTTTCTATACAGTGATAACAAACTTTCCCAAGAATCAGAACAACTAAACAAACTCACATCCACTTACAGTGATTTAGACAAAGAAAAACAACCTAGGAAAAGAATCTAGCCAAGGAGGTGAAAAGACTATATGAAAACTTCAAGACACTGAAAAAGATAAAGGCAAGAGAATAATATGAAAGACCTTCCATGTTATGGATTGACAGTTAATACTATTAAATCGTTATAAAGGTCACTAAAAGCAACCTATAGATTTCATGTACTCCCTATCAAATTCTAGTGACATTCTTCATAGAACTAAAAAAAAAAAAAAAAAACCAAAAAAAAAACCCTAGCATCCATAGAAAATAAGACTCCATAATGGCTAGCTATAAATGGCAACACAACCTAGAATCACTCTAGAATTTCAATGAGATCTAAATTGAATTGGTCCATGGGCATGTCTCTGAGGAACTCTGTCTGAAGTAAGTCCATAGGAAAGACACCATTCCCTACATGTCCTGAAGCGTTAAGAGTGGAAAACTCAAGCTGAGTACAAGCAGGCAAATGTTTATACACTCATGTCTCTCTGTTCTTGACCACAGACATGACATAAACAGCTGAGCTGGTCATAATGGACTACAACCTAGAACTGTGAGCTTAAGGAAAAAATAAAAATAAAAAACTCCTTGCCCCACTTAGTTGCTTTCTATCTGAGTATTTCACCACAGTAGCAGAAATAAAGGTTACGACAGACCTCTGTGGCACACTATCACATCCAAAGTCATAGTAAACGCTGGCGCTCCCAGGCTCTAATCTCAGACTACTTCAGAACCACAGTGACAAAAACAGCATGAACGCCTTGCAGATGAACTGGGCTTGATACTTCAGTACCCTGGGGGCTTACAACAGTCTGCAATTCCTTTTCTAGGGGATCAGACGCCCTCTTCTGAGGCACTGCAAGCATGTGGTAGACAGACATACATGCAGGGAAAACATTTATACACATAAAAATAAACAAATCTTGAAAAGCAAAACAAAACAACAACAAAAAAACCCAGCATAGTACTGACATAAAAACAGACACACAGACTAATGAAATAAAGGACATAGCAATACTCATACAATTTTTAACAAACATGTCTAAAACAACTGCTGGATTTAAAAAAAAAAAACTGGAAAAGTAAATACCCACATGTAGAATGAAGATATTTCGTATACTACACCAAAACCTATGTAAAGGTTTCAAAACTATTAGACCTGAATCCTGAAAATGCTAGAGGAAATAATGGGCAAATACTTTTAAGGGTCAGTACAGACAAAGACTTTCTGGAAAAGACTAACAGCACAGGAAATGTTACCAAGAACCAATAAAAGCTAAGTTTCCTTCACTGTCTTAATTCTTCTACTTTATGTCATGTAGTAACTTCTTTACCAAACTTCCACAAACAGGTAACATTTCCTTAAGTCTCCCATCAATCTTTAAGGCCATCACTATCTTTTGTGCTACTCCTTAGTTTTACATAAAGTGTCACTATTTTTCACTAAAAAGAGTTTGAATTATTAATTCCAAAACAACAAATATTAACAGTACCGTAGAGTGGCTTCAGCAAATATCTGGCGTAACCTTGCTTCAGTCTCACCATAGAATCTGTAAGGAATAAAAAACATGTAGTGTTTTACATTTCTTACTATTTATAAAACTTTTTCTATAAAAGGTGGTCTGAATTTTCAAGTATTTCTAAAATACTTAAAATTACTTTCAAAATTTATTTTCAAATTCTGTGCATACTATAAAGCAAATTTAGAAGGGCATATATAATATCAGCATTTGGAGAATGAAGACAAAAAGATCGAAAGTAAAGGTCAGGCTAGGCTACGTAGGCAAGACCGTGCCTCAGAAAAAGAGGGGCAAATTTAAAATACTCAAAAACAGTTTAAAGCATGGACTATCTAGGCAAACTTATAACAACTATTTAAGAAACCACACCTGAAATATATAAACTTAGTAGTGAACATTTACTTTAAATCATATACCTACTTGCTTATAATTTCTGGACCATTAATTACAGAAACGTAAGCTCCAACTTCATTAGCAACAGCCCTAGCAATCATTGTCTTCCCTGTGCCGGGAGGACCATAGAGTAACAACCCTCTAGGTGCTGGAATTCCTACAAGGAAAAAAAAAAACACAAAAATACCCAGTGCATTCAGTATAATTATTCATTTTCTTGTTAAATTGCCATACAACTTCCAACGTAAGTTAGAAATGGAATCCTACCTCTCCCTACTTCCCAGAAAGATGCACTATCTATCCCAAATCCTGAGCCCAGAAATGACTTTCTCTGTCTCTACAAATCACACAGTGAGGGAAACATGAATTTTTTTGGTGTTTTTGTTTGTTTGTTTTTAAAAACAGAGCCCTTGTCTTGTGCCATCTCAGGCAGCACAGTTCAGCAATCAGAACACAACATAATTTCTTCCAACTTGTACTCTTAATATAAAAATTACTAAAAAAAAAAAATACACAAATCCATGAGTTCCTTTAACATATGTGAAGATTCATAATAAAGGGGAAAAATGGGTGGTACTACATAAGAAATAGAAGCAAAGAATTTGTACAACAACATGCAGAAGTAGCTCTGAGTTTCCTAGGAGTGAGTTACTTTGTAAACCACTTGCTTTAAGGCAGACACACAAAGAACTAAATTTTCTAACAAGGTTTAACTGAACCATGACTCTCTGCTTATTTCTCTAGACATTATGGCTTATCTAGCAGAACAAGATACTTTTTAGCCAGGTGATGGTAGCACACACTTCATTCCCAGCACTCAGGGAGGCAGAGGCAGGCGGATCTCTGTGAGTTTGAGGTTAGCCTGGTCTACAGAGCAAGTTCCAGGACAGCCAGCTGGAGATACACAGAGAATCCTGTGTTGAAAAACCAAAAATAAAATAAAATAAAATAAAGGTATTTTCTGAAGATCCAGTCCACCAACAAGCAGATAATATGCTAACACAGTGGACACACCTGTCACTCATACAAATCACAACTTAAAAGACCAACCATCGAGAAAAGCCATTTAACTATCATCTCCCAAAAGTACAACACACGACACAGAAACTAAGGACAAGAGGATGAGAAATTGTATTGGAGAGTGGGGCTAACCAACTGCCTGGAACATGGATATAGTAAACTAAAGGAGACATACCGTAACTCTTGAAAAGTTCAGGCTGCTTGAGAGGCAGTTCAATTATTTCTCTTATTGCCTTCAGCTGATTGTTTAAGCCTCCAATCATGTCGTAAGTTACTTTGAATTGGCTATCTTGTTCTTTTGAATTTGTACAAATTTTTTTAAGATTGATTCTTGTTGTTGAAGAAATAAAATAAAATGTATCAGTATTGTTCTTTGACCCTGCACTGGTAGACTTCAGTAGTTTCTCTTCACTGATAGGTCGTGTATTTCCTTCTCTGGATGAATCAAAACTACATTTAAGACCTGTGGCTTCCTTTAGTCCAAGTCCACTGCCATCTCTGGGGCTCTGTGTAACATCCAACAAAACTTCACCAGCTTCATTCATAATTCTGTCATTAACGGATTTACAGGGGGTGCTCTGTGACACTGGGCTCTGAGGTTCTTTCAGATCTAACTGGCTTAGCTGGAAAGATATATCCCCGTCACTGCTTTCCACGCTACAATGTCCAGAGGCCACTCCCTGGGTGTCAGTGTCAGAGGCACTCTGAGGCTTTCCCAATGTTGTACCATCTGTCCCTTTTACTTGCAACACTTGTAACTTGCAGAGTCGTCCATAGAATGTACAGTATAGGAAGTTGCCTGGTAAAACAATCTTGCCATCTAAAAAACAATTGATTAAATATATAGACATTAGCATAATTTTCCCATTTAACAGTTTTAACAGCAACTTACTTGCTATTAACAAACCAGGAACATTAATAAAGAAATTGTCACAAAAAATAGAGGGGACAAATTCCCGACACAGTATCAGCTGTATAAAAAACTCATTCTTTCAAATCCTATACATCAATAAATCTAAAATTCTAGAAATCATAGCAAAAAAGATCCATTTTTACCAACTAAGCTTAAATGGCACACTCAAACCAACACTGCAATGCTTCTCATTGAAAAATGTACAAGCACAAACGTTAAAAATCTCAGTTTAGTCACTTATGTGGTGTACATACACATACGCAGACAAACATTCGTACACAACACAATCACAATAAATAAGTTAGTCTTTAAAAATTAAAAAAAAAAGTCTCAGTAAAGTGCTTACTGAGCAAACACAAGGACCTGAGCACAGATCCCTAGCATCTTTATGCACCCCTGTAATCTCAGTCCTGGGGAAGCAAACAGGAGGCTGCCTTTGGCTTGCTCATCAACTAGTCTAGCTGAACCCACCGACTTCAGGTTCAGTCAAAGACTCTAAATAAATAACGAAGGTGGGGACTGAAACACCCAGTGTCGACCTCTGGCCTCCATGTATACTCAAGCACACACATGCATGTACACACAAGCATGTACTTACTGGTGTATGAAGAAGAGAAGGTCCTGAGTGACTGATGCCTTGAGTCAATGTGTATTACTGACATGTGCACAGCTATGAGAAGGACTCCAAAGTCTCAAACCCATTTTAAATTAGCAAAGTTATTTACCTTATGGACCAGGTTCAGAAGGAGGATAGCAAAGCTTTCCTAGGGGTCCAGGTGAGAGTGTGTTTAAACTAGCAACTGCAGCTTCCTCTTCCTCCCAGATGTTTACAGCCTGAGACTGTCTACCTACAGACACTTCCTCCTGAGATTAGCCCTCTTTGTTGGACCTAATAAAATACTGAGATTTCTGCCTGGTGGAAGTAGCAACTGCTACTTCATCAGAGTGAGCACATTAGACCCAAGCTTTTCTGTATATGTTTGTGCTTGTCTTTTCTTCATCCCCTTACCCCTATTTAGGGTGTCAGAACCCAAACCATTGCGGCACAATACACGCATGCCCCCCCACAAGGGAGGGGGTGACGGAGAGGGAGAGGGAGAGAGCGTGAGAGCGCTTTACTTCTACCACCAGCTTTGTCTTCAAATGGGTATTTGAAGAATGAAAATAGTCTGGGCCGGAGAGATGGACAAAAATAAGAGAATAGTCACTCAGTTATTTTTTTTTTAAAAAAGTCTACAAGTACTGTTTGTTGCTCCTTTGTTGCTTAAAACTGAAGAAGACAATTTAAAATACTATTCTCACCTAATTTTCTCAGAATACAACCAGTCAGTTCTTCTTCATTAATTTCCTTATCTTTGTCACTACAGAGAGGAAAGAAAAACAAACAGAAATCAGCATTAGGTACATTAAAAACTAAACCATAGAAAAAGTGCCATGCATGGCTATTATAGACCATAAGAATAATTTGTCTAAAACCTAAAAGCAAAAGGCACAATTTAGACAGTTTTTAAATACTTTTCAGACACATTTCTTGCAGGAAAATATCTTCAGTTTGATGCTACAGAAGGTTAAGGGCAGTGATCTTCAAAACATAAGGTAATATTCATTAGGAGACCCCGAAACCATAAAAGCCAATCCCATATGAAATGTCAGAGCACACGGCATGGAAATGGTAAATTCTGTTCTGTAAAACATTTTCTTATACATGTATACTTCATGTACATGTATCATATACATGTGTATGTATAGCTATCCATCTATCTAGATACATTCATGAACAAATATACCATGCATGTTAAATCATAATGAGAAGGGTATTTCTGTGTGAATCAGTCAAACACATCTGAAAACACACTTGCCTAAACTGATTACTCCATTTCTGAACTTGCCTAGAACAGAGAAAGGGTTTTATTCATAGCTAACTTCATCCCTTTTGCATTAATTTACACATTAGATCTTCAGGAAAATCAAATCCTGTATAGTGCATTACCTGAAGAGGTGCAAGTAGGGAAAAATAGGTACTGACTGCAATGAAAATTGATTCTGAGGGATATGCCTAAGGAAAACAGAGGGCTCATATATTTGAATGCTTCTGTTGAAGGGTCTCTGGTTAGTAGAACAGTTTGGGATCGTCCTAGTAATTACTGTCTCCACCAGAAGAGCTGTATACAGGAAGTACAGGAAGTAGGCACATCTAATACTACTGCACCTACTTTTAAAAGCCTGCTTACGAACAGTTTTCAAAGGGCTAAAGAGACGGTTCGGACGGTATCTGTTGCCCAGCACCCACATAAAAGTTGGGCTTGTAACCCCAACACTGCAAAGGAAGATATAATAGATGAAAGCCTTGGAACTTTCTGGCCAGCAAATCTACCCAAAATGGCACACTCCAGATTCAGTGAAAGAGAAATAAATGGAAAGATAGACACAAACAAACAAAAATAGAGTGAGATGATTGAGAAAGACATCCACACTTGTACACAAGTGAGCACACCTCCAACCCCACATACATTTGTATACACATGCACACACACCCCACAAAAGAAATATTTTAAATAATGAAGTAAATAAAGTCTTCAAACACTCTCTCCCTCTTCCATGTGTCAGCAGGAATGTGTAAACAGAGGAAGCCACAATTGTTCAACTGTCAGGGACCCATAGAACAGAGGTAGTTTTGTGCCAGGGGAGACTGACTAACAAGCTCATTTAATCAAAATATAAACTGTATTAATATGGCCAAGACTCCTACCTGTGAATGCTATGCTACAAATTCATTTTACTGAAGATTAATTTTACATGCAGAATTCACAGAGTAATTGTGGTTACTATGGATGTACCACAGCACCCCAAAGTTTGAGTCACCCGTTAACTATATCGTCAACTGAAGTAGACTAAGGTGATATTCTCTGCCTTTCGTTTCAGCTCTGACTCAGAGGTAATGTAGGACGAATGTGGTACAGTGCAAAATCTAACTATGGGGCCAGAGGGGGTTTGAACTCAACTCCACATGGAGATAGCCTTGGACAAATTTCTTAACATAATGGTGCTCCCATTCCGATGCAGTATACACAGAATCCTATCAGAACTAAGTATTCAAGATCACAGTCTATATAAGAGATACATAGCTATACAAATTCCTCACCAAGAACAATGGTTCTGTCTTCTCTCTCAGTGTAAAGGAAACCTCAAGAGAACATAACTACCACAAATAAACAATGAGAATCAACTACATACTTAGTTTAACTTAAATTGAATTCTATTTGTAAAGCACCAATTCAAGTTATACTTATATTACTTTTAAGATTTGTTTTTTAATATATGTGTATTTTGCCCTCATATATGCAGACACACAATCTAAGTGTCTGATGTCCGTGGAGGCCAGAAGGCACTGAATATCCTAGAACTAGAAAAACAGGTGACTGTGAGCTACCACGTGGGTGCTGAGAACAAAACCTGAGCCATCTTACAAGAGCAGCAAATACTCCAACCTTACTTATTACTTTATTAAGTGACTAAGAGACAGTTACAAATTTGAAGAACAGGTAGAGATAAAAGTCATTTCCTAGAAAGAGCTCCAATATCACTAATAAAATTCTTTGGCTACCCTGATTTAAATGACTGATATTCCTAAGTGGAAATTAACTTTCTTGTTTACATTCTGCTGCCCTATTTAAAATGTAATTTTTTTAAGAAATTAAAATTTAAAAACCAAGATATCATTTAAGTTCAGTCTTTTAAAATCATTCAACACTGCTCAGCCCCAATAAGATGAGACTAGTTCACAGACAATGACCAGTGCTAACTCCAGTCAACAATGACTACTTCTTGTGTCGCTATTTCAACACATTCGGATGATAACCTGCTTTAACAGCAATAGTGCCACCAAGTACTTCATGAAACACACAACTTACCCATTTCATTTGGCTCAAAGGGGTAAATAAACCAGTCACAGACTTATGAGCCCAGCAATTGAGAGTAAGACAAGAGGATCATGAGATGGATGCCAGTCTGGGCTACCAAGTGAGATCCTGAATCAGGGAGGGGTACACAGATGGAAATAGATACCTTGAAAGGCATAACAAGAAAATAAAAATCAAAAGAATAAATGCCATGTTCGTTCATTCTTACAAATGTGTGCAAGTGATGTGTTCTTAGCTACTTTTCTACTGTGGTGATAAAGCACCATGACCGAGGCAACTTATAAAAGCAAGCATTTAATTTGGAGGTTCCAGAGGGCTAGAGTCCATGACCATCATGATGGGAGCACAGCAGCAGGCATGTTAGCCATGGTGCTGGAAAAGGGGCTGAGAGCTCACAACTGATCCATAAGCACAAGGCAGAGAGAGAGCTAGCTGGAAATGGTGTGGGATCTTGAAACCTCAAAGCCCACCCTCATGACGTACTTCCTCCAACAAGGCCAAACCTCCTAAGCATTCCTAAATAGTTCCACCAACTGAGGACAAGTATTCAAATATATGAGACCATGGGGGTCAATCTCATTCAAACCATCATACATGTATAAGCATCTAATATATAAAACTGATTCTCAATATTACATTCTTTGCTTTTGCTATCTAAAACCATGTCCATTAAGAGGTTACTGTTTGTTCTGAAAACAGTTTCCTGTTTTCAAAGGGGGCAGAGGGATGATGCCAAAACCCAAGCTCAGAATATACAAAAAAGAAAACATTTTAAACTCAAGATGACAACTAAAATTTTTTTGGATTCTTACGCATACATTACCTAAATTACTACTAAGCTGGTATTAATTATCAAAAGGCTCTTTTATTAAAGCAAATTTAGGTCAGGCTTTCATTAGCAATCAATCTAACTCAAAATTCTATTGCAGGATGGGCGAGACACCCTTCAGCAGGAGGAATTTAAAACTCTTGAAAGTAACAGGTCTTTTGTTTTTACTTGGTTCAATGTGAGCAAACAAGTTCTTTGCTTGAACTATCATAGTTAAAATTATCTCTTGAGCTGCCTACATATATAAAAAGGAGGTAGGAGCAAGTCAGACTGAGCTAAAAAGTTGAAGTAAAACTGCCTCAATACACAGACAAATAAAAACACATGGAGACAGTTCAGTTGCTAAGAGAACTTGCTCCTATTCTAGAGTCCTGTGTTCAGGTTCCAGTACAACCACCTGCAATTCCAGTTTCAAGGAATCCTATTCTTTCTTCTGGCCTCGGCAGGCACCAGGCACAGGCACACACATGATGCACATACATACACACAAGCAAGATCTCATACATTTCATATTAGAAATACATTTTCATATTAGAAAAATATTCTACAGTGGCAAAGAGAAAAAAATCGATTTCTTAGCTATTCACAATAAGCTGTAAGTGCCTTGATTTAACTGCAAGTTAAGATGAAAGACACTGCTAAGTATTCATCAGTTATAATCCCTTCACTTAAAATGTCAGGTCTACTTAACTACAGGGCATCAGAGTTGCTTATACATAAATTGTATCCACCCATTTGGCCAACGTTATCATAATATATCACTACTCATTTAACATGTGGCTATCAAGGCTAGAAATGGGAGTATGAGTATATGCAAAGCCCTGGTTTCCACCCCAAATACAAAGGAGAAACTTTCCAGTATCTACTGGCTATGCCAGGTGGATCATAAGTTCAAGGTCAGCCTGGACTATATGGTAAGACCTTGCTTCAAACAGACAAATGGGTTACAAATATAACAGACATGTTGGATTTTAAAGATTTGATTTAGAAAAGGAGCCAGAGTGTGTATGTGTGGATAAATCCATTTCTTCATCTATTTAGAAACCCAAAATGAACATGCTTATATTTCTCTTTTTATTTGCTAGCTTGTATGTCGTGTACCACATTTGTACCTCGTGTTCCCCAAGGTCAAAATAGAGCTTTGGATTCAATGGAACCAGAGTAATGGATGATTGTGATCCATCGTGTGGGTGCCGGGAACCAAAGCTGGGTCTTTGCAAGAACACGAACTCTTGACCACTGAGCCATCTCTCCAATCCCCTTCACTACATTTCCTCTGGGCAGCTTTGAGCTAGATAGTCACCAAAGAAAAGAACCAAACCTCAGTGCCAAGTCCATTTCCTGAGCCTGAAGCACAGCTCCCAAAAGAGGCTGGACTCGGATGGTCTCTCCAGCTTTCACACCCACGTTCTTCTGTGCCATTTCGCTCAAGCCTACTTTGCCTCCAGGAAATCCTGCAACCGGCCAGGCTGTATAAACCTACTCAGAGAAAAAAATAACAATATCAGAAAATCAGTACATATATATAAGGAAGGAAATGTTAAGCACATCCACTACACAGAAAACAATCATTATTCCCAAACAGTAGCTCACACAACCTGTAGTGCGATAAACTGCAATTCAAAACTATAAAACTAAATCCTATGTAAGTTTGCAAATTATTTTTAATGACTATTATATCTTCTCTGAAGATCAGAAAGCTCATAGTGAGATGACAGAAGGCAGACTTAAAAAAAAGACAAAAGCATTAATAGACGGTAATAAGGAGAAAAATATTAAAAGCAGAATAATTTGTAATGAATGTAGCTGGTACTTCCTCTCCATGGCACATTGCAAATAGTGTAAGAGTCTCAGCCGGGTGGTGGTGGCGCACGTCTTTAATCCCAGCACTCGGGAAGCAGAGGCAGGGGGATCTCTTTGAGTTTGAGGCCAGCCTGGTCTACAAGAACTAGTTCCAGGACAGGCACCAAAGCTACAAAGAAACCTTGTCTCAAAAACAAAACAAAACAAACAGAGTCTCTTTAATCCTGGGTCTTAGGGCTGGAGAGATAGCTCAGTCTGTAAAGTGTTTGCTATGCAAGTATGAGGACCTGGGTTCAACTTCCATAACACAGGGAAAAAGCCAGATGTGGTGGCTCACATTTGTAATCTCAGTGCTGAGGAGGACACAAGCCAAACAGCACAGACGTTATCTATGAGTTCCAGGTCAAATGACAGGACCCATCTCAAAAAGTGAGGTGGGGCAACCAAAGAAACATCTGCCGTCTCTACATGCATAGGAACACATGCACACACATACTCATAAAAGAACACACAAACATCTCCCATGGATTAAAGAAGCAGGGGACAGGGGGGTGGGGTTATGGCAGAGGCAGGAATTGGCAACAGGCAGTCAGGCTGCTGAAAATCTGGGGAAAGCTCTGGTTTTGGAGTCCTCAGATTCCACATGACATCAAGGAGAAATATGGGCAAATCCAGGGAGACTCAGTAAGTATTTGTATGTAGGGCAGATGATGTTCTTACCTCAACACCACATTTCTGCACAGAAATGTACTTAACGACTAGGAGAAACAAAGCTTAAAGCGACATGTGTCACTACCTTCCTGTAAAAAAAAACCATAAAAGCAATGGCCCTTTCTCTATGGTATTTAACTGACTACTATGTACATAACAGACTTATTTTTCTAAAGATTTATTACTTTAATTATGTATATGTACATATGTGTGGTGTAATGTGCACATGGGCTGGTGTTCACAAAAGCCAAAGGCATCAGTTCCCCGAGAGCTGGAGTTATAAGCAATTGTGAGCTGCCCAATGTGAGTGCTGGGAACTGAACTCAGATCCTTCGGAAGAACAGTGCACATTATAACTACTGAGCCATCTCTCCAGCACCCATACAACTGTCTTTAAAAGTACATTTTTTCTGGAGTCAGCAAGTGGTTCAATAGGCAAAGACACTTACCCCCAAGCCTGACAACCTGAGTCTGACTCCTGAGACAGACATCATGGAAGGAAAGAACCAACTCCTGATTCACATACACAATTAAAAACTTCTGTCCACTGACTCCTGACTATTCAATGTTAAAACCAGAACGATTTCCAATGCTTCTAGTAAAAGGATAAGGAATTTTACCTCCTGCTTTCCATCCAAACTGGTAAGGAGCACTGGTCGGCCTATACATATGTTTGCAGACTTCATAGTATTAAGTCCAAGATGAACAAGGGAATTCTGGAATGTCTTAGGAACTTTGCCATCTACTATAAAAGAAAAGAGAATTTATTTTATACTATCTTATAACTGAAATTAAGGCACTTTTAGAGTAAATGAAAATCCTATATTCATATAAACATACTAATGAGTTTATCATATCCTGAAGAAATCCTCTTTTTTTAAACATACTAACATAAAACCAAACTTTTTGGAATGCTTACTGAAAAAGTGTGAGAATAACCTACAAAGTTTAACGTAAGGAGAAGAAATCTCTTGGCTCATTAAGGACATACTGTTGCTGGGGTCTATTAACTCAGAGTAGAGCGCTTCTCTAGCATGGCCAAGGCCTCGGGTTCCGTCCTCAGCACTGTCACAAACAGCACCAACTACGATAACTAACTGTATTTCCAAGAGTCTCTGCACTTTCTACAGAAAGAACCAAGTCAGGTGCTAGATTTCAAAGACTACAACCGGAACGTGTATCTGGCTTCAGAGGCTTGTTTTCACTTCTGAACCACATAATCCAGGATTTTAAAACCTTCCTTAAAAAAAAAAAAAAAAAAAAAAACAAAAAACAAAAAACCCACACTTCCCTGCTAATGGAGCTCATGTACAAATTTTCAGCCAAGTCCTTGTGTCTTAATATAGCACTATTATACACTTCTCTGCTTATAACATCCAAATCTACTAAAGCTGAACACAGAATTCTACCAGTCCTTTTTAGTAGGTGCATTCATACACAGGGTAGTAGAAGATAATTTTAGGGAATCTATTCTTTCCTTCATACCATGCAAGTTCCAAGGATCAAACTCGCACTCACAGCTTAGAGCAGCTAATAATCACATTACATTCACAATCAAAAGGAAGCTATGAACACACACAAGAATTTACTGTTCTCTATTCTGACTGTGGATGTAACGTGGACAGTTCTCTTAAGGTCCTGCCACTGTGACTTCCTGCGATGATGAACTATAACCTGAAATTGTGAGCCATAATAAATCCATTCTCCTTTAATCTGCTTTTCCAGGGTATCTTATCATCGCAATGAAAAGGAAACTAAGACAGCCTCCGCATGCACCACAGGCACGCATCACTACATTATAACTCTGTGTTATGGGCCTTACTCGATCAGAAAGAACCTTGATAGTTTTTGGCTACTGTGGGCCAGTGAGCTCAAGATACACCTGTTTCTAGGTCCCAATTACAAGACACACCCAACCATACTTGGCTTTTTAAATGGGTGCTCGGGATTCAAACTCAGGTCCTCGTGCTTGCAAAGCAAGTGCTCTTACCCACTGAATTATCTTTCCCGCCTCCACATCCAGCTTTTTACACGGGTGCTTGATATCTGAAATCTGGTCCTTACGTCTGTGCCACAAGATCTTCACCCAGTCATTTCACCAGCTCAGAAAGTCAATTTCAAACAACCATCTACCCTTGCTCCACTGCCTCAAGGAGTTTGTAATCTAGTAGGACTAGCTATCCAATGAGTTCTGAGTAACTGTATAGTTACAAACTAAGACCATACAAACTCAAATTGACTGAGAGACCTAGCAATAGCGACCTAGCCTATTTTGTGTGATCTGACCTAATTTGGAAGAATTAGAGAATGCTAATCAAAGAAAGTGCTGTTAAAATTCAGGTATGGAGGATGCGGAAGAAATAACTAATTATGAAGAACAGATTATTTTTCTTAAGGGAAAAAGCAAGCACAGATGCTGTGGACAGACAGGGGTATGATCCATTCTTCAGAGACTAAAAAAGATGAGCGACAAAGAAAGTTGCTTAAGGAAGGCAAAAGCCATGCGTGGCAGTGTACTGCATCAAGATTTCAGTCATAACCCTAATAAAATAACCATGGAAGCCCATGGGGAAGAACAGTAGTGTCACATAGGATTTCCAAAACATCATTCTGACTACAAAGTAGAAAAAAGAGTAAGAGAACAAAATTGCAAACAGAAAAATCATACAAAGGCCATTGCAGCAGTTCAGGTGAAAGATGATGGTGTCTGGGTTTGAAACAGGAGCAGCAGGAATGCTGTGAGAAGGAATACAGAAAATATCTGGATAAGACAATTCAGTAAAGGAGCAGATATAGATGTGAGAAAGCTGTGTTATGCTAGCCCTTAGATTCCATTTCTTTTTTGTTTTTTTCAAGACAGGGTTTCTCTGTGTGACCCTGGCTGTCCTGAAACTCACTCTATAGACCAGGCTGACTCAGAGATCCACCTGCCTCTGCCTTCTGAGTGCTGGTTTTAGAGATGTGCGCCACCACCCCCCCAGCGGTTTCTTAATGATTTAAGGACTAAAGTTTGTATTACTGGAAGAAGTAGACTTAGGAAATTGATTCTACAGGGACTTTGAAAAACTAAGGGAAGAAGTAATGGATAATATTATTCAAGATATAGTCTACAAACTACTTGTTACAAGTTCATAATAAGGTTAAGTACAAAACCAATCATTTAGAAACTTTTACTGCAAGCAGATAAAATTTTGTGTCTGTGAACCCAATAAATATCATTAGTTTGGTTTTTAAATTTATTTTTCTAATTGCACTATTTTACAAAACTGTCAATATGTGACCTATTGGCCATTTTTAACTTTGCCACAGGAAGCGCTTGAGAAATTCTGATATAAAAACCAGAATGCTTTACAAAAATTAATCAAAACTGAAGATGATATAAATGAGAAACTTAACTTTGGATAGTCTCGCCATAACTTAGAGAAAAAAAAAAGAGGATATGAGACTTAAAAAGAAGCTTCACTATTTCGGAATCAGATGGAAGAGGTTAAACCTGCAAAGAAAATGATCACCAAGGCACATGGAGAAAAATTATGAAAGTCTAACGATAAAGTAAGCAGCAAAGTGCTTTGAGGAAAAGACCTACAATGCCAAAGGCTACCGGCATCAAAAGGCAAGTATTGAAAACCGTCCACTCGACTTGCCAACACAGACGAGCTGTGACCATTAGAGAGCAGTTCCCAAGGGACGATGGCATGCAAGTCAAATAGGACCAGGAGAATGGGATTGACAAGGAGGCAGAGAACACTCCATTTAATGAGCAGGCAGTGAGAAAGGTGTGCAGAGTGTGGTGGCAGGTTCTGAGAAATCGTGGAACTTTCGCAGAGGTTTGAACTAGAAGAAACATGAACGTATGTACATGACAGTGGGGAGGGTCGAGCCTACAGAACAGAGCTAGTTGTATTCTAATTTCTATGTCAGAATAAAAACACTATGCTAACGCTAAGATTGTCTTTAAAGTCTTACCGGACATAAAAACCATGTTCCTAGTCAGTCTCCTCCAGTTTTGACTTTTCAGATCTTTTCAGTCTGTTCATTCACCCAAGTCAACAAAACTGATCTAAGACTACGGCTCTGGAATCAAAGAGATCTATCTGAACTCAAACATGGACCCTGCCCCTAGTAGTTGTGGAACCCAGATGGAACTCCGTGAGCTTTCTCTACTCTGTAAAACGGCCATCGTTCCGTGCTCATCCATCAGCGCTTCTGCGAAAACTGGATGAGCTCGTGCGTGGGACACTGACCACTAGTGTGCAATTCACCAACAGCAACAACTAGATATCAGAACCTGCGTGGGCAATGAAGAAACCCCCGTCCTTCCTAAAGTCACGACGCTGTCTGCTCGGCAGCACCAATTCCCCATCAAAAACCGCTATCTGGCTTTTTAGCGTCAGCCTGCTGAGTAAGAACCATTTCTGTAGGGTTAGCTGGGCAGTAAACTCTCCAAGCAGCCGAGGCCATGTCGAGCGCGGCCACAGCGGAGCTGCCAGTCTCGCTCGGCAAGGCCCAGGGACTCGCTCTCCGGTGCCGCTGCCCGAGGAAGCAGACGAAGGACGAATAGTAAGAGGAAAATTCGGAATATTGTGCAAAGAGCGTCGGAGCGGCCGGGCTCGCCGTCGCCCGCGGGCTCCCGGGTCACGCCCACCTGCACACGCCGCACCGCCCTCGGGCGCCTCAGCCTCGCCGCTGCCCGCGCTTTCCTCACCTTTCTCGAGGAAGTTGGTCACCACCAGCATTCCCGGCGCCGCCACGTCAGGCCGGGCCAGTGGACCCGGCGTCCCCGAGCGAGACGAAGCAGCAGACAGCGAAGGCGACGTGCCCTCGGCGCCCTCCTTCTGCCGCTTTCGGTTCTTCTTGGAAGACATGACCGCAGGCTGTCGGTAACAAACCCGAGCCAAAGCCGGCTCAACGTGCGCGGCTCGGGGAGAAAACTTCCGGGTCAGAGGTCAGCGGCTCGGCGCGCTCGTCCGTAATGCTCCACGTAGAGCGCAGCCCGCGAGTCTGAGGCGGTGAGAGAGGGGCTCTCGTGACGCTTTCGTAAAGGACGACGGGCGTGGAACGGGAACCTTCGCTGACGCTATGAACCCCTGAGAAGCGGACTGCGGATGCTCCGCCGCTTTGCCGAGACCCGAAGCAAGTGTCGGCTGGCTTAAAGTAGCCAAAAAAACTCACGAAAATTTCTCCCCTATGTCCGGAGCCACCGAAGACACTCCACGGCCGAGTCCGCCGAGCTCTGTCCGCCGAAGGAGAAGCCCGGCTCAGTCTCGGCCGGTGGCGACACTTTTCTAGAGTTTACGGTCAGCCCTCCTCCCGGCGAGAGGGGCGGAGCGAGCGCCGGAAGACGCCGCGGCGAGATGGGGCGGGGCGATCGCCGGAAGAAGAGGGGAGGCTGTGCCGGACGACGAAGAGGGGGCGGGAGGGGGCGGGGCGTTTCGCGGACAGACTGCGGGGGAGAGCCAGGAGGCGTGGGCGGGACGATGAGAGGTTAGCGTGGCTCGGCGAGATGGGCGTGGGCGGGACGAAGCGGGCGTGGGCGGGGCGGGCGGGGCTGAGGCGTACGTCACGAGCGTCGGACGGGTTAGGCGCAGCAATGAGGTGGCTGCAGGGAGCCGGCTGCTGGCGGTCGCCGCTGCTCCGCGCCGGCTTAGCTTGGCTCCGAGCAGGGGCGCGCGCAGCTTCAGGCAACCCGCGAGTCGAGGGCGAGCTGCAAGGCGAGCTGGACAGATTTGGGGGCGTCTCGGTGCATCTGGCGCGGCACCGCGCGCTGCATGGGGTGGACGCTGCCGCCTTCCGGAGGCTCTTGCAGGGCAAGTGCGGGTCTCGGGCCCCGGAAACTAGGGCGGAGCGTGCGGGCTCTGAAGTGAATGCTGAAAGGACACCCCGCGGTCCTCTAGCTGTGACCTGGAAGTTCCCTCAGCCACGTCCGGGTCTAAACCCTGGGTCCTCGTCCTTGCGATTGTCGCTGGTTCGCTGCACCCACACTTTTAACTCTCAGTAAATGCTGATAAGCTCACTGTTTAATACCTTGCATCCTTAGTTTTGCTGGCACTTAGATTCTGTCACGGTCTTTGCTAGGCAAAACCGTCTCCCAGTCGGGGTAGATAGGAGCTGACAGGTCAAGAACCAGTGCTTGTTTCTACCCGCAGAGCTTTGCCGTTTCCGATAGGAACATATGATGAGCCCAAGTAGCTGAAAGGAAGCTTGAGTGATGGAGCCCTAACTTTGGGATAAGTGTGGTTTATTCGAGCACTCTGTTTTTCTTTTTTTAATATTTATTTATTATGTATACAACATTCTGCCTTCATGTATGCCTGCAGGCCAGAAGAGGGCGCCAGATCTCATTACAGATGGTCGTGAGCCACCATATGGTTGCTGGGAATTGAACTCAGGTCCTTTGGAAGAACAGTCAATGCTGTTAACCACTGAGCCATCTCTCCAGCCCCGAGCAGTCTGTTTTTCAAACTGAAAACACAATATGGAAGTTCGGCTATGGAAAGGTTTTTTTTGCACACAGCCAGGCAACCACAGATGAACCTTACCCTGTGAGCAGCATGGCAAGTGAGCATCTCTAATGCTGTGTCACCTTCCTCGTCAAACCAGTCTGCTTCACATCATCTTCTCTCCTGCTAGTAAGTGCTGAGAAGCCCCAGTAGGAGAATCAGATCCATGCATCCGCTGGATTTGTAGTGCCGGTGACCAGTGCTAACAAGCACCACTCCAGAAAGTGGGCTGGATTTGGAAACATGTCCAGTGTTTAAGTCCCAGATTGTTCCACGAGCTTTCCCAGGCACTAATCAGATGACCGCTGGAAAGACTTCTTAGTGAATAACGCTAGCCAGCCCTAGTTACTGGGTACGGATGATCAAAAGACACCCTGACTGAAATCCCTCAGCTATGAAGTACAATTTTTCTGCATTTCTTTAATAAAACATTTCACTATAATTATCGTTTTAAGACTCTAACAAATAGGAGTTCATTTCATCTTCATAACCTGAAGCGTACATGCTCATCCCAGTTGATGACGGCGCCAAGGCACGGAGGCAGTGTGTACCTTCCCCTGGCTCTGGGTCTATGTTTTCTCCACGCTGCTCTATGAGTTACTTGTAGTTTGTTGTGATGGAGTCATACAGAGCTAACCGGCAGTGCCTGTAAAGAAGAACTAATCAGAGAAGAAAGCCCAATAGGATGCCTGTCTCTTGGAGGAGACTCAGCATTGTGTTAGTGATGGCTGCTAAAGCATGTTTGCACGAGAAGGTCGCTATTCCATCACTGCTGTTTTGTTACGGACAGCTCAGATGTTAGGATTATAGTGTGCTATAACCCTATATATTATAGCCCTACGTAGACTATTCCTTGGCAGAGGAGTTTTGAGGCAGGTATATGTTATCGGTAGCTCAAACTGCCTATGCTCTGATGACCCTCCTACCTCTGCTTCCAGAGCACCAGGATTACAGAAGTAATTATCATGCCTGGCATCGCATACGATTTGCAGTGGTGGTGAAATAGCCCTGCTTCTGCTTCGAGGATTGCAAGTTCATGACATTTTAACTAGAAATAGAAAGCTAGCACGCAGGTTAGGTGGTGTGCAATACATTCTAGCGAGCCACACAGACAGAATGTGTTTTCCAGTTCACGCAATAGTAACACCTGCGGAGTGGTTAAGAAAGACTTGTTGGAGAAGTCATACAGGAGCTGGGCTGCCAGGAACAGGTACAAGATGCGGAGATGCAGGGAGGAGCCACGCCTCTTAGAGGGGGAAAGAAAGGAAGGACAGCATTCTTGACAGGACGTGGTCTGAGATTTCCAAGTCTGCTGTGAGGAATGAGCATGAACAGGCCTCTGAACAAAGCTCCGTGGGCACTGGGTTCAGTTTTGAGATGGTTTGAGGTAACAAGTGGAGAGAAAAAGTTAAGACTTAAGCGAGGCCAGAACTGGGCAGCCTCATATTTTAGTTGAAGCAGTGGTAACACAGATGGTCCAAGGTGAAGTTTAAAGGGAAAATCAAAAGCCACAGCTTTAGAAGGTAGCCTTTTCATTTGGTTGGAAGGATTGCCTGGGAAGGAGCACGGGGTGGGGGGGTGGAGAAGTGGGGGACACGACTGTATGGTAGAAATGTTCTCAATGGAGATGTTGGTTATGGTATCTGCAGAGGTCAGAATTCTTCAAATGCACCTTGCTCTTTGTCATTATACCTCAACTAAAAAGGATTCAGTTAGAGAAAACAAGGTAGAAGAATCTGAATCTGATTCTATAGCTACAGTTCATGCTGGATCAAATCAAGAAGTCTGTTTAAGGACCAACAACTTGTCACACTGTTAGGAAAATGGACCTCCAGAGAGGGTGAGCCCATGGTCCTTAGCAGGGAGGAGCTTGCATAAGCAAGGCCAAGGAAGAGAAGAGAAAGGCAGGTGACCAGGAAATGGATAATGACATACCTGGGAACAAGTAGAGAGGGTGGGATGAAGGGTGGGGGAGTGGTCAGTGATTGAGAGGCTTTGCTGAGGTCTCAGCTGTGACGTGGGATTTCCCCACCAACAAGTTACCTGTCTTTCAAGGTCTGAGCTCTTGGGTGACGTTAAGCATCTGAGACACCTAAGGCTCAAGTAAGTGAGGCCCTCCCCGCCGCTACTCCTGGCTTAATCCCACAGGAAAATAAAAAAAAATTTAAAGATTTCTAAGATAGAAAACCTATCTATATTCAGAATGGTGTTTATAATAAAGAGAGTAAAAGTTAGCTGGGTAGAATGTAGGATACATGAGGGAAGCTGCTGCTGTTGAGAAATCCACTTCCACTGTAGGAATTGTATGGATAGACTGCTTACTATGTAACGTATTATAAAGGGCATAATATAAGCTATAGACATTATGTGAAAGTCAAAAATCACAAGAAAAAGAACTTAAAAGCTTCTTCAGGCTAGTAATAGGGAATTCTGACTTTTTTTTTACTTCTATTTTTAACCACCTTGCAGTTTGTAAACCAAAAAGGTTTACAGGAAGGGTTAAAAAATTCATTATCATTATGAATGTTAAAATTAAGGGCATTGAAAGAAACAGAATGGGCTGGAGATGTGGCTCAGTGGTGGCATGCCCTGTCGCACATGCAGAACCCCAGCTTTGATCCCCAACACTGGGAAGAAGAAACTAGGAAAGCATCAAGCCCGTATTTATTTGAAGTCAGTTCCTTTGTCCACTCTATGATGACTGAACGCCTGTTGTGTGCTGACCTGTACTTAGGAGGTATGGTTATAAACACCAGCACGGTGATGGGCGAAGAAGAATCGCATAACTGGGCTGTAGTAATGCAGAGAGACATGACTGCTCATGTCCCAGAAAAGATTTACAGATTGTCTTCCTCCCTCTCCGTTCTAGCTGCCGTCCAACGGTGGCGATCTGAAGGAAGGGTAGCTGCATGGCTGCACGTCCCCATCCTGCAGAGCCACCTCATCGCCCCTGCCGCTTCCCTGGGCTTTCACTTCCACCACGCAGAATCCGATTCCTCCACGCTGACCCTCTGGCTGGGAGAAGGACCCAGCAGACTGCCAGGATACGCTACACACCAAGTAGGGGTTGCAGGTCAGTTTCAGAGCCTCGCCGACCAGAAATACCTTTTCATAGGTTTACCATGTCTTCTGGCAGCTTAGCTGCGAGTTTGTCTGTGGATGCTGGTTCAGTGAGCACTGTGTGACTGTGGCATCGTGCTTTTAAAACAATAAAGGCTGTCTGTCCTGTGAGTCACAGGGTGGCACACAGAACGAGGGGAGGAGCGGGCTTCCCAAAGGCCACAGTTAGCATGCTCCATACAGATGACTGAATGCCACTTCTCAGGGGTGGCAGTGAATTGGGATAAGGAAATAAAGCATATGTCACCCCAAATAAACAATGATATTCTCCAGAAAGTAACTTTTTTTGTGTGATTCAAGTGTATTTCAGTAGAACATACGTGTCATAGTAAATTTGGAGCATCTTCAAGGAGGCAAGAATAAGTTTTAAAAGATAAAATTGAGGGAATTGAACTCGGGTTCTGGAAGAGCAAGGAGTGCTCTTAACCTCTGAGCCATCTCTCCAGCCCTTGGCCTCCTTTTCAATTACACATTTTTTTGAGACAAGGTCTGTGTTACCCTGGCTGGCTTGAAACTCGCTATGTCTGTCAGGCTAGCCTCCATCCCACAGCATCCTCCTGCCTATGTTTCCAGGGTGTTGGGATTGAAGGCGTGTGCCACCACACCCAGCCAGTTGTTTTTATGTGTATGAGTGTTTTACAGTATGCATGTAAGCACACCACATGCATGTCTGAAGCTGGCAGAGGACAGAAGAGGGTGTCAGATCATATGGAACTAGAGTTCCTGGCAGTTGTGAGTCCCCATGTGGGTTCTGGGAACTAACCTTAGGTCCTTTGCAAGAACAACAGTAATCTCACAATTGACCCTTCTCTTCAGCCCTCAGATTTATTTTTGTGTATGAATGTTTTGTTTAACAGTGCCTGAACCCTGCTTTGCAAATCTTTAAACCCAAAATCACAATCTCCCAGGTCTTCCTTGCATTATATGTTTGTAGTACATGAGATATTCTTTCAGCCAGGATGCTGGGCTCAGTGTCCTTGGGTTCTTTGAGACACGGGCGTGCTCAGAACACACACACACACACACACACACACACACACTCAGAGCCATCTGCTCTGTCTTCCTAGTGGATATGACCTACCTTTCCCATGCTCTGACTGGAAGGTGGGGAGCAGGGTGACAGCAAGAAGCCAGATTTCCCTACCCGGGATAGCCAGAGAAACAGGGCAGGGGTTAGGTCTGTCTTCTCACATATGCATGGTGTCTTGGCCATGGTATCACTTTATGGGCCTCTCTGGAGGTAGGCACAGTCAAGACAGCTGTCAACTGGAACTTGGCCCATGTACCATCCTGGCTTAGCAGCTGCTCCCTCCTAACCCACTGCTTCTCTCTAGGAGCCAAGTAGAGATGTATTGTAGCATCATGGCCAGAGTCTCATACCCTGGGGGGAAAAAGATAAAATTGAGACTATTAGAGCAGGTACTTAAAACAGTAATTCCTGCACACAGACAGTAAGGATAATGGTGGCATCAGTCAAAGACTGAGCGTGTCCACATGGAGCGCTCTTTGCGCTGGCTTCAGCCAGCTCTGGTTCCTGCAGTCCTTTGTAGTCGTTACTATCAGGCATTCATACTAAGAACTTTTCTGCCTAATCTCCCAGCTTTATTTCCTTTTGTTAGGATTGTCACAAGGAACCCCATTTTGATTATGACAAAGTTCATGGTTGTTTCACACATCCTAATATTAAATATACACTAAATGTGTAAAGTTATGCAGGATAACTTCTAGGTAGAGCTTGAGGCCAGGCAGTTGTTTGACTGTTACATCCTAACACTTTGACATTGTTTTTGTGCCGAATGGTAGTGGTTTGAGAGAACAATATAACTAGTGTAGAGTCTTGAACTCCCCACTGGCTTCAGAACAGCAAAGTCTCATTGCCAACAGCATTGAAATCGCCTAGAGGGTTTGCCAAAATGAGCGGCTACCTCCATCCCCAAGATCCTGACTCCTGCTGATTTCTCTGCGCCGGCTGTTGTTGCTGCAGCTCTCAGGACCATCCTTTGTGACCATGATTAAGGGAATTCTTAGGTTTCCAGAAAAAAAATAGAAAGGAATTCTTAAATAAATGAAAGAACAATGCAGGTTAATGATTACCTTAGTAATCTGGGTTTTGCATGTAATCTGTATGTGGTCTTAGGCTGGTTTGCATATCAAAAGTATTGTAAGTGAGCTGGTGAGAATGTCCAGTACTATATACTCTAGCTGTAGCCTTCTTCCCCTGCAGCAAGTAGACATTCAGAAACTTTCCGTGGGCTCTACCTCAGAGGATTCTACCCAGTCATTTGGTGATAGGCTGATGCTTCCTTGGAAGTCATGCAGAGCCGTGTGTGTGTGTGTGTGTGTGTGTGTGTGTGTGTATGTGTGTGTGTAGGCCACCTTGGGTGCCATCTGCCTTGTGTTTTATAACCAAGAACAACTGATTTGGCTAGGCTGGTGAGGTCGCAAGCCAAGAGGATCTTCCACCTTCTAGCACTGGGTCTACAGATGCACTGTGCCTGAAGCTAAGGATCTGGACCCAGCTCCCTGTACTTGCATTGGAAGCATTTTGCTGACTTCAGGAAAGCTCTCAAATTTCCTATCTAAGATAGGGACCTCCTCCATGCCTATTCCACCAGTCTATGACACTTTATCCAGATCTGTTTCTCTTTATACCATCCAATGCAACCCAAAGTTATATATGTACTTACTATCCTCAACAATATGCAAACTTCCTGAAGCCAGACATTTTGTTCACCATTGTTTCTTCAAGTTAATACAGAGCCACGTACAAAGTAGTATACCATGAATGATGGATAGATGGATGGGTGGGTGGGTGGGTGGGTGTAAGGATGATGAATGGTGGATGGATGGAAGGATAGATAGATTGATGGATGAGTGGATGGATAGATGGGTGGGTGAGTGGATGGATAGGTAGGTGGGTGGATGGATAGGTAAGTGGGTGGATGTTAGCCTCCGCACTTTCTGTGGATACCCAGGCCTAATCCAGGAGCGCGCTTTCCTGAACCAGGGCCACGAGAATGGACGATTGTCCTAAGGGTTTAAACAGACAAACACAAGAGACCTGCTCGCTTGCCAAAGAGCAAAAAAGCCCTTTATTAAACTCAAGTCGGATATTTATACCAGGAGGCAAGAGGGTTCAAAAGGGCATGGCCCCCTCCCATCAGGAGCAGTAGAATAGATTGATACATTCCCAGCGCCTCAGGCAGAATCAGCTACAGGGGGAGGGGGGGAGGCAGGCGTGGGAGGCGTGGGAGGCGTGTAGGGCCCCCGCAGCTGCAACCTTGTTTACAGGTGGAATTACCATAACAAAGACAGCCAAGTTCTTTCTAAGCTACCCTCAAGCCAGTGCTAGTGCAGAATCTCCAGGGGCCAGAGGTCAAACAGCCCTGGGAAATGCCAAGAAAGAAAAGGGAAAAAGACCTCGGTACCTACAGGTGGATGGATGGGTGGGTGTAAGGGTGGGTGGGTGGATGGATGGGTAGGTGGGTGGGTGGGTGTAAGGATGAATAATGGATGGTGGGTGTAAGGATGATGGATGGTGGATGGATGGATGGAAGGATAGATAGATAGAGGGATGATGGATGAGTGGATGGATAGATGGGTGGGTGGGTGGGTGATGGATGAGTGGATGGATAGATGGGTGGGTGGGTGTAAGGATGAATAATGGATGGTCGATTGATGGATGAGTAGATGAGTGAATGGCTGGATGGATAGATGGGTGGGTAGGTATAAGGATGCTGGATGGATGGATGGATGGATGGATGGATGGATGGATGGATGGATGATGACATCGTTAAGTACAGAACAGTTGCTGTCCATAAGAGTGCCCACTTGAAATGAAGCGTGACTATTAAGCCCAGCTCTCCCACAGATGGCTGTGTGAACTTGGTCTCTTCTTAGGACACTCATGTGACTGTATGACAGATGCCTGAGCTACTGCACAATGTCTATCTAATGTTCTAGAAAGGAATTTCTGTTTAATCCCAGTCTTGTGTTGCTTTAAGCTTTGTCCTGTGACCAGCAGGGGCCGCTCCAATTGTGCTTAATATCTTCTCACTCTATATTTATGATGTTAGTGAACACATTAAAGAAAAGAGATGCTAGGGAATCACAAAATCTTCAGATCTAAAAATAGGTTTCTTGGCATTCTAACCCTTGAGAAATCCAATTAGACTTGCATCTTACGACCCCTCCCTCACTGGAGTTAATTACAATTACTGGTGTCCTTTCCTGCCTCCAAGTACCAAGTACAGTGTTTCATTTCAGGTATTTTTTTTAACGTTGAATTTTTAAAATAAATTTTATTCATAGCATGTGTGTGTTTTCATGTCTGCCATGTGTGAGCAGATACCCTTAGAGACCAGGGAAGGGCATCAGATCCCGGGAACCGGAGTTACAAGTAGTTGTAAGGCATCTGAAATGAGTGCTGCGAACTGAACTCGGGGCCTCTGCAAGGACGGTATAGGTTCTTAACCTCTGAGCATCTCTCTGGCGCTTAGTTACAAACAAGCTTGCTCCTTCACAAGCGTGGCCTCTCTGACAGTCTGTGTAGCTTACCTTCAGTTTGTCTCCCCTCCACACACACAGCAGACTGTGAGGTCAGGGTCAGGAGGTGTTCCGTGTTTACCACTGTATCCCCAGCACCTGGTAAAATGCCTCCTGCATAACAGGAGCTCAGTTAATGCACAAAGGACTTCTGTCTGTGACTCAATGAATGTTGAAAGAATGGGTAAGTATATAGAAAATGCCTTCACATATGGATATGGTTAACTTAGCCCATGTCAAGAAATCTAGTACAGATCATTAAAGTGTTATTTATGGTTTTGACCCAGGATTTCCCAAATAAAAAATACTAAAAACAGGGGCTGGAGAGATGGCTCAGCAGTTAAAAGCGCTTGGTGCTCCTCCAGAGGATCTGAGTTCGATTCCTGACACATACAGGGTAACTCACAATACTCTGTAACTCCAGTCCTAGGGTATCCACCGCCCTCTCTGGCCTCCTTAGGTACTGCATGCACATGGTACAGACATACATGCAGGCAAAACACCCATACAAATAAAATAAAAAGGGAAGAAGTATTTAAATACTAAAGAAATATTTGGTTTGGGTCCTAACATCTAGTAAAGTCCACAGTGTACTGAGAAGTGTGCATGAGGAATGGGTGAATGAAAGGGCTAGATTGGAACTTAGAGCACACAGAGAGAGCAAAGCTTTCCATGTATGAGTGTGCTAGAAAATATATGCGCACACAGTAAGGAAACGGAACTGGCCTCAGACAGGTCTTGATGAATATCAAGATAGTCGGGATCTCTCTCAGGAAGCAGAGGCCTGCACTGTGCTTCAGGAGTAAGAATTAGAGCAAGAAGTACAGTTGTGTCTTCAGTGCTCTGAGTCCTGAGGGATGAATGCTTGTGTCAGGTTAGAGACCCAGCCCCCAGGTGGTGCATGAATAGGTGAGGCCTGCACAGATGGCTAGGTCCCGTGGGCAGAACTTCAGCAAGGCATTAGAGCCCCGTCCCCCTGTGGGGGCTCTCTATGCGGAGCAGCCCTTCCGAGACACTACATGTATCGGCATTTTGATCCTGGACTTCTTAGCTTCTAGATTTGTGAGGCAGAGAAAGTTCTAAACAATCAATAGATGGTGTCTCACAACCGTTTGAACACCAAAGAAAATTATTAAAGTATGAAAAAGATGTTCATGAGACATAGACATTCTATAGTAAAAGTTATGCAGATGATTCTAGTACAAGTTTAACATAGGCTGTAACTACTCTGGGAATTCCAAATTGTTGAGGGCAGGAAGGAAAGAAAACAAAAAGGGAGAAAGGAGGAGAGAAGAGAAAAAGAAAGAAAACTGGTCAACTGAGCAATGCTCTCCTTAGCGGAGAAGTGTTTTACAGTCTTCTTGGTTGAGGTATCTGGACCTTCAAATATGGGTGGGAGTCTAATGACCACAAGTGACTATGGGAGGAGTTGAAGGTGAATGGAATTAATGTTTTGCAATTATTTTTCCCCCAAAGGTGCTGTGTTTGATGATAGCACCAGAAAAGTGCTGGTTGTACAAGATCGAAATAAAGTAAGTTGTTCCTGCCTTGTAGATTGCTTTCTAGATATTCTCCCTAGGGAAAAAGATCATGTAGAAGAAATGTTGAGCTGGCTAAAGGAATGCTGAAAGATACTTTAATAGTTATTTGTGAGCAGTTATGGAACACTTAGATTGTCCCGCGCTACCGTCTCGCCCGCAAGAACGACGCGGGACACTTAGGATTCTTCTGCAGTAAAGCTTTATGCGTCTTGAGAGGGAGAGCATAAGCTTACATGGGGGAGACCCCGAATGAGGGGAACCCAGCCCTTATAAAGGAAACAGTCCTCGCTTCTGACGAGTCACTCTTGGATTGGTCCACTGCCCATTATCCCAGATGATGCCTTGGGAGTAGGCAGGGACGCAGCGGTAGAGAGTTACAAGCACGTGCGCTGGGATTAAAGGCGTGCGCTACATCACCTTGAACTCACAGAGATCTGCCTGTCTCTGCCTCCCAGGCATTGGGACCAAAGGCGTATACTACCACGCCTTGAGGTCACAGAGGTCAATCTGCCTCTGCCGCCCAGGCATCAGGACTAAAGGCGTGTACCGCCACACCTTGGGGTCACAGAGGTCAATCTCTACCTTTGTTCCTAGAAGCAATGGAGAATGTGGTCCGGCCCTCCACATTAGATATTTAAATCGAGTCGAGATAGAGGCCTGTAACTGCCAGTGAGATCCTCAGTGTCATGCTTACACATGACTATAGGATATCATAGCTGACAGTGTTTAACTGGGAAGACCCATTACTGAGGGAGCATCCTGAGCATTGCCAGGCGCTCTGCCCCCAGTATGGCGAGGACAGAGATTGGGGACATGCCATCCTGACAGCCCTGCAGATCAATGTCTAGACAGTTGTAGAATGGATTATTTGCCGTAAGAGCCTCCAGAGATGCTTCAGAGGATGTGACATTTCAAACTCAGACTGGTAGAATTTCTTACTCGGTACACGATCCAGGCTTTCCATCCTTCTGTGTCCAGCTCTGGCCTGACATGAACTTATGAAGCATGCTATGCCTCACTTTGCTAGCACAGAGATCTCCCACATCTGCAAGGATACATTGTCTTTTGGGTCACACTTTGAAATGATTCTGGAAGCTTTGCTTTTCTGGAAACTCATATCTGTAATAAGAATGAACGATGCAATAGGGCACTTAAGAACTTGGTATTATTACAACATTGGCTGCCCATACACCGTCATCCTGTCCTCACAGCAAAGACTGTCAGTGTCTACGATTTGCATTTCAAACCTAAACCCATGTCTGGCTCCCAGGGTCCCACACATGGGTCCTACCACGTCTGTCAAATCACATTCCCTGCTCTCTAGTCATTACCATTAAATGGATATATTTATGTCCAACCCAAACATAAACCTTACTAAAGGCTAGGTCCAGTACTACCTTAGGAACTGCGTAAGTTTATGTTGGTGGTAGAAAGTGTTGTTTGGGCCAGAGATGTGACTTTAAGTCTCATAAGTTACTTAGAATAATTTCAGATAGCATTTCTGAGAAATTACAATGCTGTAAGTATATATAATAAGGAAAATGTTTAATTTTGTCCAGCAGTATTTAAGGAAGCATCAGAAAGTGTGAAGTTAATGCTCTCGCTGGGCTGGCTGTGGCTCAGAGGCAGCACTGGCCCCAACTTGATTCCCAGCATCACTGACATCAATGCCAAGCGTGAAAGCATTTCTTTTTTTTGATTATTTATTTAACTTTAATTTATGTGCATTGGTGTGAAGGTGTCAGAGTCCCTGGAATTGGAATTACAGACAATTGTGAACTGCCACGTGGGTGCTGGGAATTGAACTTGGGTCCTCTGGAAGAGCAGCCGGTGCTCTTACCCACTGAGCCAACTCTCCAGCCCATGAAAACATTTCTAATTGTGTTCTCTTAATCTTTGATGCTTCTAGTAGCCTGGACTCCCCCTTTGACCTTTATGGACTGTTGCTGGTCTCTCAGGTCAAATCCCACCGCCAGCATTCCTGACCACAGTGATGGTTTCTGCGTGGCATCCAATGTGACAGCCACTGGTTGAACTCTGCCTTCACACAGACAATTCTAATTTCTCAGTTTATTTTTTCTATCCTTTAAATTTTTAAAAAATTATTTTTAATTTTTATTTATGGGTTCTCTCTCTCTCTCTCTCTCTCTTTTCTTCCCTCCCTCCCTCCCTCCGTGTGTGTGTGTGCGTGTGTGTGCCACATGGATGAGGGCGCCTGAAGAGGTCAAAGGTCAAAGAAGGCATCAGATTCCCACAAGCCAGAGATAGAGGTGATTGTGAGTCTCACAGAAACACACTTCCAGGAAGCCAGAGGGCACAGCGTACAGTGGAAGGTCCACAAAGGTTTTACGTATGAAGAGTATGAAATCTGCTGGTTTATGAGGTCACTTCATTCTTGAGATTTATTGTATGATGAACACTTACAGCAGAATTCTACAAGGAGACAAATCATGTCAGCCTTGAGTAAACTGTCTGGTGCCAGCTCATAATTATCTCACTCTGTCCTTATTGCTTCTCGAGAGCAGGTACCTCCTTAGCATCCTCCCACCAAAAAAAAAAAAAAAAAATTAGAAAAACACAAAGAAATGATAGTCAAGAAACCAAAGTAACTTTATTCACACTACTCATAAAAAGCAATAACATTTTACATAAAACTATCAACACGCAGAAGTCTTGAGTAATCTCTGAACAGAAACAGATACAGTAAATGCATGTAAAAGTCTAGAGTAGCAAACCTTGGTGGTTACATTTATTCTGTACTCTACTTATAGCAGCATCTGTAAGATCCTATTGTTCATATTCAACTAGCAGCCAAGTTCTGTAAAGTACACAAATCAATAGATATTTCCCTCCAAAGGTTCAGTAATACAAGGTTATCACATTAGCTGAATAACACCACTTCTGCTTCCTGAAGAGTAAGAGGAAAAGAGTTCATCAACCGCCATCATCCTCAGACGAGAAAAAATGCAGCAGTAAGAAAGCTGGGGAAATGGGGTAAAATAGACAAGGTTTTACCACCGTAACCAGCTGCGGGGGGACTAGGGTAGAAGCCGGCAGAGAGAGGCAGGAGAGAATGAGAGCGAATCATGTCATGAGCTATTTGTTTACTTTGTACTGCAGTTGAAAAATATGTGGAAGTTTCCAGGAGGCCTGTCAGAGCCCGGAGAAGATATCGGTATGTATTTATATATTCCTGATATGATTGAAAATGTTCGGAAAATTTGTATGTTTTCTTTCCTGCTTTGTAGCTAAGAATAAGAGTTTAAATTTTCTAATTGGATCAGACCAAGTCAGAAAATTTTAGGCAGATTTCTTGAGTGCTGATGCACAGTGAGCGTGAGTTTTCTGGCACAAGTCAGCCCTAGGGGAGCGTTAACACCCTGTCCAGGGTGCTCTGGGGCCATCGGGGAAGGAGCAACTTGAGACGTTTGTCAATAAAGTTCATTATAAAGCTTTTTCAAATAGGGCTAAAATTATTATATTTGAATTCTTGACAACATTATGGACACATATGGGTAAATAATAATTTAAAAATGAACTTGAAATATAATAAAGCCAGCTAGAAGGAAATAGTGATACAATTCTCTTTTAAAAATTTTGACAACTATTTATGAATAATCTAAAACATAATAAAATACCTTATGAGGAATCTCAAGTGAGAAATGACGTATCTCCCCTCCCACCAAATCAGCTTATAGGGAGATAGGACGGAAGCTAAGGACTCAGTCACTGATCTACAAAGTATAGAATTAGGCTGTTCCTTAAACCATTAGGTTAAGTTCAGTATTATCCTGATCAACAAATAATATATTAGATATTAATATTATTTCTCAAAGATCTTTCCTTTAACATGCACATTCCTCATTTCTCTTTAACCAGCACTGTATGGAGCAGTCTCCTGCGTATGTTTACATTTGAGTGTATGTTCATGGAGTCTGAGTTTACACGTTACATAGATTCAAATGCCCTGTATGTATTTACATGGCCAGCTCCTAACAACCCATAAGCACGTTGATGACATTCAGATATGTGAAACAAACCTTGGTTTTAGATTCTCATTGACTGCTGAGTTCTCTTGCGGGCAGTCTATTGACATCGTGTACTCTGGGGATCTTGGCGTGATGGCACATGCCTATTTAGGCTAGTACTAAGGAGGTTGAGGCAGGAGGATGGTGTGTCAGGCCACCCTGTGCTACTTAGACCATGTCTTCAAAAATATCTGTATTTTGTAGGGGTGCCAAATACTGAGAGCCAAAGCCATTTTTCTGTAAGGCCACCTTCTTCATTTTCTCCCATTGCCTATGTGGTATGTTAGTGTGTGTGAACAAGGTAACTCAAGTCTAGCTTTCTCACCCTGCACAGAGGGGAAGCCGTCTGCTGCCCCATGTGCCTTTCCTTCCTGGGACCTGCCTTTTCAAATGAATTGAAGTGGGTTTTTTTTTCCTTTGAACTCCAGTAGATCCTAAGAATTTCAGACAGACTTAGATGTAAATGAAAAAACACATTTTCAAGTTAAGTATGTATAAATTCAGGTTTAAGTATAATTCCAGAGTCTTACCTTTAAGCCTAAATCATTTTAAATGTCCTACTAGTTTCTTTAAGTATTTGCGGTTAACAAAATAACTTATCTGAACTAAAACTAAAGCTGAAGGTGGTATTCACCGTAGCCTTGGAACTCTCTTCTACAGCCTGTTTCTACTGATCTCCAGGACAAAGTACAAGTACTCTAATGAAGAGGTCAGATTGTTTAGACCACCTGGAGATTAGATTCTTGGAACCTCTGTTTAGGAAAGCATGAACTGCCCTTTTGGAATGCTGCCATTCTGAACAGTTCAATATTTACTGTTTGTTAATTAGTCAGTTAAATACCAGTAAATAAATGCTAGTTCATTTGGGAACTCATTTGTTTGGAATCTTTCATTCTCTGATAATGGTAGGTAGGTAAAACATTGATATGCCAAGAGTTTTTTAAGAAATTGAATTGGGAAAATGCAAAACAAATCGAAGTCCTTAAGTATAGAGTCTAAAGGTGTCTTATACAGTTCAAAGGAACAAAATGCCTTCCTAAAATATAGTATTAACCATGGGTGAAAAACAAATTCTGCTTCAGCTAACCAGAGATGTTCAGCAGGGCCCAAGAGAGCTCAAAGAGACCCACATGCTGAAAGTTTCCCATCACTTAGACCATCTCAAGACATCTTTCATTACCTCCTACAAAACAGGAGAAATTGGAACCAGTCTGACAGTCAAACATGTACCTCTTCCGCAGCAAAAATGAGCTTCTAGATTCTTCACACACAGTAACTGTTATTTCAGCTGAGTTTAGAGTCTGTTAAAAATAATTGGAAAGAAACAACAGTTTATCCTGATAAATTTAAATTCACGTTGAAACTGAGGGGGAGGCTTCCATTTTGAAGTGTAAGGGGAGGATGTCCCACATCTCAGAAACAAAAGTACTGGCTTGCATTTTCTGGTTTCGGCTAGTTGGTGATTCAACTTAACTGATTCAAGTTAAACTACCCAAGCAGTGTCTATCCTGTCGCCACCATGCACTGTAGTGACTGCTAAGCAGGACTCCCATTCTCCTATTTACCCTGTCCTGTTTCTGTCATTTACAGACAGCTGGTCAGATTAGTGGTGCTAAGAAATGAGCAGGATCCCCAAGGTTATTTTCCAGAGCATTTAAAGAATACATACATACATACATACACACATGTATATATGTAAATATATGCATATTAAAGACTATATATATTTAAACAAGAGTTAGAAGCCACTATATAAACATTTAAGACTAGTGCCACAATTTTAATAATAAATTTAATAATGTATTGTATGCTGGATGAAAACTATTTTCTTACCAGAGACTTTGTGAGCCTAGAATGTTCTTTGATGCCACTGTTCCCTCCCTCTCATTATGTGGTACCAGGAACCGAACCCAGCATCTCACACATACCGAAGCAGGTATCTACATGGTGAGCTGTGTGCCTTGTCTTGGTGCTTTCAGTTATGAAATGCAGTTTCTGACCATGCTTAACCTATGGACAAATCTCAGTCATGGGGGAAGGTAGTATATAATTAAAGAATGGTGGGTAGATGTCTTGTGTTTTAGACTAAGTTATTGTTCCTGTGAGCCTTTCTAGGACTGTTTCTTAGAAACAAGAGCATGTCTTAGGGGCGGGTATGTGTCCAGGGGCAGGGAAGACAGTCTATGGTTTGTGTGCATAGGAACTATGTGCTTTTGATAGCTCTTCATTGCATCGACATTATCAGTAGAATTACTGGCAAGACAAACTTATATGCTACTTGGTGAACATCCAGCAAGGCATTAGAAGGTGTTATACAATCTATAATAATTCTAAAGAGTACCAGAAAAACAATTAGGGCAGGGAGCATCAGAACTAGTAAAGTCCATTCAGGCAGTCTTCCTGGGTGTCTAGATAAACTGGACATAAACCTATGTTAATGGCAATAAAAGTCCTGCCATGGAAATTTATATTCAATTAAAAATATTTACAAAATGTAAAAACCCTTGTTGTATTATAAAATTATGTGTATTTCTAGCCTTATGAAAATGTTTGTTTAAACATCTATTGCATTTTGGTGTTGAGGGGTTGAATCCCAAGTTCTCTGGAATCTGATCTCAAGAGAAAGCAGTTTCCAAATCAGGCAAGGCTCCACCGGCGACTAGGAGGGGGCATAACCATGGTGAAGGGCCTTGCCCTGTGGAGCAGTGGGCTTAGACCACAAACAAGTCAGAGTCAATTCACAGCTCACTCAAGTACACTCAGCACTACAGATTCCTGAAGGATTTAGCAGAAGGGTAACTGCCACTGTGTTTGCAAGTGTCTTCTTGCCTTTGGGAAACAGAGCAGGAAGAGGTTAAGAAGATGTGGTAACGCATGCATAGCCTCCAAGGAGGCCCTCAGTGTCTTAAAGGCGTCTTAAATACAAAGTACATCTCACAACATCAAGAAAGCAGTTTGAAGACAAAGTTTTGCTTTTAACCTTCCAGATTTTCACTGAAAACCTTTGACAGCATCTCTAGGAACGAAATCTCTGTTTGTTCCTCTCTTTCACGTAGGTGACACGGCAGTCCGAGAGGTGTTTGAAGAGACTGGGGTGAAGTCAGAATTCAGGTCTCTGCTGAGCATCCGGCAGCAGCACAGGCACCCTGGAGCCTTCGGGAAGTCAGACATGTACCTGATCTGCCGCCTGCAGCCGTGTTCCTTCACTATCAACTTCTGCCAGCAGGAATGCTTGACGTGTGAATGGATGGATCTAGAAAACCTGGCCAGGACTAAAAACACAACCCCCATCACCAGCCGGGTAGCTAGGCTATTGCTGTACGGACACAGGGAAGGGTTTGACAAAATTGACCTCAGCATGGAGGAACTCCCGGCAGTGTACACAGGCCTGTTCTACAAACTCTATCACAGGGAGCTGCCGGAGAGTTACACAGCCACAGCGGGGACAGATGAGTGAGCCAAAGGTGGACACGGTCTGCGGCTAATACCCGGCACCAGCTTTCTCACATACATGATTTCCATGATGGAAATTTGTAAATGCACATAGTTTTAAATCCTCTTTTCTAATCAAGAAAATAAGTGAAAAATATTGTGGCTCTAATCATCACTGGGTCACAACCAAAGCTATAAAAGGGAGAATTCTAAACTTTTTCCAAAAATTGTTGCTTTTCTTTACTGAGGTAACGGTTAAGTGTCTTACTGTTACATAATGAGTTTTTATCCAGGCGTCCAAACTTAGTTGCGTACATTCGTGTCTCTCGTTAACAGTTTCTAAAGTGAATCAGCTCTTAGCAGACATCGGGAGAAACAGTATGGCCTTCTGCCCAGGTCCCGTTTTGGATCCGAGTTTATACTGCCCAGTTCGTTTCAGTGCCACATACCAACCGGAGTATTTCCTTGACCGGTAAGTATTGTAGTTATTAGATTCCAGTCGTTCAAAAAAGAAACACTCTTCTGTAACGCACTTCTGAAAAAGAAGGACAGCAAGATAACCAAATGAGCAAGGCTATAGGTGAAGATGTGGCGGGACAGTAGGTCGGCACCTCCTGAACAGTAGTAGCCCAGGGACCACGCCAGCCCTAGGATCAGGCAGCTGGGTAGGAGCAGCCACATGGAGGGAAAGGACCAGACTGCCCCAGACTCAGAACTTCACACCTACTCAGGGACCCGCAGGAGGGTACCATGCTGTACAAGAACCACCCCAGGAGGCTACATGCTGACTGAGAACCACCCCAGGAGGGCCACATCCTGTACCTAGAATCACCGGAGGCAGGTCACATGCTGTACCTAGAACCACCCCAGGCGGGTCACATGTTGTACCTAGAACCACTCCAGGCGGGTCACATGCTGTACAAGAATCACAGGGAGGGAAGTTCCTCCAGGTTTATTTAGTATAACACAGACTGAGATAACTTTATAGAGAGATAGTCATACATACGCGTATAAGAAGGTTGGTAATATACATTTCTCTGACAGAGCTTGGAAGCAACAACAGCTCTAGAAGCAGCAAGCACACTAAGTCATGTATGATTCCACTTTCTAATAAAAAGATCAAGACTCCTTGGAGAAATAAGTCACTCTAGGTCACACTGGGTCGGGGGTTACATGTGAGTCTTGGTGCCCAAGAAGTAATGGAGTGCTCAAAATAAACACATTGAGAGGTATCAAGAGCACAGAGCCAAACGCAAGGGTTCTCAAACGTTTCAGCAACAAAATCAGTCTTTGGTTAAATACTTATCAAAATAATTGAAATAAAAAATAGAGAATAGACAAATGCTCTACATAAAGAAATTTCAAATAATTTATCTAAGTAACACTTCTCACCCTCAATGATATAAAGCAAAACCACCATATTTCACCCTGTAAGAGTGATTGTCTACATAGTGACACCTCCCCTAGGTGTGAACTGCTGCATGGTGACTTCCTACCCGCAACACACCATCCCCTAGGTGTGACCAGCTGCATGGTAATATCCTACCTGCAACACACCATCCCTTAGGTGTAAACTGCTGCACGGTGATATCCTACCTGCAACACACCATCCCCTAGGTGTGAACTGCTGCGTGGTGACTTCCTACCCGCAACACACCATCCCCTAGGTGTGACCAGCTGCATGGTGACTTCCTACCCGCAACACACCATCCCCTAGGTGTGACCAGCTGCATGGTGACTTCCTACCCGCAACACACCATCCCCTAGGTGTGACCAGCTGCATGGTGACTTCCTACCCGCAACACACCATCCCCTAGGTGTGACCAGCTGCATGGTGACTTCCTACCCGCAACACACCATCCCCTAGGTGTGACCAGCTGCATGGTGACTTCCTACCCGCAACACACCATCCCCTAGGTGTGACCAGCTGCATGGTGACTTCCTACCCACAACACACCATCCCCTAGGTGTGAACTGCATGGTGATATCCTACCTGCAACACACCATCCCCTAGGTGTGAACTGCATGGTGATATCCTACCTGCAACACACCATTTCCTAGGTGTGACCAGCTGCATGGTGACTTCCTACCCACAACACACCATCCCCTAGGTGTGAACTGCATGGTGATATCCTACCTGCAACACACTATCCCCTAGGTGTGAACTGCATGGTGATATCCTACCTGCAACACACCATCCCCTAGGTGTGACCAGCTGCATGGTGACTTCCTACCCACAACACACCATCCCCTAGGTGTGAACTGCATGGTGATATCCTACCTGCAACACACCATCCCCTAGGTGTGAACTGCATGGTGATATCCTACCTGCAACACACCATCCCCTAGGTGTGACCAGCTGCATGGTGACTTCCTGTCTGCAAAAAGCCCCCCCCAGGTGTGGATAGCTGCCTGATGACTTCCTACTTGCAACACACTATCTCCTATGTGTGAACGGCTGCATAGCGACACCCTTCCTGCAACAACCTCCCCTAGGTGTGAACTGCTGCATGGTGACTTCCTTATGATGCCCCATCCCTTAACAATGAACTCCTTCTTAGTGACTCCCTTTCCAAGGAAAGGAAAGACTAACTTCAGAGCGGAGACACCCACTCTCTCAGCACACCCACTCTCTCAGCCAGATGATGAAGTCTGTACTTCTGCGGTTGTCCTCTCAAACTTTTGGGACTCTGTCTAGCCACAAGAAAAACACCAGGAAATCCCAAACTGGAGGATCCTTAAATTGCCTGAATGTCAAAGTAGTGAAAAATAAGGAGAGTCTAAGAAATGGTCACTGTCTAGAGGAAACTCCAGAGACAGGATGACCAAAGCTGGCTCTGAATAGGATCTTCAGGGAAAAATTAAAGTTTTGTAAGTCAGTGTGGACTTTAGCTACTGGTATCACAGTGTGACAGGCAGCCAGCTGCCCTGGTGCGAGATACATAGTGGACTATCTTGCTGACTTTCCTGCAAACTTAAAACTGTTATAAAAGCAAATTGTATTTTTAAGAAAAGTTTACCCTGACGTGATCATTATACAGTATATAACTACACCAGACATGCACTGTCCCCCCTAAATGTGTAAAGCCACACGACAAAGTTAAAACACAAGTGATACAAAAAGACCAATCCTAGACCTGCTAATGTTACCAGGAAAGAACTCCTCTGCCTGGAGGGACATCTTAGTGGAGAAAGTATTGCTAGGCAAGTATGAGGACAAAAGTTGAGAAGTCCAGAACCTACATAAAAGCCAGGTGGAAGTGGTAGTCACCTGTAAGCCCAGCACAGGGAAGACAGATTCCCCAGAGCAAGCTGGCTAGCTACACTAGCAAACTCGCTCCAGATTCAGCAAGAAATCTTGTGCCTTCATTATTGTTTCTATTGCTGTGATAGCACACCATGACCAAAAGCAACTTTGGGAGAAAAGGGTTTATTTTAGCTTATAGTTCCACATCACAGTCCAGGACTGTGGGAGGTTGGGAGAGGACTCTAGAGGCAGGAACTGATGCAGAGGTCATGCGGGGGGGCTACTCACTAACTTTCTCCCATATGGATTTCTCAGTCTGCTTTATAAGAACACCAAGGACCACCAGCCCAGGGCCAGCACTGCCCACAGTAAGCTGGGCCCTTCCACATCAATCAACAATCAAGAAAACACACCATAATGGGTTAATCTGTGGGGGGGGGCATTTTCTCAACCAAGGTTCCCTCTTCCCAAATGACTAGAGTTTCTATCAAGTTGACATAAAAGTGCCCTGACACCCTGCCTTGGTACATAAGGTGGACAGTGATCAAGGAAGATACGAGATGTCAACCTTGGGCCTCTGTCTGCACGTGCACACACTTGCACCACCCACACCACCTCCATCACACGTACACATGCAGAAAATAATTTCTCCAGGGGCTGAATGTAATCATCCCTAAAGAGTATGAGCTACTTTCCCAGCTGCTGTCGCTGCCTGCACAAGATTAACACAAGATCAAGCCAGTCTGCATTCTACGCAGGAGGAAGGAGGGGCTTGCCAGCCTCCACCCCTGACAGTGATGACTTCTAGGGCAGAGAACCAGTTTTCCTAAAGGGTGTGACCCCTGATACTCCATTGTATGACCCACACCCAGGAGTGTATGAGCAGCACAAATTGAACTCAGTGGGTTTTTAAGAAATACAGTATAAAGTTGGGAGGGGTGGGAAGGTGGGGATAGATATTGGAGAGGTTAGGGGAAAGAATGGGGAACGAATATGATCAAAATATAAGGAATTCTCAAAGAATTAATAAAACTAGCATAGTAAGAGAGTAAACTGCAGCTAGATGGTGGTGCACACCTTTAGTACCAGCACTTGGGAGGCAGAGGCAGGCAGATGTCTGAGTTCGAGGCCAGCCTGATCTACATGACTTAGTTCCAGGACAGCCAGGACTGTTACACAGAGAAACTCTGTCTCGAAATAATCAGAGAGAGAGTGAGAGAGAGAGAGAGAGAGAGAGAGAGAGAGAGAGAGAGAGCAAACTGCTACTTGGTGGCACCCTTCCTATAAAATCCATGTGGAATTTTGATTTAGTATATCTGTTATGGTATCCATGCCCACCACATAGTAAGTGGTCAATAAACATCTCCTAAATTAATGAGCAAATAAAATATTTTAGATAGGTCAAAGCTACACTGATGTTGCAGAATCTGAATAGGGGAGAAACAGAGCCAGAGAAAGCCAGCTTTGAGTTGAAATATAGACTGTGGTTTATCTGTACTGACTACAGACTCTCTGGGGAAACTCAGATGGCTTTTTCCAAGAGTCTAACATCCACGACGGCTTCCAGCCAGTCAGGCAGCCTGGGTTTCAGCTTTGCCTCACCCCCTAGCTCATGTGTACAATTTCTGAACAAGCTCTGTCCCTTCTCCAGGCCTCACTGGATCGGATGACATCCAGAGTTAGAGAGATCTGTGACACAGCAAGATGCCCTGCGGCTTCCCAGTACCTCTCCTGTGTGCATGTTGGCTCTGGTCCTCTGCTCAGTTGTAGGTTTGAACCTTAGAGCCACTTCCCCATGCTCTGTTTTCTGAGTTATTTACTCATTTACAGTACTTTGATTTCTGCAATTTTGGCTTATGAAGACGTTTGCTCAATAGGAATCTCAAAATGCATTTGATTGTGCCAGTTCTGAGAATTCAAAGCAGATGTGGTGCAAGTATCCCTGTTGAGGATTTCAAAACTAAATAAAAACCACAAATGGGAAAAATTAAGAGCCTATGTGGTCTCAATCTTATAAAAAGGCTGTGGAGAATTGTTGGGAGTGGCTTCTGAGAGCAGTGATTCTTACTTGACCATACTTTCTGCATTCAATCAAGCAGTTCATCTTTTTACAATGATGCAGCTTAAAAAAAAAACAACTCTTGTTTCTGACAGATTTGATTAGTGTAGACGTTCAAGCTGCATACTGAACCCTAAAACACTATTTTCCCTACTTTTTTGCATTATAGAATCCATCTCACTGTTAAAACCCCTCAAGTATGCCAGGTAGTGGTAGCACGTGCCTTTAATCCTAGCAGGCAGAGGCAGGTGGCTCTTTGTGAGTTCAAGGCCAGCCTGGTCTACAGACAGGACAGCCAGGGTTACACAGAGAAACCCTGTCTCAAACAAAATAACAAACAAAAAGAAACTGAGTAAGAAGCCTGCCATGTATCAAAAAACTACAACTCTATCTCCAAATACAGGCCTTTGCAGTGGGGTACAGCCGCTGTTTGGACATTCATATTTCCTTGCTTTGAAAAGAGGAACATCTCTTTTAACAAATGTTTTCCAGGGCTGGAGAGATGCCGGCAAAGAGTTTGCCATGCAAGCATGAGGACCTGCATCTGAGCTCCAGACTCACATTTAAAAAGCCTGCCACTGCCAGGCATAGTAGCACCTGTCTCTAATCACAGTACTTAGGAGACAGAGGCATCAGAGGTCAGCCTGATCTACAAAGGCGATGTGGGATGTCCTTCTGTATATGTGAGACTTTTATTGGCTGATAAATTAAGCTGATTTTGCCAATGGAAAGATAGAATAGAGCTAGGTGGGAAATCCAAACAGAGATATGGAGGAGAAGGCGGAGTCAGGAGACACCATGTAGCCACCCAAGGAAAAAAATGTCTGAGCATTACCAAAAAGTCACAGCCTCATGGTGCTACACAGATCAATAGAAATGGGTTAATTTATATGTAGAGCTAGCTAATAAAAAGTCTGAGCTATTGACCAAACAATAGTAATTGATATTAAGCCTCAGAGTGGTTAATCAGGAAAAGGAGGGTGGGACAGAAAGCCTCCAGCTATATCTGCGCCAACGTGAGGCACATACATTCACATGACCTGTGAAAGTTTAAAAAAAAAGGGGTGGGTTCTGGAGTTCATGGACAGAGCTAAGAATAGCTTCCTGGTTTTGTTTCTTGTGCAGGCTGTGATGCACAGATGCCACAGTATTCAAGCCTAAGCACAGCATTGCAGATTCCTGCTAATGGGCCAAGCAGTTTTATAACTTATGGAGATCTCTGTGTGATTTTCTTTGGGGCTTGCTGGCTGTGGGGAACTGGGCAGGACATAAACCCCAACAAGCAGGTCCCCTCATGTTACAGGATGGTCCTTAATGATTCCTGCTTCATAGGAAAAACTGCCAGACACTCTGCAGAACACAGAAGAAAGCAACTGATAAACTTTGCCAGTACAAGATAGAACAGATGTTCAAATTTACTGCTTCATTAATAAATCTGAAATATACTATGGGCCTATAGGCTGAAGTTGGATGCCCCAACATTACAGAAGAACTTTAGGTGACTCTCCAGGCAGCTAGATGTCATTTCTAGAGTTTTGGAAGTTGTTTACAATGCACTTCCTGTTTAGTTAGGTAATATTATATCCTTCTGGGGTCTTTGATGGAGTTAAAGACTAGACAGTTATATACTTTTCCTTATTAATGACAAAAGATAAATAGGTATGAAACTTTAGACTCACAAAGATAAGATAGATGATAGAGTATTTTCCTTTGTTTTGCCTAATACAAATAGACTAAATGTTGTAGCTGTAATTCTTGCTTGGTAACTGTTTTTGTTATATGTAGTTTTACTATGTTAAAGTTAAAACCTTCCTTTTTAATTAAACAGAAAAGGGAAGATGGTGTAGGATGTCCTTCTGTATATGTGTTGTTTTTATTGACTGATAAACAAATCCGATTTGGCCGATGGCAAGATTGAATAGAGCCAGGCAGAAAATCCAAAAATGGAGGAGAGAGAAAAATCAGGGGGACTCCATGTAGCTGCCAAAGAAGAAAGATGTTCAAGCATTACCAATAAGCCATAGCCTCATGGCACTACAAGGATCAATAGAAATGGGGTTAATTTATATGTAGATCTAGGCAGTAAGAGGTCTGAACCATTGGTCAAACAATTGTAATTGATATTAAGCCTCAGAATGGTTAATCAGAAACGGGTTTCTGGGTGGGACAGAAAGCCTCAGCTACACATAGGCAGTCCCAGGCTAGCCAAGGCTATGTAGTCGGACCTGATTTTATATGTGTGTGTGTGTGTGTGTGTGTGTGTGTATGTGTATGTGTGTGTGTGTATGTGTGTGTGTGTATGTGTGTGTGTATATACGTGTGTGTGTATGTGTGTGTGTGTGTATATATATGTGTGTGTGTATGTGTGTGTATATATATGTGTGTGTGTATATATGTGTGTGTGTATATATATATATATATATATATATATATATATATATATATGACAAAAAAGGCATGGTGTCATGTGCTTGCAATCCCTGCATTGTTGAAGTGGAGGCTGAGGACCCTGGGGCTTTCAGTTCAGTCAGCTTAGCCTACTTGGCAAGCTCGAGCAAGAGATCCTGGGCAAAACAAGGTGCACAACTGTCTATTGACTCCAGTTCCAGGAGATCTGCTTCCCTTTGTGGTCTCCACAAGAACTGCACACAGTGATACATGCACAAGCAAATCAGACCATTGTCATGTAAAGGTGCCGCAGTCCTTTCTTGTACCTTCAGCCAGCAGTGAAGCCAGCACAGCTCTCTGAGTGCCGTTGCCTCCAAGAGGATGTGTTTGGGAGCGGATGTTAGGTCCCAAAGAAACTCAAGACAAACAGCTAATTGGGGAGCCTATTAACACATCAGAGTGGACCCTGGCTGCCAGGCTCTGTCTGCACCACAAGACCAGCTACAGAATCCTGGCTCTCAACTCTTCTCATCCCCTACCCCGAAACCCCAGCCCTGAGCTTCCCTTCCCTTCCTCAGCTCCTCTTTTATAGAACCCAGCCCTTTTGGCCCTGTGCTCTTTCCCTCCTCCTGGCCTCCTTCTTGGCGCTCTCAGTCCTCGTGCTCTTGGTTCTCCACTCTTGGCTCCTGGTCCCTCCCCTCACTTGCTCCCCCCTCTCTTCTCTTCCTTGCTTGCTCTCTACCCTCCCTCCTCTCATGGCCTGGTCTATTCTGCTGGCCGTGTTCAGTCTGGACTCTTCCAGATGCCCCCTCCGTCTGTTCTCTTCTCCTACGCACAATAAGCCTTCTCAACTATCCCTAGAAGCGGTAATGTCCCCATTTTCTCTCAGTGGGTGACATTCACAGCAATCCTGTGTTGGCCTCACACACACAGGGTGACATGGGGCCAGCTAGAAGGTGGCCAGTCTTAAGCCTGAGCAAGCACAAGCTTACAACAGCTTCTCCAGACACAAGGCCCACGCACATCCCCAAGTGATGGTTCCCCGATCGGGACCCTGGAGTTACTCCAGAAGTCATTACTGTTGACACTCAGTATGGCAGATCAGACTCAGGGAGAAGGGCCCCTTAGCAAGGCCATCGGCACCTCTCCTGCTGTGAGGGACAGCACCTACTTCTTCACTAGAAGACTCGGCCCACCCTGACCAGCAGAGAAGAGGGACTTTCTGAGACTGCACGGCAGCCAGCCATCTGAACTAGATGCTGAGTCCAGAGAGTAGCTCGTGACTTGGCGGGGCAGAGCCTCGGATGGGGGCTGGAACACACGCCAGCTGTTACCACAGCTGATCTGGCTGGTGCCCTGCTCAGAAGAGCCTGAAAAATCTTGAACTGTCCGTGTGTGTGTGTGTGTGTGTGTGTGTGTGTGTGTGTGTGTGTGTTTAACAACTGGATTTTGTCCCAGCTGGGAGTTTGTGACAGTTTCCTAAACTTTCCTAAACTGACTTTTACTCTATCAACTTAGTGGCAATGTGTCGCATCATGAAGAGTTGTCACACACTAAGGGGACAGAAATCCAGAAAGACTCAGTAGGGCAAGACGGCCTTCACCTTGCAACGCCTTTGCTGAGGAAGGGACTTGGAAACACTGCCTAGTTTTAGTACATTAGGAAGTTTGACACCCATTTGTCAAGAGAAACAGAAATCTCTGCGATTTCTGTTGAACACAACTCCATGTTCAACGCTATCATCTTTGATTTCTTTCCTCTCATTTGTGACCCAGTTGTCACAGAGATGGTGGTGGCAGGTGGGTGGCTTCCATCTCCAGAGCTCTTGACAGCCATGGTGCTTTCTAATCATTGCAGACGAACCAGCCAACCCACCTGAGTTCTTGAGACCGGTTCCTTTCATGATTGCCGTCTAGGCTCCCCAGGATCCAGTTACACGCCAGGTTAAAACAAAGGGAAGGATGGAGCCTCAAGGCTCCCGGGCTAGTGCTGTCCACAGCCAGTTATGATCAAAACAAGGCCAGCCCTGCAAACGCTGCTTGTGTTTTGGTGGCGTCCAGAGAGTCTGCAGTTCCTTTATCAGGAAGAAACTTTGGTCCTGTGACTGCAGAGAAACCGCTGGTAAAGCCTAGGAGGAATGTCCTCCAGCACAAAACAAGGCCACGGAGGCAGGGAATGCAGAAGAATGCAGATAAGGGGGTAAAAGATAGCTTGCTGGAGGCTGCTTAGTGTTCTCTCCAACAGCTAGCTTCGCCATATGTGAACGGCAGCGGGCAGCATAAATAGTGCTTTAATGTGAGCCCAGAGTCATGTGCCTCTGTCTACCTCACCCTCCTTCCCCGGTCCCTACGAGATGCCCTCGATTGTTCTGGCCATAGCAGTGTTTCCTCTTTAACTCTGATTAGCCTCTCAGGCTCCTCTAAGCCACTGTGCCAGAGTGCTCTCCCCCAGAGGCAACCCCTGCTGGCCCGGGGAACTCTGTAGCCTCAGCAGGGAGCTTGGTTAGCATGATGTAAGACTTGACAGCAGGCTTGGCTGGTTGCCTTGCCAGCCTTCTCTGGTCCCTTTAATTGTGTTCTGTCCTCTCCTGTTCACACCCCAGCTGTGGTGAGCAGCATGTAATTTGAGAGATATGCTAAGTGGCCTCTTGGATCCACAGGTTCAGCTCAACCTCTGCCTGGGATCCTTTTCACCTCAGACCCTGCGTAGAAGCCACCTCCCTGCATTCTCCACAAGCTGGTCCCTGTCTTCCCTAAACTACTTCCAACCTTCTCCTGTATGTATACTATGTATATGTGTGAAATACAGAAGGAACTCAATAAAGCACCCACACACTACTTCCTCTGCCTTCCTGCACAGTGGACCCATTAGGGGCAGAGAACGCACAATACTTGCTTTGAAAGGCTGCTGTCCAGCGCATCTGCCATACTGTACACTACAGGCATGGGCTACTCTAGTAGAGGGTCTTAAAACACTTTTAGCTACCAAACGACTATTGTGGGCCCAGCACATTGCCAGCCTTGTCGATTATCCTGCCAAGGCCAGCTTGTAGCGATTTGGAGTCTGGAGTCAACGGGACTGCACAATGCCTGGCCTTGCCCTCACGTGAACTGTGTATCCCTCCCTACTGGAGTCCCAAAGTCTGTGAAATGCAGAGAATGCTGTTACCTAGGGGAATCCGAAGATTAAAGTGATGCACATAAAACCTAAACAAAGACTCAGTTCCAATGCTAGTAAAGAATCGCACAAAACAAATGAAAGAAAACCCCAAGAAAGGACTACTCACAGAAGCCAGCAGCCGTCCATCTTCCTTCATAGCAAGGTACCGGTTTGCACACACTCCCTTGATCGACACAACCCCTCTCTCTTCTGCTTGGAGCTGTAGTTTGACTGTAAGTAACACAGAAAAATTATCTTTATGGCACCAGAAAGTAAAGAGGGAATATGACTATACACGGAATACACACACACACACACACACACCACAAACATACACAACACACACCATACCACATAGCACACATACACAAAACACACATAGCATACCACACACACACATAACACACATAAACAAACACACACCATACCACACACACAAACCAATATACTCTATACATACATAACACACCACACATTAACACACATCACACACACACACATGCCACATACCACACCACAAACATCACACCACACACACATCATACAACACACACACCATACACATCACACATAAATACACATCATACAACACACACACCATACACATCACACATAAATACACATCACACAACACACACACCATACACATCACACACAGATACACACACACACACACACACACACACACACACATACATACACGCACACCGTGCCAGCAAGGTACTGATCTAATGTGAAGATCAGCAAGTATAGAAGGAGCTGAGAGGATGTCACTTGAGCTGGGCTACAGAGGACAAAGGAGGGAATGGGTGGAGAACAAGTACCCTCGCTGGCCTTCTTTGACCCTGTTAACCATTCATGTTTTTAAACAGTCACCATATGCTCCAGCTACTCTACTCCTGGGCATATCCGCAGAATGCTTGACAGCCGACCACAGAGAGCCTGGCACACCCGTGTGTCTGCTGCTGTTTACTACAGCAAAGAAACTACCCAGCCTAGGTATCCTCATCAAACAGATGGATATTATTCTGCTGTAAAGAAGAAACCCATGAAAATCTCAGAACAGGTGGAGTTTTAAAGCGTAATGTTAAGTAAGGCCGCCCGGACTCAGAGAAAACCCTCCCGCTTTCCCTCCCATGCAGACCCTGCCCTGTGGTTCTAAGTGTGTGTACAAAAGGAGCAGGCCTGGGGATAGCATTCACAAGGGGGAATGAGCAGGCACTGGGTGATGAGGAAAGACCGGGCACAGCGGAGGCATCAGAGAGGACAGAAGGCTAAGTTTCCTAACTTCAGGTCGGTCCTCATCTTTTCCCCGGGGTAGACATGTGAATGAACACGCAGCTGGTACTCAGTGTGAGACTCCACGCGAAGCTCTATGGCTTCAGCATGGCCACTCTAACCGGACAGAACTGGGAAAGCCTTGAATGGCTTTCTTAAACCGGCTCTGTGGTGTTTCTACTTATGAGTTAATTAGAACAAAGTTTCTGTTGGGTTTTTGTTTTTAACAAAATAAATGTATTTTAAGACTACGTGGAAATGAGGACATTTGCAAGATGTCTGTGCAACTGCTTAAACAATTTTAAAGCCGTGATTGACCAATTTCTCACAAATAAAGAGCAATTCAGTCCACTGCTGTTCCTGGACGGTCTCCCTGGCTTCCTCACATCTTATTTCTACCTTTTCTTTCCATTTCTCAATGTATTATTTTTCCTCTTGAGGGACTTTCTGTTTAGCTATTCTTATTTTATAAGTATCGGTGGAAATCCAATATGTTCACACATGATTCGCCCATGCAGTGTGGCCTAGCACACTACACTACATTATGTAGATTTCAGGAAAACAGAACGACGTATTACCTGATTTTGATAATGTGGTTTGGACAAAAAGTTATCCAATTAATTGAGAGTAAAATGAAGTTAAACACTTCTATTTTGCCATTTCAAGGGAACATTTGCCTGCTAGGACAGCCTTTCCAAAAATGTATTTTGGATAACAAATGTTACCTAAAAACAAGTCCTGAGGTTAAATAAATCTTTGTGAATTCTTTTGTTTGTCTTTCAAGACAGAGTTTCTCTGTGTGTAGCCCCGAACGTTGTTGAGTTCTTTCTGTAGACCAAGCTGGCCTTGAACTCACGGAGATCCACCTTCCTCTGCCTCCCAATTGCTGGGATTAAAGTTGTACACCACCATCACCCGGCAATTTTGTGAATTCTTAACAAAGCCCAGACCGTGACAAAATACCAGAGAGAAGCAAACTAAAGGAAGGAAAGTTTATTGTTGCAATGATCTGTTCTGTCTCTTTAAGAAACAAGCCACGCCCACTCCCCCGACCCCAGTCCACTGAGGCAGGCAGGCCTTCCTTTCTGCTTGCAGCCTGAGTCCCTTCCTTTTCTGTCTCCCTCTCGAAGAAGCAGCTTCTGCCTCTCCTCTCTCTCTGTCTCTGTCTCTGTCTCTGTCTCTCTTTCTCTCTCCCCCTCTCTCCCTCTCTCCCTCTTTCATTTCAATTGTAGCTCAAGGTTTCAGGGGGTGTAGTCCTTTGTACCAGGAAGGTGTGGTGGGCAGTTCAGTGAGACAACGTGACAGCCACCTTGGTAGATCAATAGGACCAGAAGCAGGGCCAGGCCCTCTCCTCCAGTGACCCACCCATACCAGCAGAGTCCCCAAACAGCACCCAGCTGGGGACAAGATAGTCAAACATGTGAGCCCAGGATGGCCATTTCAAACTCAAAATAATACCAAATTTTACTGCCAAAGTTCTTACAACTCTGCCCAGTAAAAACCTATGATGTAAGTCATTATAACAGGGTCGGGTACAGAGTGTTCATCAGATGTGTTTGGTCCCAGGAAAAAAGGAAGTCGTAAGTCCTCCAGTACAAACAGCCCACAGGTCCATCTGGGCACTACTTACAGGAGTAGAAAACCCTAATGACATTTCAAAATTTTAGAAGCCAATGAAATATGATTGTAAGGTAAATTTAATTTCCCTACTGTTTATAAGTAGCTAACGAAGCAGCACAGAACAGCTTCTGAAAGACTCTAAAATAATTATTAAAATTGCTAGATATGACTATGTTTCAGTGATTATATCACACAGTTGTTCCGATCAGAAAATCATTATATATACAAAATGAGACCTAATATAGGAGATTAGTATTAAAATACTCCTGCAGTCTGTGTCTGACTGTATGGAGGAGGTAGGGGAAGTAAAACACAATTGATGTGCTTCAAGTCTATGCAAAACATGGTATTTCATGATTCTACTCTATCTTATGTGTGTTTGAGAATTCATATTCTAAAACAGTAGTTCTGCTGGGTATGTCATTTCCAGCTCTCTCTGTGCAAGTCACCCCTGGCTCCAGAGAGCATTGGCCCAGTAAAGCACAAAGTTCCCCGGGCCAAACTCTTCTACTGAGTTTAAAAGATAATATAAAATGAAGAGAAGACTATCAAAACACAGAACCTAAACATGTAATAGGAGTGGGAAATCTCACACTATCACTGGGAAAAGCAAGGGAGGTAGATTTTAGTGCTCTCATGTTCCAGTGACCAGGCTAGGTCCGAGGTACTCCAGAACAGGTGACCTGCAAAGATTTAGGCTCTAGCTTGTGCTTTGTGCCAGGTTGTCACCAATCCGCCCTTCTGCTCCTGTCAACAAACTCAGCCTCAGTTCCAGCTCACCCTTCCTAATGTGCATTTCCACTCCCAATGGTGACTGTGGATGGATCAGTGTTAGCCTCAGGGTAAATGTCATCACTCAGGGTCACTCACTCAGCTTCCTTCAAAGACCTCTCAGGTGACACGTTCTTAGATGCTGTCAGCCATTTACCCACTGAGCAGTGGACATTAATGTAGAGACTTAAAAAAATAGCCGGCTCCGTCATTGAACTGTGCTCAAACCGAAACATAAGTCCAAGCACAGATGGTCCATTCACAGTAGCTGGTGCACAGCCGTGATCATCCCTTTTACCCTAAGGGGATATCCGCCTTTGTCTTTGGTGGTGAGGTGTGTTTCTTGGATACAGCAGAAAGATGAACTTTGTTTTCTAATCCAAGCCGTTAGTCTGCGTCTTTTAATTAGGGAATCGAGATCATTAATGTGGAGAGTTGTCAGTAAGCAGTGTTTACTGATGCCTGTTATTTTGCTGTTATGGTGAGGGTGAAAAGATGCAAGCAAGTTGAAAGTGAGAATAGATGTGGAAGATGTGAAATAAACGCCTCCACCCAAGCTGACGTGGCAACACATGACAACCCAGACCAAGGCAAGAGGCTCAACCAGAGATGATCAATACAGTGCACAATGGTATGAGGTCAGACATTTTACACAGGCAGTGTATGGCAGAACGCTAAAGTATTTGAAACAAAAACTGACATATAGATTAAATGCATCAATCTTATGACATTATCAATAAAGCTTGGCCTTTTAGCTAGGGTGGACATCATCTAATACATCTTTATCCTGTCAGTACCACAATTTCAATAGGATGTGTAAAAATACTAACCCCACCAGGATGGCAAGCCATCCTTTCTGATGTGCCCACTGTACTTTGAATGGTCCAAATTAATGATTCTATCCAAGAAGTTTTCTCATAGAATCAACATGATATTCAGTGACACTGAAGACCGAGGGGATGCTTTCAGTAAAAGAGCTTGACCTAACACAAGGACCTGTGCTCCAACTCCAGGACCCGCATATAAACTGGGCGTGGTGCTGTGTCCTTGTAATCCCAGTCCTGGGGAGCTGGAGACAAGCAGGTCCCTGAGTTCCAAGGCCAGCCAGCCTACTTTACTTGTTGAGATCCAAGCCAGTGAGAGACTTGTCGCCAAAAGAAGATGAGACAACAACTCACAGCGGAAAAGATAATTTGGCTCAGACTCAAAGGGTTGAGTCAGCTGATGACCCAGTGTGATTTTTCTGCCGCCGTCAGAAAACACTGACCAAGAGCAACTTAGGTGGGGTGGTTTGAAAAAGAATGGGCCCCACAGGCTCATAGAATTGAATGCTTGGTCACCAGGGAGTGGCTCTATTAGGAAGATGTAGCCTTGTTGGAGGAAATGTGTCACTAGGGTGGGCTTTGAGGTTTCAGAAGCTCAAACTAGGCCTGGTGGCTCATAGTTTTCTCCCTGCTGCCCAAGGATCAAGATGTAAACTCTCAGTTACCTCTCCAGCATCGTGTCTACTTGCCTGCTGGCAGGCTTCCGCCCATGACGATAATGGATTAAACCTCTGAAACTGTGAGCCAGCCCCAATTAAATGCTTTCTTTTGTAAGAGCTGCCGTAGCCATGGTGTCTCTTCACAGCAATAGAATGTTGACTTAGATGTCAGGGGAGGAAAGGGTTTACTCTGCTTACAACTTATGGTCCATCCTTGAGGGAAGTTCAGGCAGGAACTGAAGCAGGGACTATAGAGAAACATTACTCACTGGCTTGCTCTCCCTGACTTGCTCAGTCTGCCCAGGGGTGGTACCACCGTGTTAATCATTAATAAGAAAATGCCCCCCCACAGACTAATCCAATGGAGGAAATTCTCTCTCCCCAGCTAACGCTAGTTTATATTAAGCTGACAAAAACAGGCCAGCACAGTTAGCTCTGTTGCTTTGTGGCCATAAGGAGGCAGGATATCGTGGCAAAGAAGGTGGGATGGAGTAGAGCCGCTCACCTTGCGTCAGTGGAAAGCTGAGAGGCAGCAGAAAGGGTGACCAAGAAGAGTATGTGACCAGCCTCCTGTCACTGGGTCCTAGTCTCCTGCTAGTCCATTCAGCCATGGAGTCGTTCCTTGGTGAAGTCACAGCCTTCAAGATCCAGTCACCTTTTCTGGAGCCCATGAGCTGGTGACCAAGCATTTGATACATGAGCTGACAACGGTGGTGGTGGTGGTGCTGGGGGTCTATCCAAACCGTGACATGGATAAGAGATAGGAACGCTGCACATCAGAAGATGCCTAAGCTAGCCTGAGATCAGAGGTTTCCTGGGAACTGAAAAAACTGGATGGAAAGGGAAGTAACAGTTGCTCAGGAAAAGAGACAACCAACAAGAGAGCATCTCATAGAAGACACATGGCAGAAAGGATGAAGCTAGAAGACCTGGCCCACACTGATGGAGTATGAGGCAGTCAGGCCTGGCTGCATGAGATGTATGCTGGGATCAAAGGCTGCTCTGGATTCTGTGTCAAGGAGCTTCCTAGTATGACATGAGATCAGGAAAAGAGAGTTCAGAAGAAACAGTGAGGCTGAATGGTAGTCAACACGTATGAGAGGGTTCATGAGTGGAGACAGAGGAGAAGGGGAAGGAAAAGAAGGAAAAGGGAGGCAGAGAACAGGGAAGAGAGAGAGCTCAGAGGAGCGACGTGGGTACATTTCTGTTTGAATAGCTGGGAGAGGGCTAACGGTTAGGTGACTAGAGACGGCAGAAAGACATTTCCAATGACACTGACATCAGAACACACATAGGAAATCCCAGATGTCAGTTACAGAAATGTGCGCCTCACACAAGACACACTGACAGTGGAGGTTGGGTTCCTGGGGAGCACAGGCTGCACCCAAAGCAGATGGGGACTGTAAAGTGGGTGACACCTCCCAGAAGAGGGAATGAGCAGGATCTGCAGAGCTCACGTGTGTGAAAGGAACAGAGAGAGCTGAACCTACAGGAGAGAAGTCGTTCGGTCGATCTGGGACAAGAGTACAGTGCACGCCACACACACATACATACACATATACATACCACATGCACCACACACACATACACCGTACACACACACATACACCATACACACACACACACACCACACACATACATACACGTACCACACGCACATATACACACCACACATACACCATACACATACATACACCACGTCCATACACACACACATATACCATACACGCATACATACACTACACACATACATACACACACATATACACACCATACACACATACACAGTGTACACCACATACACACATATACAGTACACACACCACACACATGCAAATCACAAGTAAACCATACACACCATACATATACCACACATACACATCACACATATACACACATACCACATACACTCACACACCATACATACACACACCACGCCCATGCATACAGATTTGGAAACTAACGAAAAGGCATGATTATTTGCAGATGGGACCATTTTCTACGTTAAAAATCAAGAGGCTCAATTTCATAGCGGTCGGCTGGCCTGGGAGCTAGACCAGAGAAGCTGACACCAGTGGGAGGAGAGGAGAACCCCAAATAAGGCTGGGGTTAGTTCACTCTGTTACATCCCTGTCTTTCAGTTTTGGAAACAGCAATCATTGCATAAGAGACCAGTCTAGAGAAAGGGTTAGGAAAGGGTACAGAGCCACTGTGAAATCACATGATGCTCCATAATCTAAAATTATTCCAAAGTAAAGATTTTCAAGATCAAGTGCAGAATGAGCGGAGCTAGTTAGCAAGACTGTCTACCATGACAGCAGGTAACGGCCATTCTCTGCACACATCCCAGACTGTCGCTTAGGAAAATGATAGCAGCAACGGGCTGACGAGGACTCCGAGAACAAAGCTGCTGAGGCTGAGGACCCGAGTTCAAGTCTAGGACCTACATGGTGGAAGGAGAGAAATGACTCTCAAAAACTGTCCCTGTCTGGCCTCCATAAGCACACTGTGGCTTGTGGCTTGCTACGTAAATAAATGTAATTTCTTTACAAAATAAAAATGGTAATAGCCAAGTGTCTAGGGCTTGCTTGGAGAAAATTGTTACTTAAAAGTCACTCCTCTCCCTTGGGTAGCATTGACCTGAGAAGTCAAGAGTACGAGTCGGGAGTGGTAAGGAGCCCACTGAAGTCAGGATCCTTGGAGACCTCAGAGACCCTCGTCACCACAGCTTGGAAGTCGACTGCTAGCCTTGACCTCCGCAAGGCCTTTGGAACCATGACCACAAACAACCCTGAGGGGGGGACTAGACTGCAACAACCAGAAACATAACCCGGAAGGATGTCGGACACAGGAAACTTGAAGAAATGATGAGGGTAGATTTTAACAAAAGCCTGGATTTGACAGCCGGGCTGGACACTGCAGCAGCATTGCCCCTTCCTTAGCAGAGGCACCCTCTCCTCTCACCCTCCCACCTGCAGAGAGAACACCTGCTATGGCGGAAGATTGTCTGGGGAAGTGGGGAGATGGGAAGAAAAGAGACAGAGGACTTGATTTTAAGCACCATAGCCTGCTATGTTAGCTACTTTGCTTTATTATTTGGGGAATTGCTATTTGTTAGGAAACCTTACATTTAATCGGGGGCAAGAGACTTTGTAGGAGAGAGCAAGTATGATCTACAAACCATGTCAGGGACATTCTTTTTAATGTTTCTTTTCTGGCCATACGTGGTGGTACACACCTTTAATCCCAGGACTCAGAAGGCAGGTAGCTCTCTGCAAGTTTGGTGTTAGCCTGGTCTACATAATGAGTTTTAGGCTAGACAATGCTACATAGTAAGACCCTTCCTCCTCTCCCATCCCACACATCAAGAAATCTGTGCATAATCTTATCATAGGAAGTCCCATTGTCATTTCTCAGCCAAGGACTTTGAAACCCAAGCAAAACTTCTCACATGGCACACAAAGACAGTCTGAAAGCAGCTAAAACTATATATACATCAAGGTCACTGTCTTGACCCTACAGCGACAGGCCGTATAACACAAGACATCCTCACTGCAAAGCACACCCACACACTTGTTCTTTCCTCGTTCAGAAAGACGCTGTGTCTCGCTGAGTGGTGGCCTGTGCTGGTGCACTTGAGTCAACAGATAACTAAACCAAGTTTGCTTGCCTCCTTGGAACGAAAGTTCATCAGTCCCTGATAACTAAACTGTACAGCGCGGCCACCGTTCACCCGGGAGCCACTGTGTGTCTTTGATCAGGATCTGCCACTGGGATCCCTTGAACATGTGAATAACAAAGAGTGAAAGCAGGCCAGACCACTGCTGCAGAGGGAAGCTGTCAGCGCTGTGCGTGTGTGTGGCATGCACAACAACACGCATGTGTGTAAGCGGATCCGGCTTAGAGGCTTCGCAAGGCTCCTCTCAGTAAAAGGCTTTCTAAAAACTCTTCATTGGTCTACCATCCCAAACCCTACTCATGACTCAACCAGAAAACTAAATTTTATCAATCATATCAGACACACAGAACGTTTATTTTAAAAATTGTGTTTGCACACAAGGTAGAGTTGGTGTCATAGAGGAAAACAGGGGAAGAAGGGACCAGAGAAAGGGGAAAGGAAAGCCAAGCAGCTTAGAAATCTGAGTTCTCCCATCACTGCCCAGCCAGAACATAGGAGTTTATGTTAACCATTAACTCTTTCTGGTTATCAACCCTAATAATGACAAAATAAAATGAAACTATCAATGATAATAATCTACATAAAATTTTAATCAAAATTAGCACAATTTAACATGCTTGAAATTCTGAATCTCCTGCCATAATTATCCTACTTCTAGGGTACACCATTTAATCTATACATTAAAATACTGTGACACTGTTTATCTGATTCATGCCAAGAACAAGGCCATTACAGGCCATTCTGACCAATAAAAATCCACAGAAAATCAGTTTCCCACAGGAGCGCCTCTGTCAGGCTGTCCCTCCCTTCCCTACAGTAGACACGCTCAGGCTATCTGTCTACAGAGAAAAACTGGTACAAGTCTAGACACATGTCTGAGGAGGCCCGACTCTTTTCTCCTTGAGACAAAGTCTCACTAGAGCGGCATCCCTCCACTAGCACAGTGGCTTGTGTGCTATGACAAAGGCTCTAGACCGCCAGTGCCAACATCTAATCAGAGTGTGGGATCCCAAAGCTCTGGATGCAACACAGAGTCAAGCAGACACAGTGCAGAGAGAGACAAGAGAACCCTGGTCTGTCTCACAGTCACGAGCTGTTGGAGAATCCTTCCTTTACTTTCCTTTTCTGTAAATTGTGTTTAATTATGTATACACATGGAAAAGGGGTTTGGATGTGCATGTGAGTGCCCACAGAGGCTAGAAGAAGGCATCAGATCCCCTGGGGTTGGAGTTGCAGGAAGTTGGGAACTTCCCCACCTGGGGATAGAACTCAGGTCTTCTGGGAGAGCAGCAAGTGTTCACAACCACCAAGCCATCTCTCCAGGCCCTTCCCTTACCCTTTCCTCGGTGACTAGTTCAGAGACACGAGAGCCCCAAATGCAACCACCATGGACTCTCTCTGGCCCGCTTTGTGGGAGTCATATAGTTTAAGTGAGAGAATGCTGTCAGCCTCTGGCAGGGGCATTTTATGGCAAAAAAAAAAAAAAAATAGCTGTAATATTGACGCCTCAAGAATTTAGACTTCAGGACCCTACGCTGTCTTCTGGAAGGGCAAAACAAGGCAGTGCCAAGCACAGGAAGCTAAAAATAAACACCTGGCTTCCCCTATAAAAGTCATTAGTCCTGTATGTGTTCAATGGAGAAATGTTTCTAAAGCGTTTCTAAAAATACGTGGCCCGGGAACCACTGTAATGGGAAACAGACTGTAGCTGCCAGGCATGGTGCTGGGGAGTTAGCTGAGCGGCATGACAGCGTGCGGAGGGGCCCCCGTGATGGTGGAACTGTGGTTTCGGTGCAACGCCCTCATGGGCTTGTGTATTTCAACACTCGGTCCCCGGCTATTGAAGAGGTTGTGGGACATTTAGGGAATGGAGCCTCGCTGGAGGAAGTGGGTCATCAGGGTCCGGACTTGAGACCGTAGAGCCTGGCCGCACTTCCTGTTCACCCTCTGCTTCTTGGGTGTGGCTGCAATGTGACCATTCATCCTCTGGTCCTGCCACCATGCGTTCCCCATCTTCTCATGTCTTCCCTGCCCTACGAACTGTATCTCTTCAACTGTGAGCCAACAGAAACCCTGTCTCTTAAGTCGCTTGTTTCTGGGTATTTTATCATGGTCACAGAAAAAGAACTAAGACAGGAGTAGTCTATGTATGTCTTCACTGTGCTGATGTCAGCGTCGTGGCTGGGATCCTGGACAACAGCTTTGCAAATTCTTACACGGGGGAGCTGGAGGGCAGGAGATGAAATCTACGTTATTCCTTACCACTGCATCTGAATTCATCTTCGGCTCTCCCAAAGTTTAAAATTTAACATAAACAGTTAGTCAACTGTTCAAAATCTCTATTTACAGTTTGATAATCAATGTTTTTGTGTCTGGGCATCAAGGTCTACAGATTCTTTGAGAGCAGTTATGTTACACGAGGCAGGAAGTTTCCTCTAGGTGTTATTTTTCTACTGGCTTCAGTTTCCATTGAAGGAGAATGGAAGGAAGTGGGGAATCAGGGCCAGAGTCACACCCAGACCAAAGGCTTTGCCCCCATGGCCTGTAGATTCTTTTGCCCTAGAGCCATTGTTGCCCAAAGACCTCAGCCAGGCTCCGTTTAGATAGATGGGCCCTGCTATCAGGTCCTTAAACACATGCTGGTCACAAAAGCACAACATAATGCAAAACCCTGATGAGAAGTTTTAGTTGATTAAATACATTTTAATGATTTCATCTTTCTTATCATCATAGGAATATGTACAAAATGAATGTGTCATTGTGGGGTTTTTTTTTATCTCTCCCAATGGTTTATTCTACTTACTAAGCCCTCAATTACTCAGAACTCACCATGGATTCTAGGGTCTCTGCTTTCACCCAAGACAAACGAGGGCCAGGCAGAAGGGACTGTGTTTCAGACACCTCTCTGCCCCCATGTGTTGTTATGTTAGCTTCAGGAGGTGCAGGGTTGTGGGTTAAGGGTCAACAAGACGACTCTCTGTGCCTCAGACAGCTGGGGGTTTAAAAACTCTTATTAGTAACTAACCCCAGAGGACTTCTCTGGTGGCTCCAGAACATTTGATCCCCACACATTCTTCACACGCAGCACACAGCATGCTTGGGCTACCCAGAAGGCAATGTCTTCCGGAAGAGGCCTTAGGAAGCTGTGGTGGACACTGGCTCCCTTGTCTGAGAAGCCCAGCAACAGGAGGCCCTGAGCAAGTCAGCAGTCCTCACAGGAATAAACCGTGTGAAGTCGGAGTGTTAGTCAGGGTTGGCAGCTACCAGCAGCTGAGGAATATATTCGCTGAAAACAATGGCTGGTATTTTTAAAGTTTCATTTCATGACATAAATTAATTCTTGAAAATTCCTTGCCAACCCCGTTGGTTGTCTCAGCATTCAAGGACACGAAAGCGAGTCCAAAAGCGAGTAACACCTCCAAAGAAGTTGAAAACTTTGGGATACTCACTGCAACTTTATTTATGCTACAAGGTGACTGCGGGCATGATATCTTTATATTAATCACAGACAGAACAAACTGGTACATGGAATAAAACTCAGAACTAAAAAGAAATGAGGGACTAGCTACAGAAAGCATTAGAACCATGCGGAAAGGGAGGGAGAGGGGTTGTGGCCTTGGGAGACTGGGGTAAATATGCAGGGCTCAGGATTCCCAGGACAGTGAGATGACCTCATGAGACATAGTGACAGAAATGGTGTCACCTTGCAAATGTCCAAAGCCCTGCAATGCACAGCACCTTCGCTGACATGAAAGGCAGACTCAGTGTCGGTGATGAGAGTGGGTTTACTGTGACCAAGGTTGAGTGCAGTGTAGGATACCAGTGATGGACAGGCTATGGATGAAGGCAGGGATTGTGAGACATCTCCAGGTCTTCCTCCTAATGTTGCGAACCTGAACCCTCTCCTAAAAATCAATGGCTCCTAATTGACTTAAAATAGAGCAACCAAAGCACAGATGGGGCCACACAGGAAACACTTAACAGTGAAGAATGCTTGTGGTTAAGACTTAAGAGTAGGAACGCACAGTGGGAACTCTGACACCGTAGAAAACAATATCCAACTGACAGCCCCCGATGGGGTCCAATCACACACACACACACACACACACACACACACACACACACACATCTGTTATTGGCATTTAGCTTGTGGTCACCAATATGTTTGAAACCTCTTCATTAAAAGCTAGAATATCTTAAACTCATAAGAGGCTCAGAAAGATATTAGCCAGAAACACAAGCTGCAAGCAAATATTTCTGCAACGGATCCAATGTACCCAAGAGAGGACCGACTCCAGCCTGTTCCTGGCAGCTCTTTCTTCCCTTTTGAAATGCTCTTGGACACTGCCACAGTGCCTGAGTCTTCTCTCAGGGTTAGGTAAGGGTTCCGGGGAGATAATGCAAGCGGTTTGGCTGGCCCCGGACCTCCCCTCGGGTAAGTGCCAGGTAGCTGGGCTGTTTGTGTTCCTGGCACTTCCTTCTGGATTAGAACCAACATTCATCTACAAAACTCAATGCAGGCGGCTCCAGAACAGCGGAGTGGTGGGTGCGGGAGACAGGCAGAGGCCAGGGTAGACGGGAAGCTGCCCAACGTGTTCCAGCAACTGAACAGCCATTCTGTGTGACTGGGGAAATCATTAGGAAAACACCTTCCAAAGCAGCCTGGAGACAAGAGAGTTTTATTTGACTCTCATGAAAATAGCCCTGCAGCACGTCCCTCAATCACGGACGAGCCCCACTCTGGAAAACCCTGCTCCCTGCCAAGAGCCCGAGGTCCGGCTCCAAGATTTCCGAGGCCCTTGCATGGAAAACCTTCTTCGTCCTTCCTTTCGTGAGAGACACTGGGTAGATGCAGGGGAGAGCCTGAAAACTATTTTCTTGCCTCAAAGTCTCCAGGAAGAAATGGCCCCCTCTTTGGCAGGGCTGAACTAACCATTCTCCCTTCTGTTGCAGCGGCCTGGGATTGACTGTCAGGAGGCTGCCTCCTCATGCGGACAGCTTTAAGGTAGACGCCATCTTGTCTTTGGCTGCTCCTGAGTTGAACACACAGCTGACGCTCACAGACTAGGACCAATAGCCTATGGTTAAACTTGTTAGACTTGTACTAGCCTGTAGGTCTACTTGGTAAAGTCTTGTATTGTTCTATATTTATCTTGTCTTATCCTGAAGTCTCAGAGATCTACGAGAGAAGAGGCAGGCCAGATTGCCTTTCCTTGTCCCCCAGCAGCGGGAAGAGGCACTCCTGTCTGCAGCATCGCTAGCCAAGCCTTCATGGACCGGGGACTAAGGTACACAGCAAGTCTGCGTGAAGAGGAAGAGAATTTACAGGCACAGAAGCCTCCCCTTGCTTTGCCTCAGTGTTGCCTGCTTGTGTTTGTAAGAGCTCGACTCTGATTTGGCTTTGGCTATATCCTCCACACAGCATCGTGTACCTCTGTGGACCTAGCTCAGTACCACGGCACACTCCCCCCAGAAACAGACCCGCTGAGGCAGGAGACCGATGGTCAGCAGAAAAGGTATAGGAAAGCTGGAGCCATCTTACTTCTGGCCTCCTTTTCGGCTTCCTCCTTAATCCTTAGTAACAGGCAAAGCCATAACAGAACCTTCCTTCACACTCGGCCTTCAGGGTTGTCAGGCAACCTGTATCCTAGCATATTCCTGAACATGGATGCTCGTCAGCTTTCTTAAGTAACTTCCTTCCCATTGTGGTTTGAATGTGAAATGCCCCTGTAGATTCACATGTTTGAACACTTGGCTCCCAGCTGGGGGTGCTGTTTGGGAGGTTATAGAACATACATAAGGTGGAACCTTCCTTGGGGAACAGGTCATTGGGGGCGGGCTTTGAGGACTTACAGTCTGGCCCTACTTCCTGTTCTTCTTCTTGTGTGCAGATGAGGTATGATGTCACCTTCCTGACTGCCAGGTGAGGCCTCACACCCCTCCTTTCCCACCGTGATGACCCTGTCCCCTCTGGAACTGCAAGCCCCTATTAATAAATGCTTTCTCCCCTACATTGTGGTTTGCTGAGGTACTCTATCCCCTCCTCATTCTGGCTCTGGGGCATGGATAACATGCTCTAGCTTTGAATTCTATAAACAGAGTAGAAAAAGATGAACGAGGTTTCTGAGGTGTGGGACAGGAAGAGTGAGTTTTATATAATCAGAACCATAAAGACACTTCAGGCTCTTTGAAAGAATACCATTGAACTGAAAGCATTTGAAGAATCGGTACTGGGGATTACAGTTCTGCTCAAGTGTTAGAGAACACAACGTGATTTTGATGGTGCCAGAGAGTGTCCAACACTGGACGGAATGCCTGGCTTCCATGAAGTCTGCATGTTGGTAAAGAATGAGAAGGTGAAAGGGGAGTTCATGCTGGTCATGTCAAGAGCGACACAGGACAGCCTGGAGTTTCCGCTTCGACGGCAGCACCGCTCGTTAGCCCTTGGTACATTAGCAGTGCCTGTAATGGAGCTGCCACAGCTGTACCCACATAGAGATGCTTTCAAACAGGGAAGGGGGCCTCTGAATGGCCCCCGACAGCCTTGCCCTGGGGCTGCACCAAACCAGAACCCCTGGGCTTTGCAGTATTGTCGTCCTCCCCACACTTGACATGGTACTGACACACTGTGGGATTTAGTCAAAGGGATGAAGGCAGACGTCGTGTGAGCATCCTCACTCTCTGAACCTCTGCTCTTCAGATCAGACACCCTGTAAGGACACTCAGGCCCACCTCAGAGAAAGGCCTCATGAGCAAGAAGAGCCTTGGGCTCCCATTGCCCTCTCAAGGTGCCAGACATAAGAAAAGCCATTTCGGATGTCATGGGGAAGGGCATGTGTGTTTGCGGCTATGTAAGAACCCTGGGCCAGCAGAGCTGCACCTGGCACAGCTGAGCGCCATCCACCCATGATTAACAATGAAATGCTTACTTTAGGGAGCTGGGCTTAGAGATCTCTGTTACCCAGAATTGTCTAATAGGGCACTGGGAACTGTGAGGCACCAGACTCTTAGAAGGGAGATTCCAGGATAGAAAGTCCAACAAGTATGTATCCTAAGGACTCTGTTTGGGTTATTATCTTAGTTACTTTTCTATTGCTATGGCCATGATGAAGAAACACCATGACAAAGGCAATTCACAGAAGAATTTATATAGGGCTTATAGTTTCAGAGGATGAGTCCATGACGATCGTGGTGGGGAGTATGACAGCAGGCAGACAGGTGTGGTGCCGGAGCAGCAGCTCAGAGCTCACCTCGTAAGACAAAACCCATGAGGCAGAGAGAGCGATCTGAGGATGGTGAGCCTTTCAAAACCTCAATACGTAATTACCCACAGTGACACCTCCTAATCCTTCCCAAACAGTTCCACCAACTGGGACCCAAGCATTCAAATATACAAGCCTTCAGGGGTCAGTTTTATTCAAACCACGGCGGTTATTAGGCTGACATCCATGGAAATGTAGTAGCTGCACAGGTGAAGAGGTGAGTTATGACAGCCTCACCAGAGGAAAGCCAGTGAGGCCAGACAAGTGTGGGCGGAAGTGAGGGCAGGGCAGCCAAGCAATACATTCCACCTCGGCTCCCCCACCCAACTCTGCCAAAGACAGCAGCTCCCCGAGTCCCATGAACCCGCATTTGAGATGATGGTCTCGTTTCAAGACTTTCCAATACAGAAGCACACTTAATACTCCCAGGCAAGCCCCAGTGCCTCTCTAACGTAAGACCATTCTTTTCTGTGACCCGTTTCATTCCTTTCCCGACACTTGTGAGCCTTCAAAGTCCAAAGTCCCTATGTCCCAGCCCAGAGTCATGCAGTTTTTCCAAAACCATCAAGGAAGCAGGAGCCAGTTTGGTAAATTACCACGCTCAAGACCACAGTGTCCTGGGGTCAGAGCTGAGCATTTTCACCTTCCTCAGTGGCTGGGTATGGAACAACAGCCAGTTGCCTCCATGAGGCATACCATGCTACCCTTCTTGATGGTGTCTTGAGATACCATCCATTAAGGATTAGGCCTCCTGGAAATTGCAAAACCTGTGCCTTGGCTTCTATCAAAAGGATAAAAAATAACGAGGATATAGAGAAAGTGAAGCTCTTATGCTGAGGAAGGAAATGTAAATTTAGCTCAGTCACACAAACAACTGTACAGGAGTTCTCTAAACACTAGACCCTCTGCCCCATAGAATGCAGTGATCCTACCAGAGACCTCTGCCTGCAGGGAGAGTCAGTGTGCCAGAAATGCCATCCCTAGCAAGTTTATTGCAGCGCTGTTTACAACAGCAAGAGGCGGATTTGCCTCAGGCGTCACTGACAAAAAAGATATATAGATGCCATAGTCTACATATATGAAAAACTCAGGTAACAAAATCCTGACATTTGTAGACCTTACTCAGAGCACGTGAAACAAACACGTGCAGCAAGTCATGTGACATGCCGGAGGCGTAAAGATGGAGAGAAGCGACTGGTAAAACCATCACCTCACCTAGTTAACATTCCTTCCTGTTAGGAACGCCACCCTTCTTTACCAGACAATTGGGACTATGCAGTTAATCTGTGCCGGCCACAGGTACCCGAGAAGCTAGCCCTTCTACCCAGCATCCAGCTCTACCCCAGTAGCCATGGCCTGCGTCCTTCCATGCTCTTCCAGGTCCCACGACTACTGTGCATCTTTTTGTTGTGAACATGTACTGAAATGTCACTATTTACTCCATAAATATGTTCAATTATGCGTCAATTTTAATATGCTTTTTAAAGAATTATACTACAAAGAAACATAAGAGCATGCTTTGACCCAGGCAATTGTTCGCCTTGGTCTTTGGCTGGGGTTGGGAGGACTGAAGAGAACCCCACGACTTGAGAGGCATCCTCCCACTGAGGCGGCCTTCTTGACCTGACTCCATTTCTAGAGTGGGCAGAGGCAACTGCTGGAGCTTATAAAATTTTCTTAAAATGCCATAAAATAGGCGCAGGAGGAGAATGGCAAATAGCCGCTGGCTCCACTACAGACACTTCCACCCTAGCCGAGGAGCCCGAAACCACAACGGGGCGGGCGGGAGTAGGGGCAGGGGGCGGGCTCTCTTCCCTCCCCTGCTGTGAGAACAAATCACTCTGTTTTCTTTCACTGATCTCCTCCTGTCACATTTGGAGCCACTGTGAAGACAGAGCCAAGAGCACTAAACACGGAAGGCTCAAGAGCCTGAGCAAGCACGCTTCCACCCACATCCCGCTTGCTTGCTCTTCACTTGTTTTCCGTGCCCCCAAACCCCAACTACTACTCCCAGGTCTACTTCCCTTAACCTGCTTATCCCCAGTTTAAATCATCTTTTCCGATTCCTCCAGACAATATGTCTGCTATCTGTAAGATGCCTCTCTATCCTGCCCCACTTCTCAAATCATCCTGTCTGAGACGCTCCGCGCTGAACTATTTCAGGTGAGAGGAAATTTCACCCCTGCAAATAAATTATCCTAAGACCAGAAATACATACACACGTAGAATGTTGCTCAATTCACACCTTGTATCCTATTTTCTTAAGACTGTCCTGGAGCATCCTACTGTCTGGATCCAGGGCGATGGTCATTTGCATATGAAGAAAGAAGCAACCAAGAAAACAAAACAGTGATGAATGGGGGCTGGGTGGGTGGGTCTACTGTTGTTCGGAGTGCATATTAGTTTGAATATTAAAAGACAAAAAACAAAAAACAAAAGCAAACAAACCTCAAAAGACAGCTAGCACACCCAAAGGGATCAGACTAGGCATGCCTTAGAAAGCTCTGCACACCCAAGCTCCCCATGCAGGGTCCACGAGACTAATTCGATCTTTCACTGCTTAGCTTAAATCTCTGAGCCAAGGACCTAAGGTCCCAGCCACCGATGGTCACCAAAGACTGACCTGGGACAGTGGATCCGATTCACTGTTTTACACAAATGAAAATCAAAGAGAAGGATTCTCATATGCAAAGTGGGGCAAGCTTTATTAAGAGTTATGGAAAAAAATAAAAGTGAGAAAAGCTTCTGAGTGGGAGGGGATAGGAAAAGGCTGCTGAGTTTCCTTCATCTGGTGGTTTTTGTAGGACCATGGCTGAGCTGCCTGAAGACTGAGGTCATTTCTATTGAGATTGTTCTTTTCCTCTGAGCTATCACGGGCTGAGTCAATGGGGGGGGGTCCTACTATATAGTAGGCCTGTCCCACAAGCACAACAAGGGCATGCTCATGCATTACTCATGTGTCATCCACTCAGTTATGACTGGCTGCAGACTCCTCTGCCCACCTCTGACTCTGGTTTATTGACTGTGACTATCTCTTGGCTGCCAATCACTCGGCTACCGTTCCTCCCTTCCCACCTTGCATGTGGCTTGCTGTCAATCAATCACATTAAGCTCTCTGGCACTATTAGTCGTGACCTTGACTCCCGGATGGTGATTAGACTCTTGGTGTAGGAGGTTCTTCTGTTCATGTGTTGCTTTCATTGGTTAATGAATAAAGAAACTGCTTTGGACCTGATAGGGCAGAACTTAGGTAGGCAGAGAAGACAGAACTGAATGCTGGGAAGAAGGGCAGAGTCAGAGAAACCATGAATCCTCCTCTGCCTCAGACAGACGCTAGTTTGAATTTTGCCGGTCAGCCACAGTTATGTGGCGATACACAGATTAATAGAGATGGGTTAAACTAATATGTAAGAGTTAGCCAATAAGAAGTTAGAGCTAATGGTCAAGCAGTGTTTTAATTAAAACAGTTTCTGTGTGGTTATTTCAGGTGTAAGCTAGCTGGGCAGCCGAGACAAACAAGCGGCCCTCTCCCTACAACAGACTCTGGCTGGTGTTGCCTTCTCTGATGCTGCAGGCATCTCAAGTGCTGTTAGCTATGTGGAGCTCTTTGGTCTCACAACTACCAAAAAGCAGCTGCAGGGTTCTTAGTTATCGCCTTGCCTAATATGGCTTGGAGTTCCTGAAACAGGGCTGGCTTGTTGTCAACCATCCTAACTACACCTCAGACTACTGAACGAGCTGCACCAGAAGCAATGTATTAAAGCAAGACTATGTAATAAGGAATAGGACCTAGAGTGTGTTTCCCAAAGGGGAAAGTTCGCACGGAAGCCAGCCAGCAAGGCTGCCGTCACTGGCCTTGCTTCTTAAAGCCTGTTTGCCTTTTATGGTCCGCGTGTGTATCTCCCATGCAGCTGCAAGTGCCTTTGTTTCTATCCCCAGTGTTTACAATGTTCTCACCTCAGGCCCTGTTCTGTGACTCCCACTGTACTCTCTCCCTGCCTCACCGCACAGCACTAACCCTATCCACCCCATGTGGAGACAGCTTAGATGCCCACCACTAAACTGATGGACAAAGAAAACATGGAGGATGTGCACAATGGAGTATTCTTCAGCCATAGAAGAGAACGCAGGATATCTGCAGGAAAATGAGTTGAGCTGGAGATAGTTACAGCATAAGGCAGATAAAGGTGAGCATATTGTATTTTCTCTCATTCGCTGAAGCTAGAGATAAACAAAAAGATGAAAGCAGAATGGGACTGTAAAGGAAGAGAAAGAATAGCCCAGGGCTGAGATGGGAGAGAAAGGAGAGCCCAGGGCTGTGATGGGAGAGAGAGGAGAGCCCAGGTGTGTGTGTGTGTGTGTGTGTGTTGGGGTTGTAATTAAAGATAATGCAGGGGATATGAAAGTGCATCATATTCATGTATGAAACTGTCACAGTGAAGCCCATCATTCTGAGGAATAAACACATGCTAATAAAAACCGTGGAAAAGATGGTTACTGGACCATACCCCATCAGAGCACCAGGGCCAAGACCCACCATCTGCACTTTTTAGACTCATGGGAAGAACTTGTAAACCTGGAAGCAATCTACAATTTTCACGTTCCAATAGGATCCATGCTGGACCCCTGCCTGTGACACTGCAGATCGACGGTGCTGCTGGCGGAGCCTCTTCCTACAGCTGTGTCCCTTAGCTCCGAAGGGGCAGTGTCTGCTCCTCCCTTCCGTCCATTCAGTGTGACTCCAGCTCCATCTTTCTCTTAGAAACCACTGCCTTCCCGCTTCCCATCCCTGCAACCTAACTCTGTGGGCTGCCACTCAGTCCCTCAGCTTTTTCCTCCTAGTAACTACAATGTTCAGCTAGCGTCACAAGGCCACCTGGCCTTTTCTGTCCTACGCTAGCATAGCTGAGCATAGTAGAAACATATTGGCAATAATGGGTGTCCAGGCTGGTGTGATCAGCAGCGTGGGAGACCTTCAGGCCATTAGGGACCCTGCCCTTGACAGCATCAAGGTTCATAGCTCACTGGCCACTCTCTTTTCACCCTGGCCTAAGGCAAACAGCGGTGTTTCTCACACACTCCTGCCACAGCACGCTACCTTCCGACAGCAGCAGGACAAACAGTACCAATCAGCCCATCATGGACCGGGACCTCTAAACTGTCAGCCAATGCCAATCTTTGTCCCTCATGTATTGACCTTCTCTGACTGTTGCAGGAGCAGGAAGCTGACTAACACAGGCAGCCTGGGCTAACTCAGTTTCCTCTTGGGACACTCAAGTCTAGGTCTATTCTGACCTTGTGTGGGCTGGCCTCATTCAGCCAAAAAGACCTGACTTAAAAGGACAGACTTTGACAACAATGGCTCTTGGGCTCGGACCACCTCAGACCCCCTCTTGTTTCCTTTCCAGGCTGCCTCTATAATCTCTATAATCTAATACACCATTCCTTTAAATGTACCTATCCATCCATTACTCTGTTGCCCGCCTCTCTGCAGAACTGTAATTAACAAAGACTTCCTGTAAGCGGAGCTGTTCTGCAATCAGGTGCCCAGACATGGGAGAGATGGAGGAGCATGAAGTATGCTTCTTGTCTACTTCTTGGTCCCCTTCACCGGGTGACTGAGCAGAATACTTGGGCCAAACCTCCACGTGTTCACTGCTGCCTAGCTCTCCACAGCACATTCCAGTATTCCAGGGTAATGTGAAGCATTTCCCCCACGGCTCGCCCACTGTTCAGCCATCTCAGAACATCCCACACATCTATAGAGACATTCTCTCTGGAATTGCACATCCGTGAGCACAGAGGAGTTGCCTTTACCTCTTCCTCCCTAATCCCAGCTCCCTCCAAAGTTATCAGACTTTGATTGCAGCTCAGTATGTGCCCTTTCCATGTCTCCATCTATGCATTTATCGTGTGAGCACATAGCTGGAGTGTATATGCATTTCATAACGGGGTGGTGTTTTCAGAACTAATCCTCCCTTGAGAGCTGGAGAAATTTCCATCACAGAGCAGATGCAGGTGAATATGCACACTGCTCTGCAGGAAGCAATGGTCTGGCAGACATACTCATCTCACCAGGAACTTGCCAACTCTGCCGCTCCCACCCTCCGTCCAAAAGCCCAGGTCTAATTGGCCACCCCTCTGATAAGACTTCATTACTGTAGACTGTAAGAGTAGACTCGCTACTGCCTTAAGATGAACACTGAGCCACTCAGCAAGGTTGGCTGGGCCTATACCAGTCCAGTACAAGAGTGGTCTTGCTTCTCACCTCACTTCAGCATCCCAAATGCATCCGAGTTTCTGGAATACAACACATTTAACCCTACTTCCTGAGCTTCCTGAGCCTTCAGGCCCTTACCCACCCTGTGTGCCTGCTGACTTCCAACACTCTGCTCAGAGGGTGTTCCTATCTGAACCATGCCTCATTTTCCCCACTGGAATGTACCATTTTAGCTGGACATGCACTTTTAATCCTAGTGCTTGGGAAGCTGAGGCAGGAAGATTTCAAGTTCAAGGTCACTCTGGGCTACATAAGAACACTTGTCTCCAATATTTTATCACCTTTATTGACTCACATCTCTTTCTTGCCTTGTCAGACAATACATACAAGCCATAAAGTCCTTATCTTATTTGATTTTTAAATCCCAAGTATCTAGTGGTGCATGTAATAATAATGGACAATTTCTGGTTACAAATAACTAATTTATTTTGTATTTTTAAAATTGAAGTATGACTTGTTTGATCCCAAATAACATTTAAGGTGAATTTGAAAAGATACTGATACTAAAACGACATCAACACTTTTAAAAGTAATTTTTCAATACGGCAAGAAGAAAATAAAGGGTTGGAGGCTGGGAAAGCCAGGGGCGTCATTATTACACTCCCTGGGAGTGAGTCACATGCTTGGCTTTCTGGCAGCCAATAGCTAAAGCAGATGCTTACCAGAGACCATCAGGTAAAAGGCCCCGGTTGCTAGAAGTGCAACTAGACCTGATTTGGTTATGAAACAGAAAGCTCTCCCTAGGAACATTGAGAGGTATTACTATGTGATGGAGGAAATAGCAGCTGGAAATGTCTTTAATTTTTTTGGGGTGTGTGTGCAGGGTGATATCTCTAATCATGAGTGCAACATGTAGCATTAGCTCAGGTAATGCTGGTACACTGGTACACTTCTCACCTTACCCACCTTTCGCCACTTCATGTTGAGAATGCAAAATTCTGTGTAGTAGTGGTGCATGCATCCCAGTGCTAGGGAGGCAAAGGCAGGCAGATCTCTGTGAGTTCAAGGCCAGCCTGGTCTACAAAGGGAGTTCCAGGACAGCCAGAGCTACACAGAGAAACCCTATCTCGAAAAACAACAGCAACAGAAACAATAAAAGCAAAATGCAAGCTTCCCAGCTATTCTGAAAGATGGCACAAGTGTTCTCAGCCACCATCAATATGTGCTATGGACACTAGAAGTCGTTCTTCCCACGAGACTGCATGTGGTATCTGAGTGTCAGGCCCCTGCACACCCTTCCTAGCAAACCCATCTCACAGTTCACAGAGAACCACGTTTCCTGGGGCTGTTCATCATGGACTCATTCACCATGCAGGCTCACACCAGCACACAATCTAATGACTCCATTTTCAGAGTGATGCAGTTCCAAAGATTAGCAGAGACAGCCAGCTGGGAGCGAGAAAGCTGCTTTTTCACATCTGTGGCCCTCTCCTCTTACTGGAGTTTGGACTGTGGATGACCATGAGAACCTGGTAAGAGACCATGCACCTGCTCAGAGAAATGGCTTGCATCTGTTTTCAAGGCCTTGAGGCCACCCGAGGGTAACCCTTGTTAAACTCCCAAGCTGGGAGAAGATGCAACCTGGTGCAACCCACCCTCAACACCACTCTACCGGAGGACCCTATAGAGGTTCTGTTCTTTGGCCTTGTGGGAAAGCAGAGCGTGAGCTTCCCCTGTCAGCCAGGGGTGTGTTAGGCTCCTTCCAGAAAAACAGTGCTCCCTCCGGGAACACCCGTCCCCTTGTGGAAGCGGTGCACAGGCCCTGGTTCTCCGGAACTCTGAAACACAAAAGCTCTCCAGTTCTACCTCATTAAACACGGCCAAAAGTAACTTAGGTCTGGAAAATATTCAAAGTAGGTGTAACCAAAACAGATATCCCAACTGTTTTTCCTTTAAATTTCATGAACAAATGGAGAAAAAAAAAAAGCTACCCTGGGTAACACAACCCCTTGTGGTGCCTTCCAAGAAAAATGAATTGCAAGACGTATACACAAACAACCAAAGAAATGGCCTGTATAGGAATATTACTTTGCTGGTAAAATTGGGTGGAAACGTCTAGCAAAAAAAACCACTAACTTGGATTTGCAATAACACCCTAAAGCCTGTCTGGGGTTCTGGGTTGAACCCTCAGTAAGAAAAACAACAGGGAAACATCAGCTCCCTGTGAACCCAATCAAACTGGAGCGCTCCCAGGTTGTTGTGTGTGGAGGGCATTGATGTCGTTTCTTCCTGCAGCAGGGTTTCTCATCCCAGTATCTGTTCTCTCCTCACGTCCTCTCCTTGCTAAGGTATCCACAGGCTTCCCCATCCCAACAGACTCCCTGGTATTTCAGGCTGCAACCAATCTTCTGAGAGGCCAGAGGCTGGACTTTTGAGCCTGTCTTCTCCTTGACTCCTACAGGGAAGAATATTTCTTCTCTCTCTCGCTCACTGTACCCCAGGAGAAGGGTTCACTTCTCCTGGAGCTCAAGGATGAGCTCTGAAAGGGAAAGGAGTTAGTTGACTTCCTGGTGAGATGCCTGAAGGTTTCTGATTGGTGAAATGGGAAGTGCTTCCATTCAAGGAGGAGCGGATAGTCTCTTCCAGGGTCCATTCAAGAAGAAGAAGATGGCCTCCACCAGGGTCCATTCAAGAACGAGAAGATGGCCTAACAATCAAGATGGTCCCTCACAGACATTCTCAGCGCTGTGCTGGAGGCCCTACCTCCTAGACATCAAGTTAACAGTTACACAGAGACCTAACGCTCCAGAAAGCCACAGAGGCTAGGCAAGGTGCAGCTGGGCCAGATGCCCTATAAGATGGCCCTCAGGGGCTGTTGTGTAAAGCCGTGCTGTGAGGGAAGCCTGGCTGTAGGGGAGAGCCTAGGGTATAATAGATGCCCGGGATGCAGGCCATGTGCCAAGGAGAGGTGCAGGTACTAAGTGTAGCTAAGAGAAAGGCCATAGGCTTTGGGCGGCAGAGCAGGACGGGTGGGACCACCCAAGCCTATTGCAGTCCTGGACACCAGACAGGGGTCTGTTTTCCCTGCTGGGTTTTATTTTGCTGAATGCAGTCTTTCCTTGCCCTGCCCGTTCCTCTGTCTTGGGCTTTGGCCTCTAATCAGTGTTGGAAGAACACGACTATGACAGTTTTTGAAGTTGGACTGAATGCACATTATGACATGAGATGGCTGGGAGCCCATGGCAGCCACAGGTAGGAGGTTAGGATTTGAATGTGGAATGCCCCACGGGTCCGTATGCTCAAATACTCTCCAGCTGGTGACACAGTCATGGGAAGTTGAGCAACCTTTAGGAGCTGAAGCATCCTTAGATGATGTGGGTTGCTGGGGGGTGGGGCTGAGAGGTGTTTTATGGGTTATAGCCCTAATTTTGACCTAACCATTCTGTTTCTCCCCATGTGCCTCCAAATAAGCAAACAGCTTGACTTTCTTGCCACCACAATCACAGGCCACTCCCCCCACAATGCATCCTTGCCCTGGTATACTGCATGTCCCCAAAGCGAGAGCCCAAAGTCTTCCTCCCTCTGGCTGCTTTGCATATGGCATTTTGTCACAGTGAGAAGTAGTCAACACACCAGATTGCACGAGGTCATGAGTTCAAGCAGTTCCCAAAGGCAGTGGCGGTAGAGTGGGCGTGGCCTTGTTGAAGGGAGTGTGTCACTGTGGAGGTGGGCTTTGAGGTCTCCTATGGGCTCACAGCACACCCAGTGCCTCAGTTTGCTTCCTGTTGCCTTCTGAATCAAGATGTAGTGATCCCAGCACTCAGGAGGCAGACGCAGGCAGACCTCTGTGAATTGGAAGACAGCCTGGTCTACAGAGGGAGTTCCAGGACAGTCAGGGCTGTTACACAGAGAAACACTGTCTAGAAAAACAAAATAACAAAAAAGACGTAGGAATCTCAGCTCTTCTTCCTGCATACTTCTGCCTGCATACTGCTATGCTCCCCACCATAAAGATAATGGAATGAACCTCTGAGACTGTAAGCCACCATCTCAATTAAATGTTTTCCTTTATAAGAGTTGCTGTGATCAAGGTGTCTCTTCACAACAATAGAAACCCTAAGACACTCTAGTATAATAAATAGATAAATAAGTTAGTATCACCATTTTAGCTCTTATACATTTAGTGAGAAATGTGCTTCCAATGGCATTATCTAGATGACATTAGATAATGAATAAACACTTTAAAATAAGAAATCAGTCTGGAAATATCAATTTTGCCCATACACAAAAGGCTGAGGAACAAAAGCCATGACCTTGTTACATCAGATTTAATAGTAGAAATAGGAGTAACACCATAGTCAAGAAATCAAAATCAAAATAGAAAGAAAACCCAAGGGCTATATAATAAAAACTTGAGGCTTTGATGGGCATCGATAGGTAACATCTAAACAAATGAGGTGGGATCTGGCCTAAGAAGCTAACACATGAAGCTCTCCTGAAGGGAACATAGTTCTCCCATAGAGCACAGCTCTGAGAAAGGCAAATATCCCATTGCAGCTGATGGATGTCGCCACTCTTCCACGTCGTACCTCAGTGACTCCTCATGCTTTATGCTTTCCTCCGTATTCTCACGCCTACCCCTAGAACACTGTGCTGTTTACTACTACCGCCCACATACTCGGTTTCCTGTCCTGTGCTTCTGCCTCCTAGGGACCCACTAGTGGCTAGGGGATTGTGCACCAGGGTTTGCCTTGAGAGGGTCATTTGTTCTTCTGAACAGAAGAGAATCAGGCCCGGCTGTAACCACTAGTCAGGGTATCTGAATAAATACTCCAGCAAAGCATAAAGCTCAGCTACTAAGATGGTGCTAAGTTATATTTGTGAGCTCAAACGTTAAATCCCAAAGGACCCGAGTACTGCAGCAATACGACCATATTTGGGGACAGGGCCTCTAAAGGAGTGCTTACCTCCAAATGAGGTTATGGTGACAGGACTATGAAGCCATTTGCTTATCTTGGTGGATCAAGAAACAGAGGCCAGGATGGAATAGGAAAGAATCACTTCGCAGTGCCACACCTCCTTCTCCAAACCCCTACCCCATAATGGTTCTAGAACCACCCCCAAAAAAGTACCACCAGATGGGAACCAAGTGATCCAGCACATGAGCCTGTGGGGACATTACACATTCAGACCACAGCACATGGTAAGTGTTCTACCTTGTTCTGTGTTTTTTAAATGTCAAAGCAAGGTCTTGTTCTATGGCTCAGGCTGGCCTTGAAGATGCTGGGTAGTTCAGGATGACCTGGACCTGTCTCGGTCTCTGGAGTAGCTCAGTGTGAAGGCCTGAGCCTACCTGCCTGACTGAAGCTGATAATTTTGAGGTGAGCAAACACTCATGCTACTGATGATGTTACCTGAGGAAGTGGAACAGAAAGACATAGCAGCAGGTTCACCGGGCCTGAGGGATAGATGGACCGGCTCCATGTCCAGGAGAGGTGAATGCCTACTTGTCTTCAGCTCTTATAAGAATGGTGTCCTCATAACAGGAAATTGGGATGTCTAGGGACACAGGGGTCTGTACACCAAGTGTGAAGGTGGGAAGAGGGCACCTGACCCACACCCAGGAGAGTGGTCTAGGAGCAATCTAAATCAGTCAACACCTTGATTCAGACTTCCAGCTTACAAAATTTGTGAAGGTAAGTGTGCATCGTCTAAGCTGGCGTTTTGTTGTGGCCTCAGAAACTAGCACAAATGGGGCGGGTTGGGCAGCAAGGACGTCGGGATTTGGGGCTAGAAGTGGAATGGCATGGTAAGCGGGCAGATGCCAGCATGAGGAAAGGCCATGCAGACCAGACATGGGTGGCTTAATCAGGAAGCAAGGATGGTGGAGACACCACCCTAGGGACTGATCCACAGGGAAGATGGCAATGATATCATACATGGTAGAAGACGCCGAGCAAAGAGCAATTTGCCTTGGGGACGTCTTATGGGTGCAGGCAGTACAGCTTTTTCTTGATGTCTCTTCGTCTGTCTTGGGCTTCCCTTCCTTACAGACACCTTCAACACATTTGCATGGTACAGGAAACTGAATAAGGGGGATCCAAGTGTGTCTACTTTCAAGTTATTTTGAATCGCTTATAAATCTGACACCATGTTTTTATAGTAAGGCTATCTCAAATTCCTTGAAAGACTCTTACTATGCCTTTACAATAGCCATTAGTAACTTTGCATTTTTGCAGGACCATCCTACCCAGGGTTCTCACCGTCCAGATCCTGGCTTCAGCGTTCACTCCATGCTCCTGTAGCTTTGCTCCTTAATTATTCCTAATTTTAGAATGGCATTTGAAAGCTTCAGTTCCAAGGGTCGGAGAGATGGCCCAGGCGTTAAGGGTGCCTGCTGCTCTCTGATGAGAACGAGAGTATGGACCCCAGCACGTACACTGGACAGCTCACTAATGTCCGTAACTCCAGCTCTGGAGGCTCCTGTGTGTCTTCTGGGGGCACACCCGCTCACACAGACACAGACACACACATGCAAATTAACAATAAATCTTATTTTACAAGGAAAAAGAGTTCTTTAGAAAACAACTCATCAATAGTGAAGAAATATTTAGTACTAAGACAGCTATTTCCTAAGAGAAGGAACGTGCAAGAGCCAAATGACCAGAGGCCAGACGGTCGAATCCTCCAACTCTGGCATACCACAGCCCCAGAATTACTTCAAACCAGTTCTTAAATAGAGCCAACAGTTAAATTAGCTTAACAATTTCTCCCATCCAAAAGGCAATGTCAAAACTTCAAAGACTAAGGATATATATTTGGGTATCTACCCCTACAAACTCAGACAACCTAAAAGAGAAAAGTCATCTTTGCTTCTGGAGGGCACTCCCATGCCCCGTGTTATGATCTTCACCGGACAGACAGCCACCTGGGCCTTCATCCTCAGCCGGCCCCTGAGCCTGGATTCTTACTTGCCATACTCCTTAACATGGATATAGTTTTCAGTATGTCAAGCAAAATCAGAAGTTGGATCTCACTGCTACAAAACCAGCTTTTATTTCTGTTCATGTGGAACTCTGCTGTGAGCCTGTATTCTCAACAGGAAGATTCTAGAATGCACAATCCATCACTTGCTATCATAGAAACTATGGCTTGAAAAGTCTAAAGTTAAACAAAACAAAACAAAACTCTTCTTACTTGTAAAATGAGGAATAATCTTTGACTTAAAAGTTTGTATTTTAGGTTTAAAAGATTCTATTTCTAAAGATGAAACAGAGCATGCCCTCAAATTTTCCATTCCGTCATTCATTCATTCCTCAGTTATGGTCCTGAGATGGAGTAGTGACAGTTGAACACCTGGCCCTTCCTCCCCCTGTAGGACAGAGGGAATCTGCTACTCGTGTGTAGGAATCTCCATTATCTGAACAGAACTAGGTAGATCCATGAATCCATCATGACTTTCATATGAACCTCTCCAAAAATCAACATGTGTCTTGCCTTCCTGCCCTTTAATTGTTGAGGCACCTTCTGAAGATTGTTTCTTCACACATTCGTAAACTCGACCAAAGCAAGGCTACCTTTCCCATCCCACTTAAATTATATTCCAGTTCTGCATTACTGGGTTTTGAATAGCTGATAGAAATAAGAAATAAGGTTACGAGGTTTCACATTCAAAATGAAAGTTTTAAACATGGCTCACACAAAGGATCTATAAACATCTATTTCTAGTCAGCTGTAGAGTAACAGAAAACACCAACTATGTAAAATGCAAGAGCATACCATCCAAGAACCCAAAGCCAAAGGGGCCTGCCCCATCCAGTGAGTCCCCACCATCCAGGGAGTAAATGACACCGTCCCCAACATAGATAAGCAAACGCAACATCCGAGTGTATCCTATGCACATACCACCTTTGAATGAGACCAAGGCTAGAAACCGCTGTGAGAAAAGTTTCGCACACCCCGCCACTGTCCCCTGCAAAGGAACTTTGTTATGAAGGAGCTGCTCTACCCATTCACGCTCTTCCGGTTCCTGTTTGTATAATGACCCTTACAAAACCTGTGAACTGTTTCCTGTTTGTAAAATGATTCAGCACCAAGAGGAGGCAGAGGAGACAGTTATTCAGGGTGGTCACTCAGCCCTCTCGCCCCCACCCTCCCCTGCAGACATCCCATCACAAAGAGGCTGACTCACCGTCACAGCCGCTTGGCAGATTGTTTGCGGATTGTTATGATGAATACTGGCTCATAAATCTGAATGGAGCTCTCTGTGCCATTTCCTCGCAGCCCAAAAGGATACCAGCGGCCGTGCCAGATGTCCTCAGCCTCCTTTCTGAAGTGGTTCTGGTTTGCCACTGGGAGGAAAAGTGACTTAGGCATTGAGGTGCCCGAGTCAAGTGTGCACCCCGGGTCTGCGCTCCTCGGTCAGGTTATGGGGAAGCACTCAGGACCCGAGCGCAGAGATCTGTGAGCAGGCAGTGGAGCCGAGCTTCACGATCAAATAGAAACATCTCTCCTCCAGAGCTGAGGAGACAGTCTTCCTCAGTAGCAAGTGACAGGGACAGAGGACCACTTTCCCAGCGTTGCTTCCTCAGACTAATGAGAAAGATGTCCGCACAAAAGAACGGCGGGGCTGCCCTGGCCACTCACATTTCACACACCTCACACGCCACAGTTCTGTGGGGGAATGCTCGCCTGGGATGAGGTAAAGAAAGATGAGGCAGAAAGGGAGAGAAAGAGAGAGAAAGTGAACGCAGAAGGAAAGAATTCCAGGGACAGATAAGGGAGATAAGAACGAAGGGAGGGAAGGCAACGGGAGGGGAGCTTGGCTGAACCCTCGTACACCTCACACTGACCCTGCCTTCAGCTGCTGAGGTACAAGGAGCCTCAGGGAGTAACTGACCCTCAGACTCCCAGAACATGCGGGGCTCCTGGGGAACATCGAGAATTACCTTCGCGTTTTAAAAACCCCATTATCAGCTCAATCCAAGGGCGATCTATGGCAGGAACTCAGTGACCCGACTGAGTTGTGAATGGTGCACAGGACTTGGCTGGGAGGGAAAGGTGACGGGGTCCAGGTATAGAGGTCATCTTGGCCAAACTAAGAAAGGGACGTGACCAGGAAGTCGGAAAGCAGGCGAAAAGCCCAGACTGGCTTGTTAGGTAGAACAGTTAACACGGCAGACATCTTTGCGTGGTCACTGTGTGTGAGGGTGGATAAAGAAACCTGACCTACTCCTTCCCCTCAAGGAGCTCACAGACCCAGCTCAATAGACAGACACAGACCATCAGATACGGAAAAGGAGCCAAGCACTATGGGAAAAAGCAGATTCCATGAGGTCTCCCCAGGAGGACAGAGGAAAGGGCCATAGAAGACTGTTGAGGTATTAAACAGGATTTTCCCAGAGAAAGTTAAGAATAGTGTGTGTGTGGGGGGGTGTGAAGGTGAGAGAGGGAATTGAGAAGAAAAAGAGTCTTTGGAAAACGAGAATTGCATTAGAAAAGACCAAATATGGAAAGAGATGGCTCTACCATGTTGGAGACATCAAGGGACCAAGCCTGGGCACCTGACAGGGACAAAGATGCTGAAGGTCCCAGAATTTAAAATGATTTTGAATCAAGGAGGAAGGGAGTCTCAGTGAGAAACTGTCTGATCAGAGGGGTCTGTGGGCGTGTCTGCGGGTCTGTGGGGCGACCTTGATTACGTTAACTGCTGTGAAGGCTGGGTCACCATTCTCTGGTCTAGGTCCTAGACTGTGTTAAGAGTGTCAGGAAAGGGAGCTGAGCAGCAATCCTGCAGGCCTCCACTTCTCTCTACCGGACTGTGGATGCGATTTGATTAGTTGCTCTCGGTTCCTGCCATGTTTAGCTTCTTGCTAACCTGGAATTTTGAGCTAAACTAACCTTTCCCTCCTTGAGTTGCCTTTCGTCGAGTAGTGTAACGGAGCAGCTGAAACGGAACTAGCACAGCCATATTTGAGACTATCAGCAGGGTGAGTTAAGTTCCAGGAAAGGAGTCGGAGATAGGAAGCGTAGGGTTTGCCACAAGGCTGAGTGTCAGACCCACGCATGTGCACGCATGCGCACCTGCACACTGAGGAAAGCGTAAGGCAGCTGACAGCTTTCTGGCCTCTGGAAAAGCAGCTTAAGTAGACATGGAACTCGGTGGGGAAAGGAGCCCACCTGAGGCAATGATGTGTTCACTGAGGCTGTGCTGGGGCGTCTGTCCTTAGACGGGAAACAGGAGCTGGTATCACAGGCTGTGCTGGGGCGTCTGTCCTTAGACAGGGAAACACAGAAGGAGCTGGTATCACAGGCTGTGGTGGGGTGCATGCCCTTAGACAGGGAAACACAGAAGGAGCTGGTATCACAGGCTGTGGTGGGGCGTCTGTCCTTAGACAGGACAAACACAGGAGCTGGTATCACAAGAGACTAAAAATGACATGCTGAAGAAATTCTAGAACATACACAGAAAGAAGGAGGGAGGGAGAGCCACAGCAGAGACACGGGGAACAGGCAAACTACCGAGCAGGCTCAAGAGAGCACGCAGGAAGATCAGCTGTGCAGGAGCATCCTGTAGCGTCATGAAAGCAAAGGCTTCCTTAGAGGCAGGCGATAGGGCCACATGTCACAGGAGGGTGACAAACTGGGAAAGGCTACACGGCTGAACTGGAAGCAAGCCTCTCAGTGATTGACACAGAATCCTAGCACCAGAATGAGCTTAAAGGAGTTTATCAAAGGAAAATCAAGTAAAGTGGAAGAAAGCACAGAACTCCGGGGTGTGAGCCGCTGAGAAAGAATCAACAACTCTCAGACCCCTGAGGAAAATTTATCCTACAACACATAACTCAAAAACAAAAATCCTAAATGCTGCTGGCTATGGTGACTCATAACTGCAATTCCAACACTTGGGGAGGTTGAGGCAAGGGGATCACCAAGGGTTCCAGACCAGCTTGTGCTACAGGGTAAGACTCGTATCTCAAACAAAACAAAATGCTGGGGCTGGACAGAGAGCTCAGCGGCTGAGAGCACTCGTTCTGTTTCAGAGGCCCAAAGTTCAGTGGCCAGCACTTGTCGCACACATCTGTAGCTCCAGCTCCAGGACATCTACCCTCTCTTCTGGCCTCAGTGGGCATGCAGGTACATGACACACACACGCACGCACGCGCGCACACACACACACACACATACACACTCACACACACGATATAATCTGATATTCCATCAGATACAAAACATAAATCATAAATGCTTTTAAAGAAATCAGAACCGCTAATAAAAGTTGTAACATTCATTTTCACCGAGCAATGTGTTATCTTTCCATCGACGACCCTTAGAAAAACCAGTCTCCAAGATTCCCTAAGTTTCCCCACTGTAACAGTGGTAGATAAAATTATCTCGAGTGAAGTCTCAGCAAGTGTCTGAATGCACATTGGAGACTATAACTCTTGGCGGAGCAGACATCCCTGGGGAATGATTGCCTCTATTACTCTCCGACACTCAGGATGTATGAATCAAACCCATCTCGCAGAGGATGCGGGGCCCCTCCCAGCATTCTCTCACAGGGCCTGAGTTACAAACAAAGCACTCTAAGCTCACAGAACCCGGCTGGATCACTGCTCCTCTGGAAATACTTCTTTTAGACAAACCATCCCTTTAGGGGTCTGAATTATTAGTAAAACAAATTACTATTATAAACGAATATAGGGTTAATTATTAATTGAGAGCATTCTTTGTGATAGTTCAGTTGCACCTGGGATGTAACCCTTACTTTCCACCTGTCTTCCTTTATATTGTTAATATCCACAATATCTTGAAAACCTGAAACTTTTACTGAGGAATTCTCTGGATAATCCAAGACAGAGGTTAGACTGGGGCCAATAGCCCCCTGAAAGGACACACACACACACACACACACACACACACACACACACACACTCCAGGTTTCTGTAAACAGGTGGACAGGCAGCAGGGTCACAGCAGGCAGGTCGCCCTGCCTGTGTCAGAAGAGTAACAGAGGTCGGGCAGGATGAGACATAAGTTAAACACTGGCTACTGGCTCACCGTTGCTACATTTCCTCTGGCTAAAATCTCAGACAAGGGTTAAAGAGAGTCCAGTGTGACTTCTAAGAGCCACAGGCTGCGGCTCAAAAGGAAAGTCACAACCTGTTCTCAACCCCTCCCAAGTTCCAGAGGATCCCCAGACACAGTTAATAAGAATAACTTCGACAGGCGGATAACCGGCTGCTGAGCTAACTGTGGGCAGGAGGAGGAAACACCCAAAATCGCAGCCAGTTCTTACTCCCTAATGCTTAACTGGAGTCCTGTAGGTGTAAGAATGATTTCTAATTTGTTACTGACATGAGTGAAGCCATTTTATGTAGCTTGAAAACCATTTTCTGTGACTTGGAATAATGTAATGCCTTCAAGATAGGCGAAAACTACAAAGTAGCTCCAGGATGAGCCAAGCCCAAGACAGACTTCGGTATGCATGCTAATGAACCGGCCCCACGCTGGGCACTTCAGTTGCCCAAAACTACAAAAACTGGAACTCTGTAGACAGTTCCTAAGATTGCACTGCCATGCTCCCGAGACACACCATCCCAAGCCCCTGTGCAGGTTTCCATTGGCAAGGGGACTTTGCGACTGGCCACTGTGTGACTCTGGCTTGCTTAGTTCGCACATACACACCCACCAGCTCTAGTCCCTGTGCCACGCTCTCAAGGACCTCCTGGGACCTCCAATGGTGCCATCCTCCTGACCTGTTACACCTAAAGGACCTTTTAGTGGCTTGGCTTTCTCCCAAAACATTCTCACCAGAGAGGATTTCCCCGTGAAAACCTGCAGGCTTTTCTACTGGGAACCAACCGGTAGCGCCCTACTTGGTGAGATGTCTGTTTACATGAGATCGCCATGACCTTTATAAGAACATGGTATTGTAAGAAAGGTTTGGGTGAATAAAGTAGATCATCTTCAACTGACAAATGCCCTGTGGACATCCTAATTACCAAGCACATGACAGCCCACTGGCCCAGACTCTGCATTATTGTTTTGCTAAACACACACACACACACACAACACACACACACACACACAGAGACACATACAGTATAAGTACTAAATGAATAGTGACAAAAGTATAAGACCAGATCCTTGATATTAAAACATAGGAAATGAACACAGACACACACACACGCACAGGGAGAGACACAAACACACATACGCACAGGTTTGTTTGCACAGAATATGCTAATGAGGTTAGGATGTGTGCTCCAGATGTGCACATTTCATGATCACAGGCTTTTGCCCCAGGCCAGCCGCCTTACAAATGTGTCAGGGCAAAGAGGCCCGGGAAGAGTGCTGGAAAATCAACAAGGACAGGAATTGAGAAAAGGCGAGAAGACTCCCGACATGTGCAGCGGCCATCCCACTGTTAGCATCCCCTGGGAGAGGAGGCTGTGTTCTGTAGCAGGGACCCTAAATGCCTCTGCCAGCCCCGCTGATGACAGCTTCCCAGCATCTCTATGGACTTTCCTTTGTGATGTACAAAGCTTAGATCTGGTTTGTTTACTGTATCTACAAGACTCTGTTTTCAAACTGAACTTTAAAATCATGTCTGTCCGTGTTGTATGACATAATCAGAGAACACTCAGATTGCTGTGGTGTCAGAGGTCTGGTTATATAACGGATGTTTTATAAATCCAACAAAAGCCCTCAGGGCACATCAGAGGGGGATGCTGCCTTCTCTAGGCTGAAGTCACTTGGCATCGAGTGCATCTTTAAAGAGTCCTAAGGTGTGGTAATATCTGTGACTCATGAATTGTCCTTTCTCTTTGTGCAGATTACATGATTTCCAGGATTCATAAGCTCCAAGAGTCTGACCTCATTTGTTTACTGCACACAAGCAGCATTACAGTAAATACCATGCTTATTAAGGCAAATTGGCAGGAACCACTTGCCAGATATGACCAAAGGAGGGGAAGGCCAAAACATTAAGAATCATTAATGAAAGGATGCATTTACACAGGGCAATGGAAAAAGCTAAGACTGCTTTGCCCAGAATCCTCAGAAAACAGCAATATTGGGCTCTGGAATCAACTGGTCCTCAGTGTCCTGAGGAAGCTTGGCCACAGGCATCCAGAGGGTACCAGGACTACCGAACGGGAGAGAGCGAGGAGGCTGTAGAAGCAGGCCAGCAGTCAGATGGGCAAGAAGCTGGGTCAGGAGAGTGAATCAGGGGGTAACTCAGTCAACTGGCTACCACTCCAAGCCTCTATAAAACGAGATCTGTGAATTTCACAATCCATGTTTTTATTTTTGGTGCGGCGTGGAGTGTGCGCAGTGGGAAAGAGTGCAGGGAGCAAGCTGACCTGGCCATCACCCCCACTCCTCGTGGGTGTGGGCTAGCCATCAGCCTCTGCCCATCTCAGGTCATCCCCCTCCCCCGCCCCCATGCCTGGAAGCAGAGAATGGTTCCCAAGGAGCAGTCGGGATTAGCTCAGGGTGGATCCAGCATTTCTAACTGCGTTCATTTCCTCTAAGGGAGAGCATCTGGGATAGAGCCACTGCTAGCAGGTCCCTAAGCAGCCCGCATCTCGCACTCCTCCACATGCCGGACGTGCTGCTTGGGATAAAAATGTTCTCTCCCTTGGGCCATCTCACAGGAGAGCTTCAGAGCAGACGCGATGCCAGGCATCCCCAGGGGCATGAGAGGAGGCCTGCTGAGATCGAGATCAAGGATGCCAAAGGAAGGCGTGTGCACACCACGGGAGCTGGAGGAGCAGACTTGCAGCCGCTCTCAGCACCTTGCTTTCACCCCAGCTCCCACAGCAAATACAGATCTTCTGGGTCTATAAATGAAAAGATGCAGAAAGCAGGCCCCTCTGGGTGAAAGAACGTGAGGATTGGCCAGGAGTGGCGCACCACTGGCCATGGGCAACTCTGTGACCCTGGACACACCCGTGTTTGGTTGTCATCTCTGGCCTCCCTTCAGGGACATTTCACCCCTGTCCCGACCTTGCCAGCGCCCACTGTGTAGAGCACAGTCTTCGAAGCATGCTTCCCACAACTCCATGACTTTCACAATTTCTTTCCGAGTCTCTGTCTTAGTTAGGGTTACTATTGCTGCGGCGAAACACCATAACCAAAAGCAACTTGGGGAGGAAAGGATTTATTTGGCTGACATAGCTTGGATCACAGTCCATTGTGGGAAGCCAAGGCAGGAACTCAAATTGGATGGGAACCTGGAGGCAGGAGCTGATGCACAGGTCACGAAGGGGTGTTGCTTACTGGCTTGCTCAGGCTGCTTTCTTATAGAACCCAGGACCACCAGCCCAGAGGATGGCACCACCCATCATGGGCTGCACCCTCTCCCATCAATCACTATAAGACAGTGCCTTACAGGTCTGCTTAGACCCGACCTTACAGAGGTATTTCCTCAAAGGGGAAAACACTGCCAACTCCAGCTGCTGTCAACACCAGCCAGCAGCGGCACCATCAGATTGTGCCCGTCTTCCAGAGCTTTCTGCAACTTGGAAGAGATACCCAGGAAGGAATACATCTTGGATGATATAGTTTTGGGCCAACTGGACACTTTGAGGACTGAGAACACAAAGAGTTGAGAATCAGAGCCATTACTGCAGCGGGAAAGCAGCTGCTTTTATTTCTCCGTTTGTTTGGGGGAAGTGTGCGGTTGAGGAGATACCGCCAATTTGCCCTTACCTACGCTATCCTGTATCTGTCCCTTGAGCCTCATCCTGATCTACTCAACCATCAGTGTACCTTTCACGTGCTAGGAAAATACACCGTACATAAGGTCATGTCCACGGGAGACCACACAAAAGGGATCTACTAGGTATTCTTTTAGGTTGGTATTCTTGTTGGGAGAAAGATGTCCTTTAGGAGAGCTAGCTGTCGGCACACATTCTACTCCTGACTGCCAGACTGTCTTAATTGTCAGCATCCTGTCTTTGCTAATGATAAAGTCAGGAAGATCCCAGACCTTAGTTTTGGGATGTTTTAGCTGTGTGTATGTCCTGAGTGCAGCATGATGTTTAACATTATGGGTCCCTACCCACTGAAGATCCAGAATGGTCCCCACTAACCACACAGGAGTGCCATTCACTAAACACCCCGAGTACTCCCTCACTAATCACTCATCCAGGAGTGCTCCCCCACTAAACACCCAGGAGTGTCCCACATTAAATACCAAGGAGTATCCCCAGGAGTGCTCCCCCACTAAACACACAGAAAGGGTTCCCACCAAAAACCCAGGAGTAACATTCATTGAGCCCGATGAATATACCCCATTAAACACCAGGAATGCCCCCAATAAATCCCAGAAATACCATTTTAGGTTATGAAGTCTACAAATGCCTCTAAGAGTTGCCAGATTACTCCACTTGAGAATCACGGAGTTAAAGACTACAAAATTGGAGGGATGGCTCAGCAGTTAAGAGCATTTGCTGCTCTGTAAGAGGACTTGGGTTCAGATCCCAGCACCCACATGATAGTAGCTCACAGTAATCCTAATTCCAATTCCAGGAAATCCAATGCCCTCTTCTGACCTCCACAAGCACTGCATACAGGTGCCACACATGCACCCAAGCAGGCAAAACCCTCACATAAATAAGATAAATCTAAATGGTAAAATTTAAAAAAATTACAAATTGAGCTGGGCATAATGACACAGGGCCAATCCCAAGATTATAAAGCCTACAATCCTGTAAAAACTCAAGAGGTAGAAGGCCAAAGCAGAAAAATCTATAGAAAGAAAAAAGAAAGAAAGAAAAAGAAAAGAAAAAAATGGTACAATAACCCACGCGATACTCGGGGGAATGCACAACTGTTTTTTGCAGTATGGCAATATGCTATGCAATTCAGAATTATCCCTACTCACCTCTGTCTTATAAGGTAAACAGCTTCAAAGAAAGAATAATCCTGCAATTAATACAGCATTCAAAAACAAGAGCATTAGGTAAAACTCCAAACAGAACCCAGACTGGAAGATATTTCTTCTGCCCTTAGTCATGACAGGCTTTCAAACAACACATGCCTTGGGAAAGAATAAAACCACTTGGGACACATGTGCAGCTTGTCCTAGCAGCTGAGCCAGTAGCAGACAAATCTCAAAGCAAAGATACTTTTTCTTTTAAACATCCACTCTACACTAACATAGAGACCCAGTGCTAACTCATACCATAGCTTTCAAGCATCTTTTCCAAATTACTGTGGGCCCAAAAAAAATACATGTACAATCTCGTAGTGGTCTCTACGAAGCGAGAGGTGGCAACAAGATGTCTCACTGTGTGGGCACAGCAGCGGTGACAGAAAACACTGTGCCACATTTCAAGGGAGATGAAAGCATTGGGATAAGGTCTGACCACAAAAAATGTAAGTGAGGAGACGAGGATTTTTAAAAACCCATTTAAACATCTCACAGTGTGCGGGAAATCACCCTATCTCATTAATATGCCCAACTTTTATATTTTATATGTCGGTTAAAAATTCTATTATTATGTTTTAAAAGTATTCAGCAAATATGAAAGTGTATACTGCATACGCAGGGCAGCTCCTTTTGTTCATGGGGCATTCTGGTCTTCCTGTTCCTTACATAGCAAATAGAATTCCCTAGCCATCTTAAGATAAAGTCAAAGCTCCTGAACGGAAAACCTCAGGACCTGGGAGCTAGGAAATCAGGCTCTTGGCCACTCTTCTTTCAGGAAAAAGAAAAAGAAAGAAAGAAAGAAAGGAAGGAAGAAAGAAAGAAAGAACCCCCCAACCTCCCCCCCAAACTCTTATTAGAATGCAGCTTGCAACCCCCTCCCCCTCCCCTCTGTGTAACAACCCTAGCTGCTAGTCCTGAAACTAGTTCTTGTAGATCAGGCTGGCCTTGAACTCACAGAGATCCACCTACCTCTACCTCTTCGACTGTCGGGATTAAAGTCCTGCACTACCACCTCCCGGCCTAAGCAGACGTTTTAATGTTTGTTTTTAACCTCAGGTCACCTCTCTCACCTCCAACCCTTAGATACCTAAACTAGCCCTCTTGGACCTTTTCCAGACAGTGGCTCCCCAAGTGTGGTTTCTGGGGGGGCACTGTTGAGAATACAAACTCAGAAATCCAACCTGTTAGAGGAAATACTGCAGGTTATGTCCTGCAGCCCTTACAGTTGAGCCTACTGACTTAGGCCTGTTTCTAAGGTATATTTTTATTCCACAAATTGAGGTTGTAATTCTTATCTCACCATCACTCCACCACAAAGCCTGTAACCCCACTTCAGCGCTGTCTATGGATCTGCACTTCACACTGAAACAAGATCTGTCGCTCTCTCTAAGGAAGCCAAAGGTTGGTTTGCTAGTCTTTTGTCTGTTTTGACTTCATTAGCTTCTCTCTTTGGAATAACCTAGAGAAGCTGGGTGCTGGAAGAGAGTGATAGCTGTGAGGACAGGGTCCATATCGCTCTGGTCACCAAGTCCGAATTGAAGTTCAGGGCTCAGTTGAAGAACATGTCCTCCTGCCTCTATTTCCCTGAGTGACTGCAGAATGCCAAGGAGTTCTAGAGCCCTTGAGGAGACACGCCTACCCCCACCCCAAGAGCCGCGGACCCCTCGCCTCAAGCGTCCTAGCAACCCTGCTGCAGTGGGTGACCCGTGAGGGACCAGAGGCTAGGGAGCCAGCGCCCCTGGAGCTGCTAAGAGGTGCACAGCGGGGACTCTAATCCTGAGGGCACGGGAATGGATCTGCTTCCCGTGCCTAGGGACTGAAGGGCGCCTCGTCTCAGTGTCCTCAGGTCCCTGAAGGAGAGGGAGCAGGTCGGTCTAGACCACGGGTGGGAGGTGACGGCTCACCGTGTGGGTCGCTCTTCTCGCGGACTCCGTCCACGCGACCGTCGGGGTGGATGCGCAGGAAGAAGCCGCCGTTCTTGCAGTAGAGCCGCTTGGGGTCCTTGAAGTGGCCGGGCGGGAAGGCGGCGCCGCCATCCTCGGGCAGTGCGGGAAGCGTGGTGATGCCGCCGGCAGCCATGGCCCCTCCGCTGCCCCGGGACCCCGCTGTGGCTGATCGCGGGGCTCCCCGGCCCCGACCCCGGCCTCGGCCTCCCAGCGCGCCTCGCCCGTGGGCAGCCAGCCTCCCGGTCCGCGTCCCGCCGCCGCACACGCAGTCCCGAACAGGACTCTGCCGGAAGCCGAGAACCCCTGTGTGCCACAGCGGCCCGGGACCGCGTCACCCCAAGTCCCCGCCTGCACCCCAGCCCCGCGCGCCCCCGCCCCGCGCGCCGCCTCCTCCCCACGCCTGGCGCCTGAAAGCTTCAAGGAATCTGTCCTGCTCTGAGGAGCTTTCTCTAGGCGACTGCGCTGACGCAGCTCCTAAAGTTTAAATGCAACTTTCTCGCTTGCTTTCTGTCTTCTAACGCGGCGCTGGCCTTCCACCCGCAAAACAGCAGAAAGGGTCTGATCCCGGGAGGGATCGAGTCAGGCTTTGAAAATCTCTAGTCCCTGCAGAATGTAAACTGTGGAAAGATAGGGTGCAGGAGACAGAAGCCGAGAAGGGGGCGCCTGGGTTCCCTTTCTGGGCGCCTAACCCGAGACAGCGTGGGAAGATGAAAACGACTTCGGAGTTCTCAACACGTAAAAGCGCAGAGCTGGCGCTTGCCCTGCCTCAGTTGTTAGATGTTTCTTGGGAAGAACTGAGTTTCACAAAATTACAGTTAATTGCGATTGGTGATTTTCAGTAGATCCTAAAAGGTTGTAGATTCAGATTCTCCGCACTCTGTATTCTGAAACGAGGTGCTTCTCACCCCTAAGTCCTTCTCTCCTGGGGACACACCTTTCCAGTGAAGGTGATTATCAAATACCAGTTGGAAAATCTGCACACCGCCAGGTCTCTGCTTGAAGCACCTGAGATGTGCGGTCCACGGTGGCACACGTACAGAAAGGTTAAGGCCGGGAGGGTGAACAGGAGTAACTGCTCCGAGGACTCAGACACAGCTGAGTACCCTGCCTTGGGGAAGTGCGGGCTTAGGGAAGCTTCTAGAGGTGCCACTGTATGCTAGCTGTAAAAGGGCATCCTGAAGAGCCGTTAGTCTCCACGGATGTCTTGACTCAAGTGTGTGACGGGCATTAGAAATTTCCCCAAAGCTTTAAGATCAAACCTTTTCTCCAGCAATCAGAGGAGTGTGCGCAGGATCGTTTTCCCCTTGCCTCCTGCTAGGCTCGTGGCTGAAGCCCCCATGGCATGAGACAAATTAACATGAGAAAATTACTAACTTATCTAATGTAAATCTGAAATCCTGAAAAGGAAACAAAAGCCCCATGCTACACAGGAACCTGTGTCTTTCGGTTGGGACTTGTGTATAATTGTGGAGAACAGTGATTGAAGGGAGTGCCATCTAATGGGCATAAGCTGGTGTAGTTATTTTTTATTCTTTCTTTCTTTCTTTTTTTTACTCTTTATTCTTTTGGGGGCCCACAATCCAGCTCCCAAATAATCACACAGAGACTTATTCTTACCTGTGAATGCCTCGCCTTAGCTTGGCTTGTTTCTAGCCAGTTTTTCTAAATTAGATTATCTCATTTCCCTTTAACAACATTTTGTCTTGGGTCTTTTTACCTCTCTTTATTTTATATATCTTGCTTTCCTTCTCACTCTGTGGCTGGCTGGGTGGCTAGGAGGCTAGCCCCTCACATCTGCCTCTATTTCTCCTTTTCTCCCCTCTTCTATTTATTCTCTCTGCCTGGCAGCCCCGCCTATTTTTCTCTCCTACCTAGCTACTGGCCGTTCAGCTCTTTATTAGACCAACCAGGTATTTTAGACAGACAAAGTAGCACAGCTTCACAGAGTCAAACAAATGCAACCTAAGAGTTAAACAAATGCCACATAGAAGAATCCAACACATCCTAGTATCGTTAAACAAGTGTTCCACAGAATAAACAAATGCATCATATCTTCAACTAATGTTCCACAACAAGCTGGTGTGAGGAACTTAGCAAGTCTTCGTTGTTCTGGCTCTCTGTGACCCTGTCCTCAGAGATGGGAACTCCCTGACCTGAAGGTAGAGGGTGGACACCTCTCAAATGCGGGTTTTAAAACTGAATAAGAGAACACTAAGGGGTTGTGAGAGTGCCTGTTCTGCTTTTTTCTTTTCCTTCCTTTGTTTTGTTTTGTTTTCAAAGCCGGGTTTCTCTGTGAAGCCTTATAGTAGCTGTCCTAGAACTCATTCTGCAGACCAGGCTGGCCTGGAACTCAAGGATCCATCTGCCTCTGCTTCCTGAGTGCACCAGCACTGGCCAGTCTTGCTGTATGTAATACTGGCCCTTCTTAAATGTTGCTGTATTCTTAAATGATGAGGTGCCATTTGGGGACAACATCCTCGACCCCATCAGCTCTCTGACATCTGTCTCCAGAATGCATTACTCTCATCATCACTGAGGATCCACTGAGACAAGCGGTTCCCTTCCAGATGTTGAGAATGGCCTAGGGAATGTATAATAGGACCATACCCAGCACTACATCTGCAAGGCATACAAGATAAGGGATAGGGGGCTGGAGAGATGGCTCAGAGGTTAAGAGCATTGCCTGCTCTTCCAAAGGTCCTGAGTTCAATTCCCAGCAACCACATGGTGGCTCACAACCATCTGTAATGAGGTCTGGTGCCCTCTTCTGGCCTGCAGGCATACACACAAACAGAATATTGTATACATAATAAATAAATAAATAAATAAATATTAAAAAAAAGATAAGGGATAGTAATTCCACACAAATTTCAGGAACAGCAATGCCTAATAGTTAACTGGCTGGTGTCGGCCATGGATTTATGGAATTACATTCCATTCCACACCTAGTTCCCTCCAAAGTCAGGAAAGGGGGTGTAACTGGAGTTTTCTCTCCCATTTGCCAGTTCCTGAATATCCACTCAAAGGCTTAATATTAATTACAATTATTTGGTCAATGGCTCAGGCTTATTACTAACTAGCTTTTACATCTTAAATGAACCCATTTCTGTTCATCTATGTATTGCCTCGTGGCTGTGGTGTTATATGGCCCTGACATTTGTTATTTCACATCTTGCTTCTCCAGTGGCTGCTGGCATCTCCCAGACTCTGCCTTCTTTTTCCTTTTATCTTTGCCTGAGTTTCCCACCTGGCTCTATTCTGCCTGGCTATTGGCCAAATTAGTTTCTTTATTAACCAATGGCAACAAAACATATTTACAGCGTACAGAAAGGTAATCCATATCAGGGGGGAATATCTATTCAAATATTTCCTCATCCTAAAAATCCCAACCATGCTGGTTGGTGGTGGCACACACCTTTAATCCCAGAACTCTGGAGGCAGAGGTAGGTGGATTTCTGTGAGTTTGAGGCCAGCCTGGTTTATAAGAGCTAGTTCTAGGACAGGGTCCAAAGCTACAGAGAACCCTCTCTTGAAAAATAAAAAACAAACAAACAAAAAATACCAACCATATTTTAGAAAATGGTTAAACTAATTCTATGAAAATCCAGGTTTCCAGGATAAATTGCTTATAGTCAAGAGCAACTTGAAGTTAAAGCATGAATGGTTATCAATAGGAGCACATTCAATGAAATGACTTAAGTAATAAGTATTAATTGGTGAGTATAGTAATTCACTTAAGAAAGCTTTGTGAGTCTGTCATTACCAGATATACTTCAATGAACTACTGTTGCTTTTTTAAGAAATGATTTCTACATGTACTGAGAAACTGGGGAGCAAGTGAAAAATATAAGATGCCCTGCCATGTATCCCACACAAGTCATTTTTTTGAAGTGACCCTCTTTTCAACATACATACAGGATGTCCACTGCCCAGGCAAGCTATATTTCAGAAATACCTGCCTCTAAGCATCCACAGAGGAAGAGTTCCCATCAAACTGTGTTTATACTCTTTGGCTTTTAAAGACACACCTAATACAAGTACCATTGTTTTCTACTTACATAGCTTATGTTAACATACAGATAATAAAGAAATAAAATAATCTGGTATGAAATCTTCAAGAAAAACATAAAGCTCCCCTGTCAGGGGTTACTGTACAGAGACACTCAGAAAGGACCAGTCTAGACCTCTCCACAATACAACTTCCAGCAAAAGCCAGGTTGATGGATTGGTTACAGAAATCTTTATTATACACCAGGAAGGTTAGAGAATACTAGAATCCTCAAATATTCTGGGCTCAGGAAAACCTGGAAAGATTCTACCAAGAGCCCTATGGTGCTTGTGAGGTTGTCTTAAAGGAAAAAGAGCACAGCAGTATGCCGAGGGGAGCCTGTGTGTGCCGAAGCCTGCTTGTGTGACCATATGTGCGTCAGAACCCTTCATGGTGTATGTGAGCATGGAGGTACAATCACTGTTATTTAAGGCTAGGTCAGAAAATGAATATTTGGAAAGACAGCAAAGGAAATGGAGAGAGAGAGAGAGAGAGAGAGAGAGAGAGAGAGAGAGAGAGAAGACATCAAGCAGACGGTCCAGAAAATAGAGCTCCCATGAGTCACCTGTAGCCCTCTAGCCATGTCCTATAAATTGCCAGGGATACACACACACACACACACACACACACACACATTCCCTTTCTCTCTCTCTCCCTCTAATGACTTCTGAGCTTCCTCTTATCCTTTCACCTAGAAAAACAAAATGGTTCCCCTTATATTCCGAGAGACTTTGGTATCTCTCTATTTGCTTTTTGCCTCGCTCATCCGAGGTTCATGTGTTTGACGTTCAGTTCCACAGTAGCAGTGAAACAGAGACAAAGACAATGTGTGGTGGCTTCGTGCCTGGTCTCAAACCTTCACAAGGGCACAGGGGACTCCTCAAGTGGGCAGTGCCCCAACCCTTTCCATGGACCTAGTATTCTAATATGGGTTTCTTATTTTTTTAACTTAGTATTGTATTTATTTTTAAAAAGATTTATTTACTTTTATTTTGTATGTATGATTGCTTTGCCTGAATGTCTGTTTGTCCATGCAACACGTGTCTGCCTGCCGTCCAGGCAGGAAGTCGTGAGCCACTGTATGTGGGTGCTCAGAACCAAACTTGAGTCCGCAAGAGCACCACTAAGTGCTCTCTCCAGCAGCCCATACATTTAGTATTTTATTAAAGGAACAATTAAAACACAAGCTTAAAGCTGTGTTCCTTTGAAATACTTCATTGAAAACTTGAGTTAGATTGATTTTTATCTTTTATGCCAGCTTTTAGTTACTTAAGATATATTTTTGCTTAAAAAAATCCACAGGCAAAAACAAAACAAAACAAAAACCCAAAAGTTAACAAATAATGAGGATGCCCTTGGGTCCATCCAAATCCACCTCTTCTCTTTGGTTGAGCTCCTTTTTCCGAGTTCACTTCACACCTTTCTCTGTGTGTTTGCAACCATGCTGCTCCCACAGGAAACAAGCAACGCGGTGTGTGCACACAGAGCTGGCCCAGGGCTGTCAGCATCTCTCAGTGGCTGTCACTCATTCCAGCTGTGTCTTAGATGTTCTATGGCTCTGCTCGGCTCACTCTAGCTGCCAGGTACCTAGAGCACAGCATGGCCATACACTGAGGCTCCAGTGCTGATCCCCATGCAAGCTACACATGTGTTTGCTACGATAATGTTCTTGGTACTTGTCTCCATGTGCATGGACGTTAAACATTCTTCCCCAAACTTTGCTCAATAGAGTCATCCAATCTTAAAGACACTGTCAAGTCCAGCTCTAAGACCAACCACGAACACAACTTCATGTCATGTCCAAGCATCCACACTAGAAAGCTGAGGATGCTAATAAGTAGACAGACGACAAAATTAAAGTTGAAAAGCCATTCCACAAATTGGAAGGTTAAACTAAAATTAACAGTGTGGATCTAAGAAGGGCTCTGCAGCTAAGGTTAAAAGAAAAGACTTGGTCAGGGGAACATGGCAGACACCTGGTAAGCAGAGACCAAAAGGAGCTGCCACACCTACCTATGCAAAGAACTAACATTACCCAGCTTTGTAACTGTTGTTTTCAGACAAGATCTTGGTGAGGGAGAATTGTCTGTATTCTGTCAATCATGTATTTTAATAAAACGCTGATTGGCCAGGCAGGAAGTATAGGTGGGTCAACCAGACAGGAAGTAGAGGCGGGGCAATGAGAATAGGATAAGGCTAGGGAGGAGGAAACTCCCTTAGCCACTCCTGCGCAGACCACTGGAGAGGAAACATGTAAGCTGCCCAGCTGGAAAAGGTACTGAGCCATTATGGCTAACATAGATAATGATAATGGATTAATATAAGTTACAAGGACTAATAATAAGCCTGACCTATTGGGCCAATCAGTTCATAATCTTATGGAGTCTTGTGTGTGATTTTCTTTGGGGTTTGCCGGCTGTGGAGTACCAGGCGGGACAGATACCCCAACAAGCCGGCCCTCATGTTACAAGATCTTGTGTTTCTAAGGCCGGTTATGAATTTGCTAAAGAAGACCTTAAATTCCCTGTCCTGTTGTTCCCATCTCCCAAGCGTTGATAGTACAAGCACAAGCTACCATTCTGAGGTTGATACAGTGCTGGGGGTTGAACTCGGGGCCTCTGGCATGCTCGATGAGCACTCTACCAACTGGAGAACATCCCCAGACAATACAGAAATACAGATGGCATTAAAGACAGAGGTGCTACGTGGCCACCATGCAGGATAAAGAGCATGTACAGGTGCCTATGTAGCAGCAGGGTCTTGTTCAGGGACAGAGTGATGCTGCACAGAGCAAGAGAAAGGAATACTCCTGCTGCTGGTCTCCAAGCAGAACATGCAGTCACCATGACCCTTCCAGGGCTCAGCCTTTTGGGACAAAAGGATCCCAACCACTGCAGGCTTCTTCCATCTCTACAGTTCAAAGTTCTGTTCCCTGAGAGACATTTTTGCTTTTCCAGACATGTCCCAGACATCAGTAGCTGCACCCTGACCACACACGGGCAATCCGCACACCAGGCTCAGGAACATGACAAACGCTGGCCATCCAGACGGTGCTCCTGCACAGTGTTTGCCTTGACACAGGGGAAATGGGGCTTTTTTCTTTCATCACTACGGAAGCGCTGGCTTTGTCTGGAGTCCAAGTTTACTTTCCTTCAGCCAAAATTATGACTTTGTTTGTAATTTTCCAGCCAGTGACCTCAGTCCTGACCTACAGCAGTCACCCACTCCCCACCGGCATAGAAAAGGTCATTTAGTCACCTCAGCCTGCAGTCCTCGGGAGAATACAGTATTCCAGTTCGGTGCAGTCTTCCGAAGGCCGAGGCCTTCTCTCAAACCACCAGAAAAAAATGAGTAGTAATTTTTTGAAAGTTGGAATAAGATTTGGCGAGATTTGAAAATTTCATTTTTATTTATTTATTTTTTTACATTAGGAAAGTACATGTCACTAAAGTATCTGAAACAATATACTGTTGGGAAAGTTACTATTTCTTAATGAAATTATAGTAAAAGTTCAATGAGAGCCATAGGCTAGGCTCATGCACATAAGAGAATAATACGCAGGACACACTGATGGCCACAAGGACAACTGTTTAAACCCCAATCTTATAAATACATGTGGACAGCTAAAATCATTAATTTTCCATTTTTTTATTTGCTATAGAATATTTGGAAGTCTCAGAACTTACCTGTCTACTTTGAGAAATATTTTGAGAAGAACTGACTATCAAAAACATGACAGAAGACTGAAAAATTTAAAACAAGGGCCTAGAGAAATGGCTAATTGAATAAATTGCTTGCCATGCACACACAAGTGTGAGGGCTGGAGTGCGATTCTCATCACCTACATGAATGTGAGGTGATTGTGATGGTCCACCTGTAATCTCAGGGCTTTGAAGGAAGAGAAAGAGGATCTCTGGAGCAGGCTGGCTGCTGCATCAGCCATACTAGTGAGCTCTAGGTTCAGGGGAAAGACTCCACCTTAGAAAGATAGAAAAATGACAAAGACAACACTTTCAACATTAGCCTTGGACTTCCATATGCCCAAATACGCGCATGCACCCATATACATGTGCCAACACATAACATACATACACGTATGTGTGTACATGCACATGCACACTTTAATTTTAAGTAAAATTAAGAGTGTGTATAATGTATCAGTTAAAAGGCTAGCACTTAATTATACAAGATTGTAGCCAGCTATTTACATCTGTTAGCACAGGGAGGCAGGGGAAAGAAGGAAGTAATATGTGCTTTATGTGCTCTATGAGGAAAGCTCACTAAAAGGTGATCTCTTTGTGGCAAGGCTCCTGGACCCTGGGTAGCCACTCTTTACAAGAGTAGTGAGTAGCAGAAGAGCCAGTGATTGCAACTATGATTTTGCAAAAGAAAAAGAAAATGTTCTTTATTTCATCTTAATAAAAACCAAGGGTTCAGTACTTACTCATGGCTATGCAACAGCATTCCTTCAGGGGATTAAAGTGATGCTCGAAGAACATTACTTTCTGTTGATCTAATCTAAGAAGACAGACTTCAGCTAACTTAAAGGGGAGGGTGATCAATGTGTCTCTCAGCTCCTCTCACTGCCGGCTCTCTTATGTCCAGTTATACGGTCTTTTATGCCGATAAACGAGCTGACATGAAGGTAAGCTAAATGCCTCTAGCCAAAAATTGTTATTGATGCATTTTGCTGGCAAACCTGTCATAGATAGATGAAGAGGAAATTACAGAAATATACACGTAGATTTTATTTTGCTTTGTTTCTACAAAATTTAGTCCTATGAAATACACCATTTTATAGCCTTATTTTCCATTTATCAATATATTATGAAGATAATATATTCTATATATTATGATGTAGTTTTCTGGGTAAGGGAGATGACTCAGTGGTTATAGTGCATGATGCTCTTCCACTCCCAGAGGGCGTGAGCTTGGTTCCCAACCTAAAATCAGACAGCTCAAACTACACAAAACTCCCAGGAATCTGATGCCCTCTTGTGACCTCGTGGGCACCTGTACTCACATGCACATACCCACACAACCCCACACACACTTAAACATAATTTAAAATCAATACAAATCTTCTTTAGAGGTGGGTGGTGGTGGCGCATGCCTTCAATCCCAGCACTCAGGAGGCAGAGGCAGGCAGATCTCTGTGAGTTCGAGGCCAGCCTGGTCTACAAGAGCTAGTTCCAGGTCAGGCTCCAAAAGCTACAGAGAAACCCTGTCTCGAAGAAACAAAAAACAAACAAAAAACCAAAAACATAAAACAAAACAAAACAAAGAAATCTTTAAATGCAGTTTTCTGTAGCTTTATTACTGAATCTGCTCTGTATTCTCGAGCCTTATTCAAAAGCAGGATGTGAAGTTGCTTCCTCTGTCTCCCTTCAACACTAGATGTTGTCTTAGAAGCTGTCTTTGAACAACTTCATACACAGGGGCAGTTCTTTAATGATTTTATGTAGATTTTTAAATTACCGAGGAAAAATTAAACATTTTTCTTGTATATGTATGTATTTTTGTTCTGTAATTTATTAGGTTTAAGTCTGGCTAGTTCTAGGAAACAGTTCTGTTACCCACGGAGGGCCCAAACGGAGACAGGCGTCATCTCAGGCTAAAATCACTCAGTATCAACTTGCAGACTGGAAGGGAAGAGCTGCCAATTCTGCAGAGAGATGGGCCCTGCGGTGGATATTCAAGAACAGAAAAGAAACCCAAAGGAGAACAGATTAGCTGTGTTTGCATGGCGGTAACCACTTAAGGGAGGAAGGGATTATTCTGTTTTACAGTTCAAGAAGATGTAATCCATCACGGCAGCCGTGGTTAGTTGCTTGGTTCCCCCTGGAATCCCTCCCACCTGCCTTGGTCTGGGACTCTCTTCCAACAGCTACAACCCAAGGTCAAATCCTTGCTTAGCTTATGCTGCGGAGACAATGTAACCAACCAGGGCAGAGTTTCCTCAGCTTCTGCCATCTAGGACCCAACCCTCCCGCATCCCTTCAGTACCCTCTCCCTTCCTGGAGCCCTTGGCTCCTACTACTCTGCTCCCTGTAACACCAGGTCCCCCTCCTGGCAGCTCATTCTCATCAGCCTTCAAACATCTGTGTTGCTTATCTCAAAACAGCCTTTCCCTTCCCGGAGCCCACTCCCCTTTCCAGACAATGCCCCATTTTCTGTTTCCTTCTACAGCAAAATTCCTCAGGCATTCTCTAATAGCTGTTGTCGCTCCCGCCCATTTATTTCCTATTTTTAAGTGTTTGATTTCATTTATTGCTTAAGCAACTTCATGACAACAAGATAATGAACACAATAAATACTTCACTCACATTCCACTCGCCTAAGACAACAATTATTCATTTGTTTGTGCACTGCTGCAACCATGGCTAAGATTATTTTTACAAAAATATTTTAGTATTCTTCTTATTTAGCCTTATAGCCTCCTACCTCGCAACTTAATTTGTAGAATTAGTATTTTAAGGATCAAATTTTAAGTTCTTGTCTACAGGAAAATGGATGCAATTGGAGATATTGATATTAAGTGAATTAAGGCAGTCTCAGAAAGCTAAATAGCTCATGTTGTCTCTTATCTGGGATCTCTAGACTTTTTACAAATACATATCCATGTACTTTCATATGAACATACGTATGTATCATTGGAAGGTGTAACTGAGAGTATCTAAAGCAGGGCCATGACCCTTTAGCCTCACATTGTGGTGACCCCCAACCATAACATTATTTTCATTGCTAAATCATAGCTATAATTTTGCTACTATTATGAATTGTAATGTAAATATCTGTCTTTTCCCACAGTCTTAGGCAACCCCTGTGAAAGGCTGGTTCCAAAGGGGTAACGAGCCACAGGTTGAGAACAGTTGCTCTAGGAGGAGAACGAGGACCAGCAGGAGGTGGAGATAAAGGCCAGGGTAGCAGAGGATGGAGAGATGCTCGATGCACAGCGATTTGTGCAAAAATGTCCTAATTTATCCCAATACTGTGTACAATGAAAATAGATTTTTGATAGGACTTTTTGTTAAGCATTAAATTTCATCAAATGGGTATGTGGATAACTCATTTCCTCCTCCTGATATTTCTGGCCATTTAAGTTCTTTTTCCCAAAGTTTATGTACTTTAGATACATAAATGACATTTGCTTTTTCACACATATTTTAGTGGAATAAACTAAATAAAATAAATTTAAAAAAATAAAATAAACCCTATTTACTTGGACTCAAGTATTTACAACTCATGTGTCCCAGGTTGGCCTCGAACTTGCTATATAGACAAAGCGTAGCCTGGAACTTCTGATCCTTCGGCCTGAGCACTAGGGTTACAGGCATGCACCATTGGAACTGGGTTATGCAGTACTGGCGTGCTAGGCACAGGAGCTACATCTCCAGCCTAGAATATTTCCAACAGTGGTCTGCACCTAAGCTGTAAGCGCCAACAGTTCACTGCTGAAAAGGTATTGAGATCCCTATGTAGTATCACAGTCCGCTGGAGCCAGCACCAGGAGAAGTGCTTCCCTGTCTTCTTAGGTATTTTCTTCTGCCCCAGCCTTCCTACCATGACTGCCATCTTGGCCTTAAGACCAGAGGCAGTCACCCTGTCCATGGCCCTGCATGGCCCACACTTCTCTCTCTTGAGCTCCCAAGGTTCTCTGACCAGCATTGCTTTGGAAGCACCACCCGGTTGAACCTGCGTATGCTCATTTCAACAATCTTGCAGTCATAAAGAAATACAAGTCCTTACCTTCCAGGTACTTCTGGACTCCTTCAAGGGCCTCTCACCCAAAGCACCTATTTAACCAAGGCCCACAAATCACTGACCTCCCTGTTTTCCCTTCCATATGAACTTGGGCGATGGATATTAGTTGATGTGCCCCAAGCAGTCTAGCTGCTAGATTCTAGCAGTCTATTGTATCTCCTTGGTTTGAGAGTGGTTCTTTTGAATGGACATTCAGTAACACCACCCCCAACATAAATTTCATGACTTTTGACTGATAGGAAAAATCTCGCATGCTGTTGAGTTCTACTAACATTGTCTTCCAGTCTCTCATCATCATGATTAAACCCATGCACTTCTGGCCAAAGGAACAACTTTGACCACTTTGGGTTTTGACTGTTTATCTAGTTCTGGGCTGCTTTCTCCACTTCTGTTGAAATAAGACCTCAGAACTTCCCGCTCATCCTCTTGATTGACCAAATCTGGAGTTGATTACAGGACTTCAATCCCAGACACAATTACAGGCTTCCATAGAGAGTCAGAGTGTAATTCCCAATGAACCATCATCACCCACTTAGAGCATTGCAAGCTTCATTGTTCACTGGTGTTTTGGGAAATTTTCATTTTTCTTATCATAAAATTGTTTTCCACTTGATGGGATCATTTCTCAGAGTGATACCTGGTCATGCACTTTCAGAGGACATGCCAAGTCGAAGACTTTACTTTGCACATACATGTTGGGGATAACACTTGCTGATGTAGGAGTACTGCTAAGAGCTATGTGTTGGGCACATAAATGTAACAGTCTGACTCAGTGAGGTCACATAAACAAGTCTGTGACCAGCCCACTGTCTTTTCTGGAAATTTACATTTGAAAGCGGTCTCTTTGCTTAGAAGCATGAGGTTCTTGCATGATGCTGAACAGCATTTCCTTCACTTGCTGGTTGATGTTACTGTAAGGAAAAGCTTCCTTTCCTACACCCATTTATCCGCCTGCTTGTATACAGCATAGACTCACGACTGTTTATTCAGTTAGGCGATGTATTTTCCTATCATTGTTTAAAGACAGCTGAATTATGCCCAAATTGCCTAGCCCCTCAAGTTGGCTTTGGGTTCTTTTAACATTCCAGTCATCCATTTAACATGGCTTGCTAGTTTCTGACACCATGAAACTCATCTGAATATGACTTATCCTGCCCCATCCCTGAAAGTAAGAGGTTTGTGTTTGTGAGATTTTGAGATGTTTGTTCTTATTTGGGGGGGAGTCTGCATGGGACAGAATTTAGACACAGATGTGGATGCGAGATCAGCTCTGCACTATTGAAAAGATTTTGTTCTCGGCCTTCTTAATGGGGAATGTGCAGGCGCGCGCGCGCACACACACACACACACACACACACACACACACCTCACACTTATTTTATGGACAACACTAAGTGAAACATCCAGTTTGGATCTTATACACATTATACTGTCACCAGTGTTCTCCCTCTCTATATGTGCAGTTCTTTATAACAGTGAGAAACGCTACTCCAAATGTTGTTACGTGTTTGCTCTTCAGATCTCTCCACAAGGAACCAATCTCTTCTCCTCAAAACTTTTCCCAAATGTGCTTCTTCCTCACCCCACTGCACCTCCATGTGCTAAGGTGGGCGACTGTCCCCTTCTGTGGGTGTTCTCTTCATCTAGCCTGGGCACAAGGGTGCCATCCTCGTACCATGGAGAAACCCTTCTCACCCCTCTCAGATTCCATCTTCAATATAGGCATATTTTGCTCACACAACTTCCTGATATGAAGGCTTTTCTCAGACTCTCTAGCTGCTTTTAGAATCAAATTATTGAGGCAATGTCTTGTATTGTTGTTATTATTTCTACTTTTATTATTTCTATTTATTATTCTTTGTGGATTTCACATCATGCTGATTGCTGAATTGTAGAATATGAGGGGATGGCAGGGTCAGCTCTCCTGTTTTCATGCCCTCAGGGCTGGCTCACCTGTACCCCCCCCCCCACCACAACAGGGTCAGCTCTGGTGTGCTGCGCAGGTGGGGTGCTGGGCCTGTTCTCCTTTGTGTGGCAGCTGAAGTGGGGCAGGGCTAGTCTCACTCCCATGACCCTGGGGCCAGTTCTCTCACTTGCCACAGGTAGCAAGGGGCAGAGCAAGGAGGACATCTTTCCTTCACCCATGCCACTACATGGCAGACAGGGGTGGAGGCGTCAGTTTTGTTGCTCTCCCGCCCTCTGGGCTGGGTTTCCCTGCATCCCTGACAACAGGGTCAGCTCTTGCACAGCCTAGATGGAGAGCAGAGGCTGCTTTCTGACGAGCTGCAGCCTGTGAGGTCAGGGCTGGCTCTCCCACTCTGTGTTCCTGGGGCTAGCTCCCTCACCCATGCTACCACATGGCAGATGGGGGGAGGCGGGAGGCTGGGTTCAGCTCTCCTACTCTCAAGGGCTGGCTCCCGTGTTCCCAGCCACAGAGTCAGTTCTAGTGTGCTTCCCAGGTGAGGTTCACGCCTATGGTGAGGGGTGGGGCCGTCTTTCCTGAGTGGAGTGTCAGGGCAAGCTCTCCCGAGGGGCAGGGCCAGCTAGCCTGCTGCAGTATCCAACAAGGAGCAGGGACAGCCATCTCAGGGACAGTGAAGGGTGGGGCTGGTTCAACAAAGCGTAGTTCCAAGGACCCCCGTGCTAAAATGGGCCATGGGCATTATCACAGACCCCAGCTGCACAACAGGACCATGGGCCCAGACATGGCACTTTGCAGCAGTTCAGGCCCAAACACCGCCACGACCCAGTGGCAGCACAGGTCACCCAGATCAGCACAGCTCCAGCAGAAGCATGGCCCCCGGGGAGCCAACATGGTTCCAGGTGAATGACCAAACTGCGAGCATCTACAGAGCCCTCACTGGCAACTGGAGTCACAGACACTACCCCAGTCTCTGCAGGGCCTTGAACCCAGAGACCCAGACATGGAGCTAGGCAGTGGTCCGTGCCTGGACATCTCCAAGGCTCCAGGTGGCAGCATCAGCTACCCAGAGCAGCATGGCCCAGGATATGGCACGGTCCTTGGTCTGAAGTGACCAACCAGAACCCGGTCATCTGCAGGGCCCTCTGTGACAATGGGAATGCTGGATCAACTCCGACCAGACCCTGGCTGTTGTAGGACCACAGGTCCAGACATGGCATGGTCCCGGATGACAGCACAGGCCCTTGGACACCCTCATGGCCACAGGTTGCAGCCCAGACACCAGGCATCTATATTGCCTTTGGTGGCTATATGAACCACGGACATCAATACAGCCCCTGGTTGTAGAAGGACCACAGACCCAGACATGATTCCAGGTGGCAATGCAACTACCCCACCCCTGGCATGGCATGGCTCCCTCAGCAGCTTGGCTCTAGAACACCAATGACCCCAGGTGGAGGCTCAGAACCCTGGCATGGTCTCAGAAATCACAGACATCAATGCAGACCCTGGCTGTGGCAAGGCTATGGACCCAGACACGGACCTCGGCGATAGCCCTGGTGCGGACAATACTATGATCCCAGCCTTGGCCACCCAAACTGGCCTGGCCCTGGTGGCATCACAGCTTTCAGGCACCAACATGGCCTCAGGTGTCAGTCCAGTCCACAGGCCCGGGCACTGCTCCCAGTAACAATAGGAGACACAGACATCAACACAGGCCCCCTTATCTACTCCAGGGTCCGGGACCAAGACCTGGCTTTGGTCACAGCCCAGGCCCAGACATCTCCCTGGACTCAGGTGACCACCATCTGTCCATTCACGTCATCCCATTCCCCACCACCCTCCCCTTTCCAGACCCACCTCTCTCCCCAGCCCACCAACCATTCCACTTCTCCTTCCCTTCCTCCTCCCCACCCTGTACTCTTTCACTACAACAGTGTCTGACTGCCCAGCACCAGAGTTCTTGGTTGGCTCACAAGCATCTTTGGTTGAGTACTTCCTGCCCCAGCCATGAGGGATGGCACAGAGCTGTTGCCTTTCCTCTCTCCCATGCCTGGGCCTAGAGAGACCGGGCAGCACTTGGTATTATGGTACTTCGGTATGATGGCTCCTGGTTGGTCGTGACCCCCATCCCCAGGCCAAGAAGTCTGGGGAGGTGTCAACTATGTCCTCTGCTAATTCAGGCTTAGGGCAGAGGGGAGTGGTGATGGCTCCTGGTTGATTATGACCCCCATCCCCAGACCAAGAAGTCTGGGGGAGTACCATCTGTGTCTCCCATTGATTTAGACCTGGGAGTGACCAGCAGCTCCTGGTTAACTGTGACCCCCCTTACACACACCAAAACTTTTGGGGGAGCATTATTTAGGCAATATCTTAATCTGCCTTGTGTTACTGTCATGAAATACCTAAGGCTGGATGATTTTTAAGGCTCACAGTTAATTACTCTGACACCAATGTTTGGTGAGAGCTTCATGGCAGATGGCACCACATAGCAAAATCATGCATGTGAGATAAAGAGATTGTGTGGCAAGAAGCAGCAATGTATTGGGTGAGAAAGTCACACCTCTGTACAGCAGCCTGCTCTCTCCTAGTAAGTCCAGTCCCAGAAGAACTAATGTCCCCAGAAGGACATTCATCCCTCCCAAGGTAACCCAATCTCTCCCACCAGGTCCTACTGGGTCTTAAAGGTTCACCACCCCTCATGGCCCCTCTAGTTGGGACCAACATGTGGACCTTTAGGAAGCTACAGTATTTACACTAGAGCAGGTAGGAAAGGGAGAAAGAGGTAGGCAGCAAAGACGGTAAAGTGTCATGTGGGTCCCTGTAGTCACAAAGGTGTGCTCCAGTTACCACCCTACTTGACAACTTTTATCCTGTTGTTTATTGCTTTGTTATTATCAAAGCAAGAAACACAATTTGTTTAACAATGACAAACAAAAGAAGGACAGGAAGAGTTGTTTAGACACAGACTGTTGTTTAGAGAGGACTCTGTACTCAGGTCCAGCTTGCTATTGCCATCTTAAAATTAATTTTTGAGCAAGAGCATATTTTAAGTTTGCCTCTATGTTCTTTCCTAAGAAAATGGGCATGCATTTTTATTGACTTTTAATATAAAACTAGACTATACATACATTGTTACTTGTCTTTTTGTTTATATTTTTACAGACACTGTGAATAAGGCCCTTGGCACCTGGAGTGCAGTGAAACTTCCTTACCTTCCTCATTATACAATGGGCATGCTACACTAAATGAGCTATCACATGTATAGTTAGCATTCTAACCCTCTAAATGCTGATGTGATCAGTAGCTAAAAGCCAATTTAGAACTACCCTACTGAAGATACACTACTAGTTAAAAGGACAAAATGTTTAAAAAAACAGCATTTGTTTAGAAACAAAAACACTTATGTAGGAATAAGTTGGCAAAGTCTTTCTGATCCAGCTTTCTAGAGCTGAGAGGAATTAGGTGTCCTCACTCTACCCTGGTGATTTTCTGGAACACATTTGTTCATTTAAATTACAAAGCCTGTTCTTAATTGTACAGTAATTTCTATTTATAAAACTGGAATCAAGCAATGCTCCCTCACGGTAAGTGTGCTATCAGAAACACAGACAAACATGTTTGTGTCTTTCTGTCAAATCATGTCAGAATTTATTTATTGATGGGTATTTTTAAAGATTTAAAAAATACTATGTCAATGTCTGTGTTTCTGTGTGGGGGGTGCGCACATGAGTGCAGGCACACACAGAAGCTCCAAGAGGGCATTGGGTCTCTTAGAGCTGGAGTTACAGGAGGTCATGAGCCACCCAATGTGGGTGCTGAGAACTGAACTTTCCACTGCAAGAGCAGGATGCGATCTTAACCAATGAACCATCTCTAGCCTCCAGAATTTATTGAATAGCAATTAATTTAAAAGGTACAATGGTTTTATTGGTTGTACTCTTCCATATAATCCCAACTTCCTGGATATGTTCTTTTATTTTAATCTTAATTACTAATATTAACTCTTGGGCCATACATTACATATCACAGAGTAAATATATCTATATTACATCTGTAGGTTTCACAACGGTTTCAACGGGAAGAGGCCACAGCAGAGTTCAAGGAGCACCAACAGGCCCAAAAAGCAGAGCAGAGGAAGCTGACAGAGTCCCCGTGAGAACGTCAGGCAAAAGAGCCCTGTTAGACATCTGCCAGAAACTCTGCTGCAGGATCAAAGTCGAGCCGAGACTCGGGGTCTAATTAAACAGCAGAGTCAAGGACTGCGGATGTCACAGACGCAAAGGGCAGCACTGGGTCCAGATGGACAAGCTGGTCGGCAGATGGACAACGGCAGGAATGGAGCCAGCCAGAGCTCTCTGCCTGCCGTTCCTCGACAAACACATCAAGTTCTTAGATGACATATATGTGTTGGAAACTGCCACTGCAGGACCATCTGTCTTCCTCTTCACCGAGGTCAGGTGAGGGAGTTGTATCCCTTCCTTGGTTTGGAACACTACATCCATGTGCTCATATGTCCCTAACTGACTTAATAAGCTTATAAGTCGGCAACTTCTTCCAGAAGTAAGTTCCCAGTCTGTGCCTCCTGGGTGGTATTTATATACTACGGTGCGGGGCTGGCCTGTCTCTATGTTTACACTCGAAATGGAGCCACGTTGCTTGTAACATGGAGTAACTCAGGGCAAGGTGCAGCCTGAAAGCCAGCCACAGTTCTGATTGGAAGCTTTACTACAGCAGCGGCAGCTGAATGGCAAAGGGCTAGGGAGTAACAGAAGGACTGACTGGTGCTGGCAAATCTCTCAAGAGAGTGAGTGGTGAAGGAAAGAAGGGAACTGGAGTGGAAGGGAGTGGTTTGAAATACTGAAGCCCCAGGTATGCTGTAGGCCTGGGGAGAAAACCATAGGAAGGAGAAAACACACATGAAGGTGTCAGCAGGAGCAGAGAACGGGACAGGACTCTACAGTGTAATCAACAGCAACCTGAGGGACCTCAGTTCACGTAGAACCAAATCTTTGGCTTCAGTTTTCTACAGAAAACTGTTTCAGGACAAGCCAGTATGAAGGAGAGACTTTGAACATAGATGAAGGGTTAAGAGAAGAAAAATACTTAGAACACACTCTTAAGGGCATTCGAGTGGGCTTCTCTAGCTCTAGGGCCCTTTTCGGTTTCACACACACACACACACACACACACACACCCTACCCTGGGTCTCTGGGTGAGGCCTATGCCTGCAGCTAGTCTCTGTAGCCAAATGATGACTACTCCGTAATCTCTTCAAAGAACTTGTCTGCTGAAGATTCTCCAAGGGATCTGCACTGCCTTCTACATCTCTGGCTCCTCCCACCCTTCCTGCCCATAAGTCTTGCCACTTTTAACACTGCCTCTGCATAGAGGGACAGTTTGTAACTCTTCTAGGCATGGGGCCTGAGTCAGGCCCATGATGCAAATCTCACACCAAGCCTCACAATTTTTCTGTCATTTGTATCCAAACTTCAGCCTCCTGCAGAGTCCACACTAAACAATACTTGATCTGTCTGAGTTTTTCCATTTCTCCAAGCAAATGGCATCATCTTGAACTCCTACACCAAAGTCTTGTGGCTTCTATTCTCTTCTAGTTTTGTTTCAGTCATTTCCATCACTACCCTGCAAGTTCTTGGAAGCAATGTCTTGATTAACCTGACGACCCTCTTCCTATATATAACTGGTTACTCAGAGGCCACCGCAGCACACACTGGTGGAAGGTAACTGAATCAGGAAATACCCTCAAGTACACAGGACACAGGGAACCTGAGTGTGGGAGTGAGGGGCGGGGGGCGGGGCAAGATTCATATTCTCACAAATGCCTTTCACACATATTTGAAAAACTGAGTTAACGCCCACATCACACATTAATTCAAGATCCTGTTAGCATCACTGACAACACATGTCTAGTCCAGTTCAGCAGCTGATGAATCAGAATGCAGAGAGTTTGTATCACTCAGACAATGCTGATTTCCTATCTCTCCTAAACTGGCCCTTTGTTTTGTGATTTGTCTGTGTTCGAGTTCCTGTGTGCATGAGTATGTAGCGACCGGAAGGTCCCTTCCTCTGCTCCTCTCTCTACCTTCTATATCGAGATAGGGTCTTTCGCCGAACCTGGAAATCACTGACTGGCTAGGCTGGGTGGCCAGAGAGCCCCCAGCCTCTCCTGCAGCCCCTCCCCTTCCCCCAGCATAGCACTGGGTTAGATGTGCACTATGCTCAGCTTTCATGTGGGTACCAAGGATCCAAACTCAGGCCCTAATGCTTGCACGGCAGATACTTTGCCCAGAGCCATCTCCCCAGTCCCCGAACTGCCTCTTTTCTTGAGAATTAAAAAAAAAAAGTACTGGTATTCAAGAAGATTTAAAGTATTATTAAAAGTAACCCTCCATAAAAATATTTTTTGTTTAAAATAAATAAAATAAGAATTGTATGTATTTTTCCATTTTATTTAAATGTTACCAATGAGTTTTCATGAGTGTTGATTTTTACAAAGCAAATACCAAGCAGATGAGCAGGGGTTACTAACAGAAAATCTGGCTACCAGATTATGTAATATCCAGATGGAAAATGTGTATTTCATTTTATTGTGATGTGGTCTTTACACATCTTTATCTCATTTCCTGATGAGTCCCCCCACTTTACTTCCCATTCCAGGTAGACAGTAGAGCAAGAACCAAGAGTAGGAAGCAGAACCATTTGGAAGGCCATAATGCCAGTCTTCCCAGAAGGCCTTCCTCATGGCCTGAGGTTATGGCAAAGCATAACCAAACATGCTTTAAACCAATGCTGATATGTGAGCCATTGTATCACGTCAAGGCTTGCTCCAACACCAGCGAATGTTTACAGTTGAGGAGATCAAAATGGCCAGACGTCAGGAAAACAACAACAAAGCAAACGCAAAGGACTTTTAACAGGAAAGAATATCCTAAGCGAAAGAACCCTGGCACTGTTCCTCCATACCAGTCTTGTCAAGATAAACAGAAAAGGGGCGCAGATGAGCTGAGGCCCCAAAGCTGAGCACCATGCACATTCTCTAGCCAAATGACAGGTTTCAAACTCTGGCACTGTCCAATGCTCTCAAATATACACCCAGGAAAGCAGCAGGGAGAGAGGTCAATTTCCAGTATAATGTTAAACAGTTTTTAATAATCCAGAAAGAAAAGCACAAACCTGAGATTACTGAAATCACCCAGCAACACAGCAATAGGCCAATTTCAGATGCTGGCTTTCTCCTTCTGCATGTTTAATATACAAAGTGTGTGTTTTCTGGTATCATATCTAAGAATCCTCTGGGCCAGTGGTTTTCAGCCATCCTAGTACTGTGTGACCCTTTAATACAGTTCCTCGTGCTGTGGTGACCCCCCCCCAGCCATAACATTATTTTCTTTGCTACTTCATAACTGTAATTTTGCTACTGTTATGAAGAGTAATGTAAATATATGAAGTTCAGGAGATCTGATATGCGACTTTCGTGGCCCACAGGCTCTAGCATTAGAGACAAGCCAAGTGCACACAACTACCCGTGTCTGTGGTCATCTGACATGCTCTGGATGTTGTTACTTTCTTTCACTCACACAACCCCTGTCTACCAAAGATTTGCGTTTAAACACAGTAAGAATAATCCTAAAGTTGTGCTAATACTGTGTTGTAGGGCACTTAAGTGCTTAGCTTGAACAACTGGTACAAAAAAGAAGACAAACACTCTGCTAAAAAGTTTTAAATAACAGAGTATTCGTGTTAGATGTACTGTTAGCGTGTTAACACTCCTTAGAGAAAAAGATAAAGACACAATAAAGGGATGCTGAAATGTGGATAAAAATGACCTAAGTAGGAATTACCGATTCCTCTAGTCTCAGTCTTCTTATCTGTAAAGGGGGGAGATTAAAGGAGGAAACCTAGTTTCTTCTCGCTATGAAAGCATTTCTTCCACAGGCCATCTGAGGATCAAGATGCACTGCTCTGTATGTGATTCTGTTTTCCTTAAATTAAAATAAAATGTATCATTAATAAAAGAGTTAACAGTTTTGTCAATCAGTGATACAACTATTAGAACAACTAACAAGCAGAAAAAGTTAATATTATACATTCTTATGTTGATATCCTGGCCAAGGGGAACAGAGAAAGGTTTAAATTGCCATGCTTTTTTTTTTAAAAAAAATAAAATAAATAAAAACTTGTATATAACAATAAAAGGTATAGTATACAAGTGGTTAACAGAATAGAGTTCTGGATATTCATGACATTTCAAAGGGAATGCTTTGCATTTAAAGTAGATTATGAAATCAGTGGCAATGTGAGAGTCAGCTCCACAGACAGAAGCAGGAGTCAGCCCTGAACAATGTTGAGGCGTACAAATACCTCTCCAGAAGGAAGTTATTTTCCAGAACTCAGTATTTTATCGTCATTTCTGGAAACTGAAGCTCTTAGAAATACGAGAAGAGCCAGAGAAATATGAAAGGTGGTATGAAGTTGGGAGGAAAGGAGCAGAAAGAACCAGCCCCAGTCTGGAAAAGTCATCAATGAAGAAGGAAGCAGAGTCTAGGGCTGTCAAATTAGCACCAAGTGGGCAAAGTCATGGAAACTGTTTCTGGTTTATCACTACTAAACAACAACAAAGTGTGGGAAATTTCTAAGCAAGAACCCTAGTGTTAGGTATGGATGTGAAATGCCCGCACAGGCTTGTCACTTGGTCCCTGGTGGTGGTATTGTTTGGGAGGTTGTGGATCCTTCAGGATATGGGATATATCTAAGAAAGTGAGTTGGTTGGAAATCCAGCCTGCAGGGTTATAGTTCCACCCCACTGCTAGCCAGTATCTCTGGGTTTTGGTTAGAAAGAAGAGTTCCAGCCACCTGCACCACAACTATGAACTCCACTGTATTTCCCCCACTATGGTAGTGTCAAATCAAACCCTCCCTCAAAATGCTTCTTGTCATGCCTCTGTGGTCATAGCAATGAGAAAAATAACCCATATACCTGGTGTGGAAATCCAAGCATCTTTGAATTTTATCTTGTTCTTGTTTTGATTTATAGAATTGAAAAAGTAGAGTTAAAAGCAGGCTAGATTAAGTCTCAAATATTATCTGACCAGCTTCCCTAAGGTCCTAAAAGAGAACTGATTTTTACAAAGTAAGCTGTTCATCTGAGTTCAGAGACATTCTGCAAACTTCTCCGTGAAACGTTCTGACATTACATGCTGTTTGATGTGGGATGTACTTCTGTATATATGTTGCTTTTATTGACTAATGAATAAAGCTGTTTTGGCCAATGGCTTAGCAGAGTAAAGCCAGGTGGGAAATCCAAGCAGAGATACAGAAAAATAGTAGGCAGAGTCAAGCAGACACCAGCTGGCCACCAAGGAAACAAGACAAGTAGGAAATGAGGTAAATCCATGGCCACGTGGCAATACATAGACTAATAGAAATGGGTTAATTTAAGGCATAAGAGCTAGGAACTTGCCTGAACCATTGGCCAAACAGTGTTGTAATTAATATAGTTCCTGTGTGATTATTCTGGTCTGGGCAGCTGGGAAATGAAAGTGCAGTCTCTGTTTACAAATGACGCCCAAACATTTGGCAAGAATTTCCACATAAAGCCTGAGAAAGCTTTTTCTTTTCTGTTTTGTTTCATTTTTTTTTAAAAAAAGGATTCTAGACAGACAAGAACAGAATCAAGTGCAGTTTCTTGGTAACTGTTTTTTCTCTAGTAGGCTCTGTTTGCTGGCAGCAAGTAAAAGCATGGCTCCTCTAAGAGAGGCTTCCTGACTCCGCTTTAGCTGCAAAACGTTGCAGCTCTTTTAAAAGGCCCTGCCACCAAATACTTAAATGGTGTTAATGAGTAGCTGGCAGTATGCTTCTTGGTGGTGGCAGGGACCTTGAAACCCCACAGTGTTGTGGCAATAAGCATGGCTCCTGCCATTACCTCTACCATAAAGCTAGACTCTTAGGAAGCTAAGAAATGGACAAATCCAGCCACCAAAGCCACAGCTTTAACCCTAGCTTAGCAAATTAAAGACTCATGTGGTCAGAAAAAGATAAAAGATCTATACAATAAAGACAGATTTGGATGAAAAAAAACCCTCTAAACAGTTTACAGTGTATTTAAAAATATATGTAGGCTTGGGAGAGAAAAGGAAAAGGATAGAGAAAGTCCTTTTGAAAAAGAAATATAGTTGGGCATGGTATCACATGTATTTAATCCCAAAACTTGGGAGGCAGAGGCAGGTTGATCTCTGTAAGTTCAAGGCCAGTCTGGTCTACAGGGTGAGATGTGGAACAGACAAAGATACATAGATAAACCCTGTCTCAAAAAACCAAAAATTAAAAAATAAAAATAAAATAGTTAAAAAAAAGCCATGGAAAGAGGGAAAAAAATCAGAGAATCTGGATACTGTATGTTATTGTGTTTCCTTTGAATTTTTTTGACTGTAGGGAGACATTTGATTCTGGGGGCTGCTAAGCTAAACCAAAATACATATTTAAAAGGTATCTTGATTTCAAAATTTGAGCCTAAGGATGCGTTACTTTGGGAAAGAGGGTCTACTTTCCACAGAAGATGGAAACCTGTGGATTCCTTTCAGGCTAATGTGGTTTGATGGAAAAATACCCCCCTCAAAGGTCTCTGTGAACCTTAAAAATACTTCATGCAACAAACAACAGAAAGCAGTTGGGAGAAAACTATGCTCAAATTCCCAAAATGATTGTTTATAAATGTTTATTTTCATTTAAAAGGGGTTGGGTGTAAATGGTTAATAGTCATAGTCAATCTCTTTCTACAAAAGGTGGGGCATATGATACAGAAATGAATATTTTACATTGGTAAGAACTTTGGTTTATTGATACAAATTTATGGTCAATTTTGTTATATGTATATTTCTACTCTTGTTTAAGGTATTATGATTATACAGTTCATTTAAAAATGTAATATATAATTAAAATACAGAGTTATAACCATCTATAATAATCAAACTTTTAGTTACATTAGGTTTTCTAGATATACAGATATATTTCAGTTAGATAGATAATCTTCAACACTTCAAAGACCTACAAAACATGGCATTTAAAGGTTTTAAAAACTTCGACTTTTCTCGACAGTGAGACATGTCTGCTTCTAGCAGCAACAGTTTTCAGAGAGGTCGCTGGGCACTGAAGAAACTTGTTATGGAATTTGCCTTCAATGTGACAAGGCTTGCCATTTGGGCAAGAAATTGCTCTTGTCTAGACTGCTTAATGGTGTGCTGTACGAACTGGACATGCAAGACCAACAGAAAAGTAACTACAGAACTTTCCAAACACCAGGATGTTCCTTTAGGGTTCCTGCTTCACAGAAGAAACTGCCAGACATTCTGCAGGACACAGAAGAAAGCAGCTCATGAACTCTGCCAATACAAGACCAAACAGATCTTCAAATTTCCTGCCTCACTGAAAAGTCACCCAGATATTATGGGGCTATAGGCTGAAGATGGATGCCCAAACATTACAAAAATACTTTGAGTGACTGGCAACAAGATGTCTCTGTCAATTCAAGAACTGTGGAAGTTGCTTACAATGCACTGCCTGTTTACTTAGGTAATATTATATCCTTTTGGAGTCTTTGATGAAGTTGAAGATTAGACAGTTATAGTTTTCCTTAGCTATAATAAAAAAATAAATTAGATACGAAACTTTAGACTCACAAAGATAGATGATAGAATATTTTCTTTAATTTCTGCCTAAAACAGACTAAATATTGTTACTGTAATTCTTGCTTGATAACCATTTTGTTATATGCAATTTTACTATGTTAAAATTAAAACGTTCCCTTTTATTTAGACAGAAAAAGGGAAATGATATGAGATGTCCTTCTGTATATGTGTTGCTTTTACTGGCTAATGCATAAAGCTGTTTTGACCAATAGCTTAGCTGAGTAAAGCCAAAAGGGAAATCTGAGCAGAGACACAGAGAAAAAGTAGGCAGAGTCAAGTAGACGCCAGCCAGCAAGCTATGGGGGAAACAAGACACGTAGAAAATGAGGTAACACCACAGTGACATGGCAATACATAGGCTAATAGAAATGGGTTAAGATGTAACAGCTAGCTAGAAATATACCCAAGCCATCAGCCAAGCAGCGTTCTAATTAATATAGTTTTTGTGCAATTATTCCGGTCTGGGTGGCCAGGACATGAAAGTGTGGTCTCTGTTTACAGTTACCTACTATCTAAAGTTGCTATCATCTCTCAGGAAACTTTCTGTGTTATATGTTAAAGTGGAATCTGGGTCAGTCTCTCCTTCATTATCAGGAGGAAGTTGAATTTCTTTAAATCATTCCTTGTCTTTCCAAAGCACAAATCATGAATATGTAGGGCAAAATGACCACAAAGCTAGTTCATCTTGTACCCACACCAGGTAAGAAGTCTGACAGGCAGCTCCTAGAACTTGTCTTGTTTTCCTAGTTTCCTTCCTCCCCCCAGACAGCTGTTAACCCCGAGTCTAGCCCTTTGGCTCAGAAATTATAAAAATGGTCTTAGTGAGTTTATATATATATAAAATATATATAATATATATATATTAAATTCTCCACCTTAAATGCTCATTTCAATGGTTTTTAGCCCATCTACATCTAGCATATAATCCTAGAATGCTCCCATCTCTCTTCTGACCCCCTGGAAGCTGGCGTTTATTAACACGTGGCCATCATTACTGGGCACTCTTCTGGGTGTTTTGCCCAACCTGAGGCTGGTGCACTCCACATGCTCTCAGCGCCAACCTGTTTCAAAGGAAGCCCACGGAGCTCAGTGAAGGCTTTCCTAACTGCACTCCCAATGCAATGCCAGGAGTTTTCTGGTTTTGTTTTGTTATTAGTTTGTTTGTTTGTTTGTATGCTTTTTTATTCCTTTTGTTACACACTAGTAGTAGCCACGGAGAGAACAAACTATTTCTGTGAGGCTGGGGATGTGGCTCAGCTGGCAGAGCTCTTATCTGGCATGTACGCGGCTCTGGGTTCCATGTCCAGGACAGCACAAAGTGGACATAGTGGTGCACACCTACACTCCCAGCACGTGCAAGGTGAAGACGTGAGACCGGCGTAAGGTCTCTTCATCCTTACCCCTTCATCAAATGTGAAGACCCTAGGATACCCACAATGCTGCCTTAAAAACAAACAAAAACAAAACCCCCAAATCAACTGTATGTATTTCCTCCCTAGAATAAGAAAGGTCATTGGCTCTGATCAGCTGTAAAAGCAGGTAACCCTGCAGCACAATCAGGCTAAGCTACTGCAGAAATCCTGGCTGCCCAAGAGGCTCCGGCTCAAGAGTCAGGCTCTGGGTCTGGGTTCTGAAGTTGGACAGATGCCCCACCAGATCCTTATTCTCCTGAAACATGTTAGGAAATCTGTGGTTATTTTACTCAAGCAAGAGATAAAGGAAAAATGTATTATATCTACATTTGTCCCCTTTTCCCCCCTTGGAGACAAGATCTTTCCATGTATCCCATGTGATCCTCCTGCCTCAGTCTCCCGAGGGCTGGAATTGTACTATTACACCTAGCTTGTCTTAGGTCTAATATGACATTTATTCCGAAGTGGAAACATATTGGGAAATAGCTTTTCCCCACCTCCTACTCAAGAGGTCAGCATAGGAAACAGTTCTACCCAAACCACACTGCTCAGTACTGCTAATAGGTCAGGAACGTCTTAGCTTTCTTTAATTCATGCACCATGTATAAAGAATTTTCTTCAGAACACCAGATAAATACACTGGAAATTTTTCTAATGCAATTACCAAGATGGAAAAAAAATTCAGAAAAGGCAAACAAATGTCAGAATAGTCTGAAATAGGCTGAATGATGTGTTGCGGTCAAATAGGCACAACTTCACATTGACACATACAGACGTGGACGTCAGAGGTGGCATTCTGCTCTTAGGAAATATTCCTGCTATTTGCTACTGTGGGCGACAGCCAAGGATAAGGTTTAGCTCTTTACACAGTACGGATGCCCTTAGCTCACAATGAGCTATATCTCGATGAACTATGGCAACTGGAAGCTTTGTGTGCATTTAAACATCTCACCTGCTTACCATCATAACTGAGCTCTCCTAACCATGCTCAGAAGGCAAAACCATTTAACACAAGAGACCATTTTAAAGAAAAGAATACATCATGCAATTATCAAATGCCTGCTGGAGGGGAAGACACGGCTTTGCAGTTAAGAGTACTTCTGGCTTTTCCAGAGAACCCAAGCTCAGTTCCTAACCTCTAAATCTCACAGCATTAAGCTCACTCACATTTTCAAGACTAGTGTTATTTAAGGGGGAAAAAAAGGCTCTATGTTTTACTCCCTTAAATGAGCTTTACTATAAAAGCTATATATCAGCATCAGAGCTGGAGGTCAGAGTAAGAATGATGTGGTCAACTATCATTTCAAGGCCTGGGAGTTTGAGGAAACTCGATTCACTTTCCCAAGCCAACGCTTGCTAACGGCAGAGGAAGGCCTACCAAGCAGGGCACAAAGAACTGCCCACAGGACCCCGGTTAGTGAATGCCCTGCAGACTGGTGCTACCCTCATCTGAAACAGTCTCCTTTCGTTCTAGGCGTTTTAAACTTGACGACAAATTTGGGGATCACAGGAGAGGAAGTCTGCCACCTACAGGTCAGAGGAAAGAAGGCCTCACTAGGTCTTTTTAGAACTAAGTACTGACAAGTACTGAGTGTTCTAAGAGTGACTTCAGGAGAGTAACCGGGGGCAACACAGAAAGAGGCTTTGGGAAAGGATGCTGCCTTCACGTTTCTGCTGTGTTAACTTTTTCATTAACACGTGGCACTGCGTTCGTGGTGGCCATAAACAGATAAATAAATGAATAAATGAATAGCTAAACGTTATGAATCCCTGGGTAAAAAGAATAGAAATGGTAATGTGGGCTCTCTTCCATACCCCTAGCATTTCCTTCTCATTGCTACAAATTATCTGAAGGAATAACCAAAACCTAATATTGTGGGTAAATTCTAGAAAAGGTTTAGGTTCTTAGTCTACCAAGATAAAGTCCAGATGAATTATGTATATAAAAGCTTGGGAGAATTAACAGCCTTTATGAGACTGCAACAAAGTCTTACAGCTGCAAAGATCTTTCTACGTCTTCTGATGTGGGTATCTGTTTACTGTGTGAAGATGTATTTGCTATGACTGGTGTGACAAAAGACTGAACAGCCAATACTAGGCAGGAGGTATAGGTGCGGTTTCTAGAGAGAGAAAGGAAGAGGAGGAATCTAGGCTCACAGAAGGCAGGGGACACAGAGAGGAAACAGAAGGTACAAGATGGAAGAGAGGTAATGCTACATGAGAGAACACAGATGAATATAAATGGGTTAATTTTAAGTTATAAGAGCTAGTTAGGAACAAGCCTAAGCTATAGGCCGAGCTTTTGTAATAAGTCCCCACGTCACTATTTGGGAGCAGACTGGTGGGACAGAAGACTTGTTACAGTCTTCCAAACCAGGACTGGCTGAACAGAGAAGAACTCACATAAACAGTGGTGAGTCACTGTGCGGGAGTGATGGTGGCACCACCGAACTCTTAAGAATATTAGGTAAAACACTGAATACATTAATCTACAGAAGTAGACAATTTGTAATATATACAGTTGATGCAAGATTAATAAAAACTCAGGGTCAGAAATTGGGGTTCAACCTGAAGATCTGAAAAGCAAAACAGCCAGTCACTGGCTCTTACCTCAACCTTAGTCTGAAATGGTGATCCTGCCTCCTAGAATCTCAGCATGAGACTGTGTGAGAGCTGTCTCTGCCATCTCCCCTCCTCACCCCCATTTTATAGCCTTCTCTAGGGCTGGGATCAAAGGCATGCACCACCCTATGGCAACTAGTGTGGCTACTGGGACTAAAGGTGTGTGTTACCATAACCTGGTCTATAAGGCTGACCAGTGGGACTGTTTTACTCTCAGATCTTTAGGCAGTCTTTATTTATTAAAATACAGTTGAAATGTCACTACATACAGTGATGTCACCGTATCAAAATGTATTTACACAGACATATAAATTTAAGAAGCCTTAGAAAACCATCCCCTAAATGTTAATAATGATTATACTGTGGGGATTGAGGATGAAAGACTAAAAAGACTAAGACAGTGCTCTAAAGATGTGCTTACAGAATAATGGAAAGAAGGCAGGCATGGTGGAAGTATTTGGGATGGTCTGGAACATGTGGCCTTTTGGAGAAGGTGTGTTACATTGGGTGAGGTCACTGCACTATCCCTTCAACTCCCCACCTCCTCCTAGGGGACCAAGATGTAGGCTCACAGATGTCTCTGCACTATCCCCTCAACTCCCCACCTCCTACTAGGGGACCAAGATGTGAGCTCACAGATGTCTCTGCACTATCCCCTCAACTCCCCACCTCTTAGGGGACCAAGATGTGACCTCACAGACGTCACTGCCACCATGCTTTTGTTCTGTCATCATGGGCTCTAACTCTCTGAACCACAAATCCAAATTAAACTCTTTTATAAGTTGCCTTGGTCTGTCTTATTACAGCAATAGAAAAGTAACTGAGACAGCATCTTTATACTTACTATAGATGCAAAAATATAAGGGCTTGACCAATCTTTAGCTAGTCCATGTCCATGTCTGGTTTGACGTAAGCACTGTTGAAGGATGTAATCATTCCTGTTGGACAAGTAAGCGGATTTATTTCTGCTTTAGCAGTAAATATCACACACGTTCAGCATTTTCCAGGTCCTGCCACTGGCCCTCTGTGCTGCTCTTGGGGGACAGAAAAGCCAAGGAACTGATAAAACCAACACAATACTCTGAATGCAGATTCTGCTGTGGTTGGCAAAAGCGCTCTGCTTCTAATCTAGGTGTATCCTGTAGCACCTGTAAAAAAGCTAATTTGTTAGCTTATAAATAGGGCAAAATTCAGAACTGTAGCTATTGATAGACATCAACTCATTCTTGGCAATTGCTAATAATTTAGATGCTATGATCTGACTATAAATATGTATTACAACTGGAGAAATGGCCAAAAGGTTAAGAGTGCTTGCTGCCCTTGCATAGTTGGGTTCCCAGCACCAACACTGGTCAGTTTATAAACCTCCAACTGTGGTTCCAGGGGATCCTGTGCCCTCTTCTGGCCTCCTTGGACATGCACATGCATGTACACGAGCTCCCACACATACACACCTTAAAATTTATTAAAACGATATTGCTTATTTCCCAAAGATTTAGCTAACCCTACAAAAATAAAACTCCATCTAATTCCTGTGAATTTATCTGTGTGTGTTCAAGTCCAGTAATTATTTCACTGTCTGTCTGAAGCACTAAGAGCACTAAGTTCAATGCTCGGTGCCATGCTTCGGTCTTTGGGGTAACAGTATCATAAACTCTTGGAACTAGCTCCAGGTTATCTGAAATACCTGAATGAAAAAGTTCACTACTTAGTTTACTGTATTTACTCAAGATATAAGATGAAGGGGAGCCAGAGTTGGTGGCCTTTTGCACATGATGTTGAATGCACGTGCTGGCTTCCACTGCTGATGGGCGAGTGGCAGTGTTACACATGACAGCTGACAGGTATTCATGCCACCCACTTGCCATGCACTTCAACACAGTTGGTCTATAGACGGACAGAGATGAGGCCATCCAAGAGGAAGAATCAGGAAGCCATCCTGAACAAGCATTATTCTCTTTATTTAAAGGTTGTTCAGCAAGAATTTGAAGATGACTAAGACATAAAAATTCAACAGCACCACCTCCAAGGAAGACCTTCTCCTCTTTTAGGGCATGAGATAAACGATATACACAAGACCAAAATCTGTCTTCCTTTGCTTCCATCTGAGCACTTACTGGGCTGGTGAGTACAGCTGTAATCAAATTAATTCTTTCTGTTTTTAACAAGATTGCCATTCTGTTGCTCCTGTTCACATCATGAGGACTTGTCCAGGAGGTCACGGAGACCTCAGAGCCCACACAGTCTTCGTTCACTTGTGTAACATAGGCTACTGGTGTTGCTCTTGTAGCCTCTGCAAACGCTTGCAACACACTGCCATTCACTGACCCAATCACCAGTCGCTTACTGTGCAAGCATTTTTCAGTTAAGTGTTCAGATACATTTCCTTGTACCAGGACGAGGCTCACATTGAACTGGGTTAACACCTGCAACACACTTTTTGCCCACAGTTCTTCTGCACTATCTTCTGGAAGCTTTCCACTATCTAACTTAGTCTTAATATTTACGGACTTATTAAATCCCAGGTGGCGGTAACTCTCTGTGAGGTCACCCTCGATGAGAATCACCCGGAAAGGTTGATCCTGCAATTCCTTTATCAGAGTAAGACTAGACATGGGTACAACAGTGACATATCCTAAACAAACACAAGAAAAAGCTTCAGGTAAGCCGGGGAGACAGCAAGTGAGGAGTCTTGATGCATCAAACATAAATGGTGCCTTATAGTTGTCTTGAAGGTACACACTCTGCCACTGCAGCCTCACAGCTGCTTCTGCCAATGCCATGCTGCTGTGGTCTCCATGGCTCAAGCCGACTGCTAACTCCACCAAATCATTACACCTAGAAGCTTTGGGAGTTGACCCACACTGTTCTAGAAATCCATCAGGTCTGCTTATCCTGTGGCTATTATCTGCCCTATTAAAATGCCTACTGTGAGTTAATGCTGACTTTCTGCAGAAGGAATCTGCAAGCAGGCTGTTTCGCAGAGTCTGTGGTATATTTTCTTCCGTTTCAACCTTAGCCTGAGTTTTGAAGAATTTGAGTGATGCAGCATGTCTCCCAGAAAGACTGTAAGACGACAGTAACTGAGATGTAGCATCTTTGAAATCACGCTTTTCCTGTAACAAGCCGGGACCTGAAGGACGCAAGTTGACATCAACTGTTTCAAGTTTGTAAACTATACTTGAGTTGTCCATGTGGTCAAATACATTGCATATGGGTACTTGAAGGGAAACTACTGCTTCAATGCAAGAGTTCAAGCCTTCGGACATTACTGACACTATTACTGTAGTGGGAACACCCAGATGGAGACATTCTTCAACAGCTCTGCTCCAAGCACCAACAAGAAACAAGAGAGTGCTGGTTCCAATTCTATATGCACCATTCTGTGCTTGAACTGCTTCATTGAGAAGCTGCCCCACTGCACAGGTTAAATCCAAACCTTCAAGAAGTCTGACTGTTGAGCTGATTAACACACTTTCATGACACTCTGCATCTGTAATAAACTTGGTGGCTTTTACTGGGCCCAGGAAACTTCTTCCTGTTTGTGCGAATGATGAAAGCTGCTGAAGTCCCACGTGCCTTCTTTTGTTTATGATGCTGCAAGCCATCACCACGAGTAATTATCTGCAAATAAAACAACACTTGAAACTTTCCTGGGTGACTGATGACAAGGGCTCTATAAAGAGAAGAAAACACAGCTCACACTTTTGGACAGAGTTTCAATGACTGTGATCAGTGTGATGATGCAGAAGAGTAAATCAAGGGCGTGGGACAGGGTGGTGGAGAGAGGGCTGACCACTCCACAAGGGAGAGGAAATAGGAGTACCGGCAACAAGCAAGGTTTCCAGAAGGCAATCTGCAGAATGAGACTTAAAACATTTGTGCTATGATTCTTTTGAGACGGGGTTTTACTATACAGGATGGTCTTAAATCTGTGATCACCCTGTCTCCACCTTGAAAGTGCTAGAATTACAGGTGTGTTCCATCATGTCATCTGCAGGATAACTGTGCAAACTGAGCAAGAGGGTGGTAGTGAATGTACAACTATGTTAAAAAAAGAAAGAAAAAAAGAAAAGGAAAAGCACTGTGTACTAGGAGCCTGGTATTATGAGAATATGGCGTACACGGCAAGGAGCTGAAGGACTTAAGGCTCCAGTAGAGGAGGAATTGGGTTATGAGCACATTTCATGTTATGTTAAGAAATAAGCTTTATTCTATAATGGAAACCACTTGTGTTAAGAATAAGAACTCACTTGATGTAGCGTTTGAAAGCTTTTTAAACCTGAGCCCGGGCTTGAATTTTGCTCTACTGCTAACAGGCAGCTAGCCCTTCAGTTTACACATCTGGGAAATGAGACTAATCACAGAAGCTACTTCACAGCTAGCATGAGGAGACAGTGCTCGGAAGAGTGGAGAGCACAGTTTTATGTATGTTCAGTTATGCTGCCATCCTTGTGAAGGACCCCAACTTCATTGGGGTCACAGTTAAAACTGTGGTTTTAACTTTAACCACAGTTATAACGCTCTGCAAAGGTTTTCAGATAGCAAGCTCCATTAAGGCCTCCGGAGTCAGGACCTCCAGAGTGCTGAACAAATAACAGGCTTAATTCAGGACCTCCACAATGCTAAAGCAAAGACACCTGAGATTAGAGCGAGGACAGCCTTATCTGGCAGCAGGACAGGAGATTTATGAACTGACATGAGTAGGAACAAAGACTTCAAGGGAGGAAGAGAGGATTGCGAGGCCTGAGTCACGTACAGAGCGGGCCTCTCACGAGTCAGGGGCTGTGCAAATCAGACATCTAGTCGCCAGCCAAGCTAGGAAGGCAGGAAGAGATAAGAAAAACAGGTAGCACAGCCCCCTCCTTGGTATCCAGGTGGGTCTGGACAACCCCCTCCTTGGTATTTAGGTAAAAGGTCAAGAATGTGCCACCCAGCTTAGCCTTATTTGAACTGACCAATGAAATGAAAGCTTTTCTGCTTCTGTACCCGCGCTTTTGCTCCCCTATAAAAACCCCTCATCCCCAACCTGCAGGCGCGCAAGTTCTTCGAGAGACTTGTCGCCCAGGTACCTGTGTATCCACCAATAAACCTCCTGCTGTTTGCATCCGGCTGCGTGTTTTCGACTGATCTTTGGGCACGGGGTCTTTCCCGAGGGAAGACGCCCACGAGGGAGTCTTTCACTTGCAAGTTTGACTGACTAGCTAAGTACCAGACTCAAAGGAAAACAGCCACTTAATCTTCTAAAATTATGAAGCCAGATAATGGGGAGAAAGATTTGGGAATTGATTACATTATGAAGAAAAAAGGGTACTATTTAAAGGGAAATCCAAAGGCCATTGGAATTATTCAAGATAATATTTTAGAAGTCACCTCCAAAATGAGTATCATCAAGAGAAAGATTATTCAATACTAAAAAGTTTTTAAACAATGGTGCTTTCTTAATTTTTTTTAAATTTTTTTTCTTTTGGTTTTTTTGAGACTGGGTTTCTCTGTGTAGTTCTGGCTGTTTGGGAACTCATTCTGAAGACCAGGTTGGCCTCAAATTTATAGAGATCTGCCTGCCTCTGCCCCCTGAGTGCTGGGATTAAAGCTAGGATTAAAGGTGTGTACCCAGGTAACAATGGTACTTTCTAACTGAAAAACCATCTACAATAAAACTACTGCCTGAGGAGGTGTGAACTCCATTAGGTGAGGAACTGAAGCTAGATGACACTATAAGGCTTTCACGATTCTTTGAAAATTTTTAATCAGAATCTTGTTCTAATACGGATCGTAACTCTGGTAACTTTGTTTCTGAACTAGCGACACTCATCTGTGAAGGGAAGCGTGCTCCAGTCCACACAGCTTTTAGGCTGGAGCACAGGTTTTATTACTCCAGAACAGCTTCCTACAGGCTTTCAAGGACTAACAAAAGTAGAAAGGATGGGCAGGCCCTGCAATAATTATGGCATTATATGAACTTACTCCCAAGTCCTTTTTTTTTCAATGAAATTTTCTGTGTTATATAACAAACAGTTACAATATACTCACACATATTCCTTGATAAGATCAAAACATGATATTAAAATATACCCTCGGACTCAACTTGAGCAATCCTTAGATTCATCGTATCTATCTGGCCTTACTTTTTCTGTCCTTCACTTCCTTCCCCTGTACTATCATCTCCCTACTAAACTCTAATTCTATTTGTCAATGATTTCAATCATTCTATTGATCATATCCTTCAATCCTCTGACTCTCTGACTTCATCTTACTTACCTTGAAAGGCTACTGATCTTGATAAAATGAAGCGACCTTAACTTAAAGAATACAATTTAGATTTAGCACATCCACAATGTTATATAACTGCCACCTCTATCTTGCTCCAAAAGATTTAACAGTCACAAAAGAAAATCTGAAAGCTGCTAAGCAGTAACTCTGTTTCTTTCTATAACTGGTAATCGCTAATTTACTTGCAGTCTATTTTGACCTATTCTTGGTATTTTATATAAAAGGAATCATGAAACATGTGACCTTTCTACATTTTATTTAGCATATTTTTGGAGTTCTTCCACATTTATTACTTAACAATAATTCACTTAGTGGGATAATATTCCTTGGTAGGTACCACATTTTATACACCTATTTACCACTGCTACACATTTGGGTGTTTCCACCTTTTAGCTACTGAGCTTGTGTGCTTCACCTGCTGTGAACTTTTCTGTACACGTACATTTTTGAACCTGTTTCTAGATCTTTCAGCTATAAATCTAGAAGTAAAACTCCTGGGTCATTTGGTAACTCTATGTTTAGCTTAGGGAACTGCCCAGATGTTTTCCCAAACAGAAGAGCATTGCCAGTAGCAATGGACAAAGGTTTTGATTTCTCCACATTCTTACTGTATTAGTTTTCCTGGGCTGCTACTCCAGATTACAGGAGGCTACAATACAGTCATACTCGCGAGAGGACGGCACTGCAGGGCGGTGCTTTCTCTCAGGACTCCAGGGAAGGATACTTTTTTTTTTCTCTTCCAACTCCTAGTTGCTCCTGGCATTCCTTGGCTTTTGGTTGCATAACTTTAATATCTGGCTGCTTCAATTGTCCTCTTTGTTAATTAAAACACCAGTTATTGCACTTACAGCCTATCCTGACCCAGTATGACTTCATCTCAACTAATTGCATCTACAAAGACTACTTTCAAACAAAACCACATTCTGGGTGGGTATGAGTTTTGCGTGTTCGTGTGTGACAGCACTATTCAGTCACTAGTATGTTCAACAACTCTGCTTTTGTCAGATTTTAAACACACTAGTGTAGGGCCCTGTCCTCCCTGTTTCTTGAGGCCAAAACACAGGATGCAAGTAATGTTTATGCTAACCAGCTAAGCTTTTTGCTAAGTTTTGTCCTTGTTTTTGCTACAGCCTGGTACATTAGCCTAAGGGATCTATATTGCTTTAAAATGGTAATTTCCCAACCTGCCTAAAAGAAGCTCAGGGCCAAGGTCCATCTAACCTGTCTGACATTGCCTTGAACCCTTGACCACCTGCCTGGGGAGAAGCTCCCACAGAGGCCAGTTTCCCCAGCCCCCTCTGGGTGGGAGGAGTTTTCCTTTACTAGGGCCAAAGGTATTTAACCCTGGATCAAGTTAAATAAATTGGGCATTCTCTTCTTGAGGATGACTGGAACGAACTCTGTATCTGTGTGTGTGCGTCTTGTGTTTCAACCCCTAGGACAATATGGAACTCACGGAAGATGGATGGCGCGAACGGCGACCCCTACACACTAGCAGATGTGAAAAGAGTTCATTGTGGTTTTGACTTCCATTTTCCTAATGACTAATGCTATTAAACATCTTTTCATGGGCCTAGAACATGTGTCTGTCTGCTTTGGAGAAATGCCGACTGAAGTTCTCTGCCTATTTTAAGAGCGGGCTTTAAAAGATTTCTGTTGCTGAGTTGCAAGCATTCTTTACGCATCAGAGAGCAAACCCTCAGGAAACAACAGCTAACCTCACACCTGTGGATCCAAACAACCACGAATCAGACAGTGTTTGAAGAACACAAAAATAAACTGCATCTGTTTTGAACATGTAACTTATATTCTGTCATCATTCCTTAAGCAATGTATTATAACAACTATGAAGCTAGTGTTACTATTTTCTTAGTTTCTTATTATATTAATTTTAAGGATAATATATACCTAAGTATGTGTGTAGGCTAGATTTAAGTACTCCACCATTTTATGTAAATCACTTATGTACGTGTGGACTTTTTTCTACAACGGAATCTTAGAACCGTTCCCCTATGGACGCTGACGGGCTATGCTATCTGATTTGCATACAATCTATTGTTCTATAGGACACCTCTGCTGTTTGATAATGCTCTTTCACTCAGAAAAACATGTAACTTTCGGTTAAGTTCTGAAGCCTGGAAATTTCTGTTTCAAATACTGTTCTTTTAGTGTTGGTAAAATTTATCACTTATTTGTGGATGCTGTTGCTCATGTTCTTGGTGTTATATGAAGAATCCATTGCCAAATCCAAGGCGATACATATTTAGCCCAGTATTTTCTTCAGAGGTCTATCCTTTATTTAGCTTACTGATTGATTTGAGACTAACTTTTGCATATGGTGTGAGGCGGGGGTTCCAGGTGTCTCAGTACCTCCTGTTAAATGAACTATTTTTTCTCTTGTATGTTCTTAGTACCTTTATCAAAAATGAACTTGCTATACATACGTGGATTTATTACTGGGCTGTCAATGCAATCGCACTGGAGGATGTAATCATTTTATGCCAACACCACATTGTTGCAAAAGCTGTAACTTTCAATTAAGTTCTGAAGCCAGGAAATTTCTGTTTTAAATACTGTTCTTTTCTTTATATTTATAATTTTCCATAATCTGATTTTTGGGGACAGTGGTCTACTTCTCCCTTCATGAATATGCAGTTGATGGAGAAAAATTTGTTGAAAGGACAAGTTTAAAAAGTCTGGCAGTTTTTCACTGCTAACAAAATTTGAGTTTACCTTGGATAAAATGCTTGAAACATATCATAAATAAAATCACAACAAAAATATAAGGTTGATACTAAAATAATTAACCTATTTGTGGAAAATGAAGCATGATATTGGGTACAATGGGTAAAATCTCCTCACATTAAGTAAAAGGGTAACCCCCTGTAACCACGGTCCAAGTTTACACTGTCAATTCCTGCACCAGCTACATTTTGCTTCACTTTCATCCCAACTCATTCTCTCTTCTTTAGACTCTTCGTTTTCCTCTTTCAAATCCTCTGACTGCTTCGAAGCCCTGTGGAGACCCTTGCCTCACCGCAGTCTATGCCTTTGAAGCCCTGTGAAGACCCTTGCCTTGTTGGGGTCTATGTCTTTTACGGGGGTGGGGGTTGTGATGGAGCTCTGCTTATGGTCTCTTTCTAGATCACGATTAAAGACACTGCTCTCTGAGTGGAAAACTATCTGGAACAAGAGGAAAAACCCATAGGTATCTCAAACTCAGTCTGTTTGGAATTATGTTACAAAGGTTTGTCCAGACACAGGATAGATCTCAACCATCTACAAGGAAAAAGTCATATATAACAGATATCAAAGTTAATACTCAAAAGAGGTCTTTTAGCATTTGAATCTATTTCCAGTTTGAGCAGTAACTGAAGAACCTGCCTTAGCAGTCCTAACTTTGGAAGAAGTCCTAAATGGTTCTGAAGAGGTTGCAATGGGCTAATCACTAACACAAACTCAAAATAAGGCTGGGAATAAAAAGACGGTAACAGTGAAGAGGATGAAAAGACGGGCGATTTCAAAAGTGATTAAATACCTCTGGTAACTGTTCTCGGCACTGCACCACCACAACCCGACTGTCATCCTGCGGTGCCCTGCACTGATGCCTCCACAAGCAGGTCAATGTCAGAATACTGTTTCCTTAATTTATCTGCAATGAGAGGAAGAATCAGATTATTTAACTGGGACGTTGACTTCAGAAATCTTCTTTCGAAAGACTGTACCTCGCCTTGTCTAAATATTCAGGTTAGAACACTTGGGCATGCCTTTCAGGGGTTCGACTTTATTTCTTGATGGGTGTAACTAGAATTTTCATCATCAGGGCCAAGTTTGTTCACCTCCAGTCTACAGCTAACACAGCAGTCTAACCACAACATCTCCTGCTTGGAAGCTCTCAGAATAGTCTTCAGCCCTTTGTCCAGCATCGGCGCTCCCATGAAAGGGAGTCACACCCCTTCTACGCTAGAATCTGAGTCTCCCTCACTCACTCCAAGTAAAGGCCATGTCCTCACAGCACCAAGACCCACGCTTCCTCCTCCCCGACTTATCTATTATGCCCTGCTCAGGCCTCCTGCGTGCTTTCAGAATATGTAAGGCATGTTCCCTACCTCAGGATTTCTACATGTCTTAACTATCTTGAAATCTACTGCCTTAACTATCTTGAAATGCTTCCCCAAATTTTCTTTTCAGGGAAGTCTATCCTGGTCAACCTATTACAAACCACAAACCTTTTCCCTTCCATATGCCAGATACTGCTTATCTGTACTAAGGAGATAAACTTTCCTCTTCTTCTCTGAAACTTTACAAAATGAGCACTGTACATTTATGATGCACAGGCCAGTGTTTTCTGTTGACATGATTTTCCAGATGACAATTCTAGTCACTGAGACATTCCCGGTATCTAGAACACTGCTGACAACTTAGCATAGCATTCAGCAAACATTTGGCAAGTGCCAGCTCATCCCAAAGTTGAGTATAAATATTAAAGGCGCAAAAGGATGTTTCAAGTAACTTTGGATCCCTTAGTTGGGGCCCTTTGATTGCTTTTAAAGGGGCCTCCTCCTTCAAATGATAATTAGAACTGTCTCTGGGAAAAACAAAAAACATAACTAAATGATCAACTGCTCCAAAGTAAACACCTACTTTTTACTAAGTTTTTTCAAGCTCACCAGTAGCCATCATGGCACATGACAGGTAGAATACACTGGGTAAATTCAGTAGTTTAATAATGCGCACGGAAAGTCCTCCAGAGCGGAGGGACTCTCACCCAAGTCTCAGGCTAACACGACCCCCCAGGAACTCACGAAAGACCATCCTTGCTGCAATCACATGAGGTTTATTGACAGGACAGGAACCAGTGCACTGGGGCCGAAATTCATCTCCCACGCAGGGGTAGAGCGTTCCACCCCGAGTAACTGGGAGAAAGAGTATTTAAGGGAAGAAACCATTCAAAGGGGGTAGGGAGGGCGTCATTGGAAAATTCCAAAAATACCAGTGATCATTGAAAAATTCCAAAAATACCAGTGATAATCACAAGGGGGTAACTCCCTGTTTCTCAAGATTATAATCTAATTTTATCTTCAGCTAGTTCCTGAAACAGAGTCACTGACCGGCTCATCTAGATTTTTGATTCTTCTCTCCCTGTTTAGATTTTTGGCTCTATATTTTCTATTTTCTGCTAGAGGGGTCTGGATTTATCCAAGTCTTTCAGTATGGCTTTACTATCTTGCTTAGCTATTATTAAAGTTTTATGTACAGAAGAGAATGGTCACTTTTCAAGACTGGGGTATCCTAATCAAGATCTAGAAATTAGAATCTGAACTTAGCATTACTTTTTTTTTTTTTAAGCTGGGTGTACTGGCAGGTGGATCTCTTTGAGTCTGAGTCTACTTAGTGAGTTCCAGGATAACCAGAGCTTCATAGTGAAACCCAGTCTCGAAAAATAATAATAAAATTTAAAACTAGAATATCCAAATTCCTAAAGCATAGTGATCTAAAATTTGTTTAACTGTAACAGTCATATATATATATTATTTGTATATAAGTAATATATGTACATATATGTACACATGTGCTCATATATATATATATGATATATATGTGATATATATCATATATATATATATTCGCTTTTGGGTTTCAGAAGTTTTTTTTTAAAATTAGTGTTAAATAGTACTTTGAAAACTTGGCAACTTTCCAGATGAGATACAAATGGATTACAGCTAAATGACTTAACACTACCTCATTCACAAAATATTTTGAATTTGCATCATCTGAATTCACACTGAGAAAACTTAAGACGGGAAAAATGGCTTCTAATATCAGGATAAACTTACCTATTCCCCCAGAAGACCAAGGAGAGATTTAAAGACTACAACCTGTGTCTGCGAGGTGAGACGGCGGCTTTGGGGGGAAATGTGCCTGCTTTACTCAGGACACTAGGAAGCGATTGCTTCGCATTCTCCCGCCGAGGAGAAAGCCTGGCTCTAGCCACCCTCGGTCCCCGGGGACCCCGCGAGGACTCCGCGCGGCGAGCACCACCCCCGTCCCCGTCTGCGAGCGCCACGCAGCACCTCGGGTTTCACGCCGCCGCGTCCCTCGAGCGGCTCTGAGGCGGGAAGGCCGTGGGACGGTTGCTCCAGTGTGCGGAGGGTCTGAGGGCACGCGAGCCAGGGCTCTCGCTCCCACCCTCCCTGCCCTTCCGGCCCGAGGGGCCCACGACCATCCTCACCGCGCGCCGCTCCACACAGCGCCGGAACCCAGCCAGGCCAGCGGCGGCTTGCGAGCAAAGCACTCGTTCCTTTCCATTGGGCGCAATGCCCGTCAATCACGGGAGCAAGTGGGAGGGCCTGCGCACCCTGCGCGCCCTTAGCAACGGCCCGCCCCCAGCGCCAGCCAGGAAAGGGAGGGTGGCTGTTGGGCTGCCCTGGCTCAGGCTGGGGAGCGGGTTGGGGTCATGGTGAGTGCTGCGGGACTCAGGTGTTTTTCCCAGTTTTCTGACTTTCGTGCCAGGATCCTTGGATGCCCTGGGGACAGAGGACAGAGGACAGAGGACAGAGATAGGTCCCCCTTTTCGTTTATCCTTCAATGCCAGTAGTGTATAGGAATGGTCCACATAAAGATACACCGCCCGGGAGACACAGGGGCCGGTGCCCAAATTGAGGAGCTTCAAGATAGGGATGCAAGAATGCGGGGCCACCAACAGCCAGTGGGCCATCAACTCAACGACAGATGGGAAGGGGCCATTGACTCAGTCCTGATGGTCAGGGTTCCACCAACTCAGGCCACTCACAGATAAGGGACCACTGACTTCTGAGAAAAGGCAGACTCAGATGGCTGCCCTAGGATCTAAGAAGACTACTCATCAAAATTCGCAGCTCTAGAACCAAGAATCCACAGCAAATAACTAATATAAAGCAGGCCACTTAGATCCACAGTCACTTCCAGGACTTTCTCACTTCCGCCTGCAGAAAGAAGAATCTATAGTGGTTCTGTGGCCCTGCTTGGTGATAGAATGAAGCAAACAGCAGAAGGACCTTCACTTCCACATCATTAAACCAAACATTCTCATCCAGATCTGTGGAGTGGCTGTTCACCAAAACCATGGTTTTTCACTTTTGGGCTTCTGTAGCGTAGGACCCTTGCTAGTGGAGAGTAGGGGGTGATAACTGTGTTCTCGTAAACATTCCTCTGGCAAACACTGTGCTACATATGTGAGCACACCTTCCTCAAGTTAATACTTTTCCGATAAACTGAGACTAACTGCTTTGTGAGACAACGCCACACAGTCCTGTGCTGTCTTCCTTAGCTGCTGCTTCTCTCTTCAGAGGCTCTGGTTTTATGAGGAAAATCTAAATGATAAAGAAATAACACCACACTTTCAATCAAGAGATTAATAACCCTACCTAGGGGGTTTAGGCAGGAGGATTGAGAGTTCCAAGCCAGTCTGGGCTCCATAGGAAAACCTTGTCTCAAAAGACGGGAAAAAAAAAGATATTAGTAACCACAATCATTAACAAGGTGGGGGGGGGAAGCTCATTCTATAGGAGGGAATGGGATACTTGAATTTGCACATTGTAGTAATATAGTTTCCATCCACTTGTATGCTTATTGCAGGCATCCAGCTATCGAACAACTTTAGACCAATGGAAGAAAAAAGCAGCAAAAGTAGAATTGAGTGATGACCAAAAAAGAGAAATAAAAGAGGCCTTTGACTTATTCGACGTGGATGGGTCTGGGACCATAGATGTGAAAGAGCTGAAGGTTCTGGAATTATTTTCAGGACATTTGAAAAACCACGTGTGTGTGTGTGTGTGTGTGTGTGTGTGTGTGTGTGTGTGTGTGTGTGTGTTTGGCTTGTGGGGATGGAACCCAGGGCTCTCCCACTAGGCTTGCCCATAACCTGTATCTGTGGTACTCTTTACACCTTAACGGCAGTCTTCTGGAAAGTATGTATGTTTACCTGCCCTGAGTCAACAACACAGTATCTTTTAACGTTTTAGTTGTGCCCTTGGTTGATGGGTACGTCAAGACCCAGAATAATCAAGGTTGTGTACTCTGCCACAGTAGGGTTGGCTCTATGCTCAGATTTTGTTAGAGAACAAAGAAGCTATTAATTAGTAACTGAAAAGCTCAAAATGAGATCACGGCATATTAAAATAAATTCCCTTCCTGTTGCAGATTGCAATGCGGGCCTTAGGATTTGAGCCAAAGAAAGAAGAAATTAGACAAATGATAGCAGAAATCGACAAAGAAGGGACTGGCACGATTTGTTTTGAAGATTTTTTTGCCATTATAAGTGTGAAAATGGTATAGTCACTCTACTTTTCAAAGAAATGCTCTCAGAGCCCTATGCATGTCTGGGTATGGAACATAGAGATTTCATGGAGGGGTTGGAAATGGGTGCTCACGGGTGGGTGGGATATGATAACACTGCAAGAACGGATGTTTTCAGGGTGGTAAAGACCGTAGAGAAGACTTCTCTCGGGAAATACTGACATAGGGCAAAATGGAAGGAGCCCAAACTTGAAACCTTGTCCCTGGCAATCACTGAGTGCCCACTTTTGCCACTGCCCCTGAAAACAGCCCTGGATAAGCTTGCTGTCTTATGTGCTTCAACGGCGGGTGTGGGCTCGTCGGAATAATTGTGAAAGAGCTCTAGGCTGAGAACTCAGCCTCCTGCTACAAATACGCACATACAGCTCTAGAATTACAGACCTACTAAGTCCAGCGTGATAGAACAAATAAACAAATTAACCAATGACATTTCGTTTCCTAAAGAATGAAAAGGATGAGAAAGAAGAAATCCTGAAGGCTTTTAAATTAATTGATGACGACGCTACTGGCACCATATCACTGAATAACATCAAGAGGGTCGCCAAGGAACTGGGGGAAAACGTAACAGAAGAAGAATTGCAGGTAAATCTTGTTTACTTTGTAATTATGACGTGTGTGTGTGTGTGATTTCACACGTTTTGTGTAGCTTAGTTGAACTGACACAGTCAAGCAAAAATTCTCGCCGCGTTTCCATCGTTATGTGTTTTCAGTGGTTTCCGGCTACCGTGTCACGTTTCGTGTTACAGGAAATGCTCGATGAAGCCGACCGTGATGGTGACGGAGAGATTAACGAGGAAGAGTTTTTGAGGATGATGAAGAAGACCAGTCTTTATTAGCTCTGCTTTCTGGCTTCGAGGACGTGTGCACAGTTTGCCTGTTAAGTAGTTCAGTAATGTAGTACTTTATAGCTCATTCATCTCCGTTTCTAGTTTATATGCTCAGGTTAGTCCCTTGGTGTCTAATCCATGCAAGAAGTTATGTGTCCCCACCAATGAATGCCATTAAGTCTGTAACAGTAAGAATAAAAAAAAAGCATGACTTATTTGAACCTTGACCCCCCCCCCCAAAACAGTATTTTCACATGCTATTTTTAAAGCTCTAGGTTCCAAAGACATTTAAATTTTTATTTTTCAGTTTAATAAACTTGGCTCCCTGGTGTGGGAAGTCCTTCTGTATATGTGTTGCTTTTATTGGTTAATGAATAAAACTGCTTTGGCCTATGGCAGAGCAGGATAGAGTAAGGCAGAAATTCCAAGTAAAAAGAGGAGGAAAAAAGGCAGAGTCAGGGAGACGCCCTGTAGCCACCGAAGGAGACAGAAACACCGGAACCTTGCCGGTAAACCACAAGCCTTGTGGTTATACACAAAATAATAGGAATGGGCTAATTTAAGATGTAAGAGTTAGTTAAAAAGAAGCCTAAGCTATTGGCCAAGCAGTGTTGTAATTAATATAGTTTCTGTGTAGTTATTTCGGGTCTGGGCAGCTGGGAACAAGCAAGCGGTCTTTGCCTGCAGCTCCCACATCCCAGTGAAATTGTTCATAACAAACCTGAAAGCAATATTTTCCATTGTTTCCTTTTGTGTGACTTTTTTAAAAAAAATTGACAATTTGTTTTGTTAATAATTTCTTCAAATATGTAAATTATTAATAAAACTACGGATATTCAGTGTTTCTAATTTTCTTCTAGTAATTACGGCTGTGTTTTGAAGGAGACTTTCTACCCCAGTTCAAGCAACATGGTAATGGGTTCTTTAAGAGATGAGGCCATTAGAGTTCCCCCTTTATTAATGAGGTTAAGACACCTTTAAAGAGTCTGCAAGCCTTATGGGATGACTCAGCAGGTCAGACACTTGTCACCATGCCTGACAACCTGAATTTGGTCTTACAGTGTGTGACCTCAGTGTTACAGTGTGTGAGCGCACATAACACATAAATATAATTTAAATTTATTATTAAGTGTATGGGTGTTTTTACCTGTATATAAGTCTGTGTACCACTTGAGGGTCTGGTGCCGGCAGAGGCCAGAAGAGGGCTTTAGAATTTTAGGTTTTGAGTTGCTATGTGGGTGCTGAGAATTGAACCCCAGCCTGTGTTCTTAACTGCTGAGTCGTCTGTCCAATCCCCATAAATGTAATTTTAAAAAATTAAGTATACTTAAAGAGGTGCTTGCACCCTTGTGTTCTGTCGTGGGTGCTCATAGAGAAGTCATCACAGACTAACATCAGTCCTTTTGTCATGGACTACCTAGCATGTGACACTTGGCTGTGAACAAAACTGAAGGACAAACATAGTTAGGATCACCCAGGAACTATTTTGAATGCTGTTTAAGGTGAGTTCTGTAGACAGAAGTTTCTGTCCCACCAGCAGCTCCCAAATACATACTGAGGCTTAGTTGCAAATGCTTGGCCAATAGCTCAGGCTTGTTTAGCTAACTCTTACATTTAAATTAACTCATTTCTTTTCTACCCTCTGTCATGTGACTCATGGCTTGTTACCTTATTTTCTGCACATCTTGCTTCCTCTGTGTCTGCTGGTGTCTCCTCTGACTCTGCCTTTCTTCCTCCCAGCTCTCTGAGTTTGGATTTCCTGTCTAACTTCATCCTGTTCAGTCACTGGCCAATTAGCTTCTTTAGTAAACAATCAGAATAATATATATTCGCAGTGTACAGAAGGATTATTTCACAGCATTTACCCACTTTTGTCTAATTAAAAAGAAAGGTTTTAACCTTAACAAGGTACAGCTATATATAAAACAAAACATTTATTAAGTAAGAATTGCAGTTACAACATTCAGTCCATCTGTATTTGGCAAAATTAGAGACAATGTTCTATTATTTATCTTATCTTTGTGAGTCTAACATTTTATACCTAATTTACCTTTAATCATTACTAAGGAAAACTTTAACTATGAGTATCCAGTCTTCAACTTTGTCAAACACCACAGAAGGGTGAAATATTACCTGATGACAGAGACATCTGATTGGATAATCACTCTAGGTTCTTCAGTACTATTGGGTCATCCAACTTTGGTCTACACACCTGGTATAGCTGACAGACATTTCTGAGAAACAGGGAATTGGGAAGGACTGTCCTACCTAGTCTTGGCAAAGATTGTAGTCTCTTTTGTTTCTTGCAGGTTCAGTTTGGACAATATATTGCCAGCAATTGAGGAAAGAGCCGTTTCTTTTCCTGAATGACTGGCTTTTATCTTAAAGAAAGCAAACTCTATATGGAGTTTCTTTGATGCCCATCATCTTCCCTGAAGTAGATTGGTACTGCCAGGAGCAGATATGTCTCATTGTCATGAAAAGCCTTAGGTTCTAAAACATATTTTGTAGGCCTTTGAAGTGTTTGAAGTCTCTATATATCTGTCTAGATATATCTGTTTAACCTTGAAAAGATTCCTAACATAACTACAAGTTTGACTATTATAGATGACCATTAGTCTGTATTTCTTAATTATACATTACATTTTAATACCCTAAACAAGAGTAGAAACATATATACAGCATAACAAAATTAACCTTAAATTTGTATCTATATACCAAAATCCATACCAATGTAAAATATTTAAGATTAGTAGTTGGTTTTTTTTTTAGTTTAAAAGTAGATTCAATAATCTACCATTGGATCCTATCATTTCTCTCTCCCCTTTTCTTTTTAGAATTAGATCTCTGAACCTAATCTCTTCAATTTAGCTTTTACTCTTTTTTTTGACTAAGACAAATAAAAACTTGTAACTAACCCCTCTTATGCCATAATAAACATCCATAACATATTTTTGGGGAATGTGGGCATTGTTCTCTAGACTGTTTCCTGTTGTTTGGGGGTGCTGGTAATCTTTGGACCCTGAGAAAATTTAGGATAATTGTTAAGTCTTGACTGCAGTATTCTGTGAGGCTGGATCATCTTAGTCAGCAACCTTGAAGCTGTTCTGGATGCTAGATCACCTGGGTCATTTGTTTTTATTGGTGTCTGGTCCCCTTGTTCTGAAAATACATAAACTTTTAAAGGTAACATACATATCTGCACTAATAGATGTATAGACTGTACATTGTAGATTATTAAGCCAAAGATGATTTTTTTTGTTATGTGTTTGAGCAGGTAAAATACACATCCTGTGCCTTGTAGTTCTTCTAGGTTTATTTCTTTATTTGGAGCCAGGATTTCATGGGGATTTTTCCTCAATAAAACCTGATCATCTTAATTTTGAGTAAATCCACAATCTTTTATTTTCTGTGGAAATAAAAGCATAACCCCTTCCCCAAAGTAACATATCTTTTGACTTAAATTTTGAAGTCAAAATATTTTTAAAATATGTCGGCTGGTTTAATCTAGCACCTTTTATAAACCAGTGTCCCTTAGCAGTCAAAAAACATTTAAAGACAACACAATAGCACACAGGATCCAGACTCTGTGCATTTTTCATCTTTATGTGACTTATTTTTTTCTATCACTTTACTCCTTTTTAAAGGACTTTACTAATATTTTAAAATTATATGCTTCTTTTCTATAACTATCTATACCTTCTCTTTTCTCTCCCAACTCCATGGATCTTTTTTTCATCAGAATCTCTTTTTATTGTGTATCTGTAATCTTTTTCTGGCAGAATGAGCCTTTAACCTGTTGATCTGCATGGCTAGGACCAAAGCCTCTGCTTTGGTGGCTGGCTCTGCCCCTCTTGGTTCCCTGGGAACCTCACTTCCTTGTGGAGCGATGCCATGTTTATTGCCCCAACTCTGGGGAGTCTTTGAGCCCATGCTGTCACTGAGTAGTGCACAGCCTGGTGCTCATAAATTCCATTTAATTGTTCAGTAGCAGGGCCTCTTAAAAGAGCCGTACTGGTTTTTGCCACTAGCATGGAGACAGGAAGCTGTCTCTTAAAGGAAGCACGTCTCTGCTTACCACTAGCAAACAGAACCTGCCTTTAAAAAGTCAGTTACCAAGAAGCCATGCATGACTCCATTTTTGCGTGTTTAGAATCCTTATTTAAACTTTGGCAGATTTTACGTGGTAATTCCAGACCCACATTGGAATGCCATTTGTTTGCAGAAGTTTCTGCCCCACCATTAGCTCCCAAATAAACACTCTGAGATTTATATTAATTACAAACGCTCAGCCAATCGCCCAGGCTTGTTACTAGCCAACTCTTAGACTTAAATTAACCCATATTTCTTATGGACCCTTTGCTATGTGGCTTTTGCCTCATTTTCTACATATCCTGCTTTCTCTGTATCTGCTGGTGTCTCCTCTGACTTCATCCTTCATCCTCCCAGAATTCTGAGTTTGGCTTTCCAGCCTAATCTTATTCTGTTCAGTTATTGGCCAGTCAGTTTCTTTATTAAACAGTCAGAATAATATATATTCACAGTGTACAAAAGGATTATTGCACAGTAGAGTCCCATCTAAATTTTTTTTTACTGGACTCAACTACCAGCCAATTTAAATCAGATCCAGTATGGTATATAACATATTTTTTTCTCATTATGAAACCTAGTTTAGCCTTGGGCTCATGATCTCCTCCTGCCTCATTCTTGTAGGCATTTGGATTGTAAATTTGTGTACCACACCACATTTGATGTTTAAGAGATTAAACTAATTTTCCTTTGAGTGTTCATGGTTGAGCATTGAGCTTTATTCTACTTCCAGCCATTTTAATGAAGGTTTGTAAACTGACCATAGTCTATGGATTAGTTCAGTATCTTCTGATCCAAAGAGAAATGTAAATGTTTTAGAAAAATAATTTGTCTGGTACCAATGTACTGGAGTTGCTGGGCGACAGCTTGCAGGAAAAACCTGTTAGGAGAGTGTTTATCCCTCCAGGGGCGGTGGGACCTGGGGTTGCGGAGCCTAAAAATAAGGTGTGGGCTAAAGTCCCATGCAATAGCCAGCTTTGTTCAGAGCATCAGAGAGTTTTCTCTAAGGGTTAAGAAGAGTCACCTGAGTAGAGTGTGCAGTCACAAGGGCAAGCTGGAAATGATGGGCAAGCCACACGTGGCAAAAACATGTTCCACAGAGGCAGCATATAAGCAAATACCAACAGCCAGTTGTAAAGAACAGTCTGAAGTGAGCTCACTCCTGTGCGCTACACCTGGGAGGAGCATGAAAACCCATCCCAAGAGCAATTCCATGTTCTGAAGAAACTGAGGTGGCAAGACTTGTTTTCTTGGAGTTTTTTCATAAGCACCCAGAATTCTTGCATGATTCCGTTCTTGGACTGTGTTCCAACAAGCCAGGAAGGCAGGACTAAGTCCCCTTGGCTTAGAAAATGAGTTCCATTCAAACCTCTCCTCACTTGGCCTTGTTTTAGCTACTCTGAGGAAATGTTCCTGTGGAGCCACAGCGCGGTGCTGATAACTTAGCTGAAGTCCCTCCTCCTTCCACCCTCTGGGGAACTGGGATCAGGGAGTCTGAATGACTAGAAGTCAGACCCTAGACCCCTAACTCTGCTGCACTCACCAGATCCCGAAACTGGAGTTTTCTCTCTAACAAACAATGCCGATAGTTTATACTTCCAAGGGAAGAAAAAAACCAGAATTTTGTTATTTGGAGCAAGAAAGGAAGGGACACTTCAGAAAATGACTATAGTGAGAAAAAATGAAGCTAAACAGAAAAACATTTTTAAAATAGTATTTGTAAATTCAGTGGTAGGGAGGTGTGATGTGGCAGTAAGAGTCAAGACAAATACTTGGAAGTTCAGTGGTGTGTTCTCTTCAGAACATGAGATACTTAATGTCTTGTATCAAAACATTCTCCCTCAGTTTTACCTGGTTTTCTTGGGACAGTTCACTTTGGCTTGATTTATTTTTTAAAACAAGGTTAGTATTTGTCCAATGAGTAAAACCACGGAGAGCGACACTAACAGCATTAGGTGAGCACAAGTTTCAACACTGGAATTAGTGGCTTTGTTGAGCGCGCTGGGGGACCAAACTCTCCCACTAGAGGGCATTAAGGTCGTGTCTCAGTGCCCAGTGAGGGTGTGGCCTGATTTATGCTCATCAGGACAGCTTTGTTAAAGTGGTGATGCTTTTAGAGACAGACCAATGTGAAAACTGTAACTCATCCAGTAAGCTGCATTATTCTTTAACCTACTTCCCTGATAACTGATCATTTATGCAAATGCCGTCAACTGTTTCCCTTACAATCCTATTCTATCCTATAATTATAGTCACTGAATATTCAGGGGAAAATATTTGACAATTTGAGGCAGAATTTCCCTCCTAACACACTTGCAAAGATGCCTGCTGTTTCCTCTGAGTGTAAGTAGGAGGAACTAAATTACTTGATATGAATATAGCTTTAAAGGAGTTTCATTAGACAGTTGACAAGCACATGATTTGAGAAAGCAGGGAGATGTGTGAGCTTTATTTGCCACACTTCTGTGTTATTTGAATTTTTATGAACAAAATTTTTAAAACTGTAAGCTAAAAAGGAAAACTCAATTACATGTACAAATGAGGCTAAAGCAATACTTATTAAAGTGAATTTTAACATTTAGATATATAATCTGCCTAGATATGGAGAAACAGAGCACCAGCAGGTCATTAGTAGACATTCCTCAACAGCCCAAAAGAAGCGTGTGTTACACTGATCTTCAGGGGGGCTTTTCTCTTTCTCTGTATGGCACTGGGAGAGAATAGGAGCTATTTTTCATTCTAATTTTGAAATGAGGAAATGAGAAGTATTGTAAATAAATAAGCTATTTATTTAATATAAAATTTAAAAAGAAATATATTTGATTCGGTGTTATTCTAAATATACCAGTTTATTTGACAATTAAACATGTTTTCCACATTTCATAAATGAGTTAGAACTTGGCATGGTGGTACATACCTTTAATTCCAGCTCTCAGGAGGCCGAGGCAGATGGAGCTCTGTGAGTTCAAGGCCAGTCTGGTCTACAAAGCAAGTTCTAGGATAGCCAAAGCTATTACACATAGAAACCCTGTTTTGAAGAGAGAGAGAGTTAGTAAAAGGATATATAACTCAATTCGAAGAAATCTAACAAGTACAAAGAAGAAAGAATATAGAATTAAGAAACATTCATAGTCAAAATATATTATGTTCATCATAAGGTTCTTTATATTAATTTTAAGCTGATGGAAATATATGCATATGTAATATATATATATATATATATATATATATATATATATATATATATAATTTTTGAGACAGGGTTTCTTCTTGTAACATCCTTAGCTGCCCTGCAATTAGTTCTGTAGCCCAGGCTGGCCTCAAACTCACAGAGATCTGCCTGCCTCTGCCTCCTGAGTGCTGGCATTGAAGGCGTGTGCCACCACAACCTGGCCAGTATATTACTTTTTAATAAAAACCTGTAAGTACTTTTTAACTTCTCTTAGACATGTATCATGAACATATTAAATGCCAAACCATGTAAATATGATAAAGTCCAAATGTACAAATGTAAATAGCTACCGCGTAATCCCACCCACAGACGTCCAGCAGGGCATTCAATGTGATATAAGAAGGAACATCGCCTGACTGTTCTCAATGCTAACCCGAGTGACAAGCCTCCTTCCCAAAGCACTGGAGTTAAACCATCCTTGCCAGAAGGGGATTATCATGGCAGCATCTGAGTGGAGAACTCAGGGAATCCTGGGACAAGAGTGAGCCTTCAGCGTTGCCATGATGGGATTTTAAATGGAGTCTGAATAAATAGTTAAGCAGGAAAACAAACTTCGCTTTTTCCCATAAATAAAGGTTCTGGTGATGGAACTTTGGGACATACTAGAAAATCAGCCAAACGTGAACAATAGGAAAAGATAATGATCTAACGAGCGAGAGCCCATTTTTAAATCCACATTAGCTAAGCTTGTGGTAGGTGTGATAGATAATAATGTTTAACATCATCTTCTCAATAAACTTGTAGTATGAACTTAAACATAAGCTACATATTTAGATGTAATCTCTCGGCATAATTTAGTCATTCTTTGAGGCATCCTTCACTTCATGAAATTGAGTTAAAGAATCCCACCAGGTATCTTACATGGCTGATTCTAATTGATGGCAAAATTCTGAGGTGTCTACTATGTCAAACATGATGGGCAAGTATTTTACTGGTAAGCGTATTCTTAAAGTCCTTGTGATTTTTCTTGCCTATGCAAGTATATATCTAGAGATTATAAACTATTGTTTTATTCATGTCAAATTTCACACAACATCATTTCTCAGAATCCTTTCCATTTTACCTTTTCTGGATTTTATAGTTTCTTTACAGGGGTATGTGCTATAGAATTCCTCTAAAGTGCGGTTCAGAATTCTGTTAGATGAACCACATGGCTCACTTCACACTATCTGATCCCCTTTCTCTGATTTACAGAGGTGAATATGACTTCTCCTCGTGACAATGAGGAGGGTTTATTTGTCGTCTGAGGTGCTTGAAGGTGAATCGAGACAAGATGGTTTCTCGTGTTTCAGTCAGGCAGACAGTCTATGAATCAAAGGGACTTTTTTCCTTAGATGAGTTGAGCAGTCTCTCTTCATTCCCATGTGTCACCATGTTCCTGGAAACTCTTACTCGCTAGGTGACACTTTACTCAGGTAGGTTCTCCGCCAGCTCGGTGTGACTCTGCGCAGGATCTCCCACAACCAGGCTAGAAAGCTGAAAGTGTTGCTCCGGTGTCCATGGCAACTATCTGAGGGGCCAAATACAGGATCATCGATTGATGTAGGACCAGGCAGGGAAGGAAGCGAGTGGTTGAGGAAAACCCCTTTTAGTCACAGACTTTTTTTGAGGAGGTCAAGCCCTCTGAAAATTTAATGGAAAAGTACCCAATAGTACCTTTATGTGAAAAAAAAAAAAGAGGCTCTGAGTGTTCTTGAGGGAATTTCACACTATGTGTCACAGTGGATCCATTTCCTCTCACCTCCCCTCTTCCTGCCTCTGTTCATACCTGGCAGCCCACCGGCCTTCTCTTTACAGTCACTGTGACATTTTTCTGGGTTGGCAGGAATGGCTTCAGCATCTGCCAACTAAAAGATAAGGCTGTTTTGGGGTGATCTACATATATGTATGATCTTAGTGAGGGACCAACAAATGCTGCCAAGTTGCACTATGCTCCTTCCTGGGAGCACTTGGGATAAAGCCTCAGAGTTGGCACCAGTAGCTGAGCCTCCTTCCAGCTCTTTCTAACCTGAAGCTCTGTGATTTAATCACTGGCACTGATTGCCAGAAGTTCAAAGCGCGTCTGTCGTACTCACACACAAACACGATTGTACCACGCTAAAGACTGAAACGGTGCTCTTCTATCATGCTTGACTTGAAGTATCTACGTCACCACAATGCCCTCCTCGGGGGGGGGGGGGGGAGAAAGGTGTTGTTCCAAACTGTCAGGCAAATGTGTGCAGTGCTGGCAAAAGAGATTCCGATCTAGGCTGTTACACCTTCAGGGGAAAATTACCAAACAGGACCATTTTTAGAAATCGAGGTGTTTGGCTGTTGGTGGCACCTTGGTCTCTACTCCAAGCTGACACCATAAAAATATCTCAGAGCTTTGAAAGAAACTAAACATATTGGAGATGGTATTTTTATTACAATCATGATTAAGACATTCATTTTGAAGTCTCCAAGAAGCCAGTAAAAATCTAGGCCCTTTATATTTTCTTTAACAAGGGGAAGGTCAGAGAGATAAAGAGAATTAAGGCGGTTACCCGCCAGAGCAAAGTTACTTACTATTACAACATAGTTGATTTTTTATTATTAACATAATTTTTCATTGATTCCTCGGGAATGTCACAGCATGCACCTCAGTCCCACCCATCTCCCTGTCCCCTCCCCCGTATCAGCCCTTCCCCCTTGTAGTGTCACCACACCCCCAAAAATGAAAACTGAAAAAGAAATAATAAAAACGAGATAAAAAACAAACACAGCTTTCTTTGTAAATGTTCATGTAGTGTGTTGTTGGTCGGGCCCAAGGCCTCTGGCCTCTGGCACAGCAATGCTGGGTACTCATCCAAACTCCTCACAGATATTCTGCAGTTGCTCCAGTCATGGAGAACCTGTGGCTTTGATTCTGTAGGCCCAGTCCCTTCGTGCCCTCCAGCAGGTCATAGATGGGGTGGATGTTGGGGAGTGCCAGTTCCAAGTCCTGGATGTGTGTCTGAGTGGTAGTTGGGTGGTTCTGACCCAGCCACTGGGATCACTCCCTTTAGGTGAGGGGTGAAACCAGCTCTCCCACTTTCTCACACTTGTGAGGGGTAGGGCCAGCTTTCCCAAGTGCGGGGGTGTGGCTCTCCTATTAGGGACAGGGCTAGCTTTCCTGTGGGTCATCTGGTCATTATCCCAGGGTGCTCAAGAGGAGGGATCAGTTTTCTGGTGAGAGGGGGGTGTTGGTCAGCTCTCCCTGGGCCCTTCTATTTCAACACATGGCTCAACATGTGATTTGCCAGGGCCCCTGTGGTAACACAGGCAATAGACATCCACACAGATCCAAGCTTCAGTGGGACCATGGACCCAGACATGGCCCTCAACAACAGCTTGGGCCTGGTTGTCACCATGGCCCCAGATAGCAGTGTGGGCCTCTCAGATCAGAATGGGCCCAGCAGCAGCCTGGTCCTTTTGACTTCAACATGGCCCCAAGGGGCAGCAAAAACCCTAGGCAGTCACACTGTCTTCAATGGTAATGGACTTCAACATAGACCCTAGCTGTGGTAGGACCACAGACCCAGACATAGTCTCTAGCCACAGATTTGTCCCTGATGTCAATATGACCCCAGATGGCAGCAAAGGCCACCACCATCTGTAATGGCCCTAGTGGGAGCAAGACCCTAGGCACCAATGTAGCCTTAGAAGTTGCCCTAGATTCTCAGCATCTGCCACATCCATGGCTATCTCGCCTGTGTGACAAAATGCCTCTCAGGTGGTGGCCGTCTCGAAATGAGGGGCTCGTGCTTCTTGGAGCTTGGCCCCCGGCGGCTCCCTGGCTGCCTACTCGAGCTGTGGTGCCTGATCAGCCTCAGCGACCGCGTTCACTTTGTTTCTGGCGATGGTTTCTTGCAATGGCTCTGCTATTTTCTTCTTCTGTTCTATTTTTCTCTTGACAAAAACCTAATCTGTTCAAGGAACCAGGAAATATTCCCAAAGACTCCTTGAATATGGAGGAACTGATGCGCCAGTCCCCTCCCTTGATTCAGGCCATTAATGTTCTGATTAAGACTCCGGCTCGCTCTCTGGGGGAATTTATGGATACCCTAAAACAGAAAGAGCTCATGATGGTAGAAAATAGGTAAATTATGAAGGAGAACATATGGAGTGGCATGAGTTAACATTTATGGAGAGGCTAGCCAGAATGAGAAACCCCTGGTGCATTTTAGAAAGGAAAGAGAGGCAGGCTATTCTTGACAACATGAAGCCAGCCATTCAGTATTGGAGCAAACCCTGGGGGCGGAATCCTGAAGAATGGTATCTAGGTTACCTTAAGGGCAGATATGATTTAGAGCCATGAGAAAGCGCAGTTGGTTAGTGGCGTGAGACGAATTTCAAAGAAAAGCTCTGCCCACCTGGCCCTGACCACAAGACTTGCTGAGAATAATCGATTGCCTGTAATCATTTTTTTCTATGTAAGCTTTTGTGTCTGCCAACTTCCTTCTGTAATCTCATAAAAGTGATGCTTGAATTTTAGTAAAGTTGCAGCAGATTCAAACCTCATTCGAGTTGTGTCTGTCTGTCATTCGCCGAATCCTGGGTTCTCCTTAGCCTTCACCCCTGTTCCCCCTCGGTCATCGATCTCCAAGAGAGTCGGTCCGCGGCAAGCATCTGCACTGCCTTTGCTTCTAATCGGACGTAGACACAGATCCCAGCCACAGTAGGTCATGAACCCAGACATGGCCCTCGGCAGCAGCTCAGGCCTGGACAACACCATAGCCTTGGGTGGAAGCTCAGGCCACTCAGGTCGGCCTGGCTTTAGCAGCAGCAATGCCCCTTAGATCCCGACATAACCACAACAGCCTAGAAACCGGGCATCAACACAGACACCCCCCCCCCCCCCGCCCACACACATTAGGATCACAGGCCCAGACATGGTCCTCAGCAGCATCCCAGGCCTGAATGTCACCATGGCCACGGGCAGCTCTGCAGGCCACTCAGATCAGCATCAGCCCAGCCGCAAGGTGGCCCTCAGACAACAGCATGGCCCCAGGTGGCAGCCCAGACCTCCGGGATCTGCACAGCCTTCAGTGGTACCAGGAGTCATGGATATCAACACAGACCTTGCCTGTGGCGGGGCCACAGACCCAGACATAGTCCTTGGCAGCAGACCAGGATTGGAAGGACTGGGTGTCACCGTGGCCCCAGACGGCAAGCAGGCCTTGCACGCCAGCCTGTTGCTCACCACTTTTGTCTCTTCCAATCTGTCTCTCTCTACAGAACACACGCCATTCTCCGCCATTCTCCCCCCTCCTTCCCTTTCTGTCTCTCTCTATGTCTCTGTCTCTCTCTGTGTCTTTGTCTGTGTCTGTCTCTCTTTCTCTCTCTCTCTCTCTCTCTCTCTCTCTCTCTCTCTCGTACCCCACCAGATATTTGCTCACCATAATGGCTCGCTGCCTTATGGCACCAGGTGGCCCCATGGTTTCTTCTTCCCTAGGGCAAACAGCTCCAGGTGGGCGTGTTTGTCTCCATCTTCTTCTGCTTGGTCCTAATGGCTCTAAGCAGCAAGCAGGCTTGTGGAGTCTCTCCCCACACTTGATTTTTAATATACGCTTTAACCTCTCTGTTAACCTCTCTTAGAGCGAACATTTCTTAACTTCATTTCAGTTTATAATAATTTTCTAGAAACACTGAATAATAATAATATTAAATAATAAAATAAAATAAAAATAATAATAAATTGCCTTTGTAAGTCCCAAAGGGAAGTTCCTACATAAATGGGCCAAAATTGTGCTCGTAAGTAAACAAAATTCTTCCCCAAAGTTATTTTCTGTGAAGCAGTTAAGTTGGTAGATGCATTTTTCTTAACCACTCAGCCACTGTGATGTCAGAAACAAACTGTCCCCACAGGCTCCTGTGTCGAGCACTTGGTCCCCAGTTGGTGGTTCTGTCTTGGAAGTTGTGCTTCTGGAAGTGGGGCCTACCTGGCGGAAGTGGGTTGCTGGAGAACTCACCCACCTGGAGGTTTGTAACCAGCCCCTGCTCCTGGTTCCTCTGGGATTCCAGAAGTTCTAGATGTCGCATATACCCTCAAGCCATGTACCCACCCCTTCCTTAAGTTCCTTCTTGTCAGGAATTTAATCAAGATGATGAGAAAAGAAACGAATACAGTTACTAAAATGGAATTGCCTGCCTATAGCTCTCATCTGCCTAGTATGTTCTGATTGATGAGTGTACATATTGGTGTGCACATGTGTGCACCTATGTGTACACACACATACTCCGGAAACAACCTGCTTTTACTTTTGTTCTCGGTGTTGTTTTACTTGCTTGGGTACATGTTTCCTGCCTTTAAAAACCCCAAATGTCAAATATTTGACTAGTCTTCCTAGTGTTTGCAACCGCTTGCTGATAGTTGTAAGAAAGTCCTGGTTTGATGGAAATATTTATAAATTAACATTTCTTTGTAAAACTGCATTCCAAATTCTATAAGACAATGAAGGTGAGCTCACCGTGATATACAAAGTATTTCTGTTACAACCAGACTCTCTAAGATCCATGCCCCACACCAGTCTCTCTCTGTCTTCTTCCTGTGCTGCTGGGGAACAACGCTTCTCACACACTAGGTAAGAACTTCACCACCAGCCCTTGATTTTTTGAAACAGTGCCTTGCTGTGCAGCCCAGGCTGGCCTCCTGCCTCAATACTGGGGTTATGCAGCCCCAGTCAGATTCTGCTGTGTTCTCTTTCCTTTCTTCGTCCCTACCACTCTTGGGACGCTTACACTCTCCACAGCAGGGAGGGCGAATGTGTCCACACAGCAGAAGCCAGCCTCCGCCACCACATCAGCACCTCCCACCCTGACTGAAGGAGAGCTAGGACCCATGCAATCATGTCGCTAGAGACAGAGCTTCCGCTGATCCAGTAGTGGGGGGAATTTTAAAAGTTTGATCCACTGAGCCCTCTCTCTCCATCTCAGAATTGTAATAAATAGAATAAGCCATGAACTTTCCCATCAAGTCAAGTTAAGAGGAGGATGGATGTTCAACCGCGGGAACATGTTGGGAGCAATGGGAAATAGATACCCATTCTGATCAGCTTAAGGGAGTCCCAATGCCTGGGACTTGCCCTGGATCTGTCCTCCTCTCCTCTCTTCTAACTGTATTTAAGTAGAAACGAGGGAAGCCAAATAAATAGACTTCTTTTCGACTGACCATGGCTTCCATTCATTGTTTGCATGGACTGGTGAAGAGTTTCAAAACCCTTTGCAAATGAGGGACTTATTCCGGTCAAGCTATTTCAGTAGCGGTTTTTCTTAATGAGGTTCATTTTTGGCGTCTCCCAGTTGGTGTTATTGAGCTACCATGACACGTCTCACTGTCAGCTTCCTCCTCCCCGCCACACACACGTTCATTCATTGTAGACGTCACCTGAGAACGCAGTGCCACACCCATCCTTCAACAGCCAAGCCAGCGGGCGTGACACGTGAAGGACAGCGTGGCCTTTGGACCTTGAGATGCTGTCTCTCTCCAAACCTCTGCCCCCATTTGAATCTTTTGGGAGCTAAGCAACAAGTCTATCTGGGAACAAGTCTCTACCATGGGGATGGAAATGTCGGTCTCTTCTTGGAGGCTGAAGACACAGCAATGCTTTCCTTTCCTTGGCTTCGGAGAGGAAGGGGCTCCACTTTCCCTCTCAGCCCTGTTGGTGGAAGAAAGTTGGGGGGGGGATACCATGGGCAGAAGGAGCAGTTCAGCCACCTTAGCCTGGGAGGATGTGCTTGGCTCCAGGGCATGGCAGATCTTGGCATTTGAAATGTGGGATACTTGTTGGGTTTTGGCTTTAGTTTGAGATCCTAGATGCAACTCCAGGGCAGCGAATAAAGTCTTATGTTTGTTACTAGAGCTAGGGTTAGAGCCTGAGCCCCGGCAGCTCTAACAAACCAGATTTGGTCACGTGTCCTCAATAGGCCACGCAGAGAGGAGAATTATTGGAGAGAAACAGAAGAAGATTTATTCAATGTGAAAAAAGCAACATAGAGATTTAGTGACATCTCCCCACCCGCACCCCCAGTCCATCTTCAGGGTTCTAGATTAGAGTAAGGTTTCAACAAAAGGCAAGAAATAAACATAACTAAGCAGTCCTTCAGGGTGAGGTCTGTTGTCTCAATCGCTGATGGGAGAGGAAGGGGTCCAAGTGTTCCTTAAAAATATGTTCATTTGCTGGCCTGGGGTGGTGTACTCCTTTAATGCCAGCACTGGGGAGGCAGAGGCAGGCGGGTACCTGTGACTTTGGGGCCAGCCTGGTTTACAGAGTTCCAGGACAGTCAGGGCTGTGACACAGAGAAACCCACTCCAACAAACAAACACAAACAAAGAAACAAAAACCAAAAGACCAAAGAAACCCCAAACAAACAAAACTATGTTCATTCCGGACAGGACAGCCACACGTCCTGTCTTCTCAAGGTTTCAGCTGCTTCAGAACGGGGTTCCGCTACTGACTATTGAGACACACTTTTCTCATCTGTGAAGTCGTCACTGGGGACTGTTCCAGGGTTATTTCAGCAAGGAGATGGATAAATGGGTGTCACCTGGCATCCACACCAGAGGTGCTCATCACTATTAATTCTCTTCTCCACCTCAGTCCTTCACTCCCAACCCCACGGCTTACTTACAATCATGATTGTGCACGTGCACACCCACGTGGCTCTAACTGTGTGTGTGTGTGTACGGGTGCAAGGCTAGGCTTGTGATCCGCCTCCCCTCCCCCTTGGGTCGGTGCCCTCTGTTACTGCTGCAGCACACACAGTTGAGACGAAATCTTCGACATTAGTAACAACAGTCCTACATTCGCAGATGACTCATCAAGTTGTGAGCTGCGCTGGCCACCAGGTATGAGCTCCACTTCCTGAGATGCGCGGTGTAGGTGCACAGTTACCAGAAACCCTCCCCAGCCCAGTCATAACAGTCTCCGTTGCTCCAGCAGTGACTAGGATGAAAGAGAAGAAAGACTGAAACAAAGAAAGGTGATTGTTTTTATATTTTGCCATCAAGAACACCCTTTGAGTTAAAAAGAAATCTCTCAACTGAGAACAAACAAATTTAAATAAAAATAAAAGTTTTGATGCTGATTTCTAAACTGAACTGGGTTTGTAGATAAAAATCTACAAAGCAGAACATTTACCCTCAAAATTGTCATCTCTGCATGTAATATTCATCTCTCGAATTTTCACACCTTCAAAGAAGGTAGATTTTTTTTATGACCTGAATACACTCAGAGCTCTTTGAGGTGCATGAAGTCTATGGCTATAGGAAGAAACACATAGTTCAATTTTTCATTCAATGAACATACAGAAGAACAATTATGTAGTTAAAGAGTTTATGATCTTCTGTTTCATTGTCTTAAAATCTAGAGGCTAAAGTTTAATAGAGAAGAAATGAAATCACACACACATACACTACACACATACCACACACACACACATACCCCACACACACACATACACTACACACACACACTACACACACATACACTACACACATACACTACACACACACTACACATATACACTACACACACTACACACACACAATACACACATACACTACACACACTACACACACACAATACACACATACACTACACACACATACACTATACACACACTACACACATACACTATACACACTACACACACTACACATACACACTACACACACATACACTACACACACTACACACACACTACACACACTACACACTACACACACACACTACACACACCACACACACATACACTACACACACACTACACACTACACACACACTACACACACACACACCACACACACACTACACACACACACCACACACACACACTACACACACACACTACACACACACCACACACATACACTACACACACTACACACACACTACACACACACTACACACACTACACACACTACACACACACTACACACACACTACACACACACACACCACACACATACACTACACACACACTACACACACACACACACTACACACACACACACACACACACACTTTCAGTTTCTTCCTCTGCTCCATAACTTGGCCCATCTCAGCATCATCAGTTTTTAACACCCCAACTGTAAAGCAGCTTCACTGGGCAGCATAGCCAGCTTGTCTGAGCAGAGTGCAGAACTCACACACGCCGTGAGCTCCACTTAGAGCTCCACAGCAAGGGCAACAGAAACCGGAGACTCACTGAGAGCTGGTCCCCAAGACTCAGGGAAACTGCCTGAGCTGGACCCCAGTGACGGGACCTCAAAAACAGCCTGCCTGCAACTTATACATCAGGCCACATAACTGGCTGGGCAAAGGCACCAGAGACAGCCTGCTCTGAATGGTTGGAGCAGAAGGCAGAAAGAACTCGGCTGTTCCGCCCACCATCTCCCTGTCCCAGGATGCTAAGTGCCCTGTGTACCCTCCTGTTAGTCTCAAGAACATTTCCACAAAGAGACTGGGCCAACCTGAGGTCATGCCCAGCACAATCCTGCACCCACTGCCATTACTATCTCCATGGTTACAAACCATCTCATGAAGGTCTGCTGTATTTGTGCACCAAGAATTAGGGAGGTCTCCCCCAGTTTTTCCATCTGTAGGATCCACAGAGTCACGTTAAGCGACTGGTAAGCAAGTAGGCCTCCATGACTTCTGCTAAGGTTCCGCTTCCTTCCCATGTGTGCATGCCCCACGGCTACACAGCCTGTGTTAGGGTGTCTATTGCTCTGGTAGAATAACAATCAAAAGCAACTCCGGGCGGAAAGGGTTATTTCACTCACACTTCCATAGATAAGGCAGACCGGGGCAGCTCCAGTAGGGTAGGAATGTGGAGGCAGGAGCTGATGAAGAGGCCATGGAAGGGTGCTGCTGACTGGCTCAGTCTTCATGATTTGCTCAGCCTGCTTCCTTACACAAATGAGGACCACCAGCCCAGGGTTGGCACCACCCACCATGGGCTGGGCCCTCCCACATCAATCACTAAGAAAATGCTCTAGCCCAATCTTGTGGAGGCATTTTCTCAGTTGAGGTTCCCTCCCCTCAGAAGAGTATAGCTGGGTCAAATTGGCATAAATCTAGTCAGAACACAGCCTGAAAGTATCCTATGAGAGGCAGAATTTTTATTTTGTTTGTAAGTGGAGGACAAGAGGAAGCAAGCCTCCCTCATAGGTATGCCCGATTTCAACCCATAGAAAGGACCGCTGCAGCTTTGGCAGGCACCATGTGTAGACATGGCCAGGGAATCAGATAACAGCATGGTGGAACTCAGGCCTCGTCAATCACTGATTCCCAGCTCTCAGTTCACCAAGGAAATGTAGTTCTCTGGATCAGGACAGCTTTCTCAAGGCGGCTGGTTGGGGGGGGGTCAGCAAGCTTCATCTAACGGGTGTTTCTAAGTTGTTTACTGTCATTTCTGAGTAAGAATTTCCATACAGGGTAAGCGGGGAGCTGTGGACACTGATTGGTCCTCTCCACTGGCTTGCAACTTGTGTGTGTGTGTGTGTGTGTGTGTGTGCATGTATGTGAGTGTGTATGTGTGTGTATGTGTGTGCATGTCTGTGAGTATGTATTGTGTGTGTGTGTGTGTGTGTGTGTGTGAGAGAGAGAGAGAGAGAGAGAGAGAGAGAGAGAGAGAGAGAGAGAAAGAGAGAGAGGAGCTAGCTTACACAATGGTCATCATCTTCCTGACTTCCCCTAATGAGGGAGCTAATTCTCTAATATATTCTTATTTTATATTTGTCCAAGAATCTTAATTTTATACATCAGAAAATAGCCTTTAAAAATAACCTGCAATGTCCTAACATAAACACAAAGGCAGAGTGTTGACTGTGGTTGGCAAAGCTGAGGCTGCCTGTGTTACTATATTCCTAGTCTAACATATTCCTCTCCTCCCTCTTTCTTCATCTATTTTCCTCTCTTCCTTCAGTTCTTCCTTCCTTCTTCCTTTTCTCCTCCCCTCCCTTCCTTCCTCCCTCTCTTCTCCTCCCTCCTCCTTTCTTACCTCCCTCCCTCCCTCCCTCCCTCCCTCCCTCCTTCCCTCCCTCCCTTTTAATTTACTTTTGGACAGTCTTTACACACAGGCCAGGCTGACCTTGAACAGGCAGTCCTCTGGTCAGCCTCCCGAGGGCTAGGCTCACAGTCCTGCCACCACACCTGTTTGTTTATCTCACCGTCATCATCACTGTCTGTAGCTCTGCTAACACCACACCACTCCAGAGCTGCTGTGTTTGAAGTCCGACTCTCCACTGCATGCAAGATGAACACTGAAGTCAGGGAGGCTGTGCCGGAGGAAGACACCTCTTTGATTTTACAGAGGCAAACCTGAGTTACAGGCACTCAAGATGCAGCAGGTGGCACCCAAAGACTGCATGATTCTCTTTCTGGGGACAACTGAGCCCAGAGGCTGCAGCAGGGCATCTGCAAAGGGACCTCAGTATTAATTCTTCCCACATACTCACTTTCTCACGTTTCCCTGTCTTTGGGACCCGAAAGCCATTTGCCTTTGTCCTTATGATCTCTACAGATTTGTGTGCCAGAGGGTTAATTTTAATTTAAAATTTTTATGTGTATGTGTGCATTCATTTTCGTATGCCATACCTATGTGGGTGCCCGCAGAGGCCAGAGGAGGTCAAAGTCCCGGAGCTAAAGTTCCAGGGAGTTGTGAGCCACCTGGTGTGGATGCTGGGAACCAACTCAGGTTCTCCAGGGAGCAGTGAGTATTCTTAGCTGCTGAGGCAGCTCTCTAGCCCCTGTTGGCCAGAGTACCTGCCACGCCACTGCCTTGGATCTCTCTCACTGAGCAGTCTCCTGTAAGGAGTGTGTTCTATGGGGGTCAATAAACTAGACTGCTTTTTTTTCCCCCTGATTCTTTGGTTATGGTGATACGTCCCAACCGTGAATTTATAAGACTTGAGGAGAAATTATATGTCTACACAACAAAGCATGCTCTCTTTGAGGTGTATTAATGGAAAGGAAGTACTAAGGGTGAGAAGCATAAAAAGATTGTCCGCTGCAGGTCTTTTCGGACTCTTCCCCTAGAAGCAGCAGACGTGTGTCAAGGTCAAATCCCACTTACAGACACTGGCTTCTCAATAAAAATCCCAATTTATAAATTTCATAAATCTTGTAAGGAGTAAGTGAATTACTATTTTTGCAGTCTTAAAATATTACGAAGTGGGAAGCATTCAGAATCTTGATGAGTTGCTTTAGATTCTGACAGGGAACACAGAATACGTTGTTAAAAGCAAATGAAGATTTAAAGTCTGTTTAAATTTCCCTGTCAAATTTTAAACTATTAACACAAAAATAAAATTATATTACTTGAAAAAGTTGTATTATTTTCCAAACTGATGCCTGGGAGTTATTTTCTTTCAAGGTAATGTTTGGATCTGGCGCTGGCTTAATTGGCTTTTGGGAAGGAACATACTTCACCACCTAAACAATGTACTGAAAGATTACAGTCCAGAGGAGGAAAGAGAATAAGGGGGCCTCTTTTTGCAGAGATGAGAGTGGGAGAGGAGTCGGGAAGGGCACCCACAATCTCAAGAGACCCACCGATCAGATTAAGGCTGGATCACTATCTATCGCTGTCTTAAAACCACCAGAAAATTTGGTGGTTTCACACAACCCTTATTTTATCTGCTCACAGTTCTGCGATCTCAGCTGCCATGAGCCCTCTTGGCAACTCTTCTGCTGGTTTTATCTGTCACACCTGTGCCTGAAGTCACCTGCAGTTTGGGAGTCTAAGGGGCGGTTGAGGGGGGCTTACTTATGTCTGGTGGTTCGTTGAAACTGTTGGCTGTGTCCTCTCGGGCAGTCTCTCCTTAGGAGGTTTTGTCTGGGCTAGCTCCCATAGCAGAAGAGAAGGAAAGAAACACTGTGGGGCCGCTAAGTGAAGAGACGTTCAGAAGGTGTAGCCACCGCCTGCACAGAGTTCTGTTGGGGGGGGGGGGTCTGTGGCAAGGTAAGCCAAAGGAGAAATGGCTCTGCCACTGGGATCAGGTTGTCAAAGACCTGGGCAGGGTGAAGTTAGAGTCACTGCTACAACCTTTGCTAGCCACCTTGCAGCAAGTCCTTTTCCTCTGTAGGACAGAGGAACAAAAGAAATGGAAGGGGACCAGCCATACATGGGGTCTTTTTCCTCTGTACCCTCACCAGTTTTATAACCGTGTCTTCTAATTATTAAAAATAATAATCAATGTATTGAATCACGATCCTTGGTTACATATGGCACAATTATGCATATATGGCATAATTCCAGAATTAAAAAAAATATTTCCTATAGTTTGTCTCTTAAATGTCTCCCAAAGATTCATGTCTATCAGGCTTGGTCTCTCTCCCCCAGTGTTATTGGGGGAGGGAGAGAAACCTCTTAGAGGTGGGTTCTGGAAAGTTAGGTCTCTGGGGCATGCCCTTGAAGGGGAGTTAGGACTTTGACTCTCCTGCTTCCTGGCTTCCGTGACACAAATAATCTTTCTTCGCTGTGTGTCCCCCACTCTGACGCACCATGCTACCAACAGCCCAAAGCAACAGGAAACCCTGCGGGATGAATCCTCTGGAGTTGTGAACCGAAGCAAACCATTCCTCTTTGCAAGTTGCTTGTGTGTATGTGGCATGTGTTTCTAGGAGAGAATGTTCATGTGGGTACACGTGTGTGGATGCCAGTAGTCAGCTCCCTGGGTGTTGCTTCCCAGGAGCCATTTTTTAATACAAGCTCTTTTTCTGGCCTGGAGCTCAGGAGTAGGCTAGGCTGGCTCCAGGCACCCATCTGCAGGCCCCAGAGATCTTCCTGCCTTTCAAGAGCTGGGGTTACAAGAATGTACCACCGCTGCTTCTTTACCGCCATCGCTCTTTCTTTTAAACCTGGGTTCAAGCAGAGTTAACCTAGCTTATCATTAATAAAAATCACTTCTAACCCATCCGTCCCCATTGTTGAATGTGGACTGCTTCCCATAGGTTCGTGTTTTGAGTGCTTTGTCCCTGGCTTATGGGATTATTTTGAGGGCTGTGGAGGCTTTAGGAGGTGGGTCTAAGTGGTGGAAGTTGGTTACTCGAGGAGGACCTTTGGGGACAATACATTCCCGGTCCCAGGCCACTTTGTCTGCTTTCTGGCCCAATGTTTTGTGAACGCCCAGTGTCTCATACCCCTATTGCTACGGGTTGAATGGCTTCATCACAATGAAGCTCCTCACTGTGGTGACAGAGAGCCCCCAAAATTGTGAGCCAAATAAATCTCTCCCCCTTGAAGTTGCTTCCCTGAGGTACTTGTTCCCAACGATGTGAAAGGTCACAGAAAATCAACACAACAAAATGTGGGTATTACCGTGAACAAACTGACCATGTGGTTCTTTGAGCTCTCAAGTGGGCACGTGGGAGGGAAGCGAGAGAGTTTGGCAATCTGAATTAGGGAAGCCCAAGGGTGCCGCAGCTTCACTGAATGGGCCAGGATGGTGGGAGTTTGGGAAACCAGAGGACTGACAGAAATGAATGCAAGAAAGAACACCATGGGGCTTCAGATGACAGGAAGGATCCAGAGGAACCGGACGAAAGGTCATTAGTGTTATTCTGGGAAAGAACTTACCTGTTTCCAGCTGTGTCCTAACAACTGCTTGAGGGCGAATGTAAAAGCAACGGGCTAATGCACCACGCAGTGTCCTCATATGTGTCTGGCACAAAGCTCCCTAATCTCTGCCCCAGTCTGGCCAGCAGAGACACTGTCCTGATTTAAAACAAAATAATACTAGCAGCAGTAAAGCCTACCTCAGTCCTCTTGGGTAAATCCTACCACTCTCCGGCAAGGAGGAATTGGAAGCAAAGAAAGAACAAGCAACTTTCCCAGCATGAAACGGGGCAGGTTATGAAGCCATGGGCTCATCACCCTGTACTGTGCCTCATGCCTAGTCAAGCCGTGGAGAGAACTCCACTTCCATTATCCTTCATGCTAACAGGCGAACATGCAGGCATGTCAGAATGTTTGAAAACTGTTGAGAAATAGATTAAAATGAGAGCAACACAGCAAAACACCCAGTGTAATCATCTCTGTTGTGTGGCGTCCCCGCTTCTTTACAGTATTACACCTAAGTGACTGATCAGACTGGTCAGCAAAGTGAGGAGTCATTAAACATGGCGTATGAACACCCAGAGTCGTGTATTTGGCTGCTATGCCCGCGCTTGGAGCCACAGCCTCCTCTGAGGCAGAGGCGTCTGTGGAATTCAGAGGTGTCTAACCACACTCGGGCTGCAACATCCTATTATCAGAAGCCTCATTTCTTTAAAGTGGATAAAACCTTAAAGGTTGTGTCTTCTTGTGAAGAAATCTAAGCTCAGAAACTTCCTGGGGCTTTGCATACTTTACCTCCCTGCCCCCACCGTGCACATGCACGCATGTGGTATGTGTGTGTGTGTGTGTGTGTGTGTGTGTGTGTGTGTGTGTGTGTGTAGGTCAGAGGCTGTCTTGGGTGTCGAATGGCCATCTTTCTTTGAACACAGTCTGTTTTTGGAATTCAGAGCTTACCCACTAGCCTAAGCTAGCCAGCCAGTGAGCCCAGGTATCTGCCCCCACCCCACCAGGGCTGGGATTATGAAAGCACAGTCTTATGATGGCTTTTTACGTGGGTGCTGAGGATCAAACTCAGGTCTTCCCTGAAGTTAAAGGTGAGAGCAGAAATGCCTGACGCTGTGCTCAGACACAGGAGGAGCAAATTCCACTGAGGGACCCAATAACAAACATAGACTACCTAAGGAGCTCACTGGTTGGCTATCCACCAATAATGATTGAGCCTTTGTCAAAATCTGGTGGTCATCTCTACACATGCAAAAAAGACCAACTTCCCTTCATGATAAAAGTCCAGACAAAAGTAGGAATAGAAGACTATACCCTAACCTAATGAAACTGTATACAGCAAACCCATCACCAACACTACAGTTACAGGGAAAGCCGAAAACGCTTTCTCTCAAACCAGGAAGGAGACAACAATCTCTTCCTCTCCACCCATAGTCAACATCATGGGAGCCCCCTGACTAAGTCTATTCATTTCTGTATTCCCAACACAAGGTATGGGGCCGGTCTCTAGCGAGACCCCCAGATGCTTGTGGAACGGAACACCCTTCTCTTGAGTCTGGAGGCCCGGAGCCTCTCTTTGTCATCTCTGCCTCCAGCTTCAGGGAGGAAAGTGTGCACAGACATGATGCGCACAATTCCCTTCTCCTCCCCTTCTTACATGCCCATGCTCTTTACAGGCAACCTGTTGCATGACAACAGCCTTCTCACTCTCTGGGGTGAAGACAACAGCTTATCGTTTGTAGAAGAGGAGAAAGGATAAATGAAGCCAAATATAACATCCATTTGGATAGGTTTAATTTTTGTAATGGACTTTGTGAAGCTTTGGGTAAGAACAAACTTTAATGTCCCCTCCAGTGGAAGGAAAAGGAGGAGGAAGAGAGGGTAGAGAAGGGAATGGATCAGAGAAGCAGTCGAGGACGCAGACAGAGAAAAAATGATGAAAATGAACAATCGGTCTTCAAGAGAAATCTAAACCAAAAAGTGGCACCTCTCCAGAACGAATCAGGATTAGTCAAGCCCTTTTCTAGTAAGACGGTCTTCTGTTGAGAGAAAAGCAACCACAAAGGTTTGTGTGTTTCCCCGCTCATTGTCTGAAGCGCTCGCTGTCTTGTACTTTGTGCGCCGTCTACTTCAGCCTTATTTAAGCTCTCTACGACAGACCTTCTCCCATGGAAAGCTTTCTTAGTGGTGCCAGTGAAACACTTCTCCGATCTTTCAAGTCCTTAATGTTCCTCAGCATTCAGCATCGAATGGATTGGCTAAAAACTGCTCCTTGCGAATGCTGCTGAGAACCGCAACAAGACAGGCATTTTCCATGGACTGGTGTGATGCTTGCAAGGGACAGAAAGGGACACTGTCTACTATAATACATAAAAAAGTCCTAAATTGGGAGCCACAAGACCAAGACCTCAGTCTAAGCTAGAGTCACCGAGTCATCTCAAAGGAAGCTGCCTGCTGTCCGTGACCCTCAGCTGTCATTTTGCCCACACTGACAACTGTCTCTGTGAGCAGGAAAGAGCATTTTATGAGCCTCTTCAAGCATTGAGGCTGTACCTGCATGGATGGGACTCAGGGAGGCATGGCAGTCATAGAATTCATAGAGAGTTTGTGGGGGGAAGACATGAGAGGGTCAAGAGGGTATCACCAGGGTCTCGTCCAGGAGACCTCACGGGGAAGAACTATAGTGTCCTGTTGGGCAAAAAAGAAAGTCTAGAAATCGGGTGAGCCCCTGGCGAGGATGTGGGAGGAAAGCACAGAATGTGGCTGAACCAAGTGAGAGCTCACCACATAGCCTGGGGGTCAGTTCAAGCCCTTTGGTGGCAGATGACCGGCTACCAAGAGTGCAGAAGCAGCCGCTGACCAGTGGGGGCCCGGGGGCTGTGGTCTACATACCCAGCTCTCCCAAGTGGCTTGTTTCAAGGGAGGGCCAACTCTTCAAGAACCTTGTCTTGGAAGAAATAACTCTTGCTATCTCGAAACACTCAGAACTGGGTGGTGGTCATGGCACCTGCCTTTAATTTAAGCACTCAGGAGGCAGAGGCAGGTGAGTTTCTGGAGTTCAAGGACAGCCAAAGTTATGTGCTATCTGTCTAAACCAAACAAACAAACAAACACAAGAACGGGTGAACAAAAGTACAAAAAGCACAACTTCCCCAAATTGTGGGAGGGACCAGTGTGCACAAAGGACCTCGTACAGGGCTCAGCGTGAGCGAATCAACAGTAGCCGTCCTTGTGCTCTGCCGTCGTTATATCGATAATTATAAAACTGGAGAACCTGGGGAAGATAAAGTCACGGCCAAGGAGAGCTAACGGGGTGATTTCCGAATTACTCTAGAGAGGATTGGAATGTCTCTGGATACGAGAACACAGTCATAAGCTGCTGTAGTTCTCGGGGTTCTTCTTCTACTGTACCTTCTGATCTGCGCCTGGTGGGAGTGGGCGAGGAAGTGAAGACGTGAGGCTGGGGCATCCAGCCTACTCCCAAGCTTGCTGGCATCTCCAGTGCACAGCTGGGGCATCCAGCCTACTCCCAAGCTTGCTGGCATCTCCAGTGCACAGCTGGGGCATCCAGCCTACTCCCAAGCTTGCCGGTATCTCCAGTGCACAGCTGGGGCATCCAGCCTACTCCCAAGCTTGCTGGCATCTCCAGTGCACAGCTGGGGCATCCAGCCTACTCCCAAGCTTGCTGGCATCTCCAGTGCACAGCTGGGGCATCCAGCCTACTCCCAAGCTTGCCGGTATCTCCAGTGCACAGCTGGGGCATCCAGCCTACTCCCAAGCTTGCTGGCATCTCCAGTGCACAGCTGGGGCATCCAGCCTACTCCCAAGCTTGCCGGCATCTCCAGTGCACAGCTGGGGCATCCAGCCTACTCCCAAGCTTGCCGGTATCTCCAGTGCACAGCTGGGGCATCCAGCCTACTCCCAAGCTTGCTGGCATCTCCAGTGCACAGCTGGGGCATCCAGCCTACTCCCAAGCTTGCTGGCATCTCCAGTGCACAGCTGGGGCATCCAGCCTACTCCCAAGCTTGCCGGTATCTCCAGTGCACAGCTGGGGCATCCAGCCTACTCCCAAGCTTGCCCGCATCTCCAGTGCACATTAAACTACATGTTTCTGTTAACAAATTTTATCTACACACACATATGTGTTAATGTGTTTTACTAGAAATCCTAGCAGAGGAGGCTAAGGAGTCCTCCCAAAGACTGGGCAAGAACTTGGCCCTCAATTCTCTTCCTCAGTCCTCCCTGAGGCTGTCGTCACTCCTCCCTCCTACCTGAGCAGGCAAGAACAGAGACCTGGGAGGCTTGAGCCAACTGGGTTGGAAACCCAGAGGTGTCATCCCCAGAGTCTCCACGTTTATCCTCACGCCTTTTCGTTCTGACCATGTCACAGCCTTCTGTGACACCCTGTCACTAAGCATCCATGTTTCCTAAACACTCCTTATTCACTCCTTATTCGGAGGTGAAGTTAATTCTGCATGGTGCTCTGGTGTAAAACTGTCCTCTTGGGAAGACGGACCTGAGTTTTTGGAGTGGTTTTCCTGTGAGTACTCACCGCTGGCTCCCAGCTACACTTGTCAAAGTTCTGAATGTGGGTGACTGGCACAGAGTGGCCTAACCTATTTTTCTGTGTGAATTGCTCTTCCTCCCTACAGGAGAGAGAATAAAGGGAGACCACCACGTGTCCATTCAGGGCACAGATGTGAAAGGCAGAAGACTGGAAATGGTTCATCTGACTGGGTGGTGGGGACGCTCTTGTAAGACACAATCTTCTTCTGTCTCATTGACAAGCGGATCATGTACTCATTAGCATACAGTCTAAGCCCTGTTCATTAAGTTGGATTATCTTTCATTTGAAAGACTCACCCAAACATAGCATGATATTAAGATATCCATCTTCCGTGCCGACAATCTCTCCAGTTCTGGGTATTTTAAAAATGCAGCTAGCCAGGCAGTGGAGGTGCACACCTTTAATCCCAGCACTTGGGAGGCAGAAGCAGGTGGATTTCTGTGAGTTCAAGGCCATTCTGGTCTACAGAGTGAATTCCAGAACAGTTTTGATCCAAAGTTTTACAGAGAAACCCTGACTCAAAAAAGAAAAAAAAAAAGAAAAAGAAAAAGCGGGGCAGTGGTAGCACACACCTTTAATCCCAGCATTCAGGGAGACAGAGGCAGGTGGATCTCTGTAAATTCAAGGTCAGCCTAATCTACAAAGTGAGTTCCAGGACAGCCAGAGACACACAGAGAAATCCTGTCTTGAAAATCCAAAAAAAGGACAAAAAGAAAAAAATGCAGCTAGTCAGAAAAAAATTCTAGTTAAATCAGTAAGATATGCCTTTTTTTAAAAAAGTAAATATGTTCAATTTATATCCTATTGTATTTTATTGATTCTTGTTTCAATACTCCACTTCATCAGAAAGTATCATTTAAGCATTCTGTCATTTCAAAATATATTCATTTTTAGTTAGAAGTATTTCTAGTTAACTAGAATTAGGTCATGCCAAACTTTCCAAAATATTGCACTTGAAGTTTTGATTGACTGTTGACATTCCCCAAAACATTAATATACAGAGAGAGTGTAGTCCTGATCAATACTTTTAGTCATTTTTATTCAGAAAAGAAAACCTCCCACAGTTACTGGAGGTTCTGATGGGCCCTAGAGGTTCGCAAAGTGATTGCTTTCAGAGAGAAATGTTCAAGGAATGTATGAGTCGTTTTCCAGACAATCACCCACTCCTTTCTCTGAGAGTTAACAGGTTCAGAATCTCACAAGTGAAAACATCACTTTTTCTTCTTGTTACGGAGCCTGGGGCGTGAGCATCATGCCCCAGTGCAGCAGAGACCTGTAGGCAAAGCGTGAGATGCCAGAGACCCCTCCGCCGCTTGCGTTCAGTGTCTCCCCACCCCTTGCTCACGGAGGGGGTGTGTGCTCCCAGACAGCCACCTGCGCAACTTTCCACTGCGTGGAATCCCACCTCCTTAATCAAAACGAAACAAAAGGTAGTGTCGAGGTCCTTGGACCTTAAAAGATTTCCTTCCTGATACATTATCTTGTTAACCCATTGCATCATTCAGAAAACCAAATACCCCAGCTCAGCACACAGGAAATGCAAGAGAAAGAGGAAATAGAAAATCCAATGCTATACACATGTGTATAGCCACACACCGAGAACACAAAAAGTCAGTTTTTATTAGGCGTGTCTAAGGACATTTAGTGCATTTGAAATCATAAACCTTGTCAATTAATTTTCTAATTTTTCAGAGAAAGTAATAGATGGTAGAATCCTACCTTGGTGGCAGAATTACGTCACAGGTACACACTCCCATGCACAGAACATGTATGTGGCTTGTTCAGCTCTCCGTCATAGATGCTATCTTCCTGTGATCCCAGGTTCTGCTGGAACAAGGGAGACTTAGACACATCGTGGAATAACTAACCAATAGCACAGTATCCCCGTGACTCTCAGTCTGTTTAAATGCCTGACAAATGGCAATCCCAGCAGCTTCTGACAGTTGCAGTCTTTGATATAGGCCCAGCTCTCAGGATTTCTCCCTTCTGGGTGATGATGTGAGGAGCTTTTGTATGCTCTGAGGCACCACAATGGAGATGGGCATCCTGGTGCCAGAAGAGCTGGTGTCCTCTGAGAGTGGGCTGCCTGGGTGCATGCCTGTTCTGAGGTCTGAGTGTTGTCTGTTCTGGGCTCTCTCGGCTTGGTGTGATCTCCAAGCCGATCTCTAGCTTGGCTTCAACCTGGCTTCAGAGTCCTGTTGGACAGCCAACACCATCAGCTGCCTTCTGTAGCCCTCTTCCTGCCAGCTGGGATTTCTGAGTTTTGGGCTGTTTAAGTGCCAAGGGAAACTCAGGAGAACTGGTCCAGCCAGGACCGCAAGCCACGAGGACAGTGAGAGGCGCAGAGAAGCCAGCAGCTCCTTCCTGTCTGGGCCTTCAGCCAGGGAGCCAGGACTTCTCCTCGCTGGCCTCTCTTCCCTAGCCAGGCCCATTCACACTTCTTCCCACCTTCTGAAGTTTTCTGCTGAGTTCCTCTTCTCTAACACTAATCTCAAGAGAAGGCTCTTCACGTGCTATGACTAGAAGGCTCTCAAAGCCAGTTTTGTTTACAAATGGCAGGTTTTCTTGCCTCAGCCAAACAACCCTATTTTTACTTTTTTAGTAGAGCAATTAATTTGCAATTGGCCCCATGTACACAAATTCCTAATCTAATCTTTTCCATTCCCCTGTCCAGTGCCATTCCAAGAGTCTGTTGGCCAATAAATAAATAAATAAATAAATGAATCACATTTTAGTTTGAAAGTTAGCAAGTCCTAAAATTGGAGCCCTCTCCGCACATGGCTTGGGTTCACTCTGATATGCATGTACAGATCTGGGAAGGGTTTGAAATTTTGGCATCTGAAGGAATTGTTTTTCACTGTGTTCTATAGGATTGCTTTCCTTCCACTTCCTGTTTGGATGTCCTAAAATAGTCTATGACCTAGATTTCAGCATCATGCTCTTGATGTTGCCATAGATTTCTTATAACTCAAAAGACTTCAAAAGGCTCAACACCACACACAGCATTTGGGAGGTGTGCTCAGAACTTGCTGCTAAAATGAGAATCTGAACCAGTTATTTTAGAACTCCGTAGGTTATAGGTGAGTCCCCAAGGCTCTGCACACAATTTTCTTTAAAAAAAAAAAGCCCAAATCTGTCAAAACAAAACTACCAATGAATTACTTCTATAGCCTTTAAATTCAGGGATTTTTTTTTTTAAACAGAAGTCCCGTTAACTTCCTGGAATTGCATGTGATATTTTACATCTACAATAATTTTTCACATCTATTTACCTGCCATAGTATGTATGTGGAGGTCAGGGGACAATCTGTGGGAATCAGTTGTCTCCTTCTACCATGCGGGTCTTATAGATGGAGCTCGACTTGTCACTGTGGAAACAAACACCTTTATTTACGAAGCCATCTTGATGGCTCTATACATCTACATTTTACGGGAGGAAAATAGTTCTCATCAGCTTCTCAAACATGGGACTTTGCTTTCCAAAAGGCCTGATTTTCTTCTACATTTTCTGCTCAGTTACCTAGAGTAGCAAATTATTTTATTAACATAGATAACCATAGAAAATTCTGCTTTGCTGTGAGAAACCTGCAAAGGGTTCTTACGTCTGGGAAAGAGCTTAGCTGGGAAAGTACTCCCACTTACGCATGCCGGCCTTGTGTTGAGCTTGAGAACTCACCTTTAAAAATAAAAAATAAAGACTGAACATAATCCCAGCCCTGACATGGAAACAGCAGATCTAAGAGACTCACTGACCCCACCAGCCTAATTTACTTCATCTCAAAAACAAGGTGGATGATTCTCAAGGAATGACATCCAAGGTTGTGTAGCTGACTTACACACAGACACACACACACACACACACACACACAGACACACACACATGCATACACACCACCACCGCTACTATCACCACCATGTGCACACACATATTAAAAATAATTATTACAAGCAAATTATTAATTTGTTAAAGGTTAAAAAAAAGTAGTTATCTACACTTTCCTTTAAATGTCTTTAAAATCAAATGGAATTCTGGTTCTTTGGTACCTTGTTTGTGACTAGACAGAGAATAGCACACTATTCTGGGCAGCAAGGTCCCTCCTGGCCTTTGTAGGTTGGTCTTGGCCACTTGGTCTTCGCTCTCTACTTACGCCAAACCCAAGGCCTCATATCCATTTTCCAGTTCGTGTTTGCACAGCTCCGTGCTGTTCAGAACCCTCCCTGGGCACGCTTCTCCCTCCCCTCATGTTGTTCCTTCTTCCCTTTGTGGAGCCAGTTCCTGTCATGGCGCTGTGTGTAACCGTGAACACTCTGGATTATAACTGTTCACGTCTATGTTCGAATCTACTGCTGACAGTGAAGAGCCGGGCAAACACACCCATCTCGTCAGCCCAGAGCTGGACGTTGTGAGGGAGGCAGAGAGACACCACACAGATGTGGGGGGAAAGCTATAGAACTTGAGCTGAGCGTAGCCCGGAATAGACTTTAACTCTGTACCGTGAAACTCATCTGGGAGGATATGTAGATGGATAATGGCTGCTGAGTATAATCAGATATTATAAAACTCTTTTGTTGCTATAAAGGTGAAAACCAAAAAATGTATGAGAGACAGTAACGTAAAATAGAAACGGGTCCCTTCTTTGGTCCCAAGAATCCATTCCTGCTCTTCTAAGACTACAATGAAAGATCTTGCCTGCATCATCCAAAACCATTTTCAGTGTCTATGTGCGTGTACACATAGATATCCACATCACATCAAAATACATATTTAAGTTTATGTAACTAGAGATAGGTATACTGGAAATGCACACACACACACACGTGTGTGTGTGTGTGTGTGTGTGTGGTATAAGACTATTATCATTCAAAACAAAGTATAGATAACTATATAAAATTTATTTCTATGTGGTCTCTGTGTATATGTGTGTATGTATATATGTTGATCTATCCTCTCTTTATATATACATATATGTGTGTGTGTGTGTGTGATCTGTCTATTGCAGTCATCCTTGCAGATGTATCCCCAAATGACCAGATACTCATGTCTCTTATACAACTGCATATACTGCCATATACTTTGCATATACTTTATGTACATCCTCCTGTGTTTGAAATCATCTCTGGATTATTTACACCAGTTGTACTAGTCTATATTGCATTGAACTGCACATTGGGGGTAAGGCAAGAAGAACTTCAATGGTGAAGAGTGCATGTTGCCCTTGTAGAGGATCTGAGTTCAGTTCCCAGCACCCCCGCATTCAGCTCACAACTGCTTGTAAAGCCAACTCCAGGGAATCTGATGCGGTCTTCTGGACACGGTGTGAGTGCATGCGGTTGGTGTACATGTACACAGTCATGTGACACACGCACTTAAATGACAACATAAAAGTCTTTAAAAATCTGCACATGTTTAGTACAGACTTGGCCTTGTCTCAATTTTTTTTGACTGGTGGTTGGTTGAATTAATGGATGCAGAATTCATGGATAGAGGTCTCCATGTGTCTTTGCATGTATGTGCATGTATCTGTGTTTGTGTGTATATATATATGTATGTATGTGTGTTTGTGTATATGTTTGTATTAATATTGTGTATATGTGTTTGTATGTATGTATAGTGCACATGTGTTTGTATGTGCATATATGAACGTGTTTGTGCTTGTATATGTGTATATATTTTTGAGTTTATATGTGTGTGTGTGTGTGTGTGTGTGTGTGGTCAACTGTAGATCTAGCATTGTACTTAGTACTGGGTGTTAGTGGTGGGGTGCCTCTACACAGATGGTCGTGCTGATTTTGAATGTCGGGGAATATTATTTTAAGGTGTGTTGCTTTTGTTTATGCTGCATTTGTTTAACTCTGTGAAGCTGTGAGTCTTTGCCTGTCTAAAACACCCGATGGTCTAATAAAGAGCTGAATGGCCAAAAGCGAGGCAGGAGAAATGATAGGTGGGGCTGACAGGCAGAGAGAATAAATAGAAGGGGAAACGAGGAAGAGGGGAGCAATGAGAGGACAAGGGGAGGAGGACATAAAGGGTCAGCTACCCAGATACACAGCAAGTCACGGAGAAAGAAATAAAGAAAGGTATAGAGAAATAGCAGGGTGAAAGCCCAGAGGCAAAGGATCGTCGGGATAACTTAAGAAAAGTTGACAAGGACAAGCCAAGCTAAGGCTGGGCATTCTTTACTAAAAACAAGCCTCTGTGTGTGATTTATTTGGGAGCTAAATAGTGGGTACCTCAAAAAGACAAAAGAGTAAAACGTCACACAACGTTTGATCACATGCTAAAGCTGGTGAAGTGAATCAGCTATCATCAGTCCTTGTGTGTGCAAAGACAGTCACTGGTTTATCAGTGGTACCCAGAACTCCCAGAGTTGGCAGAAATCATCTCGGTGCAAAGTTTTCAAAGGAAAACCTGGCTCCTTTGCTGGTGACTGCAGGTTGAGAACAATTTATTGGTTTTCTGCTGTCCAGCATAGACCCCTCTGGCATCTGCTGATTTGATCAGAAGGTATAACGTCTCCACCCACGTGGAAGAGAACCTCTCTTCTAGACACCATTTTGCAGTACCTCATTCATCTCCAGGGCTTCTAAGTTCCCCTTTTACTTGCAATATACTTTTGAACTGTCAGACTGAAGCAAGCCACTTAGAGATTTCTGTGCTTAGGCCTGGGGGAGGAGAAAGGTGCTTACTTTATGTGCTGGTACACTGACACAATCTGTGCAATTGTTGCTCTGCTGGAGAAGACATAGGAACACTTTTTGGGAGTGCATAGTGCAAAAACAAAATCGGGGGGCTGGGGCATAGCTCAGTAGGTTTGGTCTCCATCAAGACAGAGAGGGAAGAGGAAGAGGTGGGGATAAGACTAAAACAAGGGACCACAACAAAGGAAGATCAAATGTAAGACTACGGAACTCAACTCTAAAAACTTTTTTTTTCAGTGCTGAGGATGGAACCCAGAGCCTCATGCTGGATAAGCTCTCTACCACTGAGCTAAAGTCTGAACTTCTAGAGAGAAGAATCATTAAAATTGCCCTGTTTATATGGTGTGTGTGTGTGTGTGTGTGTGTGTGTGTGTGTGTGTGTATGTGTGTAAGGGTGGTGGACAGGATTTTTGATTCCTTGGGAAGAACTTTCTAACACAAACTTCTCTAAGAGTGGAATGGCCCTCTTTGCGAGGTGGCAAGAAGAACGGCGATTTACCTTCCGGGCGCTTTGCCATTTCAGTGTGACTGGTTAGTATGTGGGCAGACTGTCCTGTGGGCTCCCTGTAGTGGTGGGGTTATTCTGCTCAAAACGGTGTGATGTGACAGTAGCCAGCCACGGTGCTTCTTGAGCGCTTTCAAGACGGGAGACTGACTTACGGATTTAACATAACTTGAATTAGTTTATCCTTAGACAGTTGCAGTGGCTCATTGCGCGCTCTGCGCCAGACACCACGTTAAAATTGCTCTACCTAAGATACGTTTCCGCGTTAGAAGAAATATCCTTCAGAGAGAGAAAGGCTCTTGATATTTCTACTTATTCTACATAAGCAAAAATCAGATAGCAGTCTAAGAGTGACTAGCGGACAAACTCATGTCCTCTCAGGAAGCCCACATGGGTAGAGACTCCACAGCACGGCCAAGACGGGAGCCCGGTGTGTTTAGGAAGCAGGTAGGTGTACCGAAGCGCCTGTCCTCTCCTGTCTGGGATGGAAAGGAAGCAACTCTGGGCTCAACAACTAAAGGTTTGCTGCTGCCATTAAAGAATGCTGGAGAGATGGCTCAGCGGATAAGGGCGCTGGCTGCTCTCCCAGAGCTCCCGAGTTCAATTCCCAGCAACCACCTGGTGGCTCACAACCATCCATAACGAGAGCTGGTGCCCTCTTTCGGTCTGGTCTGCAGACAGAACATTGTACACATAATAAACAAATCTTGAAGAAAAAAAAAAAGAACGCTGTCAGACTGCTCCCTCCGTGGCGTGCTAGGTTTTTCAATAATGGTAGAGATTTACTCCGATGCGATAAAGTAACCTCAAGATTCATGTCGCTTTGCCAGAAACAGGAAGTTATTCTTGAATTTGTTGTTTCAGGTCAGAAAGAGACTTCAGAGATTATATAACCGAGCCCTACATTGGAGAGAGAAGAAAACAAAAGCCTAAAGCAGACTCGTGACTTGCCAAGATCATGTGTGTTTTTTTTTCAATGGACCGTTTCTTTTGCGTAAATAAAGAGGTAGCACACAAGAGATAACAACTAATGGGAAGACTGGCCTTTTCCTTAGAAATAAAGACAAAAATTGTGCCTCTTAAATGCGGGGACCATCGAAGAGGTCCGAGGGTGCTCTCTGGGTTCCAGCATTCTGGGGCTCCAGAGACCCTTTACTGGAACCTGGGTATTAACAGGACTGGACTCGGGCGCGTGCCCGCCTCAACAAGGACATCACCAGATGTGGGCAAGGAAACACTGCTTCCTGTGCGTCGTTCACACTGGGGCCGTGTTCTCCCCAAGAGACTCAGCGTTCCCAGAAAGGGACTTCCCAGGACCCTGTACTTGCGAGCTGCGCTAGCCCTGCGCTACACCAGCCACCAAGAAGAAAATTCTCCCCCCACTGAACCACCCTTAAACCTCCCACAGAACTGTACAATCTAAACAAACAGCTTGTGTTTTCAGTTTGTCTCCTTTAAACCAAACTTCACCCACGTGAAACTGGCTGGCATGCTTCAAACAGCAAAGTCTGCTAGGTGCTTTCTGAGCTGCTTCTGACTCACGCCTTAGGCACCTCTTGATTCTCTGAGACACGAGGACTCTCTGGTCAATGGAACCAATGGGTCCTTGCCATAGCCCCGTTGTTTCTCCATGATTGTGTAAGCCTTCCCCTAACTCCTGGAACGGTTAGGAATCTTGAAAACACTTCTTTGGAGGATTGTTTAATGCAACACTCAGATTTTTGAAGTTCAGAAATTTGATAAAAGCTTTTATCATGTGAAGAGCTGTGACATACTCTATACTCAGATTTCTTCTTACCATTGCCAGTTGATTTTCATGGGGCCGCTGACCTTCTGCTGGCATCCTTTGGACCTAGGACAATCCTCTAAGACCGGTAGCTTCTCAGTAACTCCTTCTTCCCTCTACCTGGCAAATATCATCTTAGTTTGCTCTCTGTCCTACCTAATGCATCATCTTCTCAGCCAGGATTCTCTCCTCACCGTACCCTCTTGTTTGTGGCCGTTTTCAGAGGGTCCCTGTGTAGCATCCCACACCCCGGTCCCACTCACCACAGCCATTAGCTCCTCCAAGAACCAGCTTAAAGATGCTTCTTATAGAAAGGCTCCTTACCTAAGCTATCAAGGCATGGGATAATTGTACTTGTTCATCGGTTGTCACACTGTGTCACCATCTCCAACCTTTCTAGTAGCTGATGCCCCTTCGTCACTGAAATCTAGCGAGCCATGTACTATAGAAGTCAAGCATGTGCTTCTAGGCCTGGCCCACAAATGCCTCTTCTGCAAGCATCCACACTCTTCCTTCTCCTAGTAAGCATGTCAGCATCCTAGGTAATCTGGAAAGTTCACATAGAAGCTGGTAGAGTCATTGGAGAGAATGGTATTTGTCCTTAGTCACAACTCAGAAGAGAACTGACTGGGAACTGACCACCACTGTGTTCAATCACTGAGATCTGGATTAGCATTTACTCAGATTGGTATGTATTATTATTTAATTCTTTTTTATTTTATTTTATTTTATTTTGAGACAGGGTTTCTTTGTGCAACAACCTAGCTGTCCTGGAACTAGCTCTTGTAGACCAGGCTGGCCTCGAGCTCACAGAGATCTGCCTACCTCTGCCTCTCAAGTTCTGGGGTTAAAGGCGTGCACCACCACCGCCTGGCAAATCCGTATAACATCTCTATGAACTGGACAGCATTCCCATTAACGATGGGAAGCAAAGAGTGTTTAGTTACACTGGTGCTGCTGATATTTGGACGGCTCTAATTCTTCATGTAATCGCTGTTTTCTTTCTCTTCCTTCTCTCCTTGCTGTCCCCCTCGCCTCCCTTCCTTCTTTCCTCACAGAGTGTCCCATATTTAAGGACTTGCCTAGAATGAACCTTTTCATGCCCCTAGGAGGAGATGCATCACTTCCGCACACTGCCAACAGATGGCAGTAACGGCCCCTTGTAGGTTAGCGTACTCAGAAAACAAAATCAGGAATGCCTGGAAGAGACCATAAGCTGTGGATGCATAGAGCCACACGAAGTCCTCTGTCTATGCTTTGGGAAGTCTTCTTGAGAATTATAGTTTTCAGGTTATTCGGACAACCGGGACATCTATAGTCCGCTCTTCTCAAGTGAGCAAGTTGGTCCAGAATCATTTAGTAATCCGTTGGCTCCTACTAAATTCTGACATTACATTGTGTGCACACGAAGACATATAGAGAGTGGGACCCCTGTAAGGAATGGTGTACTCACATTGGTCTGTTAATCTCTCCCTAGGGGGACAGAGTAGGAGAGACAGGACAGTTATTCTCAATAAAAAGTACGGTGCTGCGCTGAGGTCAAATTTAAACGGTGGTTTTAATTGTGATTCTCTATGTTAAAAAATTCCTCCAGTAAACACCTGTAATCATTGAATTTAAAAACAAATAGATATAAAAATGAAACAGACAGACAGTCTAGACTACATCCGCGATGATCAGGTGAAGGTGAGGACGGGCTTGGAAGGGCGGAATGGCTGTTGAAATGATCCTGTTGTCATTCACCCACACCGTGGCTTTTGGAGACGGTCTTCTATGTCACTCACCTGCAAAGAAGAGACGTCAATACATCCACACCCTCGCATGAACCAGAGGACTTGGGAAGGAGATATTGGGGGTGCGAACAGATAAATTAGATGGAAGTATGTTAACATGGGCCCCAGCCATTCGGAGGAGTTATATGATATTTACCGTCACTGTGTTTACATAGGTTACTTTCTGGTGTCCATATAATAACATGTCATGAAAGAAAAGACTGGTGAGACCCTGTGTGTGTGTGTGTGTGTGTGTGTGTGTGTGTGTGTGTGTACACGTGAAACCAGAAACCAGGAAAAAATCTTGGCTTAATCTCCCTTGGGCATTTACCCACTGCTTCTAATAGTTTAAATGCCCAGTTCTGGCTTCGTGAACAACGGTCACTGCTTCCTCAGTGCACCTATTAGGAGCTCTAGGCAAAAGGATCGGTGGCTTTTCCTCCTTCAAACATTGCTCATCCCCCTCCATTTTCTCTCTTGTGTGCATTCTTTGAATTCTTCTACACCAGCTTCACCTGAGCACGAGGCTTACACCCCCACATGTAATTCACTGACTCAGTCACCCACACAGTTACTCATTACACGCCCTTGACATGCCTATCTCTACAGACGCCTGGGCTGCCTCTTGGTTCTCCATTCTTAGCAGCCGTGGTCTGCAGCTCTGCACACACATTCAAGTCCAAAGCAGTTAGACCAACCCCATGACCAAGGTGACTGGTGTTTAGTAAGGATCAGTCTGCCCGGCAATGGCACTGGTGGACAGCTGAAGGAGCCGGTGATAACAGAAAAGCCCTTTCCCCTTAGGTTGCTTCTGTCACGGTGTTTTTATTTTTTATTTTTATTTATTTGTTTATTTTGGGTTTTTGAAACAGGGTTTCTCTGTGGCTTTGGAGCCTGTCCTGGAACTAGCTCTTGTAGACCAGGCTGGCTTCGAATTCACAAAGATCCACCTGCCTCTGCCTCCCGAGTTCTGGGATTAAACGCGTGCACCACCACCACCCAGCTTTGATAATGGAAAAGCAAGGATAGAGTTTGAAAGTGAATTTTAAAGCTAGACCACCATATCTAACAAAACTGTTGACCTAACATTTAATATCAGAAGATATCACAGCCTCTTTCATGGACTGCTATGTCTGCATTGAGGCCAGGTGATGATTGGCTACTGTGCCCGTTAGGTAGGACATGTGTCCCTGTCTGCCAGAGGCCCCATCGCCCTCATTTACCCTAGCTCCCTGCCCATTTGTCATTTATGATTCCTGGGAAGATCGTGGAGGCATCTTCTGTCCCCAGATTTGCTGGTAGTTGTGAAGAAGGAAGAGCAATCTACATTGCGTCCTGAACTTTTGGGTACAATCTGCAAAGGACTTGCTTTGGGAGAAAATCCTCACGGATCTGAGTCTAAGATCCACTGCTTGCTAATGGTTTAACTGAGTAGTCCCCTTGGCTGCTGTCAACTTGAATTTTCTTTCATGAAATACTCCCATTTCACGAAACCTTGAGGTGTGGCTCTGAGTTGCCATGCGCAACATATTCCCCGCATATTGGCTACTAGAACCCTTTCTGCTCCCCCCTTGACGTCTGCATTCTCGGAAACTAGTGAGTTAACATGCAGAGCAGGCGTGAGTGTGTATTAGCTGGGGACACAGGGCAATGCCAGCCCACCAGACCAGTTTAAGAGTCTTCAAGAGACTCTTGGATATCCCAGTGAGTGAGGGCGACCTCAAATGGCCTTCTGAAACAGCTACAACCAGGACTCCACGCTCCTCAAATGTCTTCTTTCTCCGTCACGATAGACTATGAGAGACAGGCCAGGATCTTCATCAGAAGCATCTCACTCTACCCGCGGGGCTTCGTCTTCAGGGCCGTCCACCTCCAGTGACCCGATTCTTCACCCATCTGGGAACGGCAGAAGGCCAGTGGAGGCTGCATGCGCATTCTGAAACTTCTTTTTTCCACTTTATGAGAGCAAATTGTGCAATTTGAGGTGATGCTTAAATGGTGGATGTGCAGCTTTCACATCATGAGGATGCAGGTGCTGAGTATCTGGTGTGCACTGCACTCCTACGCAAAAGCCAGCACTGAAGCTAGGCCAGCACATTCTGATCTCCACAGAGTGTGGAGGGGAATCACGGTGAGGGTGGATGCACAGAGCAGGGGTCAAGCCCTGGACTCAACGACAGGAGGTTTCAAAGCCTGGATGACAATAAAAAAGACAGCAAGTTTTCCTTAATTCAACTTTCCACTTCCAAGATTTTTACCCTTTCCCTAGTGCCTGTCCTCACACCCTAATGGAGAAAATTCTGAAAACTCATTAAGGATGTGCTAGATTTTAAAAGGAATGGTTTGGTCCTAATTTTCTTGGGTCAGGAATGTTTTCAAATGCAGAAAACCTTCCCTGACCCAGCATGCGTTAACTTGCCAGCTCACTAAAATTACCTAGAGAATCTAAAAGGTCATGGTTTTCTGGACCCCAACGAAAAGCAGTTAAATTTGTCTGGTTCCCGAGAGGGAAGGGCATGGTGACTGTATACACAGTGAGGGCTGAGGTTAGGTGCCTGGAATGGACCATAGTGGAGAAGCATTGGAAGGAAGGATAAAGAAACTTGGCTCCCCAAACACCCGACAGAAAGCATGTACGCTAAAAGCTGAAAAGAAGGCGAGCAAAGATCTCAAACATCTTGCGACTGATTGCTGACTCCAGATCATTCTTGTCCTTGCTTGGAAAATTAAACGTGCTTTGAACAAGATGCTACAAGGCTCTGGCATGACCACTTTTCCTCTTACGGTGCCCTGTCACCCAAGTTCCTTTCCCTCACCTCTTGAAAGTGTAGCTACGAGCTATCACCCACTCTCCACAACATGGCTCCCGACAATCGGTGACGTAAACATTCACACCACACTAGCATTCTAGTCTGCCAGTCCTCTGACCTTGACTCTATCAAAGGTTTTGCCTACCAGGATTGCCCAACATTTGGGTACTGTTGGGTACTGTGACATGATGCCGTCACCTATAAAGTTCACATGGGAGAACTGGAGTTACCAAATCGAGTTACCAAAAGAAATAATAATATTTGCAAAATAGTCCATGTTTAAGTGAGATTACAGTTCTGGTTTGCACTGCATTTGTAGGTATCCACTGTCTCGAGTGGAAGCACCATCCATGCTTCCCAGGCCATGGCCTCTATGTGGTCTTCCTAACCATTGCCGGAGTGGCTTAAAACCCAACTCCAGCTACCCAGTTCACCTGCCACTGCCTCCCGTCCCCACAGTTTCTTTTCTCTGGTATTCCGTCTTCAAACACCCTTCATTCTGCTTTCAATGTAGTGCTCCTCCTGCCTGTGGGTTGTTCCTGCCTTCCCATGTTCCCATGTTGCCGCCCCACCCCCACCTCTCTCTCTCCAGTGTTATCAGCTCATTTCTCAACTCATTTCCTCTACTTGGTAAAAGCACAACCATAGCTAAATTTATCTCACACCTACAGCTGAGCTTGACCGGAGAAAAAGATGCAGCCATGCCAAGTGGCTTCCATAAAATGGTGTAACCACCATCCTCAAATGGGCGGGAAGACAGAGGCGTCCGCTATAAGGCTGTCTCACATCCTGTCTTCTCTTTCTCCTTTCTTCCATTTTCTCTTGGGAGATAGAAGCAACCACAATGTCTTTAATTTAAAAAAAAATTGCTAAAGATAAGGTTGCAATATAGAGCCCAGAATGGCCTTGAACTCACAGGGATCCTCCTGCCCCAGCCTCCTGAATTCTGGGACTGGAGACATGAGTCCTTACTCCTAGCTGCCACATTGCTGTACCAGCATTGTGTGGTCCCTGCTGCTGCCTGTGCTCTCAACTCCCTCTTCACTTCCTTAGGTGTTTCAAGAGTTTGCCCCACTCTGCTACCTTCGACTTCACTTCTTGCAGTCACTCCCATGAGCACACGGGCGCTATTTTTCCATCTTGAAGACGTTTGACCACTGTACCTTCTCTAACATTTTATTTCTGTGCTCTCATTCCGGCAAACTCTTCAAACCAACAGCTCCACAGCTGTCTCTCTTCCTTTTCTTCTATTCCTTCTTGACCTCCTGCCCCAATGAGTTTTATCCTCACCTGGGTGGCTCCTTACATCCAGCTCCCGTTCCACCATTGTCCTTCTCCCAGTGATGTATGCTCGCTCACTGAGTTCTTTGGGTTCCTTTTTTGATTTTTCTCCTGTCTGTAGGCAATCTTTTTTCATTTTCTTTGCTGATGGCTCTTCATCACCACCAACTTGTAAAGGTTTAAACTCTAAGGCTTGTTGCGAACACTTCCCCTATTCATAATCTACACAGAGTCCTCTGGTAGTATAAAAACAATTCAGATTTGAACATCAGATGCAGGCGGGTCACATTTCCATTTCCAGCCCCAAAGTCTCCCAAACTTGAGACTTGTGCATCTAGCTTGTCCTCAGAGCCTCAACTGTCAATCCCTTTGTCAGGGATGTCTGTTCTCCTGGCAGGTATAACATTCTCACTGCCTGTCTTCATCCAACTAGAAAACAGTTCCTAACTCCATTCCCCTTTCTCTATGATTCTGGACCATTTTATCCTAGACATTTGACAGTTTCTGGTTATACTTCCTATTTTGTATTATTAAAGATTTATTTTCTATCTCTATCAGTCAGACTACAAGCTCGGAATGGATAGGGATTCTTTGTCTTTTATTCTGGCACAAAAATATTCCATGAACATTTGTTTAAAAATGAACAAATGATGCAAAACACTAGATTATGAAAATTAGCGAGAGAAGAGGTAGAAGTGTTTGCGTTTGCATGTTGGGTGACTCTATCAATTACTTTGCTTATTGCTGTAATAAAAAATCTTCTAATAAGCAATTAAGGGCACTAAGGGTTTATTGTGGCTCTCAATGTGAGAGGACTGGAGTCTCTAGGCAGCAGGAATCTGAGGCAGCAGTCACACTGCACCGGCAGCCAGGAAGCATGAGTTCTACTTTTGAAATTCTGTTTGGAAATTCAGCCCATGAGATGGTGCTGCCCACACTCAGGAACTATCTTCTCCCCCAGTTGATCCGCTCTGGGTAAGTCCTCATAGGCAAGTCCAAAAGCGTGCCTCATTAACGCCCTAAGCATTTCTTAGTCTGATCAAGTTGACAACTGATCACCTAGCATAGTCACTACTAGCAGAGAAATGTACAGGCATTTACAGAACCTCCTCACTTGCCTTGAGGGATGGAAGATAAAAGTGACCCTGAGACCCAGTGGCTGGAAGAAACCTGGGCGGGTAGAGTTTGCTCTGTTGAACATTGGTCCTTGAGAAGAAGTGGCGGTCTGGGACAGGATGAGACTGTGATGAGTTGTACCAGAGTTCTCAGCATGGATCCCTTAGGACTCTGCCCATCCTAGCTCCGTGGGAAACTTGTGCAAGGTCACATACTCACGTTGGGAGACAACAGCACAAAGCATATTAGACAGACTGAAAAGGGCCCCAGTAGCCTTGTCTTCACTCTCTTCCAAAGCATAAGAAACTGCATTGAGCAGGGCTTGATGCAGCGGCAGAACCAATAGGATATATATTAGTATTACAAAGGGGTTCTATTAGATTGGCTTATGTAGTAGGGGCTCGGTGGATCAACAATGGCCGTTGGATACTAGAGAGACTAAGAACCTGGTAGCTGCTCAGTCCACAAAGACTTAGCAATCCCAACCTGGCGGTGAAAGCCTGGAGCCCCAGAAAGAGGTTCTGGTGTTCAATACACAATGGAAGGATGGAGACAGAGATGCAGTGACATGGTGGTGGCAGCTTTAGAGCCAAGGGTGTTGGAGGGAAAAGCAGGCAGCTAAAGCCAACGTTTTCTTGGGAATTGACAGTTAAAAGGTACTACTCAATTTGGGGGTAGGTCCCTGCCCCTACTAGTTGCTCCTCTCTGGAAATACCACAGAAAGTATGACCCTAGTCTAATTCTAAAACCTGTCAAAACGAGACCAACTTTCACAGTATGACAGAAAACTTTTGTGATCACTCTTTTCTATGCAATACACTTTCAGAAACTAAATTCAACAGAACAGGCTGAAGTAACACAGTTATGACACATAGGGTTGGGTACACCTCCTCTACATGCAACCAACCCACCCAGGTACTTATATGAAAGAGTGTTAAGGTTTGAGGAGAGAGAGAGAGAGAGAGAGAGAGAGAGAGAAAGAAAGAGAGAGAAGGAGAAGAGGAGGAGAGGGGAGGGGAGAGGAAAGGAGAAGAGGAGAGGAGAGGGGAGAAGAGAGGAAAGGAGAAGAGGAGAGGAGAGGAGAGGGGAGAAGAGGAAAGGAGAGAAAAGGAGGGGAGGGAAGGGGAAGGGAGGGGAGGAGAGGAGAAGAGAGGGGAGGGGAGGGGAAGGAAGGAGAGGAAAGGAAAGGAGAGAGGAGAAGAGAAGGGAGGAGAGGAGGGCAAGGAAGGGGAGGGGAGGGGAAGGGAGGAGAAGACAGGGGAGGGGAGGGGAGGGGAGAGGAGAGAAGAGGAGAGACAAGGAGAACAAGGACTGAGGTTGACTAGCCCAAAGCCGAATGTGATCTAAAGGGAAACTGAGGCAGGTTGCATTGTTTGAAAAACCACCAGTAGAACTTGTGCACCTCTGGATTGGCTTTGTCATGGTCAGAGTCACCACATGTTTTGGTTACCTCTTGGTATATATCAACTTCCTTCCCCTTGAGACACTCCCTCAAGGGAGGAGGGGAGAAGTCAAGCACTGGTCATGGGTGCATGACCAAACCAGCTGAGGTCAGCTGGTTGCATTAGCAAGCCACCCACAGTCTCGCAGAGGGGTGAAGGATGGTGAATGGCGGTTTTGCTTGTTGCTTTCAATGCTGGAGATCAAACCTAAGAACCCAGGCATGCTAATCAAGACCTCTGTCCGCGAGCAAACCCCGGTCCTGGGATGGTTGCTGTCCTAGTTAGGTTTACTATTGCTGCGGTAAAAAGTCAGGACCAAAGCAGCTTAGGGAGAAAAGTATTTCTTCAGCCCACACTTCCATGTTACTGTTCATCACTGACGGGAGTCAGGACAGAAGCTCAACAAGCCAGGAACTTGGAAGCAGGAGCTGGTGGAGGGGCGCTGTTTAGTAGCTTGCTCATCATAGCTCGCTTCGCCTACTTTCTTATAGAACCAAGGACCACCAGCCCAGGGATAACACCACCTAGAATGGGCTAGGCCCTCCTTCATCAAGCAATTAAGAAAGCGTGCTCCAGCTGGCTCTTATGGAGACATTTTCTCAACTGTCCTTTCCCATGGTTGTGGTGTGTGTCAGGCTGACAAAATTTTCCAGGACAATTGTTTCTAACCACTAGGTTTTGGAGCCACTGACTATAGAGACAAGATTGACTGATGTATTGTCTTGTGTAGAAAGGATACCTGGAATCCCCCTGAGACATGATCTCTTAAGAATCCATAGGGGCTATTGTTGAGAGCTTACTGAGGTATCCTTATAGGCACCCATCTTTTAATTCAGGCAAAACCCTCAAAAAGGCAGCAAGTGTCTACCAGAGTATTAGAGTAGTATCTGGCAGGATCAGCCTGGTTAAAGAGTATAGGATGAATTATCATGTTATCATAAGCATGAGACCTGAGTCAGGAGTATGTGGCCATTGGGTGAGGAGCGTGTGGGTAGGCTACACGCGGTAGCGGAGTCAAGTGATGCTACAACTCTATCGGGTGGGGTTGGATGTGCTGGTTCTCTGGAGATATAGATTCACAATGGCTGCATGATGATGATAACCCTAATGGCTGATTTATTATTATTATTATTATTATTACTATTATTATGTTATTGAGCTCTTGAAATCACAAGGACTATGGGTTGATGATGACGGCAGCTAACGGTTATTGAGCCCAGGGATGGACAATGATTGTGTGATGCTGATGACGATGACAATGATGGCGGATAGTTATTGAGTACTTGACATCACGGTGACTGCATGATTGATGATGATCACTGATGGCCATTGAGGATTTGCTGAGCTTCATCTAGTCCTTGTACTGAATGCTTTCTACACACCATTATAATTTTATGAGCTGGGTACCAACTAGAATCATCATCTCCATCTAACAAATAAAGGCAAAGCTCAGAAAGTCCTTCAGAGTCCACTCATGGGACATCATACAGTCAGGCACAAAATCAGGCAGCCAGAACCCGCAGCCTTGTCTCCTGACCTCTGTGCTACAGAGCCCCAGTCTGTATTTGGGTAAAAGATTAACTCCTGTCCTGCCCTCTGATTTGGCATATGGACCAGTGAGACCCAAAACTTTTTGGGTGTTTTTTTAACTAAGAAGATTTGAAGGTATTCTTCCTACTCTTAGTCCAAGCTATCAAAAGCAGAATAAAACTCAAAGCACTTTTGCAAAGATTCACAGAAGACCACCACGTGCCTCCCGTGCTTGTGAAATGATATGAGAATGGAGTCGGACCTGGCTTTCCAGCCCAGGCATTTGTCTTCTTCTAAGGAGACATTCTGTTGAAAATGACTTTTTCGCAGACCTGCAAGTTGTGCCCTAAGAAACACCCTGTTTTCACACATGCCAAAGTATAGGCATAAGGATGATTAGTTGTTACATGAATACAACTTAAGTAAACAAAGATGCTGTCACTCTACACAGACACGTAAGACTCCAGATACAAGGGAACACAAGTGTCCAACTTCATGGTACCAAGTCATCTATGGGAGCTGGTTGACACAATTACTTCAGCCATAGGAGGTGGTTGACAGAATTACTTCAACCACAGGAGGTGAACATCACAATCCCTCATCTATGGGAGGTGATTGACACTTAGTATGATTTAAAGGAGAAAAGGAAACACAATCTATTTTCTGCACATATTTTTTTAAAAAAATGAAAAGAAGCATTCTTAAGACATTCCTTTACTCCTGTAAGTTAAATTTTCATGGGATTCAAACTCTGGGTTGCTAGTCTCCATTTGAAGCACTCCGTGGTGTTTGGCATTATAAATTTTTTTGCTTCAGCAGAAGCAGAGGCCAACCAATACCCTCCTCCTCTCTCACATCCTCCCCTTCCGAGGCCCACACCTCTGCTGACTGTAGCTGTCTGAACAGAGGGCTCCCGAAGACCACCCTTCTCTCTGCTTCTAATGAACAGTGAAACAGCCCCGGTGAATAATTTCCTTACTGCTTCTGCTGCTAACAAACACTAACAGCAAGCACTGCCCAGATCAAGCTGCTCCTGACAGGGAAACTGTCCCTGTTTTGTTCTAGAGCAATCTTCGGAAACTACTCTTTAGCAGGAACAGTTTCTAACTGTTCAAGGTACTTGCCCGGCTTACTCAGGTGACCCTCTCTTGTTAATGAGCAATGAGTCTAGCTCATACCCGGAAACTTTATTTTATCTGGAATGCCTTAGCAAGCTTTCTCTGGGTCAATGTGACAACAGAGGAGTCACCACCCTGCATTGTCTGGAAGCAATGCTTGGTTCATAGACACCGAATCTGACTGTTTTGCAGAACCCAGCACTGAGCCAGAAACTATTTTCTTACTCTATATTTCTTTATATCCTATAAGCACTTGCTGACTATACAAGCTGATCATTCATTCAATCATTCACACGTAAGGATCAAAAGATCTCTTCATGCTGTGCACTGTGAAAAGACAAGCATTGAGCAGAACAGTAGGACCGGTCTTCACATCACCCTGTGACATGGCTTTCCAGCCACGAACCAAGAGAGAAAAATGACCACGGAATTTTTGCCAACATTGTCAAGATGGATTCCTGCAGATAAACCGTATGGTCTTGTCCCATAGCGGTGCATCACTGGGTATTCCCAGATAGGTATTTTCAGAAGTAACGAACTCAAGTTTCCATCCACATCTTGCCAATATTTTACACTAATACTTAAAAAAAAAAGTAAACCTTTCCCCCAAATTCCCACACCTACATTTTATTTGCTAAGGCTTCAACTAACGTGCTAGCTAATGGTCCTGATTTCTACTGAGATCCTGCAGACCGAAAGCATGTGATGTGCTGAGATTGTACAATGAAGCATGGGCTGCAAGTTGGCAGTGTGCGACAGAGGCGAGGGAAGACAAGTGTGACCTAGAGAGACACCTCAAGTCATGCGGTTCTCATCTCGACTGTCATTTCACACACAGACCAGCTCACTTTCCTTTTCCCCAGCAGATGGATTGCAGGTTAGTTTAGTCTTTCACAGAGTGACCTGATAGCATCTAGAGACATACCGAGTCTGTGTGGCTCAATCATGTTTGCCTGATGATGTAATGCTTCCTATTTATTGTTTTAGGTAGCAGGTTGCTTTTCTTTTGTTTTTAGGTTAGTGCCCTTTGTTGACTGAAAGCTGAGCGGGGAGTTCACGGATCTTCAACTCGCTGTTAAAGAAATTCCTTGAAAGCATTGACTTCTGGTTTTCAGAACAGCACTCAGTCTGCCCATGACCGAGCTGTTAGGTAAGGGAAAAGGGGTGGCAAGGATGAGGTCTGGTTTGGGTTCCTGATTTGGCTTGTCAGAGGGGAAAGAGGATGTCCCCGCCTCCCCAGACTGGGATGTGAGCTCGGTCTCCCCACACAGGGATGACAGTTGGCTCAGAATCCCATTTTTGGGGAAGTCCACTCTCACGGTAGTGTAAATTCCTAAGTAACAAATTGACTCAGCATGTTCCTAAGCCACAGACATCTTAGGTGACAAACGCCAAACACGTCATTTGCTCATCTGCTTTTGATAAGTGACAGGGAAACCATGTATTTTCCCCACCTCATGCACACATGAACCGGAAGTACACCATGCTTCCCTGTCAGTCTTGTTCTTAATCATTTCTGTAACAGCCAGGGTGCTCTGCTTTTGTGGCCCAAGCTGTTCACGTTGCCTTCCTCCCCGTTCCTCCAGGCGTTGCTATGACAGGTACACGATTGTCCTGGAACTTTTTTTTCTTGCCAAATAGACTCTTCCTGACTCTCACGTAGCCAGGGAAATTTGCTTCATGCGTCATTCCCTGGGATGACCAATGCTCTAGTCGTAATGACCCCAAAGCTCACACATCCAACCTTAGAGGTGACAGCCATCACTAGGACACTCAGAAAGGATGATTCATGAAAAAGATTCTTTTTTTAGAATTCCTGTTAGCTATGTCATTGAAGGCTGGTAATTTTCACTGTGAATAGTGCAGGTAGACAGAGAGGCTGAATAGATAGGAAATAAACAGAAATGGTCAGTGATAGGCTGTTTTATATGATGCTAGCAATGTGTGGCTGGTCCTCAGGACAAGGAGGTTCTTCCTAGCCTGTCTTTGCCTTGGATGCAAAATGACCAGAAGTAACCTTAGACAAGCTCACAACGCTCTTTGAACCTCTGGGTTTTCACTGTAAGTGTGTGTGTGTGTGTGTGTGTGTGTGTATGTATGTATGTAGGCTCATGCACATGAATGGAGGAGCATGCATGTAGAGGCCAGAGGCTAACACCTGCATCTGATGACTTCCTCAGTTCTTTATTTCTTATTTATTTATATTATTATTATTTTTTGAGACAGGTTCTCTCACGGAAACTTATTCCTCACCAGGGTATAAGATGCTAGCCAAACAGTCCTCGGCATCTCCCTGCCTCTGCCCACCCAGCACTGAAGTTATAGACATCCATGTTACTGGGCCTGGATCCTGGGGGTTATAACCTAGGCTCTCATGCTTGCAGGGCAAGGACTTTATCAGGGGAGCCAACCCACCAGCCTCTGGTTTCTTATCCTCAAAATGGATGGTGATTATGACTGTCATTGCCTCACATATGTTGGGATTGATTAGTTTATTGTACGTCATTGACCTAATATGCACTGAGTGCTAGAGGCAGCCTGGCTTCAGAGATAGAAGTAGATAAACGTGGTGTTTAGGACCTAGTGAAACACAGAAGTAGCCCAAACACATGTGGGCACGAATAACGCTTGCCATGCTGCATGTGAGCAGTAAGTGTGAAAGTGTCTGTCAGTAACCCATGATACATGATGGAGAGGAGACCCAGGGACACCATAGCTTGTCCGTGTGTGGTTAGCCAGAAAAGACAGCTCTACCGTTCTGAGAGGGCCTCTGTACATGGGCAAAATGAGTCATTCTAATACATTTTTTTTTCATAGCAAGTAGCTGTCCGAACTAAATCTTACACAGGACTGGAGTGTAAAGTCAAGGGATAGTCGTAGCCCTCCGAATTAAATCTTACATAGGACTTGGTGTGCAGAGGTAGAAGAGATTTTGCTGTGGTTTGGGCTTGGGCAGGAGGGAGGCAGGCATAGACCTCTGCTTGTTACTTCTCTTAGTTCCTTCAGCGCAGCCTCCAGAGTCTACTCAGGACAGCGATTTGTGCGCTGTCATGTAGTAAGATAAGGAAACTCATACATGTCCTGTCAATGCTGGTGGATTAATGTCTCCCAACCTGGCCACCGTCTAGAGTGGAGATGCTTCTTCCCCAGTGTGTCTAGGGCACAGAACACACCATGTACTTTCTCACTTTCCCTCTCCTGTCTCCGCTGTCTGACAGACTCTTTCAGTGTGACTAAGACCACTCTTCATCTCCCCCAGGGGATCTCAGGTTTGAACCCCCTCGAAGTATGCTGATTGTGCCCCCTCAAAGGGCTACCAGCCCCAGAACTTTTCAATCTAATGTCATTCTTTTGCTACCCCTCTCCCACCCACCAGTGAATTCTGGTACAGGAAATCACTCTCCAGTAAAAACGTCAACGGTAGTAACTATATTTTATATTCCAACTGTGGACCTGTGGGGGGGTATATACCTTTCATGTAAGTGTCTCTCTCGAATTATATAAAACTTAGCAGATAAGTGAAAACAAAACCACGCTCGTCCTTATCCTAAACAAACTGTACGGAAATGTTTCCTCTCTGTGGTCCCTGCAGGACTAGTGGGTGACTGACGGATAGCTCTACCGCGTCTGCCGTGGAGAAGAAGCTGTGGAGCAGCTTTGTGGACAGTTCAGAACGAGAGCAACTCCGACTTTTAAATAGCAACTAGTTACAGACAAGAGATGCTTTCTAAAGTAGAAAGGGCCCCTTAACAGAGTCAGCAGCTAGGATGACCCCATGCTGTCTCACGTCTAGAAACGCAGTAGGCGTTACTTTCTTACTCTCCCCAACCTGCGTCTATCGAGACAAACAATCTTTTCTACTTTTCTGTTAAAAGATCATTAATTCAAGGTGGGGAGAGGGAACCCCATATCTCAAATCAAAATTCTCTCTTCCCTAGAAAAAAAGCAAGGCTCAATAAATTTTGCTTTAAACAAACATTTAAGATAAACATTTGGATGAGTAATCTAATCAGTGACAATTCAAGTGTGTCTTGGTTTCACACTGTGAGGGTTTGAGGAAGACATGAAGTAGGATGGAAAAACACAATGGGGGGCAGTAGTAGGGGAAGCCTGGAGGCAAGGGATGAGAGGGGACACCAGAGCTTCCCAGGCTTGTGTGTGTGCATGCATGAATGAGAGAGAGAGAGAGAGAGAGAGAGAGAGAGAGAGAGAGAGAGAGATTGGGGGCATGGTTTGCTACCTATCATTATCATTCTCCTTGATTACATCTGGTTTCCCTAGGCTGTTGGAATCAATGATGAATATATATATGTATATATATATATATATATATATATATATATATATATATATATATCATTCTTCTTTTCTTTTCCTTTCTTTTTTTTTTTTTTCAAGACAGGGTTTCTCCATATGTAGCTTTGGAGCCTGTCTTGAAACTTGCTTTATAGACCAGGCTGACTTTGGACTCACAGAGATCCACATGCCTCTGACTCTCGAGTGCTGAGATTAAAGGTGTGTGCCACCTTTGCCTGACTTTTTCCATGTTGACCAGAACATCCGTTAAATTAAAAATTGCTCCCTGAGCTGGAAATAAAGTTCAGTAGTTCAGTGTGTGACATTTAGTACAAAAGAATTCAGGATTCAGGCCCAAGAACATGAGAAAAAAAATCTGTTCCCCGAGAACAGCAGTAACCATTAGGTGGACGGTCTGAGAGATGGAAGACCAAAGAGTTTCTCATCCCAGTCTTGCCATTGAAGTTGCTGGCCGTGCACTCAGATGGCAGACTTGGCAGCTTTGGCTAAATAAGTGACATGAAGCGGCTATGGTGACCATGCCTTTGGTCCCAGCACTCAGGAGGCATTTTCTTTGGCTGATGCTACAGTCAGACCCCACCCTAGAAAAGGAAATGGGCCATTCTCAACACCAGACAGAAGAGGGGACTAGGAGAGGCCAAGACCCACCTTGTGCGTGGGCGTGTGTGCGTCTCACTGCTACGTCATTAGAATGTAGGCATATGTCACTAAGATCTAAGGAGAGAGATCCACATGGCTGCTGGGGACAGCCCTCTGGACCAGATCTTCTGCAGCAGGAAGAGACTTCCAGAATACATGTCAGTGACAAATAAGAGACCTGTCCCCAGAGAGCCCATCACTGATGCACCCTCCCAAGGTCCCCATGAGAAAAGAAGCTCTAAGCCCTAGGAATGAATACAGCTGTACTTGAACAGCTGGGCGGGGTGACTTTTCTGCCATACCAACCACCAGACCCAAGTAGCATGATCCCTCAGCAATAGGGACTAGAGGGTGTGGAGTTAGAGAAAGCTTCTGCTCCCCTGGAGTTAACAGTGAAGGGAGACCGCCTTACTGGCCTGCTTGGTGTGATCCCAGGAGACCCTGGAGTGGAAAGGGACGTCCTGGTGTGAATACACAAGAGAGTGATCCAGAAGTTAGAGCTGGGTTCTGGGAGAGCTGACCTCCTTAGATTCGAGGAGCTTGCAAGTGTACAATACACTTTTTAGATGCTTCAGTTAAAAGTGATCAAGTCCGTATGAACACATGCGCAGAATCTGGGGTAAGAAGAGAAGAGAATGAAGTCTATCGGAAGGCAGAGTATGTATAGAGTATAGAGCCAGGACCTTAGCAAATTCTGGCGAGCTTGTTCAGACTTCTCTCTCTCCAGTCAAGCATGAATATTTCAGGGATTTCTCGAATATTGTTGGGAAGTGTAAAACTTGCCTGGAATTATTCTAGTGAAAATGTTCCCAGGTGTACACAGGCCTACAGAAGGCCCAGGCCCACCTAGAACATGCATGGTATCTTCATGAATTCCTCCTCTGCAGGGTCAGTCCATATCATAAGGTCAGATCACCCAACCCTCGGGAAGCTCTTTCCAGGGCCAGGAAAGCAAGACATAAAGGTTCACCCTGCGAGTCCATGTAAATGAAGGAAGAAATGAAGTCTGGCAACTAGGGGTGAGAGGAAGAGCCTGCAGATGGGGTGCAGGAGTTAGGTGCCCCCAGCCCGACAGCGTAGAAATCTGCAAAGTTTTCCTCAATGGCTCAGCTCACACGGTTCATTCCATTTGCTGTCCCTGGGTGGAACTAACCTGGCACCTTCCCTTGGCCGTATTTTCGCCCTGTTCTCTAAGCATGACTGTCACAGAGAGTGCCTGAAATGTGGCCATGAATCTCTTCATAAAGTTTCTGTCTTCTCTCTTTCAAGCTTTCAGAGTGACATCCAAGGAAATTTGCCGCCTGACATTGATGTTCTAAGCAGTCGTAAGAGTAAGGACACTGTGGGCCAGTGTCAGGCCCAGGCCAGGCTTTCCAAGCCCGGTTACCCCAGCTTTTGCTGGGCCAAATCTCTGGTGCTGTTGAAGTTGGCAAAAGGCTCTGTCTGGAGTCTGGGAGATAGAATAGCAGGGGCAGGATGATTTCTCTGAGAAGCCAGCCGATGAAATTGAAGACCATTCTCCCCTACGATAGGAACACCAAATTCTGAAAATGGCTTCAGGAGGCTTGTGAATGTCAGGGAACACCCCAGCCAAGACTGCCAAGGAGGGGCTATAATTCCAGCTGCTTGAGAGACAGGGGAGGATGATGTCAAGTTTAAGGCCAGGTTGGGCTACTAGTGAGCTCAGGGCTAGCCTGGACTCAGCTAGCTAGGACAGCTTGGCAAGATTATATCTCAATTAAAAACCTGCAAATGGGCCTGAATATGCGTCTATGGGCAGTAGAGTGCTTATGCACAGGACCCGGGATTCAATCTCTAGAACTGAAGAAAAAAAGGGATAAAACAAATACAATCCTTGCCTTTGACCTGGATTTAAACAGTTACTGATAAGACTTAAGCGTGACGCTTCAAACAAAATACAGTCAATTCTACTATAAGATGGCGTGTGTGTGCAAAAGTCACTGTGCCATGCAAAAAGAAAACCATTAAAACCACAGGCTTAGGAGAAAATAGGGTTAAGGAGCAAGACTAAAACCTGAGACTGAAAGAGAGGTAGGAGCTTGATATAAAAGATTGTAATATAGCATAAAGGATTTAAGCGCATTAAACCACCATGAAGCAGTATATGCTACAAGCATAATGTGCTTTATCTAAAGGAGACCGACTTTGGCCCCCAGGTGCAGGCCTCGGAAAGGGTGCCACTGTGGTTCACGACGGTTGTGTGGAAGTCTGGGACACGGAAGCCCTTGGCACCAAAGTCGATGGGCGTGGCTTATCACATCAGGGCCGAAGCCTGAGGCAAGCGTACTCGGTGCCGTTTTCTGAGCTGCTTTCTGTTAATAGTGCTGACTACAGTCACCCTCTGCTTCTTACAGACAAAAAGCACACACGAGACAACGCAAAATTCATGCTGTATTCCAAGTATTCTCCCTCTCATCCCATTGAGGAAAATGCTCATTTTGCAAGCAGGTGTTACAGCAGGCTTCCACGTTACACAAATGACTGCGGATCCGTGAGCCGAAGCCGCTGAGAGGTGACAAGAAGCAACGGGCTACATTTTAAGTAGATATGTATCTTTGCCTATATAACTAGATAAATCTGGCATTACTACTCACAGAGTGGTAAATTCAAATAAAAGACAAGGCTAGTTCCGTGGCCTGGAGCATACCGCGGGTTCTGCCGTAAGACTTCTCAGAACCGAGAACGCGAGACTCACGTTTTCGTCTCTGACTCGCACACGGCATGGCAGCAGCGCGCAGCTGTCCTCTCATAGTCGCCCTTCCTTGTTCCTCTGTCCGCACGCTCCACAAGCCCAACACTGCCACGGTCTGTGCTGGTTCTCCTCCCTCCCATAGGATTTTTCTACCTTTTCCCCAAGAGTAAACACTATAGGACTGGGACATAATTCTGTTGTCAGAGTGCTTGCCTAGGGTGCGGGAGACCTCAGATTCCACACCCGGGCTGACATATGCCAGGTATGGTAGCCACACCTGTTAATCCTGCTGCTTGGGAGGTGAAATCAGGGGGACCAGAAGTTCAAGCTTATTTTGGGGTTATATAACAAGTCCGTGGCCAGTCTGAGATATTTGAGACCCTTGTCTAAAATTAAACAAAATCTGTGCCAAGCATTTTATTTTCCTTTTGCTTCCACAGCAAATTTTCACATACTCAATGACCCAGTAAAAAGGCACAGATGAACAGAACGAATGAAAACAAGATCCATCCTTCTGTTGCATCCAAGGAACAAACACACCTTAAGATCAAGGATAGACATCACCTCAAGGAAAAGGATTAAAAAAAAATATTCCATGCAAATGGACGTAAGAAGCAAGATAATGTAGCCGCTTTTAATATCCAAAGAGAATAGATTTTAAACCAAAACCAATCAAAAGAGATGTAAAGGACACCTCATACTCATCAAAGCAAAACCTACGAAAGTGACATTGCAATTCTTAACATTTGTGCCCCAAACACAAGGGTGCCTGAGTTTATAAAAGAAACACCACTACAGCTTAAATCACATACTGACCCTCACACTGAGAGTGGGAGACTTCAATACCCCACTCTCACCAATAGACAGGTCATCCAGACCAAAAAAACTAAACAGAGAAATGTTGAACCTAATTGACATTATGAACCAAATGAACCTAACAGATATTTATAGAATGTTTCATGCAAATGAGAGATTATACCTTCTTCTCTGCACCACATGGAACTATGGCCAAAACTGCCCACATACTCAGACACAAAGTAAGTGTCAACAGATACAAGAAAATTAAAATAATGCCTTAATCTTACCTGACTATTAATAAGGAAGTAAATAAGACTGATAAACCCTTAAGCAAATTAATGGAAAGGCAGAGAGGGAATATCCAAACTGACAAAATTAGAAAGCAAAGAGGGACATAACAACAGACCCCGAGAAAATCCAGAGAATACAAGGGCATATTTTCAAAATCTGTACTCCATCAACTGGAAAATCTAAAAGAAATGGATAGCTTTCTCCATACATATCACTTACCAAAGTTACACTATGATCTGAAGAGTCGTTTAAAAAGACCCACAATGCCGAGTGAAATAGAAGCCGTCATTAAAAGCCCAGGACCAGATGATTTTCGTACAGAATTTCAAGGAAGAGTTGATGTGCATGCTCTTCAAGTCATCCCACAAAATACAAACAGAAGGAAGATTGCGCAGCTCATTTATGGGGCCACAGTTACCCTGATACACAAACCACACATGAAGACAAAACAAAGAATTACAGACCAATTTCCCTTATGAACAATAAAATGCAAAAGTTCTCAACCGAATACCTTCATACTGAATTTAAGAACATATCAAAAAGATCATTCCCATCATCAAATGGGCTTCATCTCAGAGATGCTGGAACGGTGTAGTACTCATAAATCAATAAATGAAATCTACCATATAAACACACGGAAAGACAGAAATCACATGATCATCTCATTAGATGCAGGAAAAGCCTTTGACAAAATCCAATACCCTTTCATGATAAAAGTCCTGGAGAGATCAGGGATACAAGGGGCATACCTAAACACAACAAAGGCAATTTGCAGCAAGTCTATAGCCAACATCAACTTAAATGGAAAGAAACTCAAAGCAATTTCATTAAAGTCAGGAACAAGATAAGGTTTTCCACTCCATATCTATTCAGTAGAGTACTTGAAGTTCTAGCTAGAACAAAAAGACAATTGAGGGAGATCAAGAAAGGGGATACAAATTGGAAAGGAAGAAGTCAAAGGATTCTTAGTTTCAGATTATATGATAGTGTACATAAGGGACATAAAATTTACTTTGGGAAACTCCTAAATCTGATAAACACTTTCAGTCAGGTAGATGATACAAAAATTAACTCACAGAAATCAGGGGCCCTCCAATATATGAATAACAAACGGACTGAGAAAGAAATCAGGTAAACAACACCTTTCCCAATAGCCTAAACTAATATAAAATATTTTGAGGTAACTCTAACCAAACAAATGAAAGACTTATATGATAAAAAACTTGAAGAAACTTGAAGAAAATATTGAAGAAGCTATCAGAGGATGAGAAGATCTCGCAAGCTCACAGGTCAATAGACATAACATGATAGAAATAGTCACCCTACTGAAAACAGTCTAGAGATTCAGTGTGATCTCTATCGAATTTCCACCACAATTCTTCATAGATCTCAAAAGAATAATCTTCAGCTTCATATGGAAACATGAGAAACCCAGGATGGCTAAAACAATGCTGGCTAATAAAAGAACTGACAGAGGCAGCGCTATCCCCTTTTCAAGTTGTTCTACAGAACTGCGGTAATAAAGAATGTGTGGTATTGGCTTAAAAACAGGTATGCTGATCGATGAAACTGAGTTGATTAATGAAACAGACATAAGTCCACATGCCTATGGAAACCAATTTTTGATAAAGAAGCAGGAAATACATACTGAAAAAAAATCTTCAACAAGCAGTGTTGATCGAACTGGTTAGCTACATATAGAAGAATCCAAATAGATCCATACTTATCACTCTGTGCAAAACTCAACTCCAAATGGACCTAAGACCTCAACATAAAATCAGACACACTGAACCTTATAGGAGAGAAAGGGGCAGTAATCTTGAAGTCACTAGCATATGAGAAAACTTCCTGAACAGAACACAGATGGCACAGGTACTAAGATCAACAATTAACAAATGGGACCTTGTGAAACTGAAAAGCTTCTATGGGCAAAAGACACAATCAGACAAAGCAGCAGCCTATGGAATGGGAAAAGATTTTCACCACCCCCGCATCTGATAGAGGACTAATATCCAAAATATATAAAGAACTCAAGAAACTAGATATCAAGAAAAAATAACTCAGTTAAAAATGGACCACAGTAGCTGTGTGGCAATGGTGCACGCCTTTAATCCCAGCATTTGGGAGGCAGAGTCAGGTAGACCTCAGGGAGTTCGTGACCAGCCTGGTCTACAAAGAGAGTTTTAGGACAGCCAAGACTGTTACACAGAAAAACCCTGTCTTTAAAAACAAAACAAAACAAAACAAAACAACAATAACAACAAAATAGGCCATAGAAACAAACAGAGAACTGTCTTTTGAGGAAACTCAAATGACTAAGAAACACTTAAAGAAATGTTTGGCACCCTTTGTCATCAGAGAAATGCAAATCAGACTGCTCTGAGATTTCATGTTACACTCATCAGAATGACAAAGATCAATAAAACAAGAGACAGCTCATATTGATGAGGATGTGGAGGAAGAGGAACACTCACCCATTGCTGGTAGGAGTGTAAACTTGCACAGCAGCTGTGGAAATCAGTGTGGCAGTTCCTCAGGAAGATGAGAATTGACCTACCTCAAGGTCCAGCTATATCACTCTTGGCCATATACCCAAAGGATGCTTGATTCTACCACAGAGACACTTGCTCAACCATGCTCACTACTGCTCTTTTCAGAATAGCCAGAAACTGGAAACAACCTAGATATCCCTCAGCAGATGATTAATAGATAAAGAAAATGTGGCATGTTTACCCAATGGAATATTACTCAGCCTTTAAAAGGAACAAAACCATGAAAATTGCAAGTAAATGGATGGAACTAGAAAAAAAATGATTCTGAATGAGATAACCCAGGCCCAGAAAGACAAATATGGTAAATATTCATTTATATATGGATTTAACCATTAAGTCAATGATAGCTAAGTTACAATCCATAGACCCACAGAGGTTAGGTATAAACTAAGGGACTAGTGGAGGTCATACAGATTTCTTAAGAAAGTTAAATAGAATAGATTGTTATGAATGGATGGAGGGTACCTGGAATGGGAGGATCAAGCAGAGAGGGAGAAGAGAGAGGGGAATGAGGGAGGGAATATGGGAAAAGACAACTGAAATTAAGGGCCATTCAAGAGGTATTATGGAAACCTAATACAGTAGATGTTTCCTAAAATATGTACATATATGAAAGAGATCTAAATGAAATCACCAAGTAATGGGGTAGATAGAATCTCAGCTGGATAGCTCATAACTTCAAATAAAGCTTCCGTTATGGGGATTGAGTTATACCTATTTGAGCTGTTGGCCAAAAGGTTCCCATGGGAACTACCAAACAACTGATAGTATGAATATTAAAAACCCAGAGACAGAATTGGGGTACAACCTGAAAACCTGAAAAAACAAAGCAGTTAAGCCACTAGAGAAGTCTTCCCTCTACCAAGGTTGGACGACCGCAAACAAGGCAGACTAAGCCTCTCTCTCCTTTCATTTTATATTCACTCTATTGTTGGGATTAAAGGCATGTGACTCCCTAGTGCTGGGATTAAAAGTGTAGGCCACCACTACCTGGACTGGTTTCTGCACTGATCTAGTATTGCCCAGGTGGCCTTGAACTCCTAGGGATCCTTCTGGTCCTGTCTCCCAAATTCTGGGATTAAAGGTGTGTGGCACAATTACCTGAACTCTAGTGGCTTTAGCTTTGCCTCTGGTCTTCAGGCAAGATTTATTTATTAAAATGCAAACAATATACCACTCTGTAACCCAGGCTGTTGCTAAGACTATACTTTGTGCTTCACAAACTGAGAGCAAAACTCCATGGTTGAAGACAGGAACATGGAGAAGTTGAGCTGGTGCCTACAAAGAAACTTCACCCCTAACAGACGTGTTAGTGTCTGTGGTATAGGAAGGCACTCTTCATGCTTCCAAAGGAGAACCATAAGCACCAACCCAGCCACAGATACTTTGATCTACAATAACGTCCTGCCTACAAGATATACTAGTGCAATGTTGACACAAATCTTATGGGAGTAACCAACCAAAATTTGGTTTGACTTAAGGCCCAATCCATGAGATAAAACCCATTCCTGATATACTGGTTGGGTAACCAAGAACCTGAGTCTAGATAGCCCAGGGACCTGGGCTAAAACCAAATGTTACTGTTTTGAAGCAAATAAGCAACAAAGAGCTCCTAACAATAAAATGACATTCTCCCAATGACATTCTGCTATACTCATAGATCAGTGCCTTGCTCAGCCATAGTTGAAGAAATTTCTCCCTACAACAGAACAAATGCAGACATTCACAGCCAGACAGTACGCAGAGAGTGAGGGACCTTGGAACCAAACTCTAAGTGGGATGTCTCCATCAGATCCTCTCCTTAGCCTCAGGGAACCTTGCAGAAGAGGAGGTGGGAAGAATGTAAAAGCTAGAGGACAGAGAAGAAACACGGCCTGACACACACATGAATTTAGAGGTTGTCGTAGCATACACAGAGCTTGCATGGGCCTGCAAAAGGTGGGGACCTAGAGCTGAAAGAAGAAGTGGACACATGCCCTGATCCCTAACCCAGAAACAATCTCCGGTTGATAACCACTTTCAAATGAAAATGTAGTTTCCTCCGAGGGGGTCTCACTGGGGAACAAATACTCTTCAGGGCAGGCTGCATGCCCAGCCGTAGATGGCCAACAGGAAGTGAACCCAACATCACCTTTGCAGGTTCCTCGTCTCATACGGTCACGTCAGGGCTTTTCTTCTCTTTCTTAAATTTTATCTTTTCTAAAATTTCTATTATTATTACTTTTCCCTCTCTTTTTTCCCTTCAGGTCCTTTGCGTATATATGGTGTTTTTATGTTTATGTGTTTATTTTAGCACATAGTTAGTGTTTTGTGGAATTCCTGAGTGTGCAAACAAGGGGGTCTCTGTTTCTGTCTGTTTCTTATGCCCTGTCTTAGAACCTTTTCCTTCTGTTTGCTTGTTTTGTCGTTTTCCAATATGTTAGTTTTTGCTTTATTTTATTATAGTTTATTTCATCACTATCCCTTAGATGTCTGTTTTTTTCTAATAAGAGACGGAAATGGGGTAGATCTGGATGGCAGAGGAGGTGGGGAGGATCTAGGAAGAGTAGGGGGAGGGAAAACCATAATCAGGATATATTATATGAGGAAAAAAAATCTATTTTCAATAAAAGGGGAAAATAAAGTAATATCATATTGCTAGCCAAACAAAAACAAACCAAAAACAACAGCAAAAAACAAACCAAAGCAAGTATCTTGCATTTCCAAAGGTCAGGAGTGCGAAATGGGCTGATGGGACAAAGTCAGCACACGGTAGGGCTGCGTTCCTTCTGAAAGTTCTGTTCCAGTGGTTCTCAGCCTTCCTAACACTGTAACCCTTTAATACAGTTCCTCGTGTTGTGGTGGCCTCAACCATAAACTTAATTTCGTTGTGACTCCATGACAGGAACTCCCTTGTGATTCACAGGTTGAGAGCCGTGACTCTAGTCAGTCATACCTCGGTTTCCCGACTTCTGAGGACACGAGTCTCCCATGACTCTGGCCTGTGTGCCACACCATCTTGCTTTGGTAATCACATCTGCTTTGATCATGACCGTTTGCCTTCTTTCCTGTGAGTCCCATGATGCTAACCTGCTCAGTGCTGCCGAACTTTCTCTAGGGATTCCCACGGGAAGGTCCTAGGTTGGGATGTAGGAGCGAGGCGCTTGAGTCCTGCTATTGGCAGGCGGCTTGTAGCAAGGGCTAAGAGGTTTTTGGATATGATGGAGGATTTGCATTGAGACCAAGAACAGTGCTTTTCTGTGGGCAGCCTGACTTCAGGTGTTCAAACCACCACTAAGAACATGCCACACATGTGATTTACCATTGATCCAGCCCTTCTCTCTGTGGGCCTGTATGTTCTTTCCACCCGCATCCAGGATCAGTCAATGTCATGGGACTTTATCGTGTATTTTACCTAGCCCTTTCCTTTGGCTTGTAAGCTTTAAGGCTCCTATCTTCCCTTTACCAGAACTTGCCTGGGTAATACGGCAATTCATTGTTAGCATCTAGATTTGAACTCAGGAACTCTGCTTTTGAAAATGAACTCTTAATCACCATGGATAGTGATTTCAGGAAAGGACATCCATTGAGGTGGATTGGGAAAACAGATAGTAGAAAAGACCACGTGGGCAAAGCAATGGAATTTAAGTGGAGAGCCTTGGTCCTTATTGGTTAATAAGCTTATACGGCAAATTCCTTATGGAATTTAATGATTACAGGAAGTGCTTCTTCACCGTACTGTAAGAATGTACAACTCTTGATAAGATCAAGGCTTGAATAGCTATTCCATGAGAAAACTTCACAGTCCAAGCTTCAGAGCAAGTCAGCTACAAACTCTAGATTGGCATAATAACATTCTGGAATAAGAGTCAACAGTCAAGGGGATTATTTTATGGATTATTAAGCCATTTGACTGTGGCTTAAATGTCCGTGAGCTAGAGTATTATGCTCAACTTATCCCAATGGCTGAAGGGTCACAGGACAAGAAATTCAGAAGAGGCAGGTGCTAAAAACCACTTCTGGCCTCTGAGTCTTTATCAGCCTCTGCCTGGTCACAAGTGCAGCTCTAAGCCTGATGACGAGACCCGGTGAAGACAATGCCCTGCAGAATGCTTCCGCACTTCATGTTTGCAGATACTGTTTGAACCCGGACAGATAGGAACATTTGCCTTTTCCATTTGTTAAACTGATGCCTTAAATACAAACAATAGACACCCCAGAATTTGTGGGTCCTTACTTTATTGAAGACAGAGTAAGATCTTGATGGAGAAGACCCTGTCTACAAGTTCATGCAGTTTATTATATTTACAAACCAGATTATTACATCAAGTGTCAGGGAGCACCAGAGTGCGTTTTAAAGATGCATTGGTGAAAACTGGAAGCAAATCCTGTTTTAACACCTGGAACCTGATAAGGATCTAAAGTCTTCTTGCTAGTTAGGAAACTACCTTATCACTTAATTTTCCCTAGAAGTTAACCTTGTCCATTTTTTGCAATGGGATACAGGATGGTTGTTCAGTCAAGAGGCGCAGTCGTTACCCTATGAAAAGTTCCTGCAGAAAAGGCCAAGCTGGCCCTTTACTCATTGTGCAAGTCTCTTTCTGACTGTCAGACAAACCAGGTAAGGTGCCAGGGATCAAAGTGTTTGTGTTTACGTCTTTGAAATCTGGTTGTGTCTCCTGTGTGCCACACACACACACACACACACACACACACACACACACACTTCTTGGTGAGTACTGAAAACTGGAATTCACCCATGTCTCTCTTTTTCCTGTCTAAGATGCAGATGGGGCACATTCTGTGGAGTCTGTCCATCCCTGCCCCCACACGCACACGTCTACCTAGCCAATGGAAAAGAAAAACGACTTACTCACACTCATCCACTGTACGAAGATTTCCAGGCTGCAATGGGAGGGCTCTGCCTCTCCTTGAAGGATGAATAAATAGGTAGCTGCAGAGACAACCTGTCCACAGTCAGGCTGAAGTGAAAACCAGACCCAGGCCCTGCTCATCTGGTAGCTGGAGACCCAGTTCTGGTGGTATGGAGAAGACCCTTCTCTGTCTGATAGTCATCTGCTTGGGGACAGTGGCTCATAAAACAAGCCCCCAAGGGCCAGATCGCCTCCTGATTAGACTTCGTCACCTGATAGACATTGTGGAACAGCTGAAAATTTATGTGAATGACTTGGTAAGACCATGCTTGCCACAATGCAATTTAAATAATATTTCTCAACTAATGCAAAAGCAGCCTTTTGACTTATATCACTAACTCAGAACTAATTCTCTTTCGGCTAGGATCCTGACCTTCTGCCAGCTCCACACGATGTAAAGGTAAGATCAGCTGAATTAAATACTGCAAATGTATTTTATGCAAACTTTAAAGTCTCACGAAGCTCTAAAATGATGATTTAGGTGGATACTTCTTTTCAATGATTTGGGGGATTAATAATTGATTGGTAAAATACTTATTTGCATTTTGGCTATGTATCCAAACATTTACCAGCAAACCATGCAATGACATATCATATTGTAGCCTCTAAGCCTCTAAGAATGCTCCTAACCAATGTTACTAAGACAAACCCACAAGGATTAAAAAAAAAAAAAATTCTGTGCTGGGATCAGTTTCTAAACAAGAAACAGATAATCATATTTTCAGAACCTTAGGCGTGAAAGCTCTGTGACCCTCTTTGTAATCTCGTTTAAGATAAGAGGCAACATTTGCATCTGAATAACAAATCTTTAAAAAGAAAGAAAGATTCAGATTGTAAGGAAGGCACAGAGACTGAGTGCGGAAATCAAAAGTCTCTGGGTGCAATTCCCGTGTACCTTGGCCTCAGTGAGTCTTCTGGTCTTTAGCCTTTGGCGAGGTCTTTCAAAGAGGTCCCTTCCAACAGCTCAGTCCGCCTCGGGTCCTAGTCCCTCGGAGGAGAGGCTCGGCACACAGTGCAGAGGGGCTTCTGCCAATCTTTTCCCCAAGAACTTCTTAGGTCTGATCTTCGGCTTGGTACCAAACGTTGTGAATGAAACTGGGGAAATGCTCGCTCTGCTAGACTTTAACAACATAAGTTAGGAAGCCCAGGAAAGGGTTGCCAGTAACTGGAGCACCACATAGGTGCATTCGCAGAGGAGTTATGGTAAATGGCAGTGTAAAAGGTTAGAAAGTGGATGAGTCACAGCCTCTGCTCGCCCTACAGCTCGTTCTAGCTCGGAATGCGACCAGCGACCACTCTTGGGTTTACTAGGGCCTTCCTAATCAGCCACCGCTAAAATGAAAGTAGCACATGCGACTTATTGAAAGGACATTTCCAATAAGCAAAAAAAAATATTTCTTATTATGTCTGTGTCTCAGCCTCTCACGCACTGTGTTGATGGCTGCGGGTAGAGGGCTTTCCGGGGTTTCCTGCCTGCAGTCTACCCTTCGCAAAGTAAAAATTAGGAAAAGTCCTTGTTTTCAGCTGGGTTGACCCAATGACTACTTTGTGCATGTGCTTTTTTAGTGAAGGTGTCTTTTTAAGTCTGAATTTCCCAGTGGCTACTTTAATGTTTATTACCATCACATTGCTAATGCGCAGTGCTCACACGAGTTGATCGGATATCTGCGATTGTATACATGCATGCATCTTGACCACCGGCCCTCTCACCCTCTTCATCTGCCCCCTCCCAGCCTCTAGTGATCCATCTTCTATGGGAGGATTTTTAAAAATCTTACATCTCCCTGAGAAGATTGCATCTTTCTGATGATCTGATCAGGCAGTGCTAAGTGGATCTCTAACTACCATCTCCAGACTATGCTGGCAGACAGACTCAAGGCAGAGAGGAAGGCAGTGAGAACCACGGAAGTTGTATAGCAAGTTTTCAAAGCCAGCATCCAAAGAAGGAGCTGGAGCAAACTCTACCAAGCTACAGAGATCTGTAATGGGCACCCCCTCTTTTGTTCTTTCTTTTCTTCTCTCTCCAGGGGTTTGCTGTCCCTCGCTAAGTAGGCACTTGACAGTATGTAGGGAAACTTTGGTTGGCACAATTAGGAATGTGGATGAGAGCACTACCAGCGTTTGGTCATTAGAGGTCGGGAATGCTAGTGAATGTTCTAGAATGTGTAGAATGAATCTGACAGCCAAGTAATCAGCAATGCTGCCATTAGGAACCCCCATCTGTGAGCAGAGCCAGTCCGTGAGAGCGAAGGCAAGTCTCCTAACAGCTGGTGAGAGACTTTGTGCTCAAGGGCTATGGCTTTCCTTCCAAAAGATAAGACTCTAACCAGGTCAGAAACAGGCTTTAAGAAATTAATCTTATTCTTTTCAGATATCCAGTTGCAGAGTTAGCGAGCCAGTGCGGCTTTTATTAAAATCTCTGGCTAAAGAGGGGCTGGCTCCGTAACTCCTTTCTGGGGCTTCTTTCTGTACCTTTCATGTAGAAACCATGCAGGTTTAGAAAATTCCCCCACATTCTCCGGCGAGAGCCACTGAGGACAGCATCTGGGAGCACTTGGCATTGTCCTCTGACTCTGAGCCTCCTGGGAGCCCTGAGACTCTAGATTCCCTCCAGGTCTCCACACAGCTCCACATTCCTCAGGCAGCAGGCTGGGCCTGCTTCCTCACGGCCTTTCTGCCTTTGCTTCAGCTGATTCTTGTACCTGATCACACATTTCCTGTAGGACAAGAACCAAAGCAGGGCAGTGTCTGTCCGTGGTGGCTGGAGAAGGGTGGCAACAGCCGTGTAGCCACATCCTGAAGTCACATCTCCGTTCTAGTCTGTCTGTGGAGCTTTGCTGGCTGGGCCTGGTCACTCCTGGCAGGATAGTCTCAGGGAGTTTGCTCTTAGGACCCCTCCCCAAGCTCCTTTGGAACCTAATTTTCTTTCAGTGTACAAATGAAAATGTCAACTCAGCAAAATGAACCTCTGTGAGAAATGATGGTTTCTCAGATCATCACGGGTGAGGCAGTTAGCATTTTCAGTTTCAGCTGGAAAATTTACCTCTTTAAATATGAATATTATTTTTTTCCAGTAAGTTAAGCCGGTTGTGGTCAAAAAGAAGAGAAAAGAAAAAACTTCAACAAACATGAACATGTGGTTTTCAAGGAAAAAAAAGTGCTATAATTAACATTTATAAATAGTTTCTATTAAATAAGCATTTTGGCAAACATGGGAAGGCCAGCACCTTGCCCTGGTGACAGGCAAGCTACCCTGATAGAAGGAACTAGATAAGGCCTGCTGGGCTTGCGGCTACCTATGCAAAGCAAGGCGGATGGGCTTGTGTTATTAGTCAACATTCATAGCGGGCGAGTGCGCAGCTTGGAAAAATGCAAAGCAGGCGGCTCTTTCAGCTGATTGTCCCTGAGAAGACGCAGGCTCTCTCCGCAGCTGGGAAGGAGGGAGGCCTTTGGTTGGAAGTTAGTGGCTTCCGTGCATAGCGGTGAAGAGAAGATGTGCCAACTTCAGGGGGAGAACAACACCTCACAGACATTTGCTGAAGGAAGCAGCAGTGTGGGCGAAAAGAACCCCGGAAGGAGCTCTTGGAGGAGAGTTAGGCCAGTTTCAGGCGTTGCCCTTCCAGAGCCAAGGCTGTATGTAGCTCAGCAGGTGAAACTCTTTCCTGGTGTTGCCTTCCAGGGGATTCCGTTGCTAAGACGTGGCCTTCTTTACTGCCCAGTACTGATTTGGCCAAACCAAAGAGAAGGCTTTGCTCCCAAATCTTTCTTCTTCTCCGATCTCTGTGGTGCTGCTCTGCCGAAGAGGCCCTCCTTCCTTCCACTGGCTAAGCAAGTCTTGCTTTCTGTATTTGGATCTTGATGCATGGGGAACCCTGTCCTACCCAGACATGATGTGACTGGGGTTTGCTAGCCTGAGCAGGTGCAACGACTCTCTGGGGTACTGCAGTGCTCTTAACTCGTTCACCAACTATCCCACAAATAGTAACCGAGCAACTTACGGATGACCAGGCCGGCAGCAGGCACTACACCAGGCATATCACCCATGGAGACTCCTGTGTGCATAGTGGACAGAACTGGCAGATTCTTAGCCAGACTGTTGGGTCGCGTTCCCAGAGTTAGTTCCCACTGGTCACAATTACAGCCTCAGAATTCAGCAACTGGGCTCTTAAACTAATTTCTGTCACAGATAGAAAGACTGGTCTGTTAACTCAGTGGTAGACTGCTTGCCTAGTAAATGTGTGGGGGTCCTGGGTTCTCACCACACACACACACACACACACACAGACACACAGACACACACACACACACACACAAACAACACACACACGCACAATCCCATAAAGCTCGTGCCCACCACTTTAACCTCAGAGGGCATCAGCACAGCGCCGGGCACAGGAAATTGTGAAGGGTGAGGCCCCTGCCCATCTCTGTGCAGCAGGAAGAGGCTGCTTCTTCTCCCAGACACTGGAGCTGTGTGAGTGGAACTTCTGTCTTCAGCAGAGTTTAAGTGGAGATAGAACCAGACCTAATGCAGCCACTAAAACAAATGTCCAAGATAGGACACGCAGAAACTGCGGTCTGGATGGTCATTTTTAACCTTTGGAGCAACATTCATGAACATACGCTAATTAGTCATCTCTTTCAGGTTATTAACACATGCTGATCATCTCTTTCAGGACATTAACATACGCTAATCGTCTCTTGGAGTATTCACATATGTTAATTATCTCTCCTTCAGGAGCACTGTGAGCGGTCAGCTTTTGCCTGTTTTCAGAAGGCCAAACTCAAGCCAGCAAGCCCGGGAAACAAAACGCTCATCAGCGACTTGGTCACTCAGCTGAGGAGGAGGCTGCCGGCCACGAAGGGGAGGAAGCCGAGGAGCACAGCTGTAAGACGGTCCTTTGCCATCTCTCGTCTTTGCAGTGTGTTGCCTGTCTTGTTTTAACTTATCCGCTCTGGCATCCTGGGCTCCCCCCCCCCACACAGCTAGAGCCCTTCATAGAAGGCACATTTTCGTGAGGTGCTGTCACCTGCCAAGGCTTCACACTCTGTTTGGAAACCCAACTAGCTGCCACTCCCTGGCAGCCAACGGAAGCTTTCAGAGGAAAGAAACCGTTAGACAGAGATGTTAATATTTTCCTTTCCCTCCTGTGCTGGCATTGCTTGTGCCGTTGTCATCAGGGACTACATCCCAACTTTCTGACAAGAAAGGAGATAGCCTACGAGATGCCAGGGTTAGAATATTACTGTCCCAGGCAAAAGCAGAGTTAGCATTGGATTTAAGGGGGACACGTGGAGATTTTCCAGGTTCCTCCTTTGGGACTCTGAATTCTTCTTGACTGTCTTTTCTTTGACCAGCTCACCTGCAATTCAGAGACTCAAGAATTGAGTAACTCAAGCATTAATCAAAAGCAGCAGAGATAGCATAAAAGAAGTTGCTTTGCTTTGTTTACCAGTCATCTGTCCGTCAAGAAATTCCACATGGACTAAAATTAAGTAGTGATTACATTATGAAAAGGAGTCTGGTTTCTTTTGATTGCTTCACCAGGTTGTTATGTGGAAATGTCCCTCTGAAACTTTCTTTACAACGAAAGGAACTGCTTAAGATGGTAGTGCATGCCTGTGAGACCAGTACCTAGAGACTGAGGCAGGAGGATTGAGAGTTCCAGGACAGTCTGGGTTATGAGTGTTCAAGAAGGTGGAAGGAAGGAAGGAAGAAAGGAAGGAAGGAAGGAAGGGAGGGAGGAAGAAAGGGAGGGAAGAAGGAAGGGAGGAAGGAAGGAAGGAAGGAAAGAAGGAAGAAAGGAAGGGAGGGAGGGAGGGAAGAAGGAAGGAAGGAAGGAAGAAAGGGAAGGAGGGAGGGAGGAAGGAAGGAAGGACAGAAGGAGGAGAAACGAAGACAAGAGGGTAGGGAGAAAGGACGGAAAAAAGTAAGGAACTAAACCCAGTTATGAAACTCGGGGTCAGAGACTGTGTAGACCTGGAGCTCAACCCTTCTGGGTTAAGCGCCTTCACGCCTTCATTCACGGGCGAGGAAAGTGAGGTCTTCTGAAAAGGCCGACTTTCTCCAGGTTTCAGCCGTGTCAGGAAGAACACCGCTGCTGTGTTTCCACCGGATGTTCTCACTGTAATAGCACGTGAGCGAGCACCAGAAACGGCCTGGCGTCTTGGTGTCAGAACAGGACTAAGCATGAAGCTGAGGGAGAAAGGGGGAGGGAGTGAGAGAGTACGACAAGGAGGAAAGCTAACAACATTCATAAGGGTTTGCTCTCCTTGATAAACTTCAAGGAATGTATCAGGTCAAACGAAGATGCGATGTGAAATATGATCTGGGGAGATAACCTCTGTAGAACTGGTCTTAAGGGGGGGATGCTAGACACCACTTCTGTATCCGAAAATAGTGCGAGCACCATTCTGTGCCAGAAAACAGAGCAGCCGCCTCATATCCTGTACTGAAAGCGTATCTAGTTCTTAGGAAACGCTTGTGATTGACTAAACAAATAAATGAGGAGATAAAAGTAACAACAGAGCATGTATCAACCCGGGTAGCAAGAAGCAAAGAAAACAGAACAAAAGGAGCAAAAAGGATATCATATTTTAAACACCAAAACATGACAGTTGTCTCTGACGGTGAAATCACAAATGAATTCCAGAACAATTTTGCAAATTTTTCCTAATGTTTGTTACTGCACATGACTTATGCTTTCAATAGAAGAAATACGCTCTGCATAAGTATTTTATGAGACAGGAAAACTTTTAAAGCCTGTAACCTTTTCTCTGCTTGTTTATTTATTCTGATTTCCAGAAATGTCCTTCCTGTGATTCTTATGAGAAAAAAGCACCCAAGGAATTCCTAGAAAGACTAAAATGGCTCCTTCAAAAGGTATGCACCTCCACTCTGTTTATTTCTCCTTTTGTTGCCTCCGCGTTGCCTCTTGTGCCCTGTGACTCATGGGCCATTGTTTCCACAGATGACACATCAGCAGCTTTCCTAGAACGCACAGGACCTGAAGATTCCCAAGGACCCGAGGAGACACTGGACACTATAGACACTCACAAGCGCAGGAGTGCACCTTGCTTCCTGGACTGTGACTGGAGAAGTACAATATATTACGATAGGAATGACTCATAAAAGCTGTAGGCTAAGATCCTTTGCCAAAGTACTACACAGATACTGCGTTCACTGACAGGTTCCATGCTGTCAACATGGGAAATCTCTCCTCGGAGAGCTCAGCTTCCCGCGTCGTGGATTTCTGTGGCTTCTCATCTTATTTCCCAACGGGGACATGCTTTGATTGGAAGGGAAAAAAACTAAAGATTTTAACTAAAAATACAGCTAGGGAATTTGTCGGTCTGCAAGAATAAGATCTTTTGTGATCCTAACGGAATGATGTAAGCTGAAAATACAGAAGCGGAGGATGAAATCGGAAATTGAAGTCTTTATTCTTTAAGGAAAACCTTGTACTTAAAAGCATGTCTGAAGGGCTTGCTCGTTCTAATCAAACATCCAGCATGCGGATGTCTAGTCTATTGATGCTCTAGGGGAGAGTTTTCCTAGACGGGTACGAGCAAGTTTTCTTTTTTATTAGGGCTATCAAAATATTTAAATAGTTAGAATTTAACCCATTCATGAACTTCTCTCCCGGTCTTCCTTGTCTTTCTAAAGTGGCAATGGCATATTAAGAAGCAGGCTTCACTTGCCTTCCCCCAATGTCAAGCCATTTTATAAGCTAATACTTTAAACTTGTGAGGATGGTAACTAAAACCTGTGGTAGGGCTAACATCAGCAGAATCTTCGGGAGCCAATCGAGTTTCGAAGTTTTGTAGCTCTCATCTCAAATGGTGTGGGTGTCTTGTGATCAGTCTGCTAACTCCAGCCTTCAGACTCCTTTCCCACCCCTGCTCTTTCCTTTCCTCTTTGTAGAGCAGGTCTTCTGAGATACAGACATTTCAAACATGTGGAGCATTTAAGAAACGTTGCGTGAACCCTTTTGATAAGTTAAATTCGACCATTTGTTTAAAGTCAAAATCAGGAGATAAACTAAGAGACCAGAGGTTCTGTCCCAGTTTTAAACAGACTTTTACTTAACCTTTCAATCTTTTAACCCGAGATGGTAAAAATAAGCAAAGGGTTCTGCCATTTAATGTAAATTCTGACAGTCTGTTTCAATGTGAGGTTAAAGTCTAGTAAGCTATTTGCCCTGGAATAGTACAACCTCTTTGAGAATTTCTTATTGTTAAAATGGACCTGAGAGCCCAGGAGCATGTACCGGGGCAGGAGGTGGAGGATGGGGTGGGGGTAGGGGTGGGGGCTTTGAGCCAAGGAAGAAATGTCTGTATGTAGAAGTGCTTTTGAAACAACACCGAGACAGTGTACAGCTCTAATCTACAGCTGATTATTTAATTCCCAGCAAAGTGTCGCAATCAGAAACAATGTACTCTCTTAAAAGTTTAAAATATCTTTATTGTAAAGAAATTGTGCAAATGCGCAACTCGTGATGCCCTTATATACAGAGAGCCCACCTAAGTGTCAAATGGTGCTAGCACAGGCTGCTGAACTCGAGGCTTGGACGCTGAAGCAGAAATGCAAACCTTCAGGAAGAAATGGTGGAGAGAGAGGGTGTCTACACGTTTTATGTTGTTGTTGTTGTTGTTGTTGTTGTTTCTGGCTTTGTAACTGTCGACTTCTTGACACTGTGGTTTTATATTTAAGACAACATATTTATTTTGGTGTGTTTATCGTTTAAAATATCTGTTCTAGCCTCTTAGATCATTGAGCATTTCTAACTCTGGAAGTAAGAATAATTCAGTGGTGCCCAGCAGAGAGCTTGGATAGTTTGAAAGCTCCAGCAAAAGGTCCACCACCAGTCAAGGGAAAGTCAGACTTTAAAGCAAGTCCTAGACGGCAGGACCTCTACCTCTCTGTGTCTGAGACTCAGCCAGTCCTTGAGAGGGTTGTAAGGACGTCCTTGTCCACCTGCGGGTGATAGCGCGTAGATCTGACATACTGTTGCCCACGAAACGTGGCCACTTGCTTACATTCTTTTGGCTTTCATTTCCTTATCTGTACAACAGGACTACAGGGCTTTCCTAGGTCTATTCTGTGTTTTTTTTTTTTTGTTTTCTGATCTTTGTATGTCTGAGTATTAATGACCTGGGTACTCTTACAGAAACATCTGACCCCACTTCTGAGTTAAATTTCAGCTCAAGTATAATATTCAGTTCCTCAATAAGGAAAGAAGGAAGGAAGGAAGAAATGAAGGAAGGAAGGAAGGAAGGAAGGAAGGAAGGAAGAAAGGAAGGAAGGAAGGAACGGATGAAGGGTTGCGGTGGGTCATAAGGGTTCAGAGAAAATTAGTTATGACTGTTAGTATTTTAGCTGAAGGTGTCTCCTTCATACTCGTGAATAAATTCATAGCATTATTAATCTACATTATTGCTCTGTTTTATTTACAGTTACACCTGAGAATTTAGTTTTAATATGAATGATGTACTTTATAACTTAATGATTATTTATTATGTATTTGGTTTGGAATGTTTGTGTTCATGGCTTCTTATTTAAGACCTGGTCATATTAAATACTACCCAGTCAGTACAACCGTCTGTTGTGATTCTCTGAAAACCCTTAATCCCGGCAGAAAAGGTGAGCATGCAGCTTTTATATGGCTGTGATGAAGATGGCCTTTTCTTCCTACCCCCGGCCGCTGAAATGAGAAGATCCCCAGTTCTAGGTCAGGGATCCCCTTTCCTTTGCAGCCCCGTTTCTGAGGGCCCAGCAGGTTTGGAAGGGGTTGAGAGTTGCCTGCCTCTGCCATCACACCTGAGCTGCGTGCAGAAACCACTCCCCGGTTCATGTTGGCCCCACGTGTCTTTCAGCTTCTTGTTCTCAGTGTCCCTTGCCGTGGGTCACTATGCCGTGCTCATTGCTAAGCTATGGGAAGGCTCTCGTTAGGAAACTCCCCAGAACCTCGGACGACTGTCTGAGCACTTGGGCCTTTCACCCCACTTATTCTCACGGCCACGAGCCTGAATCCTGCCGTCTCTAAACTGTCCCACATGTAACCCACCACCTGTTAGTTAGGCACCCAGAACCGCCGTGTTCTTCCCTCCTCTGCACCCAAAACCAGGCCTCCACTCTTCCCGAATCTCTCAGTACTTTCCCTCAGTCACGTAACCCCGGCCACGTGAGTCCCTGGAGCCACCGGCCTGGCAGCACGTGGTCCCTCCCCCTGCTTGAGAAACTGCCCACGAAGTCCCCTCCTGTCTGCCTCATCCTTGCTGTTCTGCTTCGGATTCAAGACTGACTCTGGCTGCTTACCTCTGCAAACATTTAAAAGGCGCTCCACAGCTCCTGGAGTCGCGTTCTCTCTAGCTACACCGCCATGAGCTCTTGCTTTGAGGCCGCCAAGAACTCCCACTTGGGTAGTTGGAGGGCCTAAGCATTTCTCTGCTTCTGTACGTCCCCCTCACCAACATCTATTTGTAACAACTAACTTGTCTAATCCTTTGAAAACCCAACCTCGGGGGCCGTGAGATGTCTCAGTGGCTACCAACAGTTGTGGTGGGGCCTGATGACCTGAATCTGACTCCCGGAACCCACGCACGCTGGAAGGAGAGAAATGACTCTTGAAAGTTGTCTCTGACCCTCCACGTGTACACTGTGCTACAGACAGAAAAAAAGTCACAACTCACCACTCTCTCAACCCAGAGGTCCCAGGGGCTCCCATGCCACCTAGGGCTACTTTGTCTCCCTGCCCCTCTATACCCTGGGCCACTTTGCCATGGACTCCAGGCACATTGGTGTTCTTTCTCCAACATTCCCCGGAACTCCATTTAAGGCTTTTGTACTTTAAACATTTTTGTTTTCCTCTCTGGAGACAGGGCCTTACCCAGGCTGCCAGCCTGGTACTCAGCATGAAGCTCGTGCTGGTCTCAAACTTACGGCAATCCTCCTGGCTCAACCTCTCCAAATGTTGGGATGACAAAATTTTTTTTTTTTTTTCGAAAGAAAAGTTTTGTATTTATAGTGGGCAGAATTCTTTTACTGATAGGTCAAGCAACTTAATGTTCTTAATGTTTTCTAATCATTTGATCAAAGCTGCTTGATATATCAGAAAAATGACTCTATTTTGAGTCTTAATACTTTAGTAAATCAGGGAGCGAAGTGTGTATGTGTGTGTGTGTGTGTGTGTGTGTGTGTGTGTGTGTGTCTGAGCGCGAACGTGCACATGCATGTGTGTGTGGTGTCTGGTTCCTCGGGAGAGGTAGGAGGCAGTAATCCCTTGCGGGAAGAGAATGTGAAGGCAGAGTTGGCTAGCTAGCTGAATAGCTAACACGCGGTCACAGCAGGTACAACCCCAGATCACCCTGACTCTCTGCTGGGAACCTGAGGCTTGTTAGCTCCCTCCGAGGCAAGAGGGTCTAGGTGTCTGTCTACTCCCCTGACAGCCAATTATACCTGCTGGCTTCCAGGTATAGTGAGAGCGCTCCCGTGTCAAAGAATAGTCTCCAGAATGTCCTAACTCCAAGATGTCAAAGTGCACAGAAGACCAGGCTACAAGGCTCCCAGAACTGGCGGAGCAGACTTTTGAGGACATCAACCCTCACTGATATTGTCACAGTGACTTCTAAGTATATTTTTCAAAGCTTAAAAGTAGGTAAGAGATTAATTATGTAGTCACCATGGGAAGGCTTTCGGCAGCATTAGGGTATGCCTGAGCCTCTGAACTGATGTGTAATGTGCATCCATTATGTTTTATCTAGGTAACTGCCATCTGCACCACAATTCAATTCTCTCCCAAAGGAGCCCAGTTTCTAGTGTTAGACTTCCACCCTAAAGAGAGAATTCTCAGTAACAGAATCTGACACTACTCGTGGGCACCTCAAGTCCTTCCCACCCGAGGTCCTCCCTCCCCCTCTCCAACCCACCCTGCGGGCCACAGACACAACTCCCGGGCTGCACACAGACTGGCCCCCTCACAAACATTCACGTTCTTGGAAGACAGCGGCTTCGAGACTTCCAGTCATCCTCCCCCTTTCTTGTTTGACTCACAGGAGGCCAATCATTCTTCGTGGAGGCCTGGGGGAGACTGGATGGAGTTACCACACCACCGTCAGCGGGTGGATAAACCCACCCCGAAGAGAGAGAGGAGACCAGCATAGTGTAGAATAGAGGCGGGGTTGGGGGGGGGGGGAACGTGGGGGACGGACGGGGACGGACTGACGGAGTGAGGATGTAGAGTCGCCAAGGGAGGGAAGGCACGCAGTATCTGTCCACAGCTTCTGCAGCACCCGTGCTCCCAGTGATAAGGGCACCAAATAGCTTCCCAGCGTGACGCGGAAGCTTCACAACATGGCCTTGTTCTAAAGTGATTGACGATGGTTAAGAGTTGGTCAAGGGACTGCAGCTGTGACCACGGATGTCACATTCATTGTGTCACAAGGATAGAAGGCAACTTTGGCCTCTGCTACCAACAGCATTGCCTATTTCCCCACAAGAGCGCGACACCTCGGCCCTCCACTCTGAGACTCTGCTGCCACCTGTCGGGAGAATGCGAGCACTTCACGTGCCCAGGTTCCAAGGATAAACCTTGTCAACCACACACCTGCCAAAAGCGATTAGCTTATATTCTCAGAGATACTTTCTGCTGTAATGGCAGCTCCGCAGTCAGGCAAAGGGCGTGGGAGAAGAGCTGGCGTGTTGACTCAGTTGATAAAGTTCATTTTTTTTATTTTTATTTTTATTTTTTTGTAATCCCAGTGCTAGGGAGGCAGACAAGTGGATCCCAGGAGTTGACTGGCCAGCCAACCTAGCTGAAGCCAAATTGTTGTGTCCAGGTCTCAAGAGTGAGACCTGGTCTCAAAAGTCAAGATTTATGGTGAGCTGAATGAGATCTCCATATGATCACATTTGCTTGAGTCACACACTCATGCAGGAGTGCACACACACATGTGCTTCTGCACACATACAATTCTGTAATACATGCTTTTACAATACACATGCACTTCTGCACAAACAAATGCACGTTGGTACTCAGACAGGCTTCTCACACACATGCATTTGCACACACACACACACAAACACACCTAAATAAATCAGGGTGAAAAGGGAGACTTGGGTGTGGAAATACTGCTGTCATGCCACATGTGACATGACATGTCCTTCTGTGTAAGGACAGAGCTCATAGTTCCTCATACAGGCAGATTGCCTGGCTATTGGCTTTCGGTTCTTTAGCAGAAGTCCTAAGCAGGAAACCGCCATCGGTCCTTTCATTTGTGTGAATCCAGAAAGGTACTGCAGACCTCAGCCTGAGATGGTCTTGACGTTTCATGACCCCTTAAGATCACAGAACTCTCACAAAGGTGAGATGGAGCACGGAGTCGGAAAGCCTTGGACGTGTCCACACATCTGGCAGTGCAGCGGTTTACCTGAGACTGGTTCTGTCTCTGGTAGCAACGGCTTGCGCTGAACTTACACTTACTTCATCCTCAAAGCATTTCTTCCAGGGCAGAGCCCTTGTGAGAAGCCCCTTCCTCTGTGCTGGCCTCGTGGGGTTGTGTCTTTATACAGTTTCCTATGAAGCAGAAAGTCATTAAAGTGTCCCCAGGGCTACTAGAGAAGAAAGGGACAAGGAAGCCATAGCTGAACTAAACACTGTAGACAGAGACTGTTCGTTCATTTCCTGGCTGCCTGAATAATCAATCACCTGAATAATCACCAGACACTATATTAATTACAACACTGTTTGACCAATAGCTTAGGCATATTCCTAGCTAGCTCTTACATCTTAAATGAACCCATTTCTATTAATCTGTGTATCTCCACGAGGCTGTGGCCTACCAGTAAGGTTCTGACATCCCTCTCCTTTGACAGCTACATGGTGTCTCTTTGACTCTGCCTCTTCTCTCTCTATATCTCTGTTTTTGGATTTCCTGGCTTTACTCTGCTAAGCCATTGGCTGAAATAGCTTAATTCCAATAAAGCAACACATATATGGAAGGCCATCCCACGTCAAAACACACCAAGCAAGTCCTCTTCTGCAGGTGCCCCACCACGCCTTCCTGTTTAAAGATCATCTTTACTTTCTATCTGGTGGAGGGTTCTTCAACATTGTCTCAGTTTCTGCACCACTTCAGTATTATTTAGTATCCCGTATGCTCCATTTTCTCTGTTTTAGGGAATGGAACCAAAGGCCTGCAATGAAGCCATATTCCCAGCTTTCTTCTTTTAGAGAGTGGGGAAAAAGCAAGTAAAAACCCAAGCCACTTTCTGCTGGCCTTGTCCTGCCTCTGGTGTTAGCATGCCACACTTTCTTTAGGAGCCTCCAACTCAACTGGGACAGTCTTCACCTCAGCTCAGCTCAGCTCAGCTCAGCTAGGGCAGCACGTGGCCTTCTGTTACTTTTGTCCCAATGATGCAAAGAGAGAAATTCTGCCCCCCCCCCCCCGCCCAGGCTGCTAAGATCTGGGCTTCCATGCCAGCGTGCATCAGCGCACAAATTGATCTCTGTCCTTTCCCGCACAAGGAAAGCCGTGAGCACCTAGCCAGGCATTTCATGGGAGAGGGTTGTTCTAAAACTAACATATCAAACACCAACAATGGGTCATTATTTTTATTGACCACATTAACTCATGATCTCAGAATAATTGCGGAAGACCTGGGTTTTGTTATTATTTTACTGGGACAGAACAGGATCTCACCATGCCTTCTACTGCAGCCCCCTGAGTTCTAGGATCACAGGTGAGAGCCAACCTTGGTTGGTTTTATCGACATCACCAAAAGTGGCACAACGGGAGCTGAGGCAGTGAGTCAGTGGGTAGAGTGCGTGCCTGGCGCGCACGAAGCCCTGTGGTTCAGTCTCCAGCACCGCATAAAATGGCACGTAGTGGTGCACACCTGTAATCCCTGCACTGCAGAGATGGAACAGGAGGATCAGGGAGGGATTCATGGTCATCCTGGGCTGCGAATTTGAAGCTAGCCTGGGCTATATGAGACACTGTTTCAAAAAAAAACAAAGCAAAGTCAAAAGACAAAATCTTGAAACCTAGATAACAGCTATGTAACTTGCCCCTTCAGTCCTCAGAAAACCAGAACTCTCCAGTGATTGACCAGGGGATAGATGAGGTGCTCACAACAGCTCAGCAGCAGTGTCTCCTGCCCCATCCATCAAACTTGTTAGGATTTTGCTTGTTTTGCTTGTTTGTTTTGGGTTTGGTTTTTCGAGACAGGGTTTCTCTATAGCTTTGGAGCCTGTCCTGGAACTCGCTCTTGTAGACCAGGCTGGCCTCCATACAGTATTCTAGATACTACTGTGCTAAGCATTAATGATACCCGCTAAAGTAGATTATGTTCCTAAGAGTAGACCGTCGAGCAGGAGAGACAGGTATTAACGTTCCTTATGATGTGACCCTCCCTGTTTACAACGCTGTGGCAAAAGCTCTAACTTCACCGACTGGCCATCCAAAGGAAACAGGACAAACTTTGGAAATGAAAAGCCGTCATTTGTATCTGATTAAAAGTAACCCAAAGTGGGGCTCTTAGCAGATAGCTCAGGAGACAACACGCTTCCTCTGCAAACTCGAGAACCTGAGTTTGATTCCCAGAACCCACAGTTGAAAAGTCAAATATTGCTACCCGTGCTTATAAGCCCAACACTGTGAACAGCTCACTGAGCCTTGTTGATCCGCCAGTCTAGATAAATCATCAGGTTCCAGGACAGTGAGAGACCTTGACTCAAAAACTACAAGGTAGGTTATGCTGGGGAATGACATCTGAGGCCGTCCTCTGGATCTACTGTCTGCTCACATGTGTGCCTACACACATGAACACACCTACACACACACACAAACACACACACACACACACACACACACACAAAACATGCACACAGCAGGGTCAAAGTGGGAAAAATAAGATTTTGAAAGGCAATTGTATTGAGGATTATGTATTCCTGGCTTTACCTTGGAGGCCCTACCCAAATCACTGAGTGTTGGGGGTGGGATCAGACTGGAAGCAGAAAGCTTCGGGCTATAGTCGGGAAGCATCAGAGAACATAGTTCGGGGGGCAGAGTGTCTGGGAATTGTGAAAGTGAGGGAAGACGCTTCTGAAATTGCACACAGCTGTCTCAGAAATTGAAACAGTCCCTGAGCTGTGCACAGGGACAGTGCAAGGAGCCTGTGGACAGAAGACCTGGAAGGGCACACAGAGATTTCAGCTGGTGTTTGTGTCTGTACAGAGAGCTGGCATTTGAGTTCCCCAGGCTTAGAGGACTTGGTAAATACCCTGGGCTTTTCACCGAAAACTCGAAGAGGCTGGACCTTGGTAGAAAAACTTACAATCCACTCAAGATGCAGACAGACAAAAGTAAGCCTGCCTAGTAAGATAGAAAATCAAGTCTCTACAATGAGTCAAAACTTCAATATTCTGTTTAAAAGCACCATTTCCCATGGGAAGATGATAGAATGTGGAATTTGTACAAAAGACCCCAGGTCATCCCAGATTGACCATCCTTTACCAGAAAGACAGACGAACAGACAAAGACAGGAGGAGGGTGTGAAGAAGGAGAGGGGAGAAAATACTACTTATTGCCAGGAGAACGAGATGCCAGCGTAACCCGAACAGCAGTGCTGGGAGGTTGTAGTTTCAAAGCAACTAAGAGGGACGTTTCAAGCATGCAGAGAAAATGTCACAAGGATCTAACACAGTCTCCGCAGGAAACGTGGGGAGCTGTGGGCCTTTTCCACCCAAAGCTATAACACCAGAGGGGAAAATCTCATCAATGGACCTAGCAGGTTGGACATAGCAGAATGAAAAGCCAACGGATTTGAAGTTGTATATGGGTGTGGCGTGGTTCCTCTTTGAGGAATGACATGGAAGAACGAGTAGACCCTGGGTTTGTAGCGATGCTGGCTGTTCTGACGTGTGAAGACAGACGTTGAGGCGTGCTTCCCATGTGCAACAGAAGGATGGATTCTGTTTTTGTATCCAATCTGTTAGTCTGTGTCTTTTTATAGGTATGTTAAGGCCATTTATATTAAAGGATATTAATGACCAGTGACTGCCAGCTCCTGTTATTTAGTTTTGTTGGTGATGTTATTGTGTGTCATTTTCCCTTCTTTGTGATTTCCTTTCATTGAGATTTGGGATCATCTATTGTCTGTATTTTTGTAGGTACAACTTCCTTGGGTTGGAGTTTTCTTTCTAGTACTTTGTGTAGGACTGAGTTTGTGGCTTGATATTGGCTAAATCTGGTTCTGTCATGGAATACTGTTTTCTCCATCTTTGGTGACTGAAAGTTTTGCTGGGTATAGTAGGGGCTGGCATTAGTGGTCTCTTAATGTCTGCATAACACTTGGCCAGGACCTTCTGACTTTTATTGTCTAGAGCTTGCTCCCTCCTACCTGCTGTTGTAGAGGTTGGTGACTCGGGCCTGTTCCTGCAGGTGTACCTGGCCTGGGCCTGCTCCCATGGAGTCCACTGGCCTGGGCCTGCTCCCGTGGAGTCCACTGTCCTGGGCCTGCTCCCGTGGAGTCCACTGACCTGGGCCTGCTCCCGTGGAGGTTTTTCTCTTGGACCTGCTCTTACAGAGGATGCTGGCTCGGGCCTGCTCCGATGGAGGTCATTGGTTCGGGTTGGTCGTGTGGAGGTCTCTGGCTCAGGCCTGCTCCCTCACAGGTTATTCCCTTGGAGGTTGCTCTCTCGTACCTGGTCCTGTCGAGGTCACTGGCTTGAGCCTGCTCCTGCAGAGGCCGCTGGCCTGGTCCTAGCCCCGTGGAGGTTGCTGGGCTCGGGCCCAGTCCCACAGAGGTCACTGGCTCACCTGCTCAGGAGGAGGTCGCTGACTTGGACCTGTTCCCAAGGGTGTACCTGGCTGGTCCCTGCTCCCATAGAGACTGCTGGCCCAGGGCTATTTTAGACATTTAATGTAAATACAGCCATATTCATAATGTTCACAGGTACTTTTAATGTTTTCAGTTGTTTTGTGTCATGTGCATACAACAGTACATGCGTGGAATTCAGAGAACAGTGGTATTCACCATCCACCACTTGAGCTTCAGAGATTGAATCTAGGCTGTGGGGCTTAGGAGCAAGTATTTTTTTAATTAAATAACTCTTTTTTTAAAATAATCTTTTCTCATTTTACATACCAACTCCAGTTCCTACTCCCTCCACTCCTCCTGCTCCCTCCACCTTCCCCTCACAACACTTCCCATCCATCCACTCCTCAGAGTGGGTAAGGCTCCCATGGGGAGTCAATGAAGTCTAGCACATCACTTTGAGGACCAAAGTCCTCCCCACTATATTGAGGCTGAGCAAGGTATCCCTCCAAAGAGAATGGGTTCCAAAAAGTCATTACAAGCAATAGGGATAAATCCTGGTCTCGTTGCCAGTGGCCCCACAGTCTATCCCAGACACACAACTGTCAGCCACATTCAGAGGGCCTAGTTTGGTCCTAGACTTGCTACCCCACTGTCAGTCTGGAGTCAGTGAGCTCCCATTAGCTCAGGTTGGCTGTTTCATTGGGTATCCCCATCATGGTCTTGACTCCTTTGCTCACATTATTGGAGAGCAAGTACTTTTACCCACCAAACCATCTCACTGCCTTTCCCCAGGCACTTTTTGATAGAGATAGTCAAATGAATGCAAAATTTATATATAAATACAACATAGCAGCGATTGCCAAAACACTTTAGAAGAGCAAGACCGAAGGCCTTGTGCAACCTGAATTCAGTACTTAGTGTGAAGCTGTGGAGTCAGGACCATGTAGCCTTGGTTCCTGCCTGCGGTCTGAGAGTTTGGAGGCTGAAGCAAGTGAACAGTTGTAAGTTCCAGCTCAATCTGAACTATAATGTAAGTTTCAGGCCAGCCTTGACTATGGGGCAAGATCCTGTATCAAAAAGCACACACAGCAGGATGAATCTCCCTAGCAGCTGAAGAACTCATGATAGCCAAAGTACATAAGGAATTCAAACACTTGTTACTAGGCCCCTACAGGTTTAAACAAATTGCAGCATGTCTATAAGACAAAGTCCTGGGTGAGTTAAAAAGAGAACAAGCTACTGAAACACAGAATGGGCATGGCTCCCTTCTCGAACTTCTCATCTCTAAGTGTCAAACACCAATGGATACACTGACAAGAGAAAAAGTTGAAAACTTTACAACATGCACATAAAATTTGCAGATTCAAAGGGTGGCCAGATGACTGAGACTTCTATACCTCTTCTTGAGACAGGGGAAGAGACCTGTTGGAGATTTTAGAGGGGTAGTTTATGATATTTAGGGGAATGGATGTGCTCTCAAAACAGACACTGATGTAGGACAGGTTCTGGGAGCCAGCTGCATTTGCTGCATAGCTCCTGGCTAGTGAGATTTCATAACAAATGCTTTCTTTGTGTGAAGGGAACACCTTCAATTGAGAAAGATTCATCTTGTACTTCAGGAGAGTAAAGGGGTTGGAGAGGATGGGAGCCAGGAGCCAGGATGGGGAGCCAGGAGCCAGGATGGGGAGATAGGAGCCCAGATGGGGAGGATCATGTGGACATGCTCTGAGACTCTTACTCGATTCCAAACACCATGCTCCGTGTTTTGGAGTGCCAACTTTGGAGTCTTTACAGATGAATTATAACACTGCCTTGTTAAACTTGTCAGACACATAGAAGTATATTCCATATTAACCCATTCATACAAAGTTTAAGAGGTAAAAACCATTCCAAAGAATAGTGTGATGGATAACTCATGCCTGTAACTCCAGCACTCAGGAAGTGGAGGCAGGAGGATTTCCATACGTTTGAGTTCAGTCTGGGCTACACAATAAGATCTTGTCTCAAAACCCTAACAAAGCTAAATCAATATGAGGGAATAGAAAATAGGAAAGTGGATGCCTGTGATGGTTAGAGCTGGGGTTGACTAAGGGCAGACATGGGGGAGTTTCCTGTGTTTTGATTGGTGTAGTGGTTACATGGGTATATATAAACTTATTCAAATTATTAGGATTATAAACCTAAGATTGGTGTACTTCCCTAAACGCAAATTTTCTTCAATGTTTGGAATATACAATAGCTACTGTTGGAGGCTGGGGAGTGAAGAGAGCTTCCTGGCAGAGGTGGGTATTTGAAGAAAAGTGGGCAGAGCTGGCAAGGTGAAGGATGGAAAGTAAGGACCTGAGTGTGAAAAGACATCCACTGTGGATAACGTCAAATGAGGTCAGAGCGGAGAGGCTGCAAACGGCGCTCCCAGCTCAGGGAAGCCAGTTCTTCAGCCAGTTCTAACAGGTTCTAAAGGTATCGTCCAGGGAGAAAGAGTTTGTGGGGAAAGAATAACGAGAGAGAGAGAGAGAGAGAGAGAGAGACAGACAGACAGACAGACAGACAGACAGACAGACAGACAGAGACAGAAAGACAGACATGGGGAACTGCACGTTCAGTTTAGGAGGGGATGTTAGCCTGGATGATGGAGAGGATATGATCTGTAGAGGGAAGGACCCCATTCCTCTCAGTTCCCATCAGCCTGTCATTTATTTTGAGACCTGGTAGTTCACAGGACATCATGGTAGGGGGTTGTGAGTAAAATCTGGATATAACCAGTTCTTAGGTTCTTTAGAATGTCAACCAAGAGGAAAGACTTAAAAAGCAAAATGTATTTTGTCTTGCAAAGTTTTCATTCCGAGAAAGAAAAAGAAACTTCATTTTAACATTTAAAAAAAGTCCAACTTACTAAGAAAAACAAAACAAAACACCAACAGCCAAAACATCAATGTGAATTGAATAATTGCTGTATACCGGGAACTCTGCTCAGAATGCGTCATGCTTAGAGGAGGAATGGGCGGAAGGATGTTTAAACGTAAATTTCAGGCTAATGGGCTCCTAAACATCATGAGAAAGGGCTCTCGCTTTGACACCATTGACACTTTAGACCGCATGATTGGCAACGTCCCGCTTTCTGATTCTTGGATGTCACGTGCACCATTTTGCCCTAAGCTATGACAATCCAATGTCTCTAGAGGCTTCCCCATATCCCCCAAGAGACACACTGTCTACCCGATCTGGCAGATGGAAAGGCCTTCCAGCTAGGTGGACATTCAGTAGAACCAGGCCACAGACAGTACAGCCCTTCAGAAGCCCATGAGCATCTCTGGTCACAGAGAAGCCACAGCTGAAGGAGCAAAGACTCAGTAACCCGTGAAGGACGTGCGTGAAACAGTGTCACGAAAGCCGATGCAGCCAATGGAGGCTGCAGAAACAAAGGCCTGAAGAACTTCATGCTATGTTTGTAGGAGAGAGTGAAGAAAAACACCAAGCCTTTCATGGTCAGGCGCTCGAACCTGTGGGTCACCAGTATGTGGAGGGTTTCTTTCCAGCGCTGGGACTAACACCGTATCTGAGGGCTGGCCTAAATCTGAGACTGTGAGGACTGTGGTCCCCAGGAACATCTTCTCAGGACATGTTACAAGTGATGCCTTGGAGATTACTAACGACCCCATGGCTGTGTGTGTAGGGAAGCATGTGCCCATGTATAGGCAGAAATGTTCCAGGTCACCTACCCAGGTCACCGATACGTTGACTGATACGGTTTGAGAAAGAGACTGCCTCCCTGGGTCTGTATACCAGGGCACTTTGAGCCACACCAATCAGGCACGAAAGGACTCTGTGTTCCCCACTCCTAGCAAGAGCCACTTACTGGACACAGACAGCCTGCATCAAGCAGGTCTGATACCACAGATGATAAGCCGTTTTGACGGACAGGACACTTAGAGGCATGATGACGTCAGTGCAGACCGCCCGTTCCTGTCGGCTGTCACGGCGATGAGACTGCCCAGGTTCCAGTCATAAGTGTTGGCTACGGCAGCACACTCTGCTGATGAGTTGCTACGAGATCCCCCCAGAAACTGCTCTTTACCCACTGCACACTAGTGAACTGTTATTGGGGATGAGGAACACGTGTCAGGTAGGCAGACACTGTGTTTGCTTGTTGTGAAGGGGTCAGAGTGCACTACTCTAAATTATGCTACTTTGGCACAAGTACTTTATCTGGTTAGTCTTCCTTCCAATAACTCCGAGTTCTGTACCTGTATTTTGAAAATTGACCCACAACAACTTGCCAATGTTTTCCATTACTCTGACATATTTTTACTTATTTATTTTGAGACAGGGTTTTTCTGTGTAGTCCTGGCTATCCTGGAACTCGCTCTGTAGAACAGGCTGGCCTCAAACTCAAAGATCCACCTGCCTCTGCCTCTTAAGTGCTGGGATTAAAGTCATATGCCACCATGCTCAGCCACTCCGACATTTTTGAGGAACCCTTTGATAACTGTCATCTGAATGAGCCTGATTAGTGAGGCTCAGATGAGCTGTTTTGGGCAAGAATACACATAGGGGACACTCTGCCCTTCTCAGTATGAAATATTAGAAGGCACGTGACTTTAAGTGGTCATCGACTGTCTTTTCTGAGCACCTAGCCCAGGCAGGAATGGTGTCAACAACAAGCCAGGGGCTTCGCCTGCAAAATGGAAGCAGAGAGGGGGACGCTGGGATACTGATGTTCCTCAGAAAGTCTCTCATCTCTGTCTCTAATCCAGACCCCAGTGATGTAAAGGTGTTGCAGCTTTGTTTGTGCAAGAGGCACCGTACTAAAGGTGAATTACTGGTTTATCTTGGAAATGAAAAGAAGACTGAATCAGACAAATGTTGTTGTCAAAAATACCTCACAGAGGATGTTACAAGCCAAAACAGAAAGCAAGGCAAAGCTTGCAGAGAAATGCCAGGGTGTTATGAGAAATCTACAGAAGCTGTTTTGAAGATAAATATGGCAACAGCACTTGAATCACTTCTGGAAAACGTCAACAGTTCAGGGCAAAGCACTAACTCACTTTCAAAGGCAGAGTCAGAATAGAGTGAGACTCTTTGGGTCTAAAGACATGTGTTTCACAGAGAGGGTCTGTGGAAAGCATGGTTGAAGATCAAAATTAGCACAATTATTGTGATGAATGAGGCACTGAAATAGAATAACTGGTGAACACCATACAGCTTGACATGTTAAAGGAAAACAGAGACAGACAGACAGACAGACAGACAGACAGACACACACACACACACACACACAGCGACAGAGAGAGTTGTAAAGCTGGTGAAAGGACATGCAGCAGACATACATGGCTTAAGTAGCTTAGCTGTCACCTCGCAGGTAGTAACCAGCCAAGCCACAATCTTGGCCAAGCCAGTTTTCTACCAATAATGTATCGCCATTTTTTGGACAGCTTTCAAAAAACGTTTGCCTATTTATTTTGGCTGGGAAGAAGGGGAGGGGGCTTGTGCCATAGCATACACGTGGAATCTGAAGACAACCCCCAGAAATCCCTTCTCTCTGGCTGCTCTCGTGTGGGTTCTGGGGCTGGAAGGCCGGTCATTAGGCTGATTGGGCAACACTTTTACCTACCAACATTCTATGTAGCCGAAGCTTGCCTTGAACTTGCATGCAGCTGAAGCTGGACTTTCATTTCTGATTCTCCTGCCTCTGCCTCCTGAGTACTGGGATTATAGGCATGTACTACCATGCCCAGGTTTATGCATTCTTATTTTTATACATTTTGCCAAACTCTTCCATCGATATGTTATTCCATCAATGATTTGGGAAAGTGATGAAATGTCTCTCACGCTGAATAAAGACATTGTTTTGAACCTTTGTTTAAAGAAAAAAAATTCATTTTAGCATTAATTGCTAGTGGGTTGCACATACTCAAGTTTTTTGTTTTGTTTTGTTTTTTGAAGTTCCAGCTTGTCTCTTAGCATAGTTTCCCATCACTGAGTAAAGCGTGCATCCATCTTTGCCTAACTGATGCCTGGGGCATCACCCAGCACATAGAGGGCACTCAGTGTGTTTTGAACCTCCCTCGGGGCTGCAAAGGGATCCATTTCCACAGAGCGTGAGGCCGGGTGGGGTTGTATCTTTGAATCCCGACTCTGACGAGAACTTGAAATGAGTTTGTTGGAGTCTCAGTCGGCCTCACACATACGTCTGTTCCTGTAACCCAGACGTTAGGGGGAGAGCTGCTCAGAAACACTCTACTGATGGACACATGGAGCCCCGCAAAGGCATCCTCTCCCTGCTACACCCAAGGGGAACTCCACTGAGGTGGAAAAGCAGGGTAGAAAGTGAGGTTCAGAAACCCTTCCTAGAGGCTGTAAAATCAGCATGCAGGAAAAGCCTACTGACAAGGGGAAGGCTGGAAGAAAAATTTGAGCAAGAGCTAACCATGGGCACAGGAACAGAGGCACTGTGGGGTGTCTGGAGGTGACCTGTGGTTCCTGGCAGCACGAAAACACGCATCCGGGTGGGAGTTAAGAAGCCGTGAGTCATGGGATGCTTGGAGCTGTGTGTAGAACTCCACTTGACAGGCTGTGTGAGAAGCCTAGGCTATGTGAATGAGCTCAAAAGCCCAAGAAATGATACAACAGCCTCATCTTCACCAGACTTTGCTCTGCTCTGAAGAGCCTCCTCCTGTGGAGTATCTTTTCTTAATAAAGCGCCTGCTTTGCTTGCTACCATCCACGTGTCTCTGTCCAATTCCTTGTTCTGGGACACAAGGACACAGAACCCCTTTGAGACTTCCTACTAACCCCAATATCCACCACCACCAACACCAAGCTGGCCTGTCCTTCAAACTTCCCTTTTCTGTATCTCTCAGAAAACCACCACCCATTATGTGCTAAGCAGGCCCAACCTGTAGACTGCAGGTCAAAGAGAGCTATAAATGTGGACCAACACAGAATTGTAAGAAGATTATGAGGCATGTCCAGACTTTTTTCGTAACTAAATTATATTATTCTCAAGTGTGAGCTTTATAAACAACAGTGTTCTATTACAATGCCAAAGATTGGATGTGCTTGTTAGCAGATCCTGGAGCAATAAGAGCTCCTTTACTCTTTATACGATAGTTAGGAAAGCTAAACGTTATTTTCTATCAAAGTATCACCAGATTCGTATTTTAAGAAGGCCAAGCCTTCATTCCATACAGAAAATTCTCAAAGGAAACATTTGCAGATGTTTATATTGAGAGATGGCACTTCCAAAGGTCCTGAGATCAATTCCCAGAAACCACAAGGTGGCTCACAACCACCTATAATGAGATTCTGGTGCCCTCTTGAGGAAGAGACCTTGCAGATGTCTATATTGAGAGATGGCACTTCCAAAGGTCCTGAGATCAAGTCCCAGAAACCACAAGGTGGCTCACAACTACCTATAATGAGATTCTGGTGCCCTGGTCAGTCATCGGCTTAGACCATGAGACACTCTACGGGCTGCCCATGCATGCTTCAACATTGCCAGGGCATACATTTCATTCCTTCATTTAAATATCTTCAACAGATTTTGAGGCAGGTTAGTTAGAGACTCTCAGACTTGAAAGTCTCTAAGGACAAACCCCTTCTTCAGTCATCTTTGGGACCCACCTCCAGTGTCCCTGGTAACACATTAATTTTAAGGAAGAAGAAAGCCCCTCAAGATTTAAAACTGTATGGAAGGGAGGTAGAACCAGGAGGTAGGGCTTTATTGAGGTTTATCAAGAGAGGATCATTTCCTCTGGGTAAAAATCGGCTATTCTTAGAGATGTTTTTTTGTTTTTAATTTTCACAAATTTACTCTATTACATGAGTTTTGGCCAACAAAATGGAACCTCAGTTTTATCTCTGTCTCTGGGAGGAATTTGGGGCTTTCTGACACAGAACAAAGGCATGCCATTGTCCTTTCCCTTAAAGAGTTAATCCAAATGGGCCTGTCAGTCACCTGAAGAGTGAGATGCCCCTCAGGAAATGTCTCAGGTACTTTTGAAAGTAGTATAAAGCTTGCATAAACCTGCCTGCCGGTGTCCTCTTTCCCACTAAGAGCACTTTCTCCCACAGTGGCCTCTCTGGCCCCTGACCACTCTCGTCCCTTGTTCCTTTGCAGTGAACTCCTTGTCATGTGCTCTGCACCACACTCTATGTCTCAGCTCAATCAATTCAACAGAGGAAACAAGCCAGCAAGCTGAGAGGAGACCCCAGTGGGATACCATAGCCACACGACCTGGAACACACACACTTCATGTTTAGCGTTGGATTTTCAGGTTCGGTAGCATTCTCTCCCTCTCCATCTTAGTTTAAGATTCCCAGAAGCTTCTGATGTCAAGGTTTTTCAGTGGTGGAACTCACCTTCCCAGGATGCACCTCGGGAAAGTAGTGGTCCACGCCACAGTGAGGGAGCCTGACAGGGCCCCCAGACTCACTTAAGCCCCTGGACAGGATATCAGGCCTCCGCAGGAAGTCTGGTTCTCTCACACTTGCTCACATGGACCTGTGAGGTAGACGAAAAACCTTTATTTTTTTATTTCTGTGAGTCCATTGTGAGTCTATTCATTTGGAAGATAAACAGCTATACAGAACGCCTTCTTGAGATTAAAAAAGACATTACTATGTTAAATGTACAGATTTAAAAACGATTCAAGCTTTCAGGATTGTTATAATGATATATATATATATATGTATGTATATAACACATATATATGTTCTAAAGAATCGAGCAGCTAAGATGTGGCACTGGTTCCATTTCATACAAGGAACAGAAAGAGGTGGGCTGCCTAACCCTAAGAATCAAGTTGTAAATACCATCTTTTTGGTCCAGTGGCCAGATGACAGGTGTGCTTGAGAAAGGGGTTAAACAAGAACTCATAGTGTGAGGTAAAGACACTGAGAGGAAGGAGGGGAAACTGATGTCGGGTCACATCCACAGATGCTGTACACTTGGCATTTTGCCTTTGTGTCCGAATCCATCTTGGTCCCTCATTCTCTACCTTCTGCCTGTCCGGCATCCCCTCATCTCCTGATTGCTGCCCTCTCCCCCACCTCTCTTCCAACAGACCCACCCAGGCATTCTGAGAAAGACTCAGACACAGACGGACTTCCAGTTGGAGACTTTAAGAACTGTGGTTGTGAAAGCCACAGCTGAGGCTGTCAGTCAGATTGTGTTCATTCAGTGAGCTCTCAGAGCTACAGATAAACTACCTGTGACCTTAGCACTTACATACGGAAGCCGTCTTCAGGATGGGCAGTTGTTTTACAGCCCTACTGAACCAGGTGATACAGAAACACCACCCAACTTCCCTCCTGTGAGGTTTTCGGCAGACACATCAAAGCTTCAAAACCTTGTCCTCTAAGAACCAAGTTGGTCATGTGACTGAGAACATGATGGCTACCACCCAAGCCTTGATTCAGGAGCTAACCTGGCTCAATTCCCTGCTCTGGGCCCCAGGGCTGTTGAAGGTCAGCCAGTAGGTGACAGTAGCTCTCTGTGAGCATCTCTAGCAGCTCAGGGGCCCCTTGCAATAAGAGAGAACTTGCCAGAATGTGATTTTGCCGTTGTAAATTCTGCCCCAATTGTAGCCCGACTTCCTCCCTCTCACCTAGCGTTTCAAAAGCGTAGAGACTTTGTCTGATCAAGTCTTCCTTTGCCCACATGAAAGCACAGTGTTTGTCTCTGTTGGAGCGATCTCCAACTTACTGAAGAGCAGTTGTCTGCGAAGACAACCACAGCCTGAGCGTTTGGGCCACTGGTCCCATAGCTGCCTCTCTTCCTACTTCTGTCTGAACAGTTCTCGAGCCCACTCCAGAACCCCAAGATGTTACTTCTGAAATCACAACAGGACGCTTAGGTTTCCTGAGCCAGGTGTGTGGGGTAGCAAGACCGGAGGTTCTGTTGGGCCTCCAGAAGCCACAAACTGGTTCCAGAACAAAGCCCCGGAGAATCAGAGCAACTGGCTGCTCCTGGACCTCATTTCAGAACAGGAAAATGTTTGCTGAGACTGTGTCTGGGGATGAGTGGGACCTGCTCCTGCCACAAGATCACTGGAACTTTGCAATACTTGTGCCCTCCACAAGGGGTCTCCCTGATGGTGGGATCCTGTTCCCAGGGAGCACTCCCCACACACAGGACGCTTTCCAACCCTGTATTTATGAGTTCAGAGTTACTGTGATAAGCTGATTTAAGAATTCAGTGCCCAAACTGGACTTTACAAGTCAGTTTTCTTTCTTTTCTTTTTCTCTTTTCTTTTTCTCTCGGTGGTGCAAACAACACAATTTCCCGTCTTAGCAGATTTTCCTTCACAGAGGAGAGAATTAGAGGTAGGGCCGTGTACAATCCCCTCCTGGCTTCTGTTCTTCTTCAGAACAGTTTCCAGTCTTCCTCTCCTTGTCCGCGTGATGGTCACAAGCCTTCTGTGTCTCACTGGAGACTGGGGGGACATCACAAACAGTAACAGGACCTTCTTTGGGAACGTCCAGAGCAGCTGGCCAAGGAAACGCGCTCCTGGCAGGACCTCCCCACGAGCCCCTGAGCGCTACAGCTAACGTCTTTGCCAGTTGCCTACTGTGGACTGTGTAACCCTCCTAGGCTACACTGCTCAGAAGTGACGTCCAGGGTCAGTGTGGGGCAACGACGGCCGCCTCTCACAGAGCCACAGAGCACAGAACAGGAAGCTCATGCAGGGCAAGGCTCCCCACAAGCTCCGTGGACACTGGCAGCTCTTTTGGGAAGCCTTGACCTTCCTTCTTTGCTGTATGGTTGCCTCCTGTTTCTGTTCTGACCAGTCTTCTTTCCTATCATCTTTTTACCAAGCACCAATGGCTTCCCACCACAAGGGGGCAGTGCAGGGGAGGAAACCAGACAACGGTCTTTATGCTTCTATTAGGAAATTCTTGTGTACCGCACAAGCTTGACATTCTTTTGTACTTCCTCCCTCCCTATGTCCTCTCTCCCCTCTCCTTACAAGTAAACCTATATTCAGCCAGTGTTTCCGGTAAGAGCTCTGCCACCTACTACGTGACTCTGCAGCACAGCTCTGAAATAGCGACTTGCATTTGACTAAGGCATCTTTTGAATACAAGACACAAATTATGATCATGAAGTATTTATCAGAATCAGCTGCTTCAGGCGGTATCGTCAGGGGCCACAGGGTAAGGAAGCCAGCTATTCTCTGTATAAATATACATCTGCTGAGTAAAATCCCCTGTCGGCTGCGAGTTTGCTTAGTCGGAGATAGACCCCCTAAGCTGGCACACCCGGGTGTTCTCTGAAGTCTCCAGCTATAGGATATGGAGGTGACATTCTGGTCCCTATGTGACTGTTCTTATAATATGGGCAAAGTGTTTGGATTGACTTTAAGTATCACTCTTCCAAACGGGGCTGGCAAAGATAATATATTATGACCATTTGCTCAGTCATGAAAGTAAGCTGTAGCTATTATTTAGAGAATACACTGGGATTTTATAGAAAACAGATTTAAAAAAACAGGTTTGCAAGCTTATTAGATAAGAAAGCGCCGGTAACAACTTAACTAAAGCAGCAACTAAAGCTTTGGCTCTTTAAAAGAAGCCTGGACAGAGTGGCCAAGGATCTCACCAGGGAGGGATGCCCAGAAACGCAAAAGGAACTGCTCGAAAGAGACAGTAAAGATGCATGGATGCCCTAGCAGAGCGAGGTTTCCCCAGCGTCTAATCCAGCATAGCATCAAAGATGCACGGAGACAGAAAGCAAAGGGAGTGTTGGAGCAAATCACACCTAGTGGCAAGGGGAGGCCAAGAAGGGTGCAGTTTAGGGAGAGAGGGGAGCGGGCTCCAGCAGGCGCTGAAGCTGGTCCCAAGCTTAGGCATACAAATACCTGTGAGAATGCACCCTCAGCCCGAGGAAGGGAAAATGGAGTACAGAGGTGCGGGGAAGAGGTGGACCGTGAACGTAGCTGTTGTGACTGATGGCTGCCGGGCAGACTCTGGGCCTGTGCTTTTTACTATGTTGCTGGCCTCTCAGGGTAAGGTGTGCTTCTAGAAGCAAGCAAAGAAAGCAGGACGGGGTTCCACTGGGGCGTTTGGTTCTGCCACTGAATGCGGAGTATAGTTAAGATCTTCCTCCCTGGTAATAAGTCTCTTGTTCCAGGGCTGTTCCTCGGGCCTCTTCAGCCCAGCTATCCTGGCAGTTCTCAAGAGAGCCTGAGGCAGAGATGTTGAGCTCTGTAGCCTCAAACCTGGTGATAAGGAAATCCATGTACGGTTTAATAGCAGGTTCGTCTCTGGGAACCGAGATAGAGAGCGGCTGCTTTCAGGAGCTCAGTCAAGATTATGCAAATAAGACCACAGGTAATAAAAGAAGGCAGCTGTTTGATGAGACCAAAATGATCGGAATTTGTGGTTAAAAACAATTGCAGTGATTCAGAATAGGTATTAGAAATAACCGAGATACTCGCAGCGAAAGCATAAAGTCCAGGAGCGAATGCCATTCGCACGGAGCGATCAAGGACGGCACGGACGGAAGCTGGGTGGCTTTAGGCAACATACATCTGTGCAGAAACGGTCACATGTAGTTTACAAGAGCAAAATTTCAGTTTAAATAGGGTGACATTAGCTAGCACGCCGGTGAGTCATTGGGAGCGTCTATCACAATGCGGACCGCTGAGGTACGAGCGTCGGGGCCCAGCTTGTCGCTGCATGCTTGCCTTCCTGTGTGTTCTGCAAACTCTTTCCTTCCACTGTGTCGACAGGTCTCAGCACTATGTTCTCTCCAGCAGCGACCGCTCGTGCAGACATGTAGTGTGACAGCCATGTATCTCCCTGTGACTCCCTGACACCAAGTCTGTCCCTGGAACGGTTGGTGGTGTGAAGTGTTGTGACTCGGGAGTTGCTCTGGTCACGTGGGGTCTGGTTTCAGGAGAGTTAAAGTCCTCTTTGTGTGTTAGCTGAGACGTGTGAACTGGCAGCTACTGGAAGCTCTCTTCCCATCACATGGCCTTGGTATGTTCTCTTTAGGAGGACAAGCAGAGGTCTGAAAAGGAGAAAACCGCAGGGAGCCTGCATGCCAAGACCACTAACTGAGTGCTCCCTGACACTTCCGTTCCCTCCTGAGTCAGAAGAGCCCCGATTTACTCCCATGTCCTGATTAGACATCTGCATGTTTCCTTTTGATTTTTGCAACCTTCTCCTGAACATCATCTTTTCAGTCATCGGTTTTGGGTGGAACAGACCTCAAGCCTGGGCTCTGGAGAGGGTCAGACTGAGGCCAGTTGGTATAGCCTGCTCTCCCAGACAGCTGTGTGCACAATTGGGCACACAGTCTGTTGCCAGCTGACCCAGCTGTTGAGAAAAATGTTTCCTTTTTTTTTATTCTTAAGTGACACCAAATAAAAGAAAGACAGAAATTGGGATTTTTTTTTTTTTTTTTTTTACAAACCTGGATTAAGCTTTTCCTAAAGCCATGTCACGGACACTTCCTATATTTTAAAAGTTAATTTGAGTTAGGCTTCTAGTTACAATTAAAAGAGTGTGAATCTAGCTGGGTGGGGGCAGGCATCTTTAATCTCAGCACTTGGAGGCAGAGGTAGGGGGATCTCTATGAGTTTGAGGCTAGCGTGCTCTACAGAGTGAGTTCCGGGACAGACAAGGTAATACACAGTGAAACTCTGTCTCTAAAAACAAAACAAAAAAAAGTGTCTGAATTTATAAGCCATTTTAAGGAGATTTCTGTCATTTCTCAAGAAAAGCACATGAACTGTTGTTGGGAGTCCTCCTTGCTGTAGCTGTGCTCTGAGGAGTGTTTCTGGGAATCAGAGCAGTTCTACACCAGGAGAGAGCCCAGGGACTGCCCTGTGACGTGGTCAGGGTGTGTGCTATGTGCCAGCGTAGAGCCCGGGGCCGTGGTCAGGGTGTGTGCCATGTGCCAGTGTAGAGCCCGGGGCCGTGGTCAGGGTGTGTGCTATGTGCCAGCGTAGAGCCCGGGGCCGTGGTCAGGGTGTGTGCCATGTGCCAGTGTAGAGCCCGGGGCCGTGGTCAGGGTGTGTGCCATGTGCCAGTGTAGAGCCCGGGGCCGTGGTCAGGGTGTGTGCTATGTGCCAGTGTAGAGCCCGGGGCCGTGGTCAGGGTGTGTGCCATGTGCCAGCATAGAGCCCGGGGCCGTGGTCAGGGTGTGTGCCATGTGCCAGCGTAGAGCCCGGGGCCGTGGTCAGGGTGTGTGCCATGTGCCAGCGTATGTGCCTTAGTGTGAGGGCTCCTGTCGGCTCACTGCGGATTCAGTTTTCTCTAATTGCAAGGCTACAACATAAAGGAATATTTGGGTAAATCTCACAGTATTTTAGCAACAAGAGCAGACCTTAGGAAGAAGAGCAAATATTTCAGATACAGCAGGCTCCTTGGGCTCCATATTTACAGTCCAACCAATTCCAGATTTAAAAAACAAAGCAAAATAAGACAAAATAAGGTGTTAAAAATACAATCCTGAGTATGCACAAAACTTTCCCTTGTCTCTGTGTCTTATACATTAGAGCATAGCAATTACTCACAAGGATTTGTATAGCATTGGGTGCCATAAATAACCCAGGAAGCATTTTAGGTGTGTGGGAGGATGCAGGTAAGGCTCTGTGCAAACAGCACACCATGTTACAGAGGAGGCTGGAGGCTTTCGGCCTTTCACCCTCTGTGGATACCAGGGAAGGACTGAAATCTGCTTCATCATAACCTACGGACGCTATCATAATTTCCTATGCTAATTAATAGCATATAACTATATATTTTTACAATTATAACAATTTCCATATTGCATACCTCAGGTGACTTCTTTCATTGCCTGAAAGTTTCACATCAAGCTAAGAATTGGTGCGGGACAATTCTGTATTCTGTCAATTATGTTTTAAATAAATGCTGATTGGCCAGTAGCCAGGAAGGAAGTATAGGTGGGACAACCAGTAGAGGCAGGGAAATGAGAACAGGAATATTCTGGAAAGGAGGGAGCCCATTGCTCCTGAGTCTTGCCCAGATCACGGAAGAAGCAAGATGTGACCTACCCTGCCAAAAAAGGTACCGAGCCATGTGGCTAACATAGATAAGAATAATGCGCGTGCACACACATACACCCTTTTGTCTTCCCTTCATTTCCCCCTCCTCTTGCCCTCTCTCTTGGTCTCATTTGCTCTCTCTCTCTCTCTCTCTCTCTCTCTCTCACACACACACACACACACACACACACACACACACTCACACACACCCTTTTGCCTTCCCCCACACCCATTCCCTCTCCTCTCATAGTCTGGTCCAGTCTGCTGGCCGTGTTCAGTTAACTACTTTCTTCCCTCGCTCTGGACCCTTCGAGATGCCTCTGGCTGTTCCCTCCCTCTTATCTCCAATGACCTCACTTCTCAGTCAAACTTGGAGTGAGCGCCCATGTCTGCAGTCTCTGTGTCTGGACCTAAACATACAGTATGCAAGTTTCGAGCCCTGCCTCAGCTCCAAACGGACAGAGATGAGAAGGGAGGAATTCTAATAGGATCAAAGATGTAAATTTCGATTTTTGGATTAAACTGGCCTCCCTAAGAGTATAAAATAGGTCATGATGATATCCCACAAAGTTTGGAAATGATTTGGAGTCTGCTTCAGATATTATCAAGATAAGGGTATAAAACAGACCACACATTGTTCCAAGGGCAGAATGGAAAGGAGAGATCTGCTTAGCTGATTAAGGAAATTGATAATCATAATATCATCAGTATAAGATGACATACAACAGCATGGTATATTTGGGGACAGAACAGAAATAAAGCCAGGTAAACAAATTCAAGCTGCAGGTCCGATGTTTTACTAATTCATGCTATTAGCAATATAGGATAGATGGGAAATGTCCACTCAGCCGTACCCGTGCTAGGAATATGAAGCACGGTGCCCGCACCTTCGAGGATGTCCATGTTTCAATTCACCTTTTCTCTTACCCCTAACTCTGATTTAAAATGCTTAGATGACGTGAGTATCGAGTTTGGATTAACTGCAAAAACCAGGAAAGTAAATGGGAGTCATGGATAGGGAGAATTAGTACTAGGGAGGGGACTAGCAGGCTTTAAGTGATTTGCAGGGGGAAGTAGGAAAATTGGGGCAGGCAGGGCTTTAACTAGGAGGGAAGAAGAGAAACACAGAAGAAGGAGGGAGAGGGTAAAGTAACAGTAAGGACATAAGGAGTCCACCCAACGCCAGGCATGAGCAGTCTCCTTTTGAGTTGTTGGTCAGGGTTGTCCAAGGTACTCCCAAAGCATTATAGGCTATTGCTCTTGGTCACTCCCTAGAGGTGGACACAAGTTTCTATTGCTGAAGATGCCATGCACTTCAGACACAGGACCCAGAGGCCCTGAGCTGGATCTGACAGAAAGCCTCCTCCCCGAGGACTGGCTTTCAGGGGACCACAAAGTTCTGAACAAACTCTCAAGGGAGGGAAGCCATCAATGGTCCCACCCGGCTGTGACCCACAACAACGGCCGGCAGGCGTGATAACCTTAAAGATACATTAGGGGCACACTTGTCTCGGTGGTAACCAATAGCTCTCTAATTGGACGTAAGGTTTGCTCAGCTGGAAACCCAGCCAACCACTCAGGGCTGGTGAAGTCGCAGATCTTTAAGCAAAAACTGCTGCTGCCATGTTAGTAAGCCAGTATAATTCCTACTACATTATACATGCGGATGTTTATACCCACAGATAAGTATAGTTCTTACCTCCCCACCCCCGTCAAAAAGCTTCTCTTTGCAACAGGTGGAGACCATTTCAGAAAACTATAACCCGTTGAAATGCAGAGAACAGGAGACGACATGATTTTAAGTCCCAACTGATTTATAAACAACACAGTTCCAGTCCCTAAGCCTCGGAGATAAGTGTGGAAGATGGAGCAGAAAGGTTTTAAGAGTCAGAGGAATAAGAGGTTGCTGCGAGATTGTGCCCCTTAGAAATGTCAGGAAAGTTACACCCATGAGGTCTCCTCAACATGACTGCCTAAACAAGACCTGGACAGTGGGGACACCATGCTCCTCACAGGACGGGCCTCAGCCTTAGGCAGAGAGCGGCAGACAGCTGGAGAATTCTAAGGGTGGGTGGAATGGGCCTCCCTGAGAAGAGAGCCCCCGATGGCTTACCTAATAGTAAGTGGTCAGCCTTGAGATCACATAAATACCAGTAACACTGTATGGACTCTGCAGGCTGTATTTATGGATTTACAAATGTATCTATACCTGTATCTGTATATGTCACAACAATTAAGGAAAAAGAGGCCGTGGGTTTGACAAGGAAGAGCAAAAGGGGCGTGCATGGGAGGAGGGGGAGGGAAGACCAGGAGGGAGGAAACAATGTCATTACAATCTCAAAAAATAGTACAAATAAAAAGTAGTTAAATGAATATTATAAAATTTAGTAATAATATCAAACACAGGTCTGATTTGGCTCTCCAGCCTCTTTACTGTCTGTCAAGAAGGTTCTTTGGAACTTTGAAGTGTTGTAAATTACAGTATTAGTTGCTATACTTATGGCCTATGAGTAAATATTGGCTAAGTTATGTAAAATAGAATAAATGTGAATCTTTAGTTTTTTTGTTGTTGTACCAGGGATGAACCTGGACCTCACACCTGATGGGCAACAGCTTACCTCTGGGCCACACCCCCAGATCTTTACTCTTGTCTATATGGGCCAGGACAGGAAAGGCCTGCTTAAAATCCAATTTCTGTGTTTGGTATTTTATTCTTTTTCTTTTTAGATTTATTTATTTATTATGTATACAGTGTTCTGTCCGCATGCATGTTGCATGGCAAAAGAGGGCATCAGATCCTATTATAGATGGTTATGAACTGCCATGTAGTTGCTGAGACTTGAACTCAGGACCTCTAGAAGAGCAATCAGTACTTTTAACCTCTGAGCCACCTCTCCAGCCCTTGGTATTTTATTCTAAACTCCCTTATTGGGGTCTTGCATTGTAAAAGATGGTAGTAGGTATTTTATATTTGGGCAAATATATTTTATTGTGGATATATATTGGTATTGTATGCATGAAAGTATCTCTCTGAATTCCCAGGACGCTGTCTCACCTGTAATACAAAATACTGCATCCGGGGAATTAGCTCTTGTAGACCAGGCTGACCTAAAACTCACAGAGATCTACCTACCTCTGTCTCCTGAGTGCTGGGATTAAAGGTTTGCATCACCACCGCCTGGCCCACCTTTGTTTTTAATTCTGTAGCTCCATATAAATTATTCATTACATCATCACAAATTAAGGATCAAGACATGCTGTTACAGAGGCCATGGCAGAGGGCCTTGTGACTCCCAGACCAGCATGAGCTACGAATTAAGATCCTGTCTCGAAAGAAAGAAAACGAGACAAGACGCAGGCACAGATACGGTGTGTTCCCCTGTAACTACAAAGCTTGGGAACATGCAAGTTTACCAGCCTTTCAGTAGTAGTGAATAAAACCAAGGTTGCTGTTTAATTTTGTATTATGTAGGAAATTCACTTACAGCCCAAATGTTCTTCAGTTTAAATGATGGTAATATTAATGGAATGAATTTTTAATATAGTAACTCTGTATTAGCACAGAGAAAAAGGGGATGCTGGGGAGATGGCTCCTTCAGGAATGTTCTTGCTCTTCAAGCCTGGGGCCCTGGGTTCCTACCCTAGACCCCACTTACACAGCCTGGTAGCACAAACTTGTGAGCCTAGTACTGGGGAAGCAAAGGCAGGAGGATCTCCGGGGTTTACCGGCCAGAGAGTCTGGCCTCGTTGGCAAACATCAGGACAATGAATCTGACTCTCTCCCTTTTCTCTTGCTCCTCTCTCTGTCTCTCCCCTTCCCAACAGTGGGTAACGCCTAATGAACAACACTAAAGACTGACTTCTGGTCTCCACATGCACACACGTGTGTCCCTGCACACACATGAACACAGACACAAAGAATAAGGGGAATTACACTTTTGCGGACAGTTCTTGCTGGTTCTGAACACTGTTGTTTTGCTCTGTGTCTGTTTGTGCAGTTGGAGTTTCAGTGATGGGAAACACTCTGGCGATGGAGCCTCTCTAGGCAGTATGCCCGTTTTAACCAATGCTCTAAGTGTCTGAACACAAACCTGTGTATAATACAAAGGTAGTGTGATTGTATTGTTTGGAATCCACTAAAACCATCAAATCCATCTATCAGCTTCAGTAGAGCCGCAGGAATTCAATGTTTTTCGCACAGAATATTTTTGTTCTATCACCTAAGGCCCTTGTCAAAATTCAGCATGAAACAATTCATGAAGTTCTGTGGCTTGCATTATTCTCAGATCAAAGAGAACTAGAAAAATGTAAGCCCCAGGTTTTCCAAACCACTAAGTAAATGAGCAAAATCCACGAGAACCGATGAACAGGTTTGTTTCCTACGCTGTGAAACTTCTGTGTTTTGGCAAGCACGTAACCGTCATCTCATTGGTTAATGCTGTGGACGTAACCGTCATCTCATTGGTTAATGCTGTGGCCCCCTTTCTGGTTCCCCTCTGTGGGTTCCCGGATGTTATCCTATCCCTCTTTTTACCTCTGTGGTTCTGCCTTCTTCGTTCGTGTGTTTGGCTTTTGTTGTTGGTGCCTCTCTTACCAACCTTGAGTTTGTATTATTTAGATTATGTTAAGCTGAAAGTAAAACCCAACTGCACTACCTTATACACACAAGAGTTCAGTCTCTCTAGTAGCAGAGATCTGAACACCCCACTTCACAAAGTCAGTGGACTTCACATCCTCTATCCAGTTCTCATCTAGTATGGCTTCCTCACAGCCAACAGACAGTCTGAGCTGTCTGTTATGTGTCCAGTACAATCAGGAGGCAGGACAATGGAGAAGGTCCCCTACTTTCCCAATCATCCCCTACAGCATTTTTAGGATAGTTAACTGAATAGACTTTGTCCAATGGATGTCAACCAAAGAGCAGACTGAGAAAAACAGTCATTCACTTCAGCTCATGCCTGGCTAAAAAGTTCACAGTCGATTACTGAGGATAAGGGAGAATGGGTGTTTGTAGACAGGCAGCAGTCTCTGCAGACCCTTCTGTCACCATGGACTGGGCAGTGGTCACCTTAACCAACCTCACATGGAAGGATCAAGAATTGCCGCTGAGTTCTCAGATCTCCAGTGAGGTATCTCTTCAGCCACCGGAAGAGCATACCCGTAAGAACGGGGCTTGCTCAGTCACACATTCCTGTACAGTTCCCACTGCAAGTCAGAATTTCACCTTCACAATTGTGACTAAACCCCCAAGCCACGCCCGACAGAGCCCTCTGAAGCTTGAGCCTGCAGCATCTCCCGGGCCTCCCAAGTCCTGCCAGTGTTTCCTGCTCTCAGCCTAATCAGCAGAGGCCAGAACCTGAACCAGGTTTCCTATTTAAACAGGTTTCTCGGCTGGGATTCCCACGGCATTTTCTAAAAAGATTTTTTTTTCTGTATTTCTTGATAATTCTTCTCCGTTTCCCAACAGGTAGGATTTGGTTCACCGTGCGCTTTTATAAGTCTCTGTCAGAAGGATCATGTGACTGGATGTACAGCTTTGTACCTGGTTCCCAGTTTTTACCGATTTGTCTTTGTCTACAATTTCTTTGAGAACTGTCACATGCATTATGGCCTTGTGGGTGGACCAAAGACTTGATGGGTGTGCCCTTCGCAAAGCTGTTCGTGCCAACACGTGTTCAGGTGAGAGCCGTTCCTTTTTCCACAGCATGATGCTTAGAAGCCAGGGAAGCCGTGGACGGTAGAGATGTGGAGAGGAGAGCAGGCAGTTTCCACAGGAGGGGGAGAGGCCTCTCAGTGTGTTCAGGGCAGAGAATGAAGAAAGAAAAGGAAAATGTTTACTCCTTTGCTCCTTCATTCCCCATGAACCCTGCACGGCAGCCACTTCTGCACTGCGTTGGTCTCCTGCGCATGCATACATCTCAAAGATCAGCAAATACCCGAGGATTCTGCTGGGTGAATTCCAGAGTGAACTCCAGGTCTCTGCTCTACCTGCTTGATCTAACAGGAAGATACCTGCACTGTGGGTTAGAGCTCATCTGGACAGATTTCAGTTTGTGTGAAGAAGTCAAACCCACTTTGCTCTTCAAAGAGAGTGCAAAGAGAAAGGTTCCATGCAAATGTCACAACATCAAACTTGCCAGAGAATTCTAGTGAAGACTGCTTTTCTTTCTCCTGAGGTAGAAGCCTCAGCGAGGCAGTGAGTTCAACACGTTTGTGTGTGGATCCCAGGAAGCAGGAGTGCTAAAGAAAGTGAATCACAGAGGGGAAACCAGGAAATGGGTTGTCAGCTGGTTCCACCTCTCCATGGTGCCCTGTGGGAGCCTGCAGAACACCCTGTAGGGGCTCCACGGAACTGAAGACTGTTTGGGCATGGTCTGCTGACTTCTACATGTCCCTGAGGAGAGCCATCTCCAGGAACACAGATATCCTCACACTACTGGGAAGTTGTTCCTCAAGGTTGATGTGTCCTTTGGTTGGATTAAAAGCACAGCACAGGGACTGGGCCTATATGGCTCCACTGGTGAAATCTTTCTTAGAATGTGGGAAAATATTCCTTATTAGGCCCTTCTGGATGGTGTTATTCTGCTGACAAAAACGAGAGAAAATCAGTTGAGAGCAGTTCTGCTGCCCTTTCCTCTCCTGTTGTGTGGATAATGGTGAAGATGATGTTCAGGTGTGGGAAGAGGTTTTTGTCCCACCCAGTCCCACAGCTATTCAGTTCCAAGCACACAGAGGCTTATATTAATTATAAACTGTTTGACCTATTAGCTCAGACTTATTATTAACTAGCTTTTACAACTTAAATTAACCCATAATTCTTGTCTATGTTAGCCACATGGCTTGATACCTTTTTTCAGTGAGGCATTCTCTCATCTTGCTTCCTCTGCATCTGGCTTGTGACTACAGACTGAGCCCTTCCTCATCCCAGAATTCTCCTTTGTCTGGTTGACCCTGCTATACTTCCTGCCTGGCTACTGGCCAATCAGCATTTTATTAAACCAATACAAGGGACAAATCTTTACAGGGTACAAGAGCATTATCCCACAGAATTCAGGGTTGCAGCATCTGTGCTAATTGGGAGCCAAGAGCCCTCTATCTGCTCAGTCCAAGGCTGCCTGGTCATGCTGGGTCACTCCTGCTATGAACCAGGGCCTAGCTCAGAGAAGATGCCCGAGATGTCAAACTCCATCCCCTTGCCACAGAGCTATCAATCAGAAACACCTTATGTATCTAGTCTTGGGCCTGAATCTTTCACTATATTCTTTCCACTTGTGCCACTTACCATTCACTGTTCCTGAATCTACTGTCTGATGGATTCCCACTCAGCCATTCTATCGGCCCTAGCCTGGTCACTCTGTCCCCACGGGTCACCCCGTCTGCATGGTGGTGACAATACAAAATGGGGAAGGAGAGTCTCAGAGAGATGAGAACCTCAGTCCAGCATCCCTTCTCAAATTCTGATCAAAATCCACCTTTCTTGGGTTTCCCAGAGGCAGCATGTGTTAATGACACCACATCCTAATCACGGCAGAATCCGAAGAACCCCAGAACTCAGAGCTATACGATATGCAGAAGCAAGTCTTTACACAGCCAGGCATAAGGAATTTACTAGGCTTGTTCTTTTGAAATGACCTTACCTTTTTGTATTCGGCCCATGCAATAATAATTATTAAATTCTTAAGTTTGAGGATTGTTTTCTAAAACCAACAGTTGATTTTCCTCTAAGGAGAAGCCCCATAACTCACAAACCAAGAGATAAAACTTGCCTGAATCTCCATGGGCCACCTTGGAACTAATTCTCCTGTTCCTGATATGGACTTTCCCCCTTCATATAGGAGCAATTCTTTGAGGGTCCAGGAAAGGAAATTCTAATCATTTGTTACTCACAAGGACTCTAGTACAAAAACAGGCCACATTTAGAAGCTAAGCAAGGCCTTACTGAGTGGGTCTGTGGATCATCATCATTTTGTTCTGGTTTGAGCGTCTTCCAAGGTGGTTGATGCCTCTTGCTAAATGGTAATCTTCAGATGGAAATGGAAAATTCCTGTTCTTCTGCAGTTTTTGAGCCAACAAGCCGTTCTTTGGTAGGTGGTTTCTGTTTAGTTACTGTAGGTAGACAGCTTCTCTTTTGAAGACATTGCCTTTTACAGTAATTAACACTCCTGGTGTTTTTGGTTGGGAGGCTGAATGAGTCATGGGGACCTCAGGTCACAACTGAAGCAGGTTCCAAAACCACATGGGAAAACACTTTACCAAGGAAACTGAGCACAGAACTGTCCATAATGACATCACTGTCCAGCTACTGAACTGACAACGAAGCACCTACTGGGTGCCAGATCACATGTGCTGGACACTGGGACAGGAAGAGTAAGATGAACAGTTAGCTGTCTTTGCAGCTTACAGTGGACACAGCCAGAAACGTGGTTAAGTGTGATTATAAAATTAATAGAAGGGTAATTATAATAAAATTAATAAAATTCTGTGTCTATAGCATGTTAAAAGACAGTCTGATCTGAGAATCCTTGAACTTGAGAGGGTGAGGTGGAGACGCATAAGCAAACCTCCACACAGTACTTGGGAGAGATGGATGCGGACTCTGGAGTTTTGTCCGCACAACCATCACAATGCCAGGAGGTGTTCGCGCTTAAGAATCGCAGGAAAAGTTCAGAACTACTGGAGCAGGCGTCCCATCATTTATTCTAGACAGTGACCCTTCTGGGCAGCACAGCTGCAAGCCTTTCAGAAGGGGACATGGCTGGGGGAAGCTGTGCTCCTTGGTGGAAATGACAGGCAGCACACACACCATGCTCGCTGGGGGCACAGCGCATCCTGTGACTTCCCAATCACAGTCGTTTCCTAAAGCAGTTCTTGTGTTCACGAATACCGTACATAAGAATTCTTCTACAAACAGGAACACAACTTACCAAAGACAGAAGTATCTTATGAGAAATGACTTGGGCACTGAGTAAGAGCCAGGCGGGGCTGCTTAGAAATTTCAGGTCTCACTTTCTTTTATCTTGGAATTCTTTTTAAGTTTCCAATTTTAAAATGTTCCGCTCTCTCCTACATGGGAAAAAAAAAATAAAACCTGCCTTTCTATTTTAAGCCTGAAAAACACATGTTCACTGATCTTTTATATTGTAGAAAACAGTCCCGGGCTCGTGAGTCGTGATACAGCCATATCAGCTGGGCTTCCTTGCCGGGAGACCAACACAGTTACGTGAGGCCCTATTGATTCTCAAAACACATTTTTTAATTATAGTACCATCATCTAACACCATCGCTAAATTCAATTTTCCTTTCAGGCATAGAGATAAATGAAAACCCATCGGTTCTGTGTATAATGTCACCATCAAATGGTCACTATTTCTGCACACTGGGGACAGCTTAGACACACTTTTATTTTCTGTCAAGATGTTTATAAAATGAATTTTCTAAAGGTTTTTCATATTAAAGAGTTAGGATTATAAATTGATGACTTACTGAGGTCATTTTCGATTATTCGCAATGTTTTCCGACATTATTGCAATGCAATCAACACTTCACAAAAGACTCTATCTCGAAAATATAATTTATTTAAAAAATGAAGTATCATGTGTGAGAAGCCCACACTCTTGAAGTTCCCGGAGAGATGAGTGTGTCTAAGCTTCCTCAGCCTCTTCCAGGGTCTTTCATCAGTCTCTCCTTTGGACCTGCCGTGATGGAGAAGAATGCCGTCATACCACGTTTGCCCAGTGTGCTGCAGAGGCTCTGTGAGGACCCTTCCCTGTGATCTCCTTTCCTGACAAGTTGGCACCAGCCCTTATGTGGTACTGAGGGCTTCATCCTGGTGTCTGTATCCTGTTCCTTCTCCCCTCCTCACCCTGTCACATGGAGAGAGTGACACTGGAACGGTGCGAACATTTAGGAGGACATGCTTTCTCACAGGAGGTGATATTGCAATAGCAAAAAGTGTTCTTCCTACACATGAAGTACAGCTATACACACACTGAACAATCTGGGGTGCTGTGCTGCTAACATTTCATGGTGGGGTGAGAAGGGAAACGTGAAGTGGGTTCTTTGGAGAAGGTTGATAACTGGAATGGGCCGAGACTCAGTGGAAATTAAGCTGGAAATATATTTAGTTCAGGAGTAGCCACACCAATGCTGTTGACCACCTTTTACCTAAGTTATAGTCCAGAAATGGTCCTGGCACCTTGTATGCTGGCTGTTTGCTCAGTCTGTCCACTTCCTTCTCTGTGACAAACACCAGGGGTAAGCAACTCGCAATGAGGAGAGATACATTTTGGTTCATGACTTTAGAGAGTCCAGTCCGGGGGAAGAACTGAGGCTGCACACTCTCCTCTAGGGCATGCCCCCAGTGACCCAAGACTTCCCACTAGGCTCCATCTCTTAGAGACTCCCCACCTCTCAACAGTGCAACACTGGGGACCAAATCTTTGACATATGGACCTTGGAGGGACATTTAAGGTCACATAATAGAACCTATTATGACCAAAAGAGACGGTGCTAGAGGCCGCATCATAATTCTGTATCAGAAGATGTAGCAACAGGTGTGTGTGTGTGTGTGTGTGTGTGTGTGTGTGTGTAATCCCACCAACAGCAGTATTAAAACCAACAAGGATGACCGCAAGAACACCGAGAGTTCCAGGGTGTGTACTTAACTACCAGTAAGAAAAAAACCAAAGTCAGTCCGTTATAACAAACAGAATCTGATATCTTCCATTTCCTCCATGGAGAGAAACGCTGGAAGCCCCACAGTGGTTGACTCTGTGAACTGCTTTTACTTAGACCATTTTCTGCTTAGTCTCAGCTGGTGGAGAATTGAATGTGTACAGATGCTGTCTTCCCTGAGTGTGAGGTTTCCTCAGTTCCCTCTCAGGCCCCTGCTCAGCTCAATGCCTCCCCTGTCCAAGCAGCATCGAGTTAATGCTGAATTCAGCACCCACCAATGAAGAGCAGGAACTGCAGGCCTTGCAGCTCGACTTAGCCACACGGTGCCTCAGTCTTCTTGTCTACAAAATGGGGATATTGAAACCTGCATTCGGGATCCACTAGTGAAAGTGGTCCAGACATCTAGCAACTTTCAGATAGCCATTCCTCCATCGAAAGGCAGTGTGAGGGGTCATGGCAGCTAGTTTTGCAGCTATTCCTCGCCAGCTCACGCATCTGGTACACGTCGGGAAGTAGCATCTGCCCAGATGCTCTCCACACCCTCCCCCTCTCCTGTGTCGTTCACATACAACCAAGTTAGCGCCTGCTTCCTTCGTGTGTTTTCCTTAGGGCTTTCATAATAAGCCACTGTGAAGCAGACGTAGTAAAACGAACACGTCACCTTTCACTTCTAGAGTCTAGGTCAAGGGTCACGCCCATCCTGACGTCTACAGAGGAATTCTTCCTTCTTAGCTTTTGGTTTGCTGTGGCTCTTCAGTACCCATTGGCTGTATCTGTCCACTCCCACAGTCCCTTTCGTCATCCATTCTCACACGACATTTGCCAGCTCCACTTTCCGTAGCCCTTCTTGTAAAGATGCCAGTTGTTCTGGGTCAGTGTGCCGATTCTCCAGTGTGATCTCAAGTAATTACATGTGTGGAAACCCTGTTTCCAGGCAAGATCACCGTCTGAGGTTAGGTCTCTAGTGTGTGTTTTGGGGAGGCATGGGGGTACAATGGAGTCTACACCACTGAGCTGTAGGCTGTTCAAAACCCTGCACTGATCCACCGTGAATCTCCTCAACCTGGACGTTCCCTTGTGTCAAGGTATCTTGCTCTATTTCAGTTGCCTTGGAAATCATCTTAGGAATTAAATTAGATAAACTGAAATTATATTGACTACACATGGACTTTGATTGTAAAAACAATGTGTGTAAGATAAATGGTGTGCCAAGCATGACTGAGGAAGAGCTGAACTCAGCGGATCTAAGTCACAATGTTGACTTCATAGAGAGTCCTTAGGTTCACGGGGTTGGCAACAGATGGGACTCTTGTTCTAGCCAGGGAGTCTGGCAGGAGAGTGAGCAATACGTTTTGCAAAGGATAACATGTATTGTACCCTCATTATTCCAAGTGGCCTGTTTCTCTGGCTGCCCTGTCTTCCCCCTTTCCACCTTCCTTCCCTTCCTCCCTCTCTTCCTCCCTCCCTCCCTCCCTCCCACCCTCCCTTTCTCCTTTTTACTTTCCCTCCCTCCCTCCCTCCCCTCCCTCCCTCCCTTTCTGATACTATTATTATCTGATTTTGTAGTCATATAAGCACCACGAGGTTAACTGATTTTCCTAAGATTGAGGGTCTCAGGACTGGGGTTGGATTGGGGTCGGAGCTCTTAAGAGCCTGTGCTCTTAACCACTAAACCCTCCTCTAAATGAAAGTAGAGGGCTCTGTGAAAACTGAACACAAATCAAACGACTCTGATGGTGACAGAGTGAGGCTCGCTCTGAAACACGTCAGGATGAAGAATGTCTCCAGCATCCCCAGCCTCGTCAGAAGCAAGCAACTGAGGCCTCATGGGACAGAGGGGTCAGTCAGTTGAAGTTTCAAAGAACAGAGCGGGGAGATCAATCCCAAGGTCTACGTCAAAGGTGACTTAGGAAAGTTTGTCTGGGATGGCCTGGCCCCTAGGCTTGTTTCCAACGCTCCTGATTAGGTTCCGGGGAGCAGACATGTTAAGAAAGGGCTCCCGACACCCTGGAAGCTCCTGGCATTACCTGTTAAACACTTGTCCTGGAGCCGACTGGAAACTTAGCTTTAGTGGGGTGTCCCCAGCTGTCTTCACTCTGAGCCCTGGGCCTCTGTGCTTCCTAGAGGAGTGTCCTCCACAGCCATAGTCCCTTCACCTGGCATCAAGATGACTGTACTCTCAGACCAACAGGAGCTGGGGCTGGAACACAACTAAGGATTCCAAAGCTGGCTTCTTAATGCTCTCTGTCTGGTGTCCCTCCCAAGGGAATGTACAATTGGTGGGCTGGGGGCTTCCCATGCACCTGGAACCCAGGGTCCCCTATGAGTGAGGAAGAAGCTGTCTACGTCTGCTCAGCTCATTATTTCGGTCCTGATCTTCTGAGGATCTTAAACAAACTGTTCCACCCTCTAACCCTGTATCAGCTAACTTTCTCACTGATGGGACAACAGAGCTGATTGGAGTCAACTGAAGGAAGGAAGGAAGGAAGGAAGGAAGGAAGGAAGGAAGAAAGGAAGGAAGAAAGGAAGGAAGGAAGGGTTTCCCAGTGACAACCAGGCAGCTTGCGTGTGAGGCGTCAGGGCAATGGGAGCAGAGAAAGATGAACGCTGGTGCTCACATCACGGGTCATAGTCTCCTTTGTATTCAGTCCAGAACCCTAACTCGAGGAATGGTGCCACCTACAATCAAGGTGGGCTTCCCATTACAGAGTTATCCGACTTGGTCAGGAGTCCACCCCACAGGAAATCTAATTCCCCTGAAGAATTATCCCCTAAGGAGACGATTGTCTTCCCAGAATCCCCCCCATGCCCTTCAGTGCTTCCATGAGGCAGTAAAGACTCAGTCATTTTTGACCCTGTCTGCTTTCCTGAAGACACAGCTCTCTCTTCGCCTTCTCTGTCTCCCTCCACCTGACTGCTGTCAAGATTTCCAGCCTGTCTGCTCTGTTGCTTTTCCCTCAGGGTCTAATAAAACTGTCTACCTGCTTCCTTCCATTTTCAGTATTTTATTAATGAGTTTAAGAACTCCAAAAGGTAATTCCAAATTTTCCTGGTAACATTCCCACATCAATGCCCTCAATGTAGAGACTCCCTCAAAAGCGTGCTCAAGGGCTCATTTCTTGGGAGACTTTAGAGTCTGTCAAGTGGACAATCAAAATAAACCATCACAGACCCCCCTTCTTTAAATGCCACCTACATGATCACTTAAAAAATGATCTTACCACCGGGTGGTGGTGGCGCACACCTTTAATCCCAGCACTCAAGAGACAGAGGCAGGAGGATCTCTGTGAGTTCAAGGACAGCCTGGTCTACAAGAGCTAGTTCCAGGACAGGCTCCAAAGCAGCAGGGAAACCCTATCCCAAAAACAAACAAACAAACAAACAAACAAAACCAAAATAAAAATGATTTTACCTTTAAACACGATCTTACCTTAAAAATCCCATCGGGATAGGTCTGACTTTATAACCACGTCTATGATGGCGCTTACCCAGGAGGCCTTTGCTGTGGAGAGACGGTGGGGGCAAGGAGAGCACCGTCGAAGGTGCAGGCTGTGGCATGCCTCTAGAGTTCATTTTCCAAAAGAAGAGGAGGCTGAAAGCTTCTCACCGTGAGGAAGTCATGGTTTTCTGGCTAGTTTTTCTGGTTTTCTAGCACAGTTGGTAGATTGCTAATTTAACATGCACTAGGCCCCAAGACTCAATCCCCAGCATGGCAAAAGCATTAGAGGCCTGTGATGGCCCAAACCTGCCATCCTAGCACTCGGGGAAGGAGGCTGTGATAGCCCAAACCTGTCATCCTAGCATGGGGAACGAGACTGTGATAGCCCAAACCTATCACCCTAGCAATCGGGGAATGAGCCTGTGATAGCCCAAACCTGCCATCCTAGCACTCAGGGAACGAGCCTGTGATAGCCCAAACCTGCCATCCTAGCACTCAGGGAACAAGGCTGTATGAGCTCAGGCTCTAGGCTGTCTTCAACTCCATGGGATTTGAGTTTAGCCAGGGAGGGACACATCCAACCTTATCTCAAGCAAAATAGAAACAGCTAGAATAACAAAAGGAAGACAGGGTTTTCCTTAGGGAATTAACCTGTTCTCTTTCAGGAGTGAAAATGGGGGAAAGTGGTTTCTTCCTGTTCTCATGACACAAAGAAAGAACCAAACGAGAGAAGGAAAAAAAAAATCCCCTCTCAGGGAAAGTTGGTCCATGGCATAAAACCCAAAAAGGCAGCAACTGACTCTCAGTATAGGTTTTGCAAGTTTGGAATTTTTTTTTTTTCATTTTCGAGTGTAAAGATTCCAGGTAAAAGAAAAAGCAAGAAAAGTCTACAGAGACCAGAGGGAGAAGTGCTAAGATTAAATAAGGGTAAATAATGATTAACAACAAGCAAAAATTTGTGAAGTGCCTCATTTTTCACGTGTGATTTTATTTGTTTGATCAACTTCTATGTTTTTAACCCCATGACTCATATAGAGATTTCTTTTTGCTTTGGGTTGCTCATTCACATCACGAATTTATAATGGTGCAAACACTGTGCTTGCATGATTCATTCCTGTAGAAAGCCGAACTGTGTGAAAGTCAGCGCTGCATCAAGATTTGCTATTTAGAGCCCTGGCCACACTCAGCCACCAATCCCTTCCTGACGGAGCAGTTAACTTTGAAGGGCTTCGCCCTCGGGACAAAGAGAGGAATGGCTAGTGTGTTAGATTCCATCAAACTCCGGAGGAAGCCAGTTCATGGGGAGAGAAGGGTATTATTCCATGGAGAACACGCCCGAGGTGCTCACGAGCCGGGCAGCTCGATCGTGAGCAGGGACGCGGGGTTCAACAGTCCCCTTTGTAAATCCACCTAAAATCTCCCCCTTGACTGGCCTCTTAAAGTTTCTCCCATCTTCTAACAGCATCAAGGCGCCTTGGACAATGTTCAGCCTTCAATGTTCAGAGGACAGCAGCCAGGAGGGACCTTAAACCCCGGGAGGGACCTCCTCCCGCCGCCTCCCACTGTGCTGTATTTGCCCATCACGTCCGACTGTGATCTGACATTCATTCTTTTAGCAACTGCAGTCAGCCATGGAATAAATTCACACCCCTGTGCTGGGTAGATTCACCATAAAGCCTCACAGTGGACACCCGGCTGGACCCTGACGTGACGATCGATCGATCCTTTCCCTAACAGATGCAGTGCCACAGCCTTTGGGACCTTTTCTTCTAGACCTTTCCTCCTGAATATGCACCCAGCGGACAGTTCCTGGGAAACTTGCTGTGGGCAACGGGTGCCCTGTATGAAGCCTTTCGGCTCGTGCTGCCTGGGGCCGGTGCCTAGAGTGTTCCCATCCTCTCCTGTCCTCTCTGGGAGACTGGCTCACCGCATTTTCCTCAGAACTCATCCCCTTGACTGCTCTTGACTCTTCCCTGTCAGGAAGAATGCAGGAGAACCGGCTTCATCCCACATCCCTCTGCCAGGCTAGCCGTGAATCTCATTCTAGCGACATTATCTTCTCAAAACCCTGTTTTCTCTTGAGTCTTTAGCACCCACCCACATATTCTCTTGTATCCGCAGTATGTTCTTGCGCGTTCCAGTCACAGGAAAATGGCCATTTATGATTAGCTCACGTTCATCTATGCTGAGTGTCTGTCTTGGTCTAAGCGTGCTGTGTACCCCTTAATTCTACCTCACACTCATCTATGCTGAGTGTCTGTCTCTGGCTATGTTTGGTGTGTATTCCTTAATTCTAGCTCTTGGAGATGGAAGCAGAAGAATCAGAAGTTCAAGATCAACCTTGGATTCGCAACAAGTTCAAGACCATCCTGGATTAGATGAAACCCTGTCTCAAAAGTTTAATTTTTTTTTAAATAGATGCAGGACTTACATCCTTTAGCAGACTGAAATACAAATTTCTCCATCTCTTTCTCAGAATCTAACATGATCTTACCTACAGTATTGCCCAATGACTGTGCCCTGTTGGAGCACACATTTAGACCTATCTAAGGCCTTTTCTGGGTCTCTGAAAATGAATGAATGAATAATAAATAAATAAATAAACCCCAAACAAAAACAAACAAACCCTCTGTAGAGTTCTCTGAAGTCAGCTTGGGTAGAGTTTAAACCCTTCAGTCAGGGTTTAAAATGTCTGACAATGCCAGGGGGTGGGGGTGCAACCTTTAATGCCAGCACTTGGGAGGCAGAGACAGGCGGATCTCTGTGAGTTCGAGGCACCTGTTCTCCAGAGTGAATTCCAGGACAGACTCCAAAGCTACAAAGTAACCCTGTCTCAAAAACAAAAGCAAAAGCAAAACAACAACAGTAACAGTAACAACAACAACAACAGCAGCAACAACAAAAACAAGAAAAAAGTCTGATAACGGCTCTGCACCCAGTCCAGGGAGCACTTTTCTAGTTCTTACTGCCTCGGAGACTGGAGAGATGTGTGAATTCTGGAACCTCCCAATTAGCAATTATTTACTTTGATTTATGTCTTTTTAAAACTTGAAACTTTACCTGGGAGAGATAATTCCTTGAGAATAAATAATTCTCCTGATAGAAGAAAAGAAACATCACCCTTTCTCTGTGGAGTCATGATTGGAAGCTGCCAAGGCAGGGTGGCATGCTGCCTACTCTCTGCAGGGCCCGTGACAGCCGCAGGCCTTCTCAGCATGTATCCATGTTGCCTGGCTTTCCCGTGGTGTGAAGGCCAGGTGCTCTCCTTGACCTGTGGAGAAGAGCAGAGGCACTGTCTGCAGAAGGCCAACGTTATGACCAGCTAGACTTCACCCTGGCTTCTGATGGTAGCCATCCAAGAGGAAAATGTCCTGTAGCTTGGGGATGCTCTCAACCTTGATTTCTCGGGCCTTCTAATTCTAGGTTATGCTTTTCAGAATGGGCCCAGAACTGGAAGGTCTCATGCCCCGTACAAAAGGCTCACCGAGGTGCCTATTAACAAACACCTCAGAGTGGATTCTGGCTACCAGGCCCTCCCAGCACTCCCGTCCCTAGCTGTTACTGGGTCCTCCTAGCTGGCACATGCGACAACCTTCTCTAAACTTCTACAGCCCAGGAACTGGGCAGGACTGCCCTTCCCTTTATAGATCAGTCATTTGAGCTAGGCTGGTCTCTTGGCCCAGGCCACCTCTCTTGGTCAGAGGCTCCTCCCTTGCTCTCTCATGGTGGAGTTTTGTCTGCCCGCCATGTTTAGCCTGGACTCTTCCCTCTGCCTGCTTTCTCTCTTATGCCAACAACAAAAACCTCCATATGTCAGGAGTAACCATGTCCTCTTTCTAGTTCATTTTTTCATTCAAGAACAAGGTATGATCATGATATTTGCCTTCTCCTCCTCCTCCTCCTCCTCCTCTTCCTCCTTCTTCTCCTTCTTCTGTTTCTTTGGTTTTTTATGAGACAGGATATCTCTGTAGCTTGGAGCCTGTCCTGGAACTTGCTCTGTAGACCAGGCTGGCCTCGAACTCACAGAGATCCTCCTGAGTGCTGGGATTAAAGGTGTGAGAAATCTCCATGTTTTCAAACATTTTCACTCCACAGCTTGCACTTTTCCAGAGAGTAAAGCAAGAGTCCATGATGCATAAACTATATGGGTGGTGATGGTGGAACAGAAGCATCTTTCAGTGTAACAAGTTTTTCCTAGAACAGGTTTTACTGGAGCACTCCCGACAGCCCATCAGTTTATAACCTTATGTTTACATCATCTCTACCCACTTAGTTATCTTCAGAAAGACCAGAAACAAATAATCCAAATGGAAAGTAAAGAAGCCTTCCGCTGCACGCAATCATGTAGGATCTGAAGCCCTGACCACGCTCAACACACAGGCACACAGCGGGCCAGGGTACATCTGGTTTTTCTAACAGGCACACAGTGGTCAGAATATGTCTGGTTTTCCTAACAGGCATTGTCAGGCTTCCTTGGAACTTAAAGATGCTGTGACATTATTAATAGGTTTTCTGTACCCCCAAAACAGGTTTCTCTGATGACACAGTAAGTCAGATCAAGACAAATTAAAAAGTAAAAGACCAGGTTTATTCTGAGCAAAGCCCGGGTGACTCCTTCAGCCCCCAGAGATCAAGGTGGGGGGAAGGGGAAGAAAAAAAATCACATAGCCGATCTAAAGCAGAGAGCTTAAGTACTTTGTAGGCATGGGGTGATGACAGGTTCTTCACAGGCTGGTTTATAACGCTTTAGGCAGGGACTAGGCCAAGAGATGCCCAATCATACTACAAAAGCATTTGTTTAACTATGTTCATAGCAGCACTATTTGTAATAGCCAGAACCTGGAAACAACCTAGGTGCTCCTCAATAGAAGAATGGATAGAGAAGATATGGAACATATACACTTTAGAGTTTTACTCAGCGGTAAAAAACAATGACATCTTGAATTTTGCATGCAAATGGATGGAAATAGAAAACACTTTACTGAGTGAGATAACCCAGACCCAAAAAAGATGAATATGGTATGTACTCACTCATAAGTGGATTCTAACCATAATTAAAGGACATTGAGCCTTTAATTCGTGATCCTAGAGAAGCTAAATAAGAAGGTGAACCCAAAGAAAATCATATAGTTATCCTCCTGGATATTAGAAGTAGACAAGATTGCCAGGCAAAACTTGGGTGCACAGGGGTGGGGGTAGGGTGAGTGTAAGGGGAGATGGGAAGGGAGAAGGGAGAAGGGGAGGATTGGGGAGAGCTTGGAGGAATGGGATGGGTGGGATGGAGGAAGGGTGGATATGGGAACAGGGAAGTAGATATCTTAATTAAGGGAGCCATTTTAGGGTTGGCAAGAGATTTGACTCTAGAGGGGTTCCCAGGTCCAAGGAGATGTCCCCAGCTTGTTCCTTGGGCAGCAGAGGAGAGGGTACCTGAACTGGCCTTGTCCCATAGCCACACTGATGAATATCTTGCATATCACCATAGAACCTTCATCTGGCGATGGATGGAGATAGAGACAGAGACCCACATTGGAGCACTGGACTGAACTCCCAAGGTCCAAATGAGGAGCAGAAGGAGGGAGAACATGAGCAAGGAAGTCAGGACCGTGAGGGGTGCATCCACCCACTGAGATGGTGGGTCTGATCTAATGGGAGCTCACCAAGGCCAGCTGAACTGAGACTGATGGAGCATGTGATCAAACCGGACTCTCTGAACATGGCTGACAATGAGGGCTGAGTGAGAAACCAAGGACAATGGCACCGGATTTTGATTCTACCGCATGAACTGGCTTTGTGGGAGACTGGTTTGTTCGGATGCTCACCTTCATGGACCTGGATGGAGCGGGGAGGACCTTGGACTTTCCAAGGGGCAGGGAACCCTGATTACTCTTAGGACTGGAGAGGGAGGGGGGGGGAGTAGAGGGAGTGGGAGGGAAATTGGAGGTGGGGAGGAGGTGGAAATTTTTAATAAATAAATAAAAAGATAAAAAATTACAACAAGAGAGGGAAATGATTACATTTTAATTTTAAAAGTTGTGAACAAACAAAATAACCCAAGGCTTCTGGTAGCAGCATTATTTACCCATGAAGAGTATCTCTGTAGAGGCATTTCAATTGTATTTTAGTAAATAAAGCCTGCCTGAAGATCTGAGAGTAAAACAGTCCCATTGGTCAGTCTTACAGGCCAGGTAGTGGTAACACACACCTTTAACCCCAGTAGCCACAATGACACACGCCTTTAATTCCAGTGGTACACGCCTTTAATCCCAGCCCTAGAGAGGAATATAAAATGGGAGAAGACAGCTCTCAGACACAGTCTCATTCTGAGATTCCTGGAGGTAGGATCGCCATTTCAGATTGAGGTCGAGGTAAGAGTCAGTGGCTGATTGCTTTGCTTTCCAGATCGTCGCGTTGAACCCTGATTTCTTTTTCTGAGTTTTTATTAACCGTGCTTCAAACCTCTGTTCAAACTCCTTTCACAAAAATTATATTTTAAAATTAGATCGAAAAATAGTTGGTTTCCATATGGCTTTTTCATAATCCTTAATTTGGTTATTCCTCTCCTCCTCTGGCCCCGTCCTCAATCCGCTCCCAGTGTCCCCTCCCTGACCTGTCATATGACATATATCCCTTACCTACCCTTCTTTGTAGCTCAGATGTGCTACTCTCGGCCATGTGCTCGAAGGACTCTGTGTCTTAGCGGAGCGATACTTCACATCCATAACCATTCCTGATCTATTGGCAATAGCTAGAAATGGACCAACCTAGATGTCCATCCACTGACTAATAAGTGATAAAAGGTGGTACTAATACACAGAGGGATTCGATTCATCTGCAAAAAAAAAAAGGTGTAATTATGAAATCTGCAGGAAAATGTCTGGAACTGGAAAGTGTTATCCCGAGTGACGTCATCCTGAAAGCAAAAGACCAACAATAAATGCTCTCTCTCATACACGAGCCCAGACTTTGGCTTTTCAGATTTACGTGTTTAGAAGTACCTATAGAGGCCAGCAAGCTAGATAGGAGCCAGGGTGGAGGGGAGACCTTAAGAGAAGGGAATACTGGAACCTGTCTGACTTCCTAAAGGGGCCATGAGGGTAGAGAGCCTGAAGATACACGGCAGCGTAAGAACGCAGTGCGGAGCAGGCGCAGTGCGGAACAGGCGCAGGGCGGAGCAGGCGCAGTGTGAGGAAGGGAACGTGAGGCAATCCAGAGGACAACTGTCCCCGTGGTGCTGATTCTAACACCCAGGACCACTTAGGAGCCATTGCAAAGATGCGGCTCAAGGAAGCAAGGGCTCCTCTCTCCGTTGGTTGCTACAGCTACACTCCTAGCAGAAATAATCCGTTCTGCTCACTTCCCCTCAAATCACGTTGCAACTAGTCTTAAACAACTCCCATTAAGTGGGGTTCCAATACAGCCTTGAACTGGTCTCTGGAGAGAGCGCCTCGCAGCGAGTAGCCCTGTTTAGGGGTGGTCAGCACCTGGAAGGAAACCCTCTGCCTGGTCTTTACAGCCTTGGAAAGCAATCAGATTAATAAAGCCAAATAGAAACTGCGAGACCACTGGCACCTGGCTGAAGTCCGGAAGGGGTTTTTTGGGCATCCTTACCAAAGAAAGTCAATAAGTTATAGTAATCTCCCACGGATATCTGAAGCCAAGAATGAATCACGAGGTTATAAATACTGTAGTCGTAAAACTGCTCATTTCCTTCTCCGTGCTACATTCTCAAGAGGCCACGGAGTACTTGCGCTTTAGCGTTGAAAACAGGATGGGGCATGGAGCCCTTGAGAACAGCTTGTGAAGTTAGCGCCAGTCTCCACTCTCAGTTCTATCTGCTCTACCACAGTGCAGAACAGCAAGTTCACAACGAGGAGACAGTGTCAGCTGCAAATGCAAGGGGCCCTTAGCTGAGGAGGACACAGCTCCACCGACTGCTTGGCTCTTTTCCAATCAAAGTTGTGAGGACAGCACTACCTTAGGGTTTAGTCTCCCGCAAATCTCCCCACTGTTGCTGAGAGCCCAGGACTGTCTAACTCGGCAGATTGGGGTGGCACTGAGTACCCAGCTCTTGCTCCTAACCCTGATCTACTCCCATAGCCCCATTCCTGAGCTATACCACAACTCATAGGGGCTTTAAGAGAACCATATATGTAGTGGGAAGCCTGTATTGTCGATGCGTTTTGCGAAAACCTGAAATCTTCAGGGTAACTGTTCATTCCCAGTAAGAATTCACAGTCTAACCAACGCAACCCCGGTACAAGAAGCTGACTGACTCCACGCATATAGATGCAGAGGGGAGTTCACTCCGAGGGGTGGAGTTAGCACCACACTACTTAGCGCTGTGTGCAGCAGTCAGGAGTGACAGGCAGGTATCTCTCCTTGCTTCCTTCTCAGACAAACTTCCCTGAGGACCCCTGTGCTTTCGAGAACCTGGAAGTCGTGAGAGGCAATCCCAGCGTTGGAAACACACGTCTACTTTTAGGCCAGAGGACTTCTGTCTGGTGTCAGACAATTGCGAAATCATCGCTGGAGTTTTTGTTTTGGTCGAGTCAAGTGTGCTTGTGAACTCTAATTTAGCTACATTTCTCTTGACCATATGGGTCTCAGGCAGTAATCCTGCCCATAATCCAATGGAAAGCGTGGGCTCTAGACTCCTCGTGGTAGATTCTTTCTCTCTATTTGGTCACACTCTAGACTGCAGTGTTCAGTTGTGTTCAGAGTTTCAGTGTTCAGTGTTCAGAGTGGCCTCGGTTGCTATCTTGGCTTGATTCTCTGAGCATTGCTCCTCTAATCAGAGTTCTCAGAGTACAGGCTGTGTCTACGACGTTGGTATGTTCTTCTTTTGGTTCACTTTTATAGTCAGGATTTTAGCCTAAGGACTTATGCAGGCTCCCCCCACACACATACCCCGTCACACCAGTATAGTCGATCCTGGTATCTTAGGCAATGCTAGTTGTGTGATTCTCCTTCTACCATAATCTTAAGACAGGAAACCACAAATTACCTCATTTTGCACGGTAATTCTGGGCTCTGACTCACGTAGAGGGAGCGATTAGAATCACAGAATTTCAGTCTTGAAGGGAACAGAGAGGTCACATCCGTGACTTAACATGGGAGTCACCAAGGTTGGTTCTCATTTTTTTTTTTTTTAAACACACGATTCCCTTTCTCCTTTCCCCACCCCCAGAGACTTCTCTGGGTTTGACTGGACTCCAGACTGTATTTTTAGAAGGTTCCCTGGTGAATCAGACAAGCTCGGTGTGTGACCCACTGGCCTGCTCACCTTCAGAGGGAGGAATGTCTGCTGGAACATTCTGGGTTTTACAAGCCTCTGGCTGGCGTAGGGTGTGGGCTCAGAACGTTTCCCTACACGCTGACCCTACCTTACATGGGTTATTTACCCTACACGCCCCTGTGAGTGTCTGTGTAGAGCCGGTCCTCATATGAACAGCTGGCAAGTGTCCCCAGGATCTGTCTGACTACGGAGAATGTAGTTTACAATAGGCTGTTTGCACAACAGCCTCACGAGATATCTCAGGTGGCCTGCAGTGTCAGGAGTTAGACCCACATCTCTTATGGGCGCAGTGGCTCAGTTTTCTCCATCAAGTCCCACAGCAGTGTCTAACAGCTCAGTGACTGGCTCTGTTACTCATTAATTAAGAAAAGCTAGCTTAAAATTAAAAAAAAAACCCAAACCTCCAAGATACTTTCTTCTGCTGACACCCTGAGTTTAGAGAGCTCAATCTAATGGAGGAATCACACGCACATGCACACACGCACACGCACACACACACACACACACACACTCGGGGGTGGGGTGGGTGGGAATGACCAAATGTATATATTAGGCTGACCTTGAATTCACAATTCTTCAGCCCCAGCCTCCCAAAAGCTGGGATTATAAGTGTGCACAATTTGTGCCATTAGAAATTAGCCAGTGCACATTATTTACTGGTTCCAATGCCATAAGCCCTTTTCTTATTTTTTTATTATTTTTGTGGTGTTGGAGATCAAATCCGAGACCATGGGCATGGTAAATAAGTCCTCTGCCCTTGGGGATTATCATATGATAATTACTTATATTAATCCATTTAAGTTTAGTTTCCAAACAAACTCGGCATCATTCCCAATTTGCAGATGAAAAAAAAATAGATAAGGCTTAGAGAAGGCAAATAACCTGCCCCATCTCAGCTCCAATTTGAACCCAAGCAGTCCTTAAATTGGAAAGCTTCGTCTCTGGCTGCTGTGCTGCGCCACAGGGGAGCGCGTGAGCACCCGTTGTCACTTGCTGCCCTGCAGGGTCAACAGCCAAGCGAGGCGGTGTTGGTTACTATGGATGAATTAGCAGCATTGCTGTTTGTCCGATGTCGTCCGCTCCACGTAGGTGTGCTCACATCCCCGGATACAGCAGCCGAAGAAGAGACGGACCTAGTTTGTGTGTTTGAATATTCACTATTTTATTTATGCCCAGGTCAGAATGAAATGCACACTGCTGGCTTTGGAGAAGCTATGTAAAACATACTTAGCGTACCTCATTTTCAAAAGAGCATACTGGTAAAGATGACACTGTCTTATGCCCAGGGATGATTTAGAATAATTCTTAGTGTACTTCAGCTCATTTTGTGATCTAGCATAATGTATTAGTGTATTTCACTAATATAAATACTAATATAGACACTAATATAATGACTAATATAAGTGAGAATAAAATACACTAATAGATTAGTAGATTTCAGTTCATTGAATATATTGTAACTCATATTGTTGAAAAAAAAAGCATCCCCTACAAATCTAAACTACACCCACCCAGTACTTTTTCCCCCTCAATGACCCAAGTTTTTAAGTAATTCAGATAAATCTAGGACATGGAAATAAGAGTTGGGATTTATCCTGAATGATCAAAGTCTTGGGTGGTGATTGGGTTTGGGTAGCAGCCACAGAGGCTTCCTGGCACAGCATGGCGGGCACATCTTGTGGCTACTGTGGGAGTATTTCTCTGAACTCACATCAGGAACAGAAGAGGTCTGCCAATCAGCCGGCCATACTGGAGCCATCTAAATTTGAGTCCTTATCCGATACCAACCTTTCCCAGTAGCTTCAGGGAGGCAGGCTTTCATGTGCTTACGGGAAACAAAAGGAGATCCAAGACACTGAAGATGACTCCCTAGATCCCATTTTTCCTGCCAGAAGGCATTTTCGGGTCCAGAATAAGATCTAGGATCTCTAAAAGAGATTTGGAAGGCTTCTTTCATATGGGAGGAGGCAATCAAGACATAAAGTATCTTCATTTAACGCCTCAAATCACATTTCCCAAGGATCCAGGCTCTGAATGTGTATAGATTCTCTCTCATTTTTCTCCAACTACAACCGCCCCGACCTCCACTCCTACGGATTCATCCTCCAGACTCACTGCTCCTCCATTTCCTTTCAGAAAAGAGCGGGCCTCCCAGTGATATTAGCTGAACACGGCATAACGAGATGTGGTAAGACTAGGCACAAACCTAGTCTTATAGTCATATCGGGGCTGGCCCATAGGAGAAAAGGGTCTCAACAGCTGGCAAAAGAGTCAAGAGACACCCCAACTCCCACTGGTAGGAGTCCCACAAACACCCCGACCTAAAGAATCACAGCGTGTATAAAGAGGACCTAGTGGAGACTACACAGGCTCCCATAATTGCTGCTTTCGTCTCTGTGAGCCCCTATGAGCCCTGCTTAATTGTTTCTCTGGGCCTTGTTATCCTGGTGTCGTTGACCCCTCTGCCACCTACAATCCTTCTTCCCCCTCTTCTGTGGGGTTCCCCAAGCTTTGCCTAATGTTTGGGTGTGGATCTCTGCATCTGCTCCCATCAGCTGCCCAGAGGCACCCATCTATGAGTATAGTATTGGTCTCTGACCTATTTAGCTCAGAAGTTGTCCATCTAGGCAGCACTGGACGTTGGCTCCCTCTTGTAACCTGGGCTTCAAGTTGGGTCAGGCTCTGTACAGCATAGATTCCTTTTTCACTTGGTGCAAATCAAGCCAGGGATGCCGCTGAAGCTGCCCAACAGGTGAGCTCTCTTCCTGTTAGCAATGGTCAGGTTAGGTTACTTGCCTTCCTTCCTTTCTCTCTGGTAACAGTGGCTACAGGATCTCAGACGTGACTGCCTTCTTCCCTGGAGATAGTGATGGATTAAGCAGAGAAAGCCTGGGATGGCTGGCGGTGGACCAGTCCAGAACAACAGACAAGAATCATGCTTCAAGCTGGGCCACATTCTACTTCAACGGATACGACCATACAACTGAGTAAATCTCTGAAAAATAAAAACTGTGATGTCTTTGCATTCTCCATGAAGGCAATCCCATATGCCGACTTTATAAGCTTGCATGTACAAATACACTCAGGTACATACATTGTATTGGCCACTCATACCAGGTCCACTAGGCTAAGGAAGTGGTTTCTGGCACTAGGGTTACACTGCTACCCAGGGGTATTTGGGATGGGTGGTGGCACCGCTTGGGTTGTCATAATAACCAAGAGCTGCAGCAAGGGACATTATACAACTGAGAACAGTCACTCAAAATGCCAGAGAGTACTCGGCTGAGAAAACGCTGTGAGAAACCACAGACGAGCCACCCATTGTGCTCTGTATGATGGTGTACACGAAGCTCTCCCCACGAAACATTGTGGTTTCCCAACCCACCACAAATGGTGGGGTGATATGCATCCACACATCTTCAGAATAACTCTGAATTTTCACACCTTCATGAGATCTTGGCAGGGACATACAAAGACATGCACACAATCCTGGTTCTAAACTCTCCACCGTTTCATAGGCCTTTAAGAGAGGGCAGATTCTTACATGCTGAGGGTGGCCCAACATTAGAGACCGGGTGAACTGATCTCCGCAAGTCCCTGCTGGCCATTCGAGCCTGCCCGTCCTGCAAGGGGGCGAGTGTGTGGGGAGGAGTTCAGAGAGTTCATCTGCTGCAATCCCTTCTGCTTCCTGTCATAATCAGACATGTTTCCGGTACATTCATGGATTGAACGCTCTGATTACAATGGCTCACTTTTCCCATGAGTTCAGTAGGTTGTATTTTTAGCAGTTTTCTGAAGTCAGAAAGTCACCCCAAAATCCCAGTAGTACCAAAGGGCTGGTTTCAAAAGAGAGACTTGCCCACAAGTAGTGGACTATTTTTCAAATAACTATTTGGAACAATTACACGTATCTACTGTTTTTCTGTTCAAATTAAGGAAAATGAAAACACCTAGATAAGCCAGAGATATCTCTTTACTACTAAGAATAGTTGCCATCTTGAGTTTATCTTTTATATATGCATGTATTTTAATATTTGAAATAATGTCTCACTATAACCTAAACTGACTTTGAATCTATGATTTTTCCTACCTAATACATAAACGGTTTGTTAGCTCAGCAAATACTTCCTTGGGGCCTGTGATGTGCCAAGATTCATGCCAGCCACTGACTATGATGGCTCTGCTCTCAAGATGTTTCAACTAGGCCACACCTACTCCTTCAAGGCCATTTCTCCTACACCATACCACTCCCTAAACATTCGAATATAGGAGCATATTTCTGCATAGGACGAAACTCTTCCTGGTATTAGGATGGAATATTGATCCTTTCTGGACTTGGGACTCCAACTGAGGTGTTGGTATATCCTGGGTCTCAAGACTTCTGGGTTTCGGGTGGAAACATATAATTAGCTCTCTTGAGTCTCTGACTTCTGAGTACAACTATGGAACTCAGGGAGAGGCATGAATTAATTCTTTATTAAGATATGGTAATACAAATCTATACATGTGTGCATAACACCATCCCATTGCTGCTACTTCTCTGCAGATTGTAGAATGCTGATCAATAGGACATCTGCCATTTACCTGGTGAAATTAACAAGAACTTAATTAAATACAATATAATTTAAATAGAAGAAGATATCTAATCTTTAAAATAGTTTATTAGTATAATCTTCCAAAAGCTCTGAACTGCATATGTGTGCATAAAATAAAATCCAAACGAAGCAACTAACTCCACCAAGTTAGGTATGTAGAGGCCGAGGCCGAGGAGTACCCTGTTCCTGAGGATTGCTGCAAGCCCACCTTCACATTAATTTGGGGTACATTTCCTTTTTGTTCAACAGCTATCAAGTAGGAAGTTAATATAGATCTCAGCTGCAACATATTTGGGACAGTAGAGTAAATACGAACTTCTCCAAAGAGTCTCAAGCATGGCGTGGTCCACACCAGAGTGTCACCAAACCCCATCTAAGATGCGGTCATCGCTCAAATTCAAAACCACATGAGAAAGCCCTCCCTATGAGATCAACAGCAGACATAAATTCTGCTTTATATCAGATGTTCCTGAAGCTGAAGTCCAGAGGAGGCTCTTGTCCAAGGCCACTCTCCTGGTTCCGATGGCAAACATTACCTCCCTTTAAGGGTCCCTACCACACATTTTTTTTCTAAATTTCCACAGGGCAAATGTCCAAGGTCTCTCCTTTAGTCTCAATACAATTTTTAGTAAATTTAATTTCTCCTCTTGGAAAGGAATGATTATCAGAGGAAGGGCAGGAAGATCAAGTGATAGAACTAAAGATCTCAAAAATAAAAATAATTTGAAAACAACATAAAACGTTGAGGTCTTTCACTGGCTCTATTCTTAGTAGGCAGGGCAGGTTCTACTGTGGAAAGCATTGGAGCTTGGGTTTAGAGCCGCTGACTGAGAGAAGCTTGTGTAAGTACCTGGGTCCCAAGAGCAAGCAGACGGTGTGTGTGCTCAGAGCATTCTGTGTGGGTGTCCCTGTCTCCCTGCTTGTTTCCCTCCCTCGGGTAAATTCTTGTCACTCGGGGCTCCTGATCACAAGGCTCCTCCATCCTTAGCCCCAGCGGCCGCTCTAGGCTTCCCTGGACGCCAGGGCCCTTTCTTCCTCTTCTTTATCACTCCACCTGCCACTACTTTCTTCAGTTGCTTCTCGCTTTACTGGGGTCCAGCTCTTGTTCTTTTACGGCTTGCAAAATGTTTTGGAGTCGTGTTCTCACAGCCCCCTCTCCACATACGTGCGGTGTTACCTTTATCTCCGTGCTCCACATTGCGTGTTATCCGACCTCCAGGGCAACACGCCTTCCTCTCTGCACCCCAACTTGTGCTTCTTTAGTAGCATCTCCGCCTTTTCCAGTGGCTTCTCACACTTCCTGATCTGTAGATAGATGTCCAGAGAGCCCCCAAGGGTGTGGGTCGGTCTCCTGAAGAGAGCCGATGTCATTTCCCCAAAGTCATACATATTATATTTATTTGGCTTAAATTTATGGCATCCTTTATAAGCAAAATTAGGTCTCTCACAAAATCCTCACGTCTGTTTTATGATCAGGAAGCGCTCTAGCGTGAGACTGTGAGGAGTGGGCACCCACTTTGAGAACAGCTCCCTGACGACTGGCGCACACCCGGGAGACGGGTCCTCACGGGGGTCTGGGCGTGCCCCTCCCCCCACCTCGCTTGATGGTTTCCAGTACTTCCAGATTCTCTCGAACTCCGTACTGTAATTGGGGGTGCCTGCTGCTTCAGTAGTCCCCGCTCCCGGGGTTCACACCACTCTGGACGCTTAGAGCCCTAGAGTCTCACACCGTGCTGGGCTTCTATATCGTGCACTTCGTGGCTGGTCTCTAAGTGCTACCTCCCTTCTTCATGCTTTGAAGATCAACTCATGAATCTTCGAAGCTGGGCACGGTGGTGTTCTGGAATTCTGGTGCAGAGGCAGGAGGATACAATGTCAGTTTGAGGTCAGCCTAGGCTGCACAGCGAGACTCTGTTTCAAAATAAAAAAGAGAATGAGAGGGAAAAGGAGGGAATGAGGGAGGGAGAAAATATAAAGAAAATTAAAAGCTGCCTCTATCAGCTCCCAAGAAGAAAAGTAGCAGGGCATCCTAAAAGTTGCATTTCTTATAATAAATATTCAAAGATTTTATTTATTTATTTATTTTTAATATTTATTATTTTAATATTTTATCATTTTAATACTTAATATTTACTTATTATAATGCCAAAACATGCTAGCCCTACCTTCTAGCAGACATCTACTTTGTTCCCAGAGAGGAGTCTTATCTTGTGACTTGATTTACCAAAGTGTTAAAGAACTATGAGAAAGGAGTGGCTAACTTTCCCTCCCTATTGCTTGGTGGCAAATTAATATCTGAAAAAAAACCCCTGAAAATGAAAATGAAAAGTGAGAGAAAGTACCTAGTAGCCAAAAAAAGAAAGAGGGAATTAGCGAAAGCCTGGCAGCGTTGAGCAACTGTGACTCAATAAGCAGAGGGAACCAAGTGAATAATTCTCTACCCGAAGAAACTGTTTCTGCTTCATAAGTTTGCCTGCTCTATCAGCTTTTAGTCCCGTAAGAGGCCATTAGAACCATCACTTGGTGAGAGACCCCGCTGTTGCCTGTTAAACCATGTTCTAAGCATGTCCGAAAGGGAGAGCCTGTCCTCTTTGCCCTGAAACATGATCCATAGCAAGAGCTCTGCCCTAACCTAACGAGGTCACAGTGGCAACCCCTTTAATGTCATTCCTTTCTTCCTGAGCAGGACCCTAGCCTGCTTTATCCCTAGGCTCTCGCAGACTACTGAGACTGCCCGGGACCAGGATGTAGTTCTCCCTATACAAGGCCTAGTGTTTAACCCCCATGGCACACACTCCTGACAGAATTAGGAATTCATAGATTAAAAAAAAGGCAACAGGGCAAATAGACATACAAGAGAGGTTTCAACTCACTAATGGGTGAAAGAAATTAAAATCAGAATAACAGGAAAACGTTCTCCTCCATCATGAACAATATCCAATCTTGTCTGAGTTGGGGGGCCCTCATATGTTGGTCACGTGTTGGTAGTCAGCAGACATATTCTGAAGAGGGCATCTCTGCTAGATCTCTCTTCACAGACTAGCTGCCCCTCCCCTCACAAAGACGAACAGCAAAAACAAATCTTCAGGTTTGAAATCTCAGAAAACTTTGCTTTTCTTTCTTTTTTCTTTTTCTTTTCTTTTCTTTTTTTTTTTCAGTTTGGCAGCTTTGTCCTGTAAGCAAGACACAGCTGCCCTGACTTAGCAAAGCCCTTTGAGAATTTTATCACAAAACCTCGCCACAAGCTTGCACACGGGGCAGTTTTCTGCATGACTAAAATAGATGTCACGGGGGGAAAAGATGGTTTCTGAGTCTGGGCAGGGGATCCCTAGATGAGCAAACCACTAGGCTGGTCTCAGGGTTTTGAGTTGGGAGGGAATCTCAGTCCCCCTGCGCCGAGTTTCCTGCCTTTGTTGATCGCTTTCGATCTTAATGCCATTGAAAACTGAACTTTTTTTTACAAATGACTTCTGAACATGGAAAAACCAAACTGCTCGATCATTCTCATTCCAGCGGCGGAAGGTATGATCACAGTCACGGCGAGCCCTCCCCTCCTTTACTTTCAGTTTTCCCCTCTTGAAGATGTGGAAAATCGCAGATGCTAATTTAAATGAAGGTGGGAAGGCCAGATCGCAAGCTCATCTCTCCACCGTACCGAGCTGCTCCGTGCGTCAGGAGGTCCGCACCTTTCCATTGTATCAAGGCCCTTGTCCACCTCTGGCTCCCCCACTTTGAAGGGGGAGCACACAGCACCATTCGACACAAATCGTAACACTCAAGTTTTCCATTTTTTTTTCAACTTTCTAAAATCACAACTATGAGTTACAAATACTTTAAGGCTAAATTCATCTGGAGAGAAATAAATTAACTAACACGTGCATCTCAAAATTGTTACAAACAGCATCCATACCAACAGCATTGTTTGTTTCTTAATACATAACGTATGGAAGGACTACGCAGTCGGATACTCGTACTGCGCAGGTGAGGAGCTGGATTGCAAACAGCTCAGACCAAGTACATTGATACGAGCCCCACAGAGCACCGCGGCCCGTCAGTCCTGGCTCCAGGGGACACCCTGGGACTCACTTCACCTGTGGACACTAAGGGGCAGGGAAAGTGGGTGTGGCCTAATGGCTGGGCTGTGATGAGATGATTTAGAACAGGTGGGTGAGAATCTAGGCGAGCCTGGAGACAGCAGATGGCCTCAGACCAAAGAACTGGAGACCCCAGCAAGAGCAGGTGACTAAAGCCAGACAATGACAGGGGTCAACTCTGACACCCCGACTCTGAGTCCAGGTCCCTAAGGAACCCAGGGACCACATGGGTCTAGTTCCCTGAAGATATCAGGGCTGGGAGAAGAACCACATTCAGCTGCACTTCTGAGAGTCAGAATTATGTAATTTGGGAGGAATTGCAGTTTAACTCTGAACACACCCCCCGTATTAGAACATTAGCTTATAGAGGATAATCTTATTATCTAAGGAGGGAACCCATTCTCTCTGCTCATAAAACCCATACGATTGGCTTCCTCAGAATTTTCTTTCTGTTTTCTGCTGCCACACATCAGGACCCAGCACACTGAGCCAGAGAAGAGACAAGGACAGGAAGTGCTAAGTGGAAGTCCAGCCCCCTCCTTACCTCCTCCACCAGGTACCCAAAACCTCCCCCACCTCCTTCACACAGGTGCTCCCCTCCTCCACCCAGATGCCCACCTCCCTTCCCACCGTTAATCTTGAAAAGAGTTTTCATAAGTCCCAAGCTTACATAGCCTTACTGCTTGTGTTTATAGCTTGTGATTTAATCCAAACACTTGCCTATCCATTTAAAAAATAGTGCCCAGCCTTGAACCTACGGCCTGATGTAAGCTAGGCACGCACTACTCCACTGAGCAACATCCCCAGCCTTGATTGTTCTGCTGCATTGTTGATTTTGGTTTGTGAGACAGGGTCCTACAAACAGCTCAGGCTGTCTCGGACTCCAAGTTCATATGCCATCACCCCTCAAGTTCTGGGGCTCCGGGTGGCCCTGACTCTTCAGAGCTTCCTAGGCAGCATCACTAGTGAGCACAGCAGCTGCCATGCCGCTCGCGATGGCTTTCTGTTCGGATTGTTCGCATTTTTACTGACTGATCTCTTCGAACACTCTGGTCTGTCTTCTTTCAATCTTTCTCTTGTCAGGGAAGAACAGAAAGCAGCCGCAGGGGCTCACCTATGAAGACAAGCCACAGTCATGAAAGAGAAGGCCGGAGCTGTTCTTCCAAAAGCAAATAGTTTTGCTGTTGCTTTTAAAAAGGTAATACTTGTTTAAAAGTAGGACTTATGCCAGGATTTAAATTAAAATATATACAGCGATATAAAGGAAAATAAAACACTCCCCAGATTATAACATTTAGAAGGTAATCATCATTAATGTTAAAGATACATCACAATTGTGTCCCTTTATATGGACATTAATTTGGTTGAGGAGAGAGAGAGATCCTGTCTTTCTCTAAGTCCTCAAGCCAAATCTGGTACCGTCCCTCGATTTGGTGCTTGAATGCTGTCACCTAGGGAAGATAGATAAGTACACCCCGTGTTTCAAAATTACCCACAGCGTAGTAGCTCTACAGATCAAATTAACCACAGGACAGCCCTAAAGATCACTCAGGAAAATTGCTAGAACCACACTGTTATCTTGTTTCCAGAACAATTCAGAGCCCCTCTAAGGAAACTGGTGAGCTGTGAAGCCGTCTGACGTACACAATCATCTGATGGAGCCGGGCTCCCTCCGAGTGGCCCCAAATGCCACAGCAGTGGGTGGGGGAGAATCTCTGCAGTGTCTCCCTGCATGGGACGCGGGAGAGAGCCTGCTTCAGCCGCTTTGCTTCGCCTTTACTCACAGAGGGAGGTGTTCAAGGAAACCCCAAGCAGAACTTTTGGAATCTCGCGGCAGCAGGCTCAAGGACCGTGCTCATTTTTCTACCTTTTGTTGTTGTTGTTGTTGTTGTGTGTTTGAGCAAAGGGTTTCACTATGTAGCCCAGGCTGCCTCTCGTCTCCACCTTGGGTTCCAGTGTACTCAGGGTTCTAACCGCTGTTCTCTCTACCCGCATGTTCCAGAGCAAGAAAACTTTAGCTTTTGGGAAAATCTGTTTGTACGTTAACGTAGACATACAAAATAAAACTGTTTACTAACCAGGGCTGAGGTTCATGTTGGCAGTGTGCCCAAGCAGAGGTTCAGGTACGTCCTGTGCTTCTGGTTATTGGGTCTGGTAACCCTCCCCCCGCTCATGGATGCTGCACAGGCACTTTCTAGAAGCTTTAGCTCAGAACCTGTCTGACCCAACAAATAACCTGTTGTGTGGTTCCGGGATCAGTCGGCATTCATTAGGAAGGTGTCTGTGGCCACTCAGTAAACAGCAGCCATCCCCCAAAGATGACTGCCGAACAGGCCCTCTCTCTTAACTGTGTGATGCCCTTCTACAACAGACAGCTTCGTGGTGGCCATTCCACCATGTATGCTTGCATCCAGCAAGACACTATGCGGCATAAATACAGTTTTCATTTGTCAATTCTACTTCAATAAATAAGAACACAAATCTTTCTTTGAAAAAAAATGGCACTAGAACTTTAATGTATATATCCAAATGTGTGTCCTTGACGTACCTATAATGTCAGTACCCTATCTCCTCTAAACCTGTTTCCCTAACCCTTGTTTTGTTTGATTTTTTTGCGCAGGCTGGCCTTGAACTACCAATCCTCCTGTGTCGGCTTCTGAGTGGTGGATTTATAGGTGTATATACCAGGCCCGTGCTGACCTGTGCTCCATGTTCTTAACCCTCAGTTACTGGGGCACTTGCTACCCATTGACTGCCCATGTGGGGGCCCTGGCCATTTAAAACTCACTATAACAGTGGTAGGTACTATTATGTTTAAAACCAGTTTTCTGTTTGATCTCCATTTTTGTTCCCTCCTCCCTCACTGTGTATGAGGATCTTTTGATATGGTCCTAACCAGGTAGGATGCTGCAAGCCCCGACCCCGTGACTCTGAGCCATTGTGGTTTTATGCATCTGTCTGCTATTCAGGCTGTGACCTCTGACTGTCCCTACTTCCTCCTCAGCAAACCCCGTCCTTCAAGACTGTGTATGGCTACCTCCAGGAAGTCTCTTGTAGGGGAAGCCAGACAAAGCTGGGGCCTGCTGGTGATGTTGAGTCCTTTGAGAAAACCTCAGAGTTTTGGGACTGTCTCAGAGATCTGGCCCACCATGTCCACTAGCCCACATCTACCACCTTGGTAAGGTTAATCATAACGGGGAGAGCCACCAAACTCAAAGACTGCCACAGGTAGATTGGCCCTGCTCAAGAGTTCTATTCTGAGCTCCCTTTGTCTTCAGCAGGGCAAAGATGACATGACTCTCCTGGCAAACTTGAATGGAACAGTGCTAGCTCTCAGAGAGGGGCGGGAAGGAGGCAGGAATGGGGCTCTGATGGATAACTGTAATTGCTAGTCTTCATGAGACACTATGCCTGAAAGCCTTGGCTCCCCATATGTGCATTTCTCTGTGTGTGCATGTGTGGGTGTGTATGGCCTTCCATGCATATGTGGGGGATTAAAAAAAAAAGAAACCTCCAGGCGGTGGTGGCACATGCCTTTAATCCCAGCACGTGGGAGGTGGATCTCAATGAGTTCAAGGCCAGCCTGGTCTACAAGAGCTAGTTCCAGGACAGGCTCCAAAGCTACAGAGAAACCCTGTCTTGAAAAAAAGAAAAGAAAAAAGCCACCACAGGTACTCGCTGTCTTGGTCAGTTCCCTATCTTCATGACAAAGTGTCTGAAATGAACAGCATCAAGTAAGGGAGATTTATTTGGGCCCGTGACTGCTTTGATTTTGTTGCACTGGGACACGGAGGGTGACTAAGCACACGCTGATGCCGTCTGCTTTCCTCTTTGAAGACAGGATCATCCCACTTCACTGGCACACCTGAGAGAGGTGGCCCTTGAGGTGCCAGCAGCACTCTAAGCTATGGAATCGACAAGCAGGGGACACGGTCCTAAAGCCATAGTCAACCCTGTTCACTGTGATTCGAGGAGATAAGAAGTTAACGTAGAGGGGGGAGCCACAGGGTTACACCCCCTGCCTAGCCAACTAAGCATCGCTGCAGAGACCAGAGGAGAAGCCAATAGACCAGCGGAGCCTCTTCCGGACAACCCAAGACTCCAGATGGATGGAATGTCAGGGCCACGTTGGAGCTTGCCAAAGCTCACCACTAACCTCAGGCCCTGTAAATAATACAGGCAGCAATTAAAGCAGGGTGAAGCCCAGGGCTTCACTGATACAGTGTGCAGATAATGTGAGACAGCTGTTGGGTGGCGCTGGACACAGATACTGAGGACCAGGCAGCAGCAAAATATTGAAGAAAAATGACTCCTTTTGATAACGATGGGTAGGAAAGGCAGTGGTAAAATCATGTTCTCTCACAGTATGATATGAAAAGGTTATGTTGGGCTAAAATGCTAGATTGCTATCTTCCTAGTTTTGCAAAGGCTGTGAACACACATGTGGGAGGTGGGTGCTAACTGGAAAGAGCCAGTCAGGAGTTACTACAGCTGATGTCATCTTCTTGGCACTATCCCTTGTTTTACAATGAGTGTGCAGCTCTCTCTAATGATAAAGCTATGCTCTCTTGCTGGATAGAACTGTGATCTTGGCCAGGCTCTTACTAGAGACGGGGATCAGCCAAATGACTCCAAAGTTCCTCTCTCTGCCTGCTGTGGTGCCTTAAGGTTCACTCCTGGGCAGCAGGTAACCTATTCAGGGGCATCAGAACTGTCTTAGAAGCAAGGACATACCACATCTTCCCAATAATAGATAGTACTAAGAAGGCTGGGCCTACAGCTATCGAAGAGCCTGGGAAACATGGGGCTGGATAAGCCCAGCACTGGAGAAAAATGCCTTGTATGAATTCAGTCCTTCTGGGATGTCACAAGGTCAAGCCAGTCAACATTCTAGCACGGAGTGGAAAGATGATCACAGGTCCCACCCCTAACTGAGGAGCTATGGACAGTTAGTTGATGGGTTGATCTGTGGGGATGAAAGTTAGTTTTCCTTGATGACGTGATGTCTGGTAGGTCGATCAAACTCCAGTCGACGGCCCTGCATCCAGGAGCATATGGGCAGCTTGATTAGATTTGGTTAGAGACAGAGGAGGAGACAGAGTAAGGTAAGCTGGAAGAAGGGGCAGGTCTGGGAGAAGTTAGAGAAAGAAATGGGGGTGGGGGGCTGAATATGACCAAAATACATTGCATGAGATCCTCAGAAAGAATAGATTTCGTTCCTCCTCCTCCTTCTCCTTCTTTCTCTTCCTCTTCTTCCTCTTCCTCCTCCTCTTCCTCCTTCGAAAGAAATCCATGTCTGTTTTGTACTCAGTACCCTGGCCAAAACCTGAAATGTTTTCTAGCTTCTGGGATGTCTGGATTCTGTTCCCCACATCTCCCCCAAACCCGGGTGCTTCCTGCAGCCTGGTTCTTGCTACACTAAGTGGTGAGCTCCCAAGGGTGCGTGTGGATTTCCTGAGACCTGGGTTGTTGATTTCTACTTACAAACCACATTTCATTTAAAACAAAACAAAACAAAACAAAACCCCGAGAACACAGGTCATTTTCCCTCTCAAGATCCATTCTGGAACAAAACTAGCTATTCTCTATATTTGGAGATATCCAGTAAATTCCCATTTCTGTTCTCGGATCCTCTGGAGGCTGAAATGTATTTCATGGCAGCATGCTAGAAGCCAGCTTGGAAAGTCTGTTCCTGTGCGGGCTGGTGTTCTGTTCCAACAGGGCAAAGGAGGATGAAAAAATAAAGGTTAAAAAGAGAAACTGCTTCCTCTTGGCTGCCTCTGGAATTCCAGAGATCCTGGGCAATTTTGACATTGTAAGAGTCTTAATCCTTACTCTGCTAAGATGAGGCTAGCCTAGGAATCATGGCAGCAGGGCAAGCAGGTCTTTTGGCTTGCCCTATCCTGTGATCATATCCTAGGTGCTGCAAGAACCAATCAGGACAGAAGGCTAAGCTGAAGCCCTCTGCTCTGACCCCTCCTCCCTGAGCTGCAGTTGCTTCAGTATCTCTGCCAGTGAGAACAGAGATGTAGAGATGGGGAGGGGGGATCCAGAGGGAGGGAGGCAGAAAGAGGAGTCAGAGCAAGAAGGGGACAGCTCTTTACAGGAAGGCAAAGCCCTTTCCGCAGGCCACTGCCTGAGCTACCAAAGCTAACACAGCAGAGCCACTGACTCATGGGAGCGAGGAGGGAAACACTCATCCCCACACTGGCCAGTGTGAAGAAGCTATGGTAGCAGACCTGTAGGCTGTTTGTGGGGTAACAGGAAACCAAACTAACCACGGCTTCCTGCACCTCTATTGCAACTTACTTCAAACCGATTGGACTTTTTCTGGACAGGAACCCAGGAAGTTTGAAAGCAAACCCCAGGGCAACAGAGACCCAAGCCCATGCATGGCCTATGGTGCTGGGGAAATACCACCAGCAGGCAACACAGTGAATTCTAACTAGGCTGTGTTTATATTCTTGTGTTTACTGCCACTCTCAAGTTCATTTCCAGATCCTGAAACTACTTTACACTGAGCTAAATATCCACGGACTTCAACAGTGTGATCTGTAGAGCAGATACCACGTTTGGTTTGCCCAGACCTTGTCTCATAGCTGCCTGCCAACAAGAGATAGTCATGGGACATTACTCTCTGGCTCACAATATGTAAATAGAATTACTAACCCTCCTGTTTTGTACCTAGAACCTAAGCTTGACATCTTGAGCAGGAGCATTCATTTTGTGATCACGAGGCCACACGATTTGCACAGAGTTTAATGTGTGTACGTGCAAAAGGCCAAGAAGCACAGATACAAGTCATGGTGTCGAGCCACAGGGCCAGCACAGCAAATCCACGTGGTCAGATTCCTTATGTGGCACCGATAAGGTTTGTTTAAGCCACTATATTGAGGTTTTATTACTTTCAGTCTTCAACACCCCCTAACTGGTTTGGGGAGCGCAGCTAACTGGGTGTGGTAGTTAGGTATGGAGGTTTCACTTTCTGTTGTTTCAGTTACCCACAGTTAACTCTGCACTGAGAGTATCTAATGGAAAATCCTAGGCGTAAACAATTCAAAGCGAGGCTTCTGTTACCGCCGAGGAGCATCGAACTTGACACTAAATTTGGACATGAAACTGAAGTAATGTTAAGTCTCAGAGCTAAATGTGAGATGCAGTTTATTGAGTGGAATAGCAGTGAGCGTCCGCGGCTGAGAGCTTGAAACTCAGCGGGGAAATAGTTGGTAGAAACATGGACCCTAGTGGGTAAGCAAGTACCCACTGAAGCTGGGATGCGGGGGAAATGATTTGAAACAGAAGTGGGAGCTGCTTTGCAGCTTCCTGCGAACAGAGTAAGTCCCTTGTCGGGCAGAGCACTGGGGCCAGGATGGCCCAGCTGAGCGGGAGTTTCTCTCTCCAAATCCTGTGGGTTGCCTGTAATCCACATGGCTGAGAAGCCTGTGTTGTCAGGACTACTTGTTGAAAAATAAAGACAAAAGGAGCAGGAGAGGCAGGAGACTGACATGCAGCCGTCTCTGGACGTCACTGGGGCGGTGGCGGACATCTTCACTGCCTCACCCATCTTGATTTCTCTTGAAGCAAAAGACACAATCTCATAAGTAAGAAAAACAGGCTTCTTGTCTTACAGGGGAGGAACAAAGCTCTTGTTTGTCTACCCATACTATTACATCAGCTGGCTAGAATCTGTATATTAAAGTAGCAGAAAAAAAGAAAAGAAACAAGCCAATTACCAAGTGCATTGCACAGACATGCAGGCACTCAGTAGCTCTGCGCGGGGTCAGAAGGATGTGAGACAGAACCTGACAGAATGCTAACTTTATAGGGAAGCTGAACTTCTAGGGATCGTAAAGTGTGGCAAGGTGAAAATATTGGGCAGAATGGACAGTAATCATTGTTTTCCTTGCAAGTTTCTTTGCACATGTCTGGCTATGGGGAAAGCATAAACTTCCATTCCAGTTTTTCTTTTGATGGATAGCCATCAAAAGAAAAAGGGAAACACGGTGACACCCACCAGGAGTTGTATATAATTTATTTTAAACTTTGTTTTTTTAAAAAGCCTTACAAAGAAAATAACAGTTAAATTAACCAAACTCAAGGCCCATACAATCCAACAAACTGCTACTCAGTTGAGTCACCGTTGAGATGGGAGTTGTAAGCGTCTCTCTGGATTTTAACTTTCACTACTGAATATGTGTTATGCATTTATCCACCACCAAAACCAAACAAAGCCCACACAGAGGTAAACTAGAGAAGCAATCAGCTTTGTGTCCTCTCTTGTAATTCATTCCTGTCCATTCAGTCCTTCCTCATCCCTTCATGTTTAGCCTTTTCTGTTCTCGTTTCTACATGCTATGCTGTGCCCAAGTGTACATCTGCCTAATATGCACATTTATTATTGACTAGAATCTACACATTTAGGAGAACATGGGTTTCTTTCTTTCTGAGATTTTGCGACATTTCTAAGTCCATCCATTTTCTTGCAAATTTTGTGATTTCATATTTCTTTAGAGCTGACTAGTATTCATACAGACACACATTTTAATTATCTATTCATTTTACAGACAACTAGGTCAATTCTTTGCAATAGCAAACATGTGGGGTGCAAATATCTCTACGGTAGGGTGTGGAGTCCCCTGGGTATAAATAAGCCTAATAGTAAAATAGTGGAGTTTAGAGGAGGAGTTCTCGCTTACATGTTTTGGGACTTCTTCAAACTATTTCCACAATGACTGTATTAATTCACCACCAGTAGTAAGTAAGGATCCCTCTCTCCATCCTGTGTCTTCAGATTCATTGATGACAGCCATTCTGACGGTGAAGAGAAAGTTGTTTTGATTTGTACTTCTCTGATTGTTTGAGATAGCGAACACTTTTAAAACTAGTTACTGGCCATTTGTCTTTCTTCTTCTCTCTTTTGAAAACCGCTTAGTTCATTTGTTGATTGTAAGTTTTATTTCCTTGGTATTTAACTTCTGTCATTCTTTGTGAACTTGGAATGTCAATGCCTGGTCTGCCTTGTGGCAGGACATCAAGATGATGCTGGTATCCACATTTCTCTTTTACTAGAAGTCCCCCCAGGAAGACCTCAACACTTGGACTAAGTCAACCTTCACAACGCTCTTGTTTCATTACGAGTGTTTTAAGATGATTAGGTAGCCATGTAAAAATTAGCTGAATCGAAAGCGACAGGGAGTGTACCTTCCCCCTAGTCACCAGCGGCTTGTAAACCTGATCTGAAACTGCAGACTCTCATCCCTGACCTAAAGACTGAGGTCAGAGTATACCCCTGGTCTTCCACTGAGATACAATAAGCTGGGCTGCTAGCATTTAAGAGGTCTTAAATCCTGAGCTGCCAGGACTTAAGACTGCTATCTAGCCAGAGTTTCTCTGGTAAAGTCTCCCATAAGAGTTGATCCAAATAGGCCTATCAATCAGTGGGCAGGAAAATGCCCCCCAGGAAAGCTGTCTGTCCTAGAGATCGTAAGAACAGTAAATGTAGCATGTATATATATATAGCACACCTAAATGTGTGGGTCAATGCAGTGGTCTCTGGTTGTTCCCAGTCTCACCCTCTAACCCCGCTTCTCTCCACCTTGTAATCAACGCCTCTGTCACTGACACTGTCGCCGCTGAATTGTTTCAGTACAAGTCTTGAAGACTGACTAAGCCAAAGCTGGTGTATCTGGGCAACAGCGAGCGGGGATTTGCACACCACTTCAGTGGTGACTTCCACGCTGAAACGACAGGTGGCCAGCAAGCTTACCCAAGCAAGCCCACGTTGTCTTCCCAAACTAAGTTCGGCTCCGAGCAGAGTGTTTCTCAGCAATCTGTAGGAGCTCCCCCACCGGTGACCCTCTCCGTGTTGCTTCTGTAGGAATCTCTATAAAGTGCACAGAAGTTCTCCACGGCACTCAGGAAAAGCTCACTTCTTTAGAAGGACACCCGGAGAGAATCTGTGGAGTGGCCACCATGTACCAGAAACTGTTACCCGTCCTGGAGTTTGAAACAAAGAAAGCCACTGCCTTCCCTGAGTTGGGATTTACAGTAAAAGAACACAGATGAGTACAGAGAAACAAGAAAATTAGGTTGTGTTGGAAGGTGGTAATGAGCCATATAGGAGAGAAAAAACAAAGAAGAGAAATTGTTATTTGCCCGGAAAAATCAATGTTACTAACATCATAAAAGTTCTCACTAGGAGGAAGACATTACAGGAGGTGAGGAAATTAGCCAAGGGAGGGATGTTATTGGGGACCCATCAGTGAATTAGCCATCTGTTAAAGTTAAAGCTTCCTTTTTTGTGTAAACAGAACAAGCCAAGAGAGAGATGTTACTGGGGACCCAGAAGAACATCTTTGATGGCCAATTAAAGACTTTGGCTTTTATTTTTGGGAAGCCACTCAAGGGTTCTTTGCAGAATCATGTGCTTTGACTGGGGTTCTAGGAGGATGGCTCTGTCTTCCATGTGGAAACAGACTTGCTGAGGTAGAGCATGGCTGGAAGGCAGACACGAGTTACTGGCACATTTAAACAAATGATGACTGTGCTGAGACCCGAACGATAAAATCTGTGAAGCTTAGACATGGTAGTTTAAGGATCAATTCTCAAAATAGAATAGACAAGATTGTGTGTGTGTGTGTGTGTGTGTGTGTGTGTGTGTGTGTGTGTATGGGTGTACATCATGTGTTTTCAATGTATGTGTACACAGTCACATGTGTGTATTGAGGCCAGAGGATAATCTTAGGTGCTGTCCCTCAGGAGCTACCCACTTACATTTATTTATTCTTTTAATTTCATTTTACTTTTGAGATAATGTCTCACCCTGGTTTGGAATATGTCAAGGAGACTAGGCTGACAGGCGTGAGCCCTAGGGCTCTGCCTGCCTCCATCTGGCTGCACTACAATTACAAGGGTACCACCATGCTTGGCTGTTCTGTGGGCACTGAGGATCACATCACAATGGATACAATGCAGAGATCAACAGATTATGGGGAGCCCAATCACAATGAATGAATCTACACCACAGCTCCAGCCTCTAAGGCTCAGGTAACATCATAGAAGGGGGGCAGGAAGACTGTAAGAGCCAGAGGAGCAGGATCTGCTCCTAAACAGTCACTCCTGCATAAACAAGACTGGAACAATGGTGACACCAACAGACATGATAACATGGAAGGGGCCAAACTCTGCAGGGTCCTACCCCTAGATAGAGAACAGTCGGCATCTAAGGAGGATTAGGCCTTCTGGGGATGATCCTTCTAACTGAATATACAGTACAGCCCTGAAACCACGTACCCACAAACAACACAGATTAACTCAGCAGGTTGTACTTGTAGATTTGCACATGTGCATGTACACATACACACATATGTAACACTAATAAAGAAAATGAAGCTGTTAACCTGGGTGAGGGGTCATGAGGGGTCGAGGAAGGGTAGTTGAGAGAGGCTGGAGGAAGAGGGGAAGTGATATAATCCTATTTTTACTTAAAACATAAAAATAAATCTCAAGCTAATTTAACATGCATTATTAATAATATTAGTCCTTAGGTAATGTAATTATTTTTCTTGCATTTCTTTGACTATTATAAAATGGATTATCTTAAAACATTTTTAAAGTTAATTTTTTTCTTCTAACTTAAGTCTACTAGTACTGAGTTGGGGTATGACCTTATGACCCTGCTTATTAGATATTTATTCTTCTTTGGAGAATCTTACAGGAAAAGTTCCCAGTCACTTGGGTAATCACCAACTCTTGGCAAAAATGTGTATTGACAAAAAAAGGCTAATCTCAATTTAATTTATATTTAAACAGGAATTGTATTAGGTGCTCATCAATAGTATCCAACAAGTGACAAAATCCTATTTGTGAAACTTAAGACCTTAAAGGAGACTAAGTGCAAACCAATATTTTATTTCCTATTATAAACTATGCTCTTGCAGACCCCAGAGTTTGTACTTGCAGAATGTATCTGCAGACTCCCTCTCCTGAGGAATGAGGCCGTAGAAAACTCACAGACCCTGCCACCGGGTCTACCAACCTGAAGACCCAGTTGCCAGCCCACCTGTGGACTGTGGTGATGGGCTAACTGCCATCTGATTGAAGCTTGGTTGCCAAGAACGGCTGGTTAGCTGACTGGTCAGGGACTGTCCTGGTAAGTCTAGTCTCAAAAAAAAAAAAAAATTCACTGCCTCTTTAGATGCGCAGGCATCGAGGCAAGGTTCCAATCAATAATCAGGAGGAATCAGGGAAACAAGGCACCTTGAAGGAAGAAAATGAAACCGCAATTCCTGAACCTAAAGAAAGGGAGAACTGGGAACTACCTGATGCGTTCAGGTCTGAAACACCTCAGGGAGTCACGAGGTCAGACAAACAACTAACCAAGTCAGGATGGCAATAGAACATAGGTTCAACACAGACAGAAACCACAAAGAGAGCCAGGCACGAGTTCTGGAACTAAAAATTATTAATTTTTATTATCTAAATGAAAAATGAACATAGAATTTTGACCACAGCCTTCATCCGGAAGCAGAAAGGACCAGTGGGGTCAGAATTGCACAGGGAGAATGGCAAAAGAGGGATAAAGAAGCAAACAGAGCCAAGCGTGCACTCTTCCCCTTGGCGTGTGTGTACTGGTGGGAGCTGCGTTGGGGGAACTCACTCGTGAGTGAGATAGTGTTGTGTTGCAAGAGTGAGTCAGGCTTGGTGGGAGTGGATTAGCTCCTATGAAACATCAAGCTGACCCACCTTGCCTGGTTGCTTACGCATGCTCATCGGATGTCCAGAGCTACTTCCCTTTCCACGTCCCTGCCATGCACTGATGTAGCTGCCTGGACCACAAAAGGACCCTGGCACCATATACTTTGGACCTTGAAGCTCCTGGACTCGTGAGTAAATAAACCTTTTTTACTCGTAGTCAGCAACCCAAAATTGACTTCCTAAAGAGCACATAGAACCGTTGCTGCGGCAATCAAATGTTAGGTCACAAAACAAATATTAACAAGTGATTCTTACTCGAACCATCTCAAATATCTTTTCTGATCGTATGGAGAAAAGTTAGCGAGATAAAAGAAGGGGGACGGGAAAATTCTCAGATGAATGGAAATGGACCAACACACTCTTGAATGGCCACCGACACAAACAACAGCAACAAAACACGAGGTTTAGGAACAATTCAAGAAAAAAAAGCGATAATATACAGGAAATTTAAGAGAGAGTCACTATTTTGGAAAGATGAGAGCCACGCATGAAGGTAGGCAAGTAGACACCAGACACATGAAAAGATGCAGTATCAAAGAAATGCAGATCAAATCTCAGTGAGGTATCCTCCCACACCTGACAGAATGACAGTCATTAAGGGACAAGAAGGTTAACTGCTGGTGGCATGGGGTGTGTTGAATTACGAGGGAAAACTGTAGATTGTCCCCTAAAGATTAAATCTAGGACTATCAAATGATAACTGTCTTCAGTATATAGTATCCAAAAGAAAGGTCAAGTACATTACACAGCTCACGGCAGCTGAGTAAGGAAATAACCTGAGTGTCCACCAAGGATAAAGAATATATATATCTGGGGGGTGGGATTTTAGCTAGTCTAGTACAGTCCTTAAAAAGAAGCAAATACTGTCCCTTGGAGCTAGATGCATGATCGTGGAGTTCACACTGCCAAGTAGACATAAAGAAAATGCTGAAAGGTAAACTCCGTAAGACCTCACTTGAATGTGGAATTTAAGACAGCCGTACTTGGAGAATGGTCCTTGCCAGAGACTAGAGAGGCAGGTGGAACAGAACGCTGCTTTTCACAGGTGTAAGGACTTAGTTGTGCAAGATGAATTAGTCGTGGAGTTGTAGGGGCAGCGAGGTGACTTTTGTTAAGGACGTCCTACTGTACCCTTGAAATTTGCAATGAGAGTATATCATAAGTATTCATACCGCACACATGAAGAAAACAGTTATGTGAAAAGATTGATATGCTTTCTTTTGATGAAATTTGATGAAATGTATATATTGCACAATGTATACATACAAGCAAGTTGTACATATTGAAATATACCATATATTGGTTTATATGTGGTATATATATCATACGGCTTTTATTTATTGAACCATTTATTGCTGCTTTAATTTTAGGTATTCTACACTCATTAGTATTATGGGAGCCATTTTGCATCTCCACCTGCCTTAGTACAACAGGTTCACACTGCAGAGCATGCTAATCGACTCTCATAAAGTATGTCCCTGGCACTTACCACTCAAGAAAGACTGATAAAAATCTAGAGGATAGGATAAATGCTTTGGGAGAAGCCATCTTATATATGAATAAACAAATTCAAAACATTAAAGTTAGATCAATTGTTTCCTGTTATTCACAATTTAAGTGGATTTGTGCCACCCCACTTCCACACAAGGCTTCTAAGATGACCTGGACACAGGTTAGACCCCAGCACCATGGCCTATGGAATAATTCTGAGCTATAAACATTCAGTCGTCACATCAGAAAATTATAGCCATTGGTTCAGCTCAACTGGAGTCCACCTCAGCATATGAGGTTGCAAATAGATCCTTAATAGATTCCTACCATTCTTCATTTCTTTTGTGCCGGGACAGGGCTTCTGGCCTATTGTCATCAATTTGGGAGTGATCCTGGGAGCTGTGCTTATCTCTGTGCTTGTCCTTCCAGTCTTCTTCCAGGGGCTGAGAAAGGCACTGCGTGCCACGTAAGGTCTGCAGACCCTTAAGTTAACGAATAAAGCAGGGGAGAAGCTGCAGCCACATCTGATGGGAATGGCAGACGTCATAAAGTCAGCACAGATGCCGAGCCGCGTGAGGCCACCATGCCACTTTTGGTTTTGATCTCCATGTGTGGCATGCTTGGGGAGCTTTCAATATTTGTACAGCTGGGGATACTGGATTGATGGGAACTTTCTTAGGAATCATTCATGCCTTCTCCCAGGAGTGCTGCTTCTAAGCTTCCCGGGGAAAATCCTGAACATATTACCCCTCCCGCTTTTAGGGAGATATCCTTACCTACTTGAAGGTCTTCCTTATGCCTGGAAGTTGTGACAGACATAAAGAAAGCAGAGATCTCTTTATGAGGTCCTGAGATATTCTTGAAACATCTACCCCTGTACTTACTCAGGAACAAGTAATCAGAACAAAGTATTAGTCTCTTCCTACTATCCGCTCAGGCGATTGTGGCATATTCTGTACATAGAGCTGGGGTTACCTCTGCCCTGCACAGGGGTTATATTGAGGGACAAAAAACAAAAAAACAAAAAACAAACAAAAAAAAAACAGTGTGAAGAATGATAAAAGAATGAGGAACCTGGACCTCCCTTTCTTAGAAAAGTCATTAGTCATTGTGATGTTATATGACCAAGGAGCAAAGAATGCCAGGATTAGACATACAAGTAAATTCTTTCTATATATAAGGTAATCATTATACTGTGCCAGCAGGTTTGGCCTGGGCATTTTTTCTTGGGCCTACTAGCACTTTGATCATTAAGAGTTAATAAGACACTGCTTGGGGCTTGGCAATCTCCCAGAGCTGGCTTGGAAATCTTCTTTCTAGTGTCCTTGAAACCATAAGAGCTACCTAGAAGTTGGGTTCTGAGGTTGATGAGGAAAACCGACCGTAAAATATAACTCTGTTCTGTTACGTTTTTCAATGATGACCAAAAAGTATTGCAAGAGGAAGTTAAACATGTGTCTGGGAACAGAAATGATATGATCTGTGTTTTGGAACATGACTCTATCCCTGCTTATTGAATTTTGTACGGATACAGAAGCTTGTTGACTGACAGCTGGTCAGCAGCAAGCTTCTCCCAGCAACCCAGGGCCTGACTTACTTCTTCCCCTGCTTACTCCCTGTATCCTCCCCGGAACCTGTCAACTGTCCCCCACCCATAAGCCTGGGGAGGAAGGACACTGGTGAGGTGATCAGGCTGGAGATTTCACAGCCATCAAAAGCGAATCATACAGATGTCTGGACAGGAGAGCCCTGTGTAGCTATATTAGCGCTCATAGCAGGCGGGAATGCTGTCTGTTCGACAGATGGCAAATCTGCCTGTAGACATAAAGGAGACTGATGAGGTCATCAGCAGTTTTGATTTAAGATCCAACCAAATGTTTCCTGTCTTACTGTTTTTCTGTGGTTATCACAAAACTCCCATAGCTAGGCAATACAGAACAGCTCTGTTGCGATGGTCAAACACTCTCTCTCAAAGTAATTTATGGAAGGAAAGGGTTTATTTCAACTTACAAGTTATAGTCCCTTGCTGAGCAAAGTCAGAGCAGGAATCAAGCAGTAACTTGGCTTTCCATGAAGAGCCCCACTTGCTGGCTTGCTTACAGGCTTTGCTTAGCTAGCTTCCTGATACAGTTAAGAACCACCTGCCCAGGGGATGGCGAGGCCAACAGTGAAAGCTCCCCCCACATCAATTAGCAATCACAACAATCTCCTGCAGGCAGACCCACAGGCCAGTTTGATCTGGCTCGCTCTCAATTAAGACTCCTCTCTCAGGTAAGCCGGAGCTGTGTCAAGTTGACAGCGAAAGCTAACATGGACAGGAGCTAAATCAAAGATCAGCAGCCCCACTGGCCTTTGGCAAAGATTTCACAGCAGATGGCATTGGCATAGGGTATGCAAAAGAGATTCCGGTGTAAGGCAAGACACAAATCCAGGGATCAGGTTCTCCCCGCCTCCCCCCCTTTTAAAAAGGACAACTCACTAGCCCTCCTTCTGACGAAGGCACTCCCAGTGACTATTTCTCACCAGTCCCCACCCCACCTCACAGAAGTTTCTATAGCTCAGCATTTCCCCAGGGGAGGCAGGCATCTGGCACATGAATGTCTAGGGAACATTTCAAACTATACCCAAACCACTGCACTTACAAAGTCAGAACTGAAATATAATGACTGAAGTGGCCATCTGTAACCATTGCATGAGGGCGTTTAAGGGGACAACAGTTCCTAGCACCGGCATATGAAGGTCAGTGAGGCCATATCTTTAGATTTTCAAAAAAAAAAAAAGGTATAGTAGAGGATTCTAAGTTAAATAGCTCAAATTAAAAATATTGTCTTAATTGAATTATAAAATGAACATCATAAGGCTAAACACATACAGATAAACTCTGAAACCACAGACTTAGGCTTCATTTTTCTCCATGTTCTGCTGCTCCTATACCAGTCAGAGGGTAGAAGAGTCAGACATTCATCATATCTTCTCATGTAGAGAGTTGAAGTAACTGTTACCTAATATTAAGTATAACGGTTTGAGGTAGCATGTATCGTACTGATGACTGCCATCCTTTCACTGACCACATCCACCTTCCTATAGTATTTGTTAAAACTTTGATTTCTGTATCAGTAAACTTTTAAGCATTTCAGATACGCTAAGTTAAAGGGTACAATTTCTGTTTACTATCATTTTATCTCTTCCATTTATGCTCATGAGCCGTTTTTGATCTGAAGGTGAAATAAAGACCCAACCTCTTTCTTTCGCATGCACGTATCTGTTTCCCCAGGGCTACATGCTACAAATGCCATTCTCCCATATAATCTTGGCATTCTTGTCAAACTCAGTCACAAAGGTAACAGTTTATGTTTGACCTGTCAATCATATATTACCCACCTATATGTCCAAATGCAAGCCAGGAGAAACTAGAGCATTTTGCACTTCGGAATTAAGTACTTCCCCATCCTATTACAGCCATTGTCTTGTAGGGGAGCAACCCCAGGTGTCTGTCTTTTACTAAAATATGCCACTCTTAGGTCAGAAAGAACTATTCATTTTTATGTCCCATAGCCAATGGTGACATTTAATATTCCTTAAACATTGTGAAATCACCAAATGTGTATTTCTAAAAAGAACATGACCTTATGTACCCACAGTACTGCCATCATGTACAAAACCGTGATCAGCCTGATTGTTTTCCCAAGAGAGATGCACAGAAGGCTTGTCCAGGGTAGCAGTGTCGGAAAAAAGTGGAATCTTGAGAGCTGAAACCTTGTGGGAGGTCCTTGAGTCACCAGGAGTCGTGTTTCCATTTCTTCCTTTTCCTTCCATTTCTAGGCTTCTAAAGCAAATGGTTGCTCCACCATATACTCCCATCAAGATGTGCCGTCCTCCCTAGGGGCCCCCAAAATGGACTGTAACTTCTAGAACAATGAGTCCAAATAGACTTTTTTTTTTAAATAATTGAACCGTCTAAGGTATGTGGCTACAGCAGAAGAAAGACCAGTTCAATGAGGAACCCAAAATAAAAGTGGCTTAAATAGTCGCTCATTTGCCACTCACGAGAGAATTTAGGAGCCAGAACTAGAGTTTATTAGCAGCTCCATGCAGTTGTCTGTGTTGTCCCTAGAGAGTGGTAGGTGCCCTGTCCTCATGATCTAGAAGAATCATTAGCGCTTCAGTTATTAAACCCGTCCAGAACGCATTGCAAAGATCAGAGGAGATCATGGCATTTAATGAGGCGCAGCAAATCCATCCAGTTAAACACCAGGATTCTGTTTCCAACTAGGAAGGAAATTGAATGCTAGTAGGGGAAATTGGCATTCTCCACAACAGAAATGAGAAGTTCACTTTTAACATTCCATTGGGTCTAATGAAAGTGGGGAGTTTAGGGATTTCTAGAGCGCAGGAGCAATGGACGAGAAGTTTGATGTGAGTCTGGATGGGTGTGGAGCCTGTTCTTTCTTTCTCCAGGCTATGGGGGCTCTAGAGGAGCCTGTGTGTCTCTTCCTGGTGGGGTCTGACACTTGAATTGATATTCCTTAAGAAGCAGCATCATTTTATGTCAATCTAAATCTTCCCTAAATGGTGACATTTAATATTCCTTAAACATTGTGAAATCACCAAATGTGTATTTCTAAAAAGAACATGACCTTATGTACCCACAGCACGAAACAGGTTGCTGGGGTTGGAGAGATGGCTCAGCAGCTAAGAAGGAGTGCTACTTTCACAGAGGACCTAGGTGACTTCCCAGTACTGACATCAGGTGGCTCACGACCACTTGTAACTTCAGCTCCAGAGGGATCTGACACTGAAGACTCCCACATTCATGGACACCAGCATTCACTTGCATGTATCCCCCAACACACACACATAACTAAAAATAATCTTTTGAAATAGGTTCTTGATATTCCATTCTCCCACTAATTACTCTACGATAGAAAACATTTAAATAAAAGTTTCTGAAACATACAAGATTCTAAAAGTTTATTATATTATTAGAAGTAGTGTATAATTATGTCAGCAGAACTTTCAGTGATGTTCAGCCACCAAAATGTTTCTAGTAATTGAATATTTAGCTACTACAGTCAACATAGCTGCCCATGAAAAATGAATTTAGGACCAAACAATGTTATGTTGGATTAAAGAGCATCCTCTCAGTATAAAGTAACAAAAATTCTTTCTCTTCTGTGTATTAAACAAAGAAAATATGTTCTCCCCCTTACCTATAATTGCAGTTCTCAAGAAGGCTTTGCATTTTGATAATAACCACTAACCTCCCCATAGGGCTTGATTTTGTTTACAGACAAGATGTACTATGTTGTTCAGGCTGGCTTTGAACCCACACTCACCATGTCTCAGCCTCCTAAGTAGCTGGGATTACAGGCAGATGCCACTCTGCCCAGCTAAGGTCTACTAAATCAAAGAACAATAATTCCTTACTTGAAAAGAAAAGACAATTCTTAAGAATTATAATCTTACCTCCTGCTAATGTTCATAATACCACAGAAATAAGGGGATAAATCAGACCATCAAAGCACAGAAACTAAGCAAGACCGAGACTCAGAATTTCCAAGGTTCTTTCAAACAATTCTGAGGCTCAGGAAGTGACCATGCTGCTTTGCCTAGGCTCTGTGCTGAATGCTGTCTCCTGAAAGTCACGCTCAAACTTAGAATAACAAAATGTCTAACATGCCTTCCAACTCACTCCTACCACACCAAAGGGTTATTCTTTAAACGTTTTTCTCCTTTCTTTCTAAAATTTCATATAACCAACCCTTACTTCGCAACTTATTTTTTTAAATTTTATTTTTATGTGTATGGCTGTTTTGTCTGCGTGTGTATCTATCTGTTTATCATGTGTGTGCTGATAGAAGCTGGAGGAAGGCATCAGATCCCTGGAACCAGAGTTACAGGCAGCTGTAAGTTGCATGTGGGAACTGGAAATCAAACCTGGGTCCTCTGAAAGAACAGTCAGTTCTCTTAACTACTGAACCATCTCTTCAGCCCCTGTAACTTAAAAGTGTGAGAGATATGAGTATGTGAGTATGGCATATTTGTATGTGGGTATGAAGGCCAGAAAAGGCCATCTGGTGTCCTGCTGCCACACTGGGCCTTCTTTTCTTGAGACAGGGTCTTACTTATCGGTAGAGTGGCGGCCCTCAGGCCTTAGTGATCCTCCTGGATATACCCCACAGTGTTGAAGTTACAGGCCCATGCAGACACATCGTTTTTAATGTGGGCTCTGGGGATTTGAATTGTCTTCATGCATGTCTAGCAAGTTCTTTCACCTGCTGAACCATTTCTCCAGTCACCTGAAGAAAAGATATTATAAATAATGTGTTTTGACTATACTCTAGAATTAAACTATCTCAATGGTTTTTGTAAGAACCACCTAACCTATTCTATTTTGGCTTAGAATATGGAAAGTATATAAGGAGAAAGTGAGGCAGGCAGAGAGAAGAGAGGAGAATCTCAATTTTTCTGGGCTAATGCTACACAAAGTATTATTGATATGAATATTTTCAGGGATTGTATACTTTTAATACAGGAAGTCACTTTTTGTGAAGGTTGATATTATGGCATCAAAATGACAACATTTTATTCCTAGGATAAATACTTGAAGTAAAAGGTATTGATCACAATCTATGGATTCTATTAAATTGTCTCATGGATTTGCCAACTCCTGAGTCCACTGGTTACAAAGAAACAAACACATACACACACATGTTTTTACTTTTGGGTGCTGTCAGTTGCTAATAAGCTAACCCAAGAAATTCATTGTATTATTTTCTTCTGGTGTTTGCAGAAATGGTTGTACCATAAATTGAGGGTTTGTGTCTCTTGGAAGGAATGCAGAGGCAACCTAGAACCTCAAAGGGCAGAGATGGGGCAGACCAAGACTTGGAGTTTCCAGGGCTCTTTCAGACCAGAAACACAGTTTCCCCAGGTTTTGCTGCTGACTCTAGCTCAGTACATTACCTAACAGATTGCTGCAGCAAAAGCATGTAACAGCCGGAGCCAACTATCAGAAAAGAGAGCCATTGCTTGGACTGAGTGGAACTGGCGTGGAAATCAGACTGTGGTTCTTGGAAAGATTCTGATCCCATCCATTGTGTTCTTTCCTCTGGCAATCTTAAATCATGAAACCCTTTTCATTCTCTCTGTACTAATACAGACCACCAGTTTGGCAAAGGAACCCAATTCATCATGTCAGTGATTTAGGCTATTCTGCTGTCCTCACTGAAGTACTTAACAATGAGACATACAAGTTTTCCTTATGAGAACTGACATCAGATAATCCAAGTCAACTCTGTCCTAGTGGTCCAAGCTGGAGGAAGTAGAGGTCCTGACTCTGTGGTGGAGAGGAGCTCTGCATAGGTAATCTGTAAACAAAAGCCCGACACAAAGCGAGCTCTACAAGAACTCTAACGTCATCAGCCGAGGAGTACAGGCGTGTTTGTCCAGTGTTGTGGGACTATGCTGGAGGTGGTCGAGGACAGAGATGAGAATTAAGAATGAGGCATAGACTGATAATCTTCACAATTATATAAGAGGCAAATGGATTAAACTGAAAAACATGTTTTCAAACAATATATTCTGATCATGCTTTTCCCCATCTCTTATCCTCCCCAGATCCTTCTATTTCCCTACTCATAGAACTCAAAACCCTGTTTTTCTATATCCACAAAACACTCCAAAAAGTATACAAAAAGAATCTCTCTCTCTCTCTCTCTCTCTCTCTCTCTCTCTCTCTCTCTCACTCACACACACACACACACACACACGAAGTCCACAAAAACACAAAACTAGAAACCAAAATATTCAGTAGGACAAAAAAAATCCTTAAAGTTATATGAAACTAAAGGTCTACAAAAATACCATTGAGTTCATTTTGTGTTGGCCCCACATCTACTAGGTGTAAGACCTAGACCTACCCTGAAGTTTGGTTAATATGCCTTAACTTTAAAATTAGTGACCCATGTAGCTTTAGTTGGAAACCCTAGGCATAGTCTATGAGTGCCCCTAAGTGATGGGCACTCTGCTCTCTCCAGAGCAGGAGCTACCTCTGTTTGTCGCTTGCAAAGTCTGATGCCTCCTAACACCTCCATGGGTTCTGGCAGACAGGTCCAGCTTCCTTCACTTCCTCCTCTTCTCCAGCATACTATTTTTTCTTTTTAATTTTCTTTATTATTTATTTATTTATTTCTACATACTAATAATCCCAGTTCCCCATCCCTCCTCTCCTCTGATATCCCCTTTTTCTTCACCCTGCTCCCATCTGCTCCTCAGAAAGGTTAAGGTCTTCCCATCACATCGTTGAGAAAAGATTGGTGGTGGACCAAGCACCACCACCACCCCTGTGCCACACACACACCCTGTGCCTAGGCTGAGCAAGGTCTTGCTCCATAAAAAATAGATTCCTCATAGTCTGCTTATACATTAGAGTTAGATCCTGGTGCTACTGCCAGCAGCCCCATATATGGCCCAAGCCACAACATTGTCACTTGTATTCAGGGGACCTAGTTAGATCCCATGCAGGTTCCCCAGTTGTCCTATTGAGTCAGTGATCTCCCACTAGTTCAGGTCAGCTGATTCTGTAGGTTTCTCCATCATGGTCTTGACCCCTTTGTTCATACTATCTCTCCTTCCTCTCTTCGACTGAGGCATGGCCCAGTGGTTAGCTGTGGATCTCTGCATCTGCTTCCCTCTGCTTCTGGAAAAGGGTTCTAGCTTCTCTGGGGTTGTGGACTGTAGGCTGGTTATCCTTTGTGTTATGTCTGGTATCCACTTATGAGTGAGTACCTGCTGTATTTGTCTTTCTGGGTCTGGGTTACCTCACTCAGGCCCAGAGTAGTAATTGTATCATAATAATAATTTCCCCTAATCTTCAAAATTATGAAGCAAAATAAGCTAACAATTGCTAGCTCGAGTGGGAAAGAAATTATAAGAGATTTTTTGATTTAGATGTTTTAGAAGACTTTGCATTTCTGAAATTTTCTATAATAAACGTGTATTGTTTTATTTAGAAAAAAGGTTTTATGAAATATTAAATAACTGGGCTAGATTGCTGTAAGAACATATTCTTTAGAGTGGCACTCCAATGACTCTTGTCATTAGTCTATCCAAACCACTGTAGAAAAAAGGAAAGAACTGTCAAAGGAGCTTGGAGCAAGTTCTGACAGAAAGCGTCAAGTACAGAAGAGCTGTACAACCTCTAATAACTTTATTCTCACAAGATTTTGACAAATTCACTTACCCTGAAGGAGAGAAATGCTAATATTTATATGTGTTTCTTAATATTAAAGAAAGTTCCTGACCGTATGAAACTGTCTCCTCAACCACTTGTAGTGAAGTGAGATAAGATAAAGGATGAGCTATTGGATGTGAAGACCTTCATGCACTTGCCGTGTTTTGCAAACCTATCACAACCTCCAGGAGAGGAGCACATTCAGCCTCCAGGCACGGCCTGGGACCTAACGCACAGCTCTCTATGTCCTGGAGATTCCTCGGGGTAGTAGCAGGGTTCTCCTGGCTATGTTAAAGCAATCACCAGCATGTCTTCATGTCAGCTTTAGAGCGTCACACACCTAAGAGCACCGTGAGACTTGGATGCACCGGGAATACAATCATTACCTTACTTTAGGTACAGGAGAAAATGTAAGGATCACCAAGGGCTCTAGCACTCCGGACTTGATCTGAATAGGCAATAAGGGAATGAAGAAGGGTCAAGCCACACAGATACACGCATGGGAAAGCTGAGATGGGGTGGTTGTACCTGCTCTGGTAGAGGAAACCTACACTGCCACAACCCAGGACAGCATCAGGAGGCAAGTTAGCTAGTCTCAGTGTGGGTGTCCTAAGGGGAGCAATCATCTGGGAGGAGGAAGCTATGGTCGCTAGTTTTTGTGCACACTGGCCCATCACTGTTTTCACTGACGATAGATGGAATGGTGTGGGGTCGGGAGTATTCGGGTTTTTACTACAACCCTACCACCAACTAAGAAAAGAATCATAGAACCAATCAACCTCCTCAAACATCAGGTTTCTTATCCATTAAAATGTGAGTCAGTGAGAATGAACTGGAAAACTTCTAAAAATTGAAAGTACAAAAGAAATTTTAAAAAGTTTCCATTTTTTTTTTTTAGGTCATAAACATCATTAAAAATTGCCTGGAAGACCAAATCCGAGCACCACCCTGAGGAAATGCAGATTTCACAAACAGAACATCCTACTTTTAAAGGTAAAGGACAGGATCTGAACTGAAAGGCAAAGGAACTTTAGAGAAACCAATGAGATGAATTAACACTGGCCTCACACAGTGAGCAAGAAACACCGAAGCTGGCAGGTTGTCAGGTAGCCTGCTCTCACAGACCAAACTGAAACTTTAAGCCCATGAAAGATCAGTGGAAAGAAATTCGTGTGGAAGACAGAGTCCTCAGAAGTAGTTCACACGGATGGACAATGTGTGCGATGGCTAATTGTCTTCCTGGTCGGCAGCTCTAGGGACTGAGGCTGCCTTCACAGAGGTCTCTAGGAGCAGCTAACACAGCCAATGCTGAGCGGCACAGCTCTGTGGGTTATGACGCACGTGGGAGTCAGGCTACTACTGATTATATCACCGCTTCAGGCAGAAAGCCCAGCTGCTGTGTCAAGTCTGATAAAAATGGAAAGTGCACCCCACTTGCTGGTAGCTTTCTCCCCAAGCACTTCAAGAAACTGTGAGGCCAGCTTTTGTAATGGTGCCTATTATGCAATGGTAGACAGGGGTAAACTATGGCCCCAGGAACTCAATTTTCTACAGGCTTTTTAGAAATGTAGCCATGTAAATTTCTCTAATGGAAACAGCTGGAGAAATAGAGATATCAAGCCCATGAGGACATCAAAGCCCTCATTGTGGGGGAAAGCCCCCACACAGGAAAATATGTGGGCCTGATTTCTTCCATTCTGGAAGGGGGAGACCTGAGTTTCTTGGGCTTGGATGAGAGACTGAAGATCTGAGAAGCGAGACAAGAACACTGAAGCCGGCAGGTCGGCAGGTAGCCCGCTCTCACAATGGCATGCTTTAGTCTGAAAGGTACAGAAGAAACTTCTGAATTCTTAGATGGTGACAATCAAGATCAGGAGACCTGCCTCTGACCTGTCTCCCTTCAATCCTGCCACCTAAGGAGCTGTCACACTTACTGCAAGATACATGCAGAGTTTTGTTTTGTTTTTCAGAATATTGCCCAATGTATGGAGAAGCGTCCCAGAACCATTCTCTTTGTTCTTTGTGAGAGATTACAAGCTAGTATTTCTTACAGTGCTTAACCTTCCAGCCTCCACTATCCCCAGTGTCAAAAATCAGTTGAAAGTAATTGTTTGATTTTCAAAATTCTTTACAACACTCAACATGCACCATTTCCTCAGAATCTTACATGTCTTTGTCCAAGCATTAGGTCAACAGGGACACAGATGACAAGAGAGTGGGTTTTGGAGTCAGAACATTCTAGTTTCAAATCTTCATCCTACCCCTTTACTGGCAGTAATGACTGAGTAACCTCAAACAATAACTTCTCTGATTGTTTTTTTCTTTTTTAAAAAATGAATTGTATCCATTGTTGTTTCTTATATGTAAACATGAAGTGTATGTGGCTATACGTATCCACAGTGTGTGTGTAGCAGTCAGAAGGCAACTTTGTGGAGACTGCTCTCACTTCCACCTTTATGTGAGTTCTGGGATCAGGATGCAAGGTTCCCACAGCAAAATCTTTGCCCCTCTGAGTCATATGATCAGCCCTGACACTCAGTTTTTTGACCTACAAAGTGGGATCATGTCACAGGTATGTGGTAAGGCACATATATTTTCTCTTTCTATGTACCCAGGGGTGGTTTAGACACTAGATAAATGTCTGCATAAAGACTAGACCAGTACAAGGCCTAAAATGGAGATATCACAGGCAACCCCTTTGAGAAGGATCTCATCTTTATCAGTTAATTGGAACTGTGTTCCCCTTCCATCACACAGCCACTGAGGATGAGGAATTGGATGTATTCTTCTCAATCTACCCACTGAGAGCACACAGTAATATTCCCTTGCTTTTACTCTCACAGTGCCCCAGGTACTTTTGAGGAGAAATCCAAGACTATTAAAGAAGAGAAAACAAGGTTGTTGAGATGGCTCATTTGCACATAGGTCAGATGACTCGAGTTCAAGTTCCTGGGTCACACACGGTGACAGAAGAGACCTGGCTAGCAAGAGTTTTCTGACTTCCACAAGTGAACTGTGGCCTGCACGCATGGCACACATACACACACACATGAAAATATTCTAAAAGAATGAAAGTGCAACTAGAAACATAAAAATAACATCAACATCCTTAGATGCTAACCCTAGTGAGAATTTGTTAGACATCATACTCTTTTTAAAAAGCATAATAAACATTAAGCCTTTTGAACAGACACACAAGCATGTTAAATTTAAAACAAAATAGTGCCTCAAACTCAAAAGTGTTTTAAGGGTCCTGATCTTACTATTTCTCTGGCTAACTGTAGGAAGCCACCTATCTATCACCTTGTGTGCAATTAGCTTATTGTGTAGATAAGAAGGTAAAACCATCCTGAAACAGGAAACCAATATTCTTCCTGTCTAATCAACAAATCTAAAAGATTTATTCTTTTCATCTATCTTCTCTTGCTCTTGTCCACCACAACAGGCTGCTTACAGGCTCAGGATGGTTTTGACAAAGAGCATTTTCATGAGTTACTTTTGTATCTCCACCCCCTCTTAAAGAAAAGAGGAAAATTTGTTTCATACAGAAGGCGTTCATTGTATGAATGAAAACTGCCACCTAAGTGTGGGCTAACTCAACCAAGAGGGATTTCACCTACATCCATTCAGTCAGTTTATGGGGGTTTAAAGAAATTCCAGAGAGTCATCAGAAGAGGAAAAACAAAGGTGATGCTTTCTGCCACTCAGGTAGTCTTTGAAAATATGTGTAATATGTAAAACATTCTGACACCCCCGTATTATTTTTCCAGCATTAACAGTATAAATTGCCTCCCATGCTGAAGTGCTGCCTATCACCCTTGCTAATCACTACTTGCAGTGACCTCAAGTACTGCAGGCATGTTCAAAATGCAGCTTGCATCCTGTGTTGTACTGATGTTCGCACTCCTCGTCAACAGCGCGCCCACTTCAAGCCCTACAAAGGAAACACAGCAGCACCTCACGCAGTTATTGCGGGACTTACAGATGCTTCTGGGAGAGATCAATGTAAGTGCCTGTCTTTCCTATCTGTAGACATTACCTTCAGCTTTATCGCCAAAGGTTGTGTTTTAATAACAATGTGTTATGCTTTCTCAGGATGACAGGAATCCGAAACTCCCCATGATGCTCACGTTTAAATTTTACATGCCCAAGAAGGTAAGCAGGTTTCTGTGTTCAACTGGTGCTTTAATGAACTCAAAGTTATATGCTTGTTTGCACACTGATCAGATGAATAAACCCTCATCTGAAGAAAAAAGTTACTTTAATATCTCTGTGTAAAAGTTCTTGTTTAATAATGGCATTGATTTTAAATGATTATGTCTACATGTTTCTTTTGAATTTGTTATCTGTGTGTTGGGGAAGAGGAAAGGAGAAGAAGGCATTTTGATGCTGGGATAAGTTAGACTGTACTTATCTCTATTTTATGCTCACCCTAGAGATATTTGAATAGGAGGCATTATTTTATGTTGTGAAATGTCAAAACCGACTTCAGAGATACTCACTTTATAAACACTTTACTGTTTTAAGGAAGATTCCTAAGACTCTATGTTTAAGGAACAGTGTATCCAGTATTCACAGACGGTAGGACAGATGATATGAAATGAAGGCCCAGCTCTGCTAGACCCTAACTCTCATGGCCTCAGGAAGTTGCCTATATTCATTCACCTACTTACATAATGATAATTGTATGCTTATAGCTCGATAGGCTTCAGAACAGTGTCTGGACAACACCACATAAGCATGCTGTGAGGACTAGTGAAGAAAAGGTCTGAGGCATATAAACAATTTTGGATTTATGTAGTCTTTTTCTAACCAGGGGAGCCAGAGAGCTGTAATATTTCTATACAATACTATCTCCCAATACTGAAAGTTTGTATGATAAGAAACAGCTTCCCCAGGCTCTTAGAGCTCCCTCAAGGGTAGAAGTTTGCTAGAGTCCTGACAGCCAAAAGATAACTAACAACTCTGACGCTGGAAAAAGCTTGTCACAGGATAAATCCAAGCCTAGAGCAAAATGGGATCTGAGGGACCAAAAGGGCAACGCTGCTGACCCACTTCTATCAAGTCAGGAGCTCTCTCTGGCTGTTCTACTGGAGATGGAAAGGAAATGGCCTCTAAGAGCTAATCTGCTTAACCAGATTAGCTTTACTAATATATAACTTTCAAGTCCAACAATAACAACTAGATAGTTCTGTGAGGGAAAGAGCTCCACACTGAGCATGCGGAACTCCTCCTAACAAGTCGGAGGAAAACAGGTGGACAGATCCGGAAATACATGCTGTCTGATCAGACCTCCCTCTCTAGGGATCCCTAGAGAGACATGAGGTCATGTCAGAGAGTGGTGAAATTCCTAGAAATCTAAGTTTTTAAACAACTATTGGAAACAAGAGTAATGTGATAAAGTCTGTTGTGTTTTTTTCATTTAACCTCCATTTTGTATAAATGTAAGATTTTAAAAATGATAGAAACATTTAATTCGAAGGGTGCAGTTAATGAGAAGGAGTGCCCATGCCACCCTTGATCCACCTACTCTTGTGACTGTGGTACTGAGACTTAGTAAAATGAAGATGACCCAGGTCACAGCTTGCTTCTAGAGGACCTCAAGACTTAAAGTGGCTTTTATGGAAATCATAGTGCACTATAGTACTAGACAGTATTCTTTCTCATTGCCTATATGCATAAATATGCATGACATATGTATTTATATATTCTTTCAGAAATATACAGGAAACTTCTCCAAATAGTCTGTCCAAGTACTGTGACTTATTATTTCTTGGGGACAAATAGTTTTTAAATTACATATTTGTGCTTGTATGTGTGGAGGTGCATGTGTACCAGAGTGTACCTGTGGAAGCCAGAGAACAAAATGTGAGAGCTGGGTCACTCCTTCCCCAATGTGGGTCACTGAGGTTGAATTCAGGTCATCAAGTCTGGTGGCAAATGTTTTTACCTGTAGAGCCATCTTTCTAGCCCTGACAAATAGGGTTTTTTTTTTTAAATCATTTTTAGTAATTGCAGAGAAATAAAAATTTAAGAAATACTAAACATGTCTTCCTGGACATTTTGACAGTCATCATTCTGGGTCACGATAAGGTCTGTACGATTTGGGTCTGTGACAGCAGGGTTCCAAGGACTCCTGTTCCTCACCGTCTGTGTTCTCAACTCTGAGATTATTAGACATTAGAGTGTAGACTGGGAATCTTGCACTTCCACATTCTTTGATTTCTCTGCTGATAGGAAATGTAGTCTGTACCTTTGATGTGCATTGTGATAGGGAAATACAGACTTTTTACAAAGTCTAATGAAGCTAGATCAAAGCACTCACTAGAGTGACCTAACAGCTAATGTTAACCACAGGGCTTTGTGCTCTTGCTCCACTAGATTTAGGATATCCACTATTTCAGTTTCTCTTTACACTGAGAACAGGGAGTGGGTAAAAGCTATGTGCTGTCTACTCTTGGTTAGATAAGCTGCATATTGCCTTCTGGCTCCTCTTATAAGGTGAGCTGAGCTAAGAGTTATGCTTATTATCCTCCAGGCCACAGAACTAAAACATCTTAACTGCCTAGAAGAAGAGCTCGGGGCTCTGCAGAGTGTGCTGGATTTGGCTCAGAGCAAAAGCTTTCACTTGAAAGATGCTGAGAATTCCATCAGCAACATCAGAATAACAGTTGGGAAACTGAAGGTAAGATGTTGCTTGATTTGCTGAACTGGAAATAAAATAAAGGAAAGAAGAATTGCACTCTGAAGTGGCATGACATTTCTGGTCTTTGTCAGGTTCCATGCATTTTATCAGACAAAATTTAAAGTCTGCTGAGAGCATGAATCCTTCTACTGCAGGATGATGCTAGAGTCCCCACCCACCATCACCTGCAAGGAAATTCTGGGAGCACCCACCCTGCTTACTCTCACACTAGCATAAAATTGGAAGCGAGAGAAAGTACTGAATAGAATTCCACAAGGAACAGGCAACGTTCGTTGCCTTCAAATGTTTATCAGACCAGGACCAACGATCTGAAAGGCTTTTCCAGAGAGGTGTGCTGTCACTGGTGGAAGAACAGAGATTTCTCTCCAAAAATAGTAGCCATTAAAATGTCAGAGGAGGACAGTGAGCACCCATTTCAGGGATTTATTTTTAAATGCACAAGAAACACTGAATTTGGTGAGGCAAGGGAGAATTGCAGTTCTCTTTTCTCAATCCATCTGTTAAACAAAATTGCTGAGTTGACAGGTATCCTGAACAAGGAGCATCATTTTGATTTCTGCAGTAGCAAGTCTCCAAGAGGGTGTCAGGCTAGTCCTTTTCAAACAAAACTTAATTTTTCTTTGCACTGCTTTCATCTGATACTTGTAAAATAGGCTGAGAACTACATCTAGGTGTTGAAAGTCTCGGGTCTTATCTATGCAAAAAAAGTCTGCTCTAAGAGCTCTGGCCAACACCAGAAGTCACCCTAAACGAGTGGTATACATTTTCGAGGTGCGTAAAAACTAGGAAGGCATGTTTCAAGAGTCACATACTTAAGAAAAAAACCCCAAGATATTAGAACATTAAAGTAACTATGCAAAATAAGATCACGGTAACTTGCTTTAAAAGGAACATTTATTCAGAAGAAATGCTCTGCGCCTCACTGACTTACAAGGGATTGCTCAGATTTGGAAAAACTGTTCCCGAAACCTGTCAAAATATTTTCTTCTCAGCTTTTTATCTAGAAACAGAGTTAAAATATTTCCTTAGCAAAGGAGGTTAGCTTCCAGAAAGTCCATCTACACAACAAATTTAGAATATTTCTACTTGCACAAACTGGAGAATCATCTGCATTGATATCAAGGCATATATCTATATTTATGAAATGTTCTTCTCCAAATTTCCCTCACTAGTCTTCTGTCCTAACCTACTCTGGGTTGTTCCTATCCTGATTTGGGAAAATAAGAGAAAGCTCTAGAATGCTTCTCAGCTCCTTAAGGTTTAGAATTTTAAGGTTTAGAGAAGAACATATATCAGTACATAGCTGTGTACACTTACCAGAGAAAAAGAGGTCCAAACCACTGCATTCTATAAAGTGCTCAGTGTTTTCATTCAAACATTCAGTTGTACTCAACTCAGGGAAATTTTATCTCGGATGGTTTATCATTTGGCATCACAATAAAACACAATCTGACAATTATGATCACTCAAGAAGTGTGAATGACTAATACAAGTGTTAAATGGATGCCTATAGAACGTTGGTGAGAAACAGCTGCACGTAAAGTAAACTCCGTAGCCTAAAGCTTACTGTTCTTTTTCAGGGCTCTGAAAACACATCCTCATGTGAATTCGATGATGAGACAGTAACTGTGGTGGAATTTCTGAGCAGATGGATCACCTTCTGTCAAAGTATCATCGCAACAATGACTCAATAATTATGTGCCTCCTTCCTACAACACAGGGCTTTCTATTTATTTAAATATTTAAAGTTATATTTATTTTGGATGTATTGTTTACTATCTTTGTAATTATTAGTCTTCAGATGATAAATATGGATCTTTAAAGATTCTGTTTGTAGGCCCCAAGGGCTTTAAAATGTCTTAAATTATTTATCTGAAATTATTTATTATATTGAATTGTTAAATAGCATGTCTGTGTAGATTCATTAATAAAAGCATTTAGAAGAGTTGGTGAATATAAATAAGCTCAGGTGTCTGTCATTTTGAGGACAACGTGGTGTAAGTTCTAGAATGCTTCTCAGTTCCATGAATTCTATGATGGTCATAGCATGCTTACAAGAATCACTCTACCCCAGAGAAGGATGTAAAATGAGACAGGAATGTGCACTCTCCTGTAAGCATTGATTGGCTCTTTAGTTCCTTTCCTTTAAATTTTAACAGGACACTAAACAAAAATTCTTGAAACCTTTTGTCATAGTCTGCTTTGTGTCGTAACAAAACAAAGTTTTGATACTTTATACAGAGAAGTTTAGCTCACAGTTTTGGACATTCAGGAGCATGTGAGGATATCATGGCAACATGGCATCTCCATAGTTGGGAGTATGTGAAGAAGACAAATGGTGTGTGTGGGTGTGCATGTGTATGTGACTGATAAGAACCCATTCTTTCAGGAAACAGTCCCCCTTCCATACAAACTTAAACAGCATTATTCATAAGGTCATCATTGGGCCATAGCATAATTACCCTGCACCAACCCTACCATTTCCCACCACGTTCACACTGCCACATTTTACACATGAACCTTTGAAGGACAAATCAGCACATCTCACAGAATAATGTGCTTGCCCTCTACAGTTTAACACTGCTCTTGGCTTGTACGAGCCTCACCTGGCTAAATCAAAAGGCTTCTGTTCTCTGGTTTTTCTCTGGGTTCAGTATCATGGGAGGTGTAAGATTCAAAGGAAGATCTTCCTACCTTTGGCTGTGCATCTTGGCTAGAGTCCACCTTCTCTCGAGGTGATTTTATGGGTATATTTTCTTCCTGGATCTTACTTTTCCTTCCATGTCTCCTTTAAAGCTGCGGGTGCTCATTAGCTGTTGCCAGGCATAGGGTACCTGTGCTGTCCTTTACAGACCAGCACTTCAAAAGCCACCCCTTTCCAATCTCCAATCTCCCTTCTGGGGAATGCCACCTGCTTCCGGCTGAGGCTCACATGTACTAATTGTATTAGAAATAGCACCGGGAAATACATCCCCAAATTGGACTCTGGAGTTGTACTGCTCATATATGGAAGGAACACAGCAATAGCATCACATGGTATGTCCCGGATTCATGCTACGCCAATGGTAGCATGTGATGAAGTGAAGCTAAAAGACAAGCACTACATGGAATGTTCTGATTTCATGGTGTGCTAATACCATTTATATAACTATCTGTATAATCTCTTTTTTACTTAAAATACTTTAAATAGTAGAATGAACTCTTGAAGAGGGAATAGAATATGCTACACAAATACTAATCCTGAACAACAGCAGCAACAACACCACCAACAGAAAAGCAGAACAAAAACTACAGGTAGCCAGAGTATACTTTAAAGCAAGAAGAGCAGAGACAAAGTCATGACTTTATACTGATCAGTGAGTTCATTCAACAAAGCATATACCAGTTCTAAATGTGATCCATCTAACTGTAGCACAGCTTCCAAGTACACAGACCAAAGCTTCTGCATCCACCCTTGATAGAGCATGTTACCAGAGCAGCCCTCTTGTGACCATCCATGAAAAGGGGACTCTGACTCACAGGCAGGACATGTGACACTAATAAAGTAGGCACAGTTGAGCTCACACACACACACACACACACACACACACACACACACACACACAAAACCACTGAAATTTTACTGACTTGAAACAGTTTAGAGTTTAGGTTCACTAACGCAATCTTGAAGAATGTGTGAACTATAGTAACAGAAAAGCGGCAACTATAAACAGTGGCTACAGAAATATAAATAAAACATCTAATTTTTGTTTTCTGGGCAACAAACTTAGAAGCACCAGAATCTACAACTCCAAACCAAGAATAATAATCAGGGGAAGAACGTACACTGGAATACCATAGCCACAAAAGCTAATGATGCTGAAACTGTAAAGCATCTAGGTTCAATAAATCAGGATGGAGAAAGGCTTGGGCCACCCTGGGGATGTGCCACAAACCAAGAAGGCTGGGTCTTAGAAATCGAGAGCCACGCAGCCTCCCTAACCTGGAGCAGGAGTAGTCTAACTTCTGGGCACAGACCAGCAGGAGAGCTCCACAGTGAAGGCACTTGTGGCAAAGCCTGGTGACTCAATTAGAGGAGAGAGCTGCCTTTTGCACGTTGTCCTATGACCTCCATAAGGGTGTTATACATAGCACTGTGTGTCACTATGTAGCCCAGCCTGGCTCCTGCCCGCGAGTGCTGGGCTACATATATAATACCACCATGCTGGTTTTAGCACCATTTTTGTTCAGTTGTCTAATACGGGTTTAAACAAGTGTGGTGAAAGGGAAAGGGTTGAAAGGAATAGGTTAAAATATTACTATAGAGGCCAGACAGGTGGAGCACCCCTTTAATCTTAGCACTCTGGGAGGCAGAGACAGGAAGATCTCTGTGAGTTTGAGGCCAGCGTGGACAGCCAGGGCTCTTACATAGAGAAACCCTGTCTCGAAAAACAACAACAAGAAAAAGTTTACCACTCACAGATGGTAAAGGAAAGATATAAAGTGAAAAATACTAGGATTAATGGGTGAGTTTAATAGGATTACTAATAATATGGCCAATATACATGTGCAGTCAATTGTATTTTTATATGCCAGCATCACAAGAAATGTATCTGAAAACAATACCATGTACACTAGAACCCCAAACATCAGAAATCTGGGAATAATTGTAATAAATATATGGTTGTTAAAATAAGAAGATATTAAGCAACATTAAGAGCCAAATAAATTGAGTGAGCTAATCGATTACTGAATTATAAGGCCTGGTATCTTAAGATGTTAATTCTTCATAAGTCTATAAAATTAATGAAATTACACCTAAATATTCAGTAAATTTTATATGGATGTATACAACAAAGAAAAAGAAGGGCTCAGGTGTTGGTATTAGATGTGTTAATGACTTTAATGCTTAGGTCTTTTCACTACAGCTATATAAGGAAAGGTATGCCAGTTAAAGGCTACCAGTAGTTAGACGAGATGATGAAAATGGAAGGGGTTTGATTTTTCTTTTTAGTAGACTACCTAATCTTAGGTTGTCTTGTTCATCATTAGAATGTGAATAACGTGATCCTGAGCACATGAAAAGCAGAGCTTTGAAGAACATCATGTGAAGATTTGAAGGAAAGTTAGATAGGGTTGATTTACACCTAAAGTTACTATAAGGCCTAGTCAGCTGGATGTAGAAAAGGCTACATTTTTTAATGTACTATTATTTGAAATAAGTGTGTAAAATCAGATTGTTAAGCAGATCCCTGCAACAGCTATATTACTCAGTACTTGAGTGAAGGAGTGCTGAGACCGGGGTAGGGCCATCTATGGCTGATGGGAGTCAGGAGAGGAAGCCAAGTTGTTTGCCTGGGGCTGTTATTAGAAGGCCCAGGAGAGGAATTAAATTGATGTTTTCTTTTTTTTTTGAAGTTCTCAGGAGTTGATGTCTGGAGAATCATGTTATAACTAAAATGAACCCAATGCCTCTAATGTGATTAATAAGATTGCTTAGAGGGTTATGATGCTTGTGTCGGCTCAACCAAATCATCAGCTAATAAGAAGAAATAATACAGTACCTATGCCTTTCCTAACCAATAGTTGTTGGCTGAAGTAAGGATAATTAGGTGATTAAAATAGGAGATATTTGATCAGACAGTTTAGGTGGGCCTCGGAATAAATATACCATGAGAAAACTCTATTATTGATCAGATTACAAATAAAAAAGTCAAAGGTAAAAAGAGGAGACAGAAATAGTCAACTTTTGAACAGATAGTCTAAAAGAATTAATAGCAATTCAGTGTCAGTATTCAGGAGTGTTAGAGTAGAAGAATATTAGGGGTGACAGGCTCGGAAGAAAAGCATATTTAATAGATGAAGTTATATATAAGGGAAAATTAATTGATTTAATAATGTCAGCTACAGATATAAAAATTGGAACACTAAGAAGATGGAAGATGAGGTCATATTTATTAGTTTTATTTGGTGTTACACCAAGTTTTTGACTCCTAAGGTCAAGATATTACTTCTATCCTATAAAAGCAAGAAAGCCATATGTTTTTATATGGAAGCAGGGATTAGCAGTTCATAGTTTATTGATAAATAAGAAGCTGACAACTCCTATTATTATATTCAGTCTAATGTTTTTTGTAAACTGTATTTACAGAAGGTGTATTCTATAATGAATTTGGAGTTAATATAATTAATAAAATTAGTTTGCCTCATTGAGCTGCAATAATTATGTACATAGAGTATATGGTGGTAATAAGAATATTTATGCCTATAAGGATATGAGGCTTAGGCCAATAAAGATATGCATATGAGGAAAACATTAGAAAATCAACAATCTAAGCCTTAAAATTTTATAGACATATACAAACTTAAAATAGTCAAGATATTTTTGAAAAACAAAGCATTCGTGCAAGCACCACATGGCTGGTGCCTTCTCTTGAAACAACACTGGGCCAACACTGGCTCCGTGGGTGAGGGCTCTTGTCCTGAAAGCCTGACTGTCTGGGTTCCACCCGAGGAACACAGGATGGAAGGAGAAGACTAGATCCATTTGGGGGTGGAGGGGGACTTACTCCCAAGTTGTCACCTGACCTCCACACACATGCACACACAATATAGCACATGACACTGTCCAAAAGTACTCTTGTTTAACAACCTGACACTGAATTTGAGGACTCTAGATTCAATATTGGTTTTAGAAAATGAAACAGACTGGTAAATGTTATTGTGGAGATGAAAGAGACAAAACTAATGTGGAAAACTCTACATAAGAGTCAGTATTTTGGGCATATTCAGTTAAAAAAAAGAGTAATAGGAAACCTATAGACTGATACTCAGCAGCTAAATCCCGCTATACACACCATGTCAATTCTGGTGCCAGCAGTCTGCATACACAATGAATACTACTGTTACGGTGTACTAACTGACTCATAGTTATGCGCCCAAACATACTTTTACCTTTTACTGTTCATGAAGTAACATGTTGCTCAACATGAAACAGTTGAGGAAGTTTATGTGATCTAATATTACCTATATTTAAAAACTGTTAAAGCAAAATGATGGGTACTTGAAGACTCATTTGCTCTTCTCTAGTTTATCAATCCTCACAATTTCTGAGATGAGGAAGGGCTGGGGGTATACTCAGTTAGTATAGCTTGCCAAGAGTGCACGGAATTCTAGGTTCAGTTCTCAGCACTATATAACCCAAGTGTGGTGGTGCACGTCTTTAATCCCTGCAGTCGGGAGGCAGAGGTAGGAGGATCTCTTTGAGTTTAGTCTGGTAATTATTTCTATAAAATGGTAAAGGAGCATGATGTTTCAATGCAAGGTGACACGACATGAGTACTCATACATGTTTAACAGTATCTGGGCAATGCTGCTGCAAGACTTCTACTGTGAAGGCTGAAACCCCATATTTTAAAACATTTTTACCAGTCAAACACATCAAAAATAGAAGATTTTAATATGACAATGTGTTGTCTAAATCACATACTAAACTGCTCTATACAGGGAGACTTCACAATCCAGGAGCCATAGCCGTGCTGCTGTAAGTAGGACTTCAACAGTGCTTTAGCTTCTTGATAGGGCCCAGACATACGCTAGGGAGAGAGAAAGTGTAACTGAATCAAATTGGCTAATAAAGTAAATAACCCCAGACTGTCTAACTTTATGTTTAAAAAAAATGAAAAACTCTAAATTCCTGCGCTAACTTAAAACAATTATTTTCAAACATGCCTAAAAAGGCAATTTTACTTGTTATTTAATATTTTAATTAAGAGCAAAATTCACAGCAGAAAAACTGAAAGAGCATAAAAAGTATGACCTATGACCTATAACACCCAAACTATAGATAACTACTATCCCTATTTTCATGTGTTCTAATATTCTAGAAACACACACATACACCTTTAAAAAGCTACCTTTTATGAGCTATTATAAAACTCACCCACAGCAAGTGTATAATTTGGTCTTTGTTAAAGTTTTTGAGATGTGCAAATGCCAGCAAAATCCAGTGGTAAACTCTACCACCTCTAAATCGCCCATTGCGCCTGCCTGGAGTCAGTCTATACCCCTACCTTTGGCCCTAGCCCCAGGCAACAACACATTTTTCTGTCTCTAGATTTATTTTTCTGGAAGTCTCATATAAGTTGATTAACACAGTAAGCATTCTATAATGTCAGGCTAGCACATTTCCCAATTCATGTTATTCCATGTGTCAGGGTTAGGTTTTATTGTAGATTAAAACCACTGTAATACAGTATATTACACAATTTACTGAGGGTAAATCAACCTTGTAAACCTGACATAACAAATCTTGAACATAGAGCAGAATTTCCATATGCTGCTAGATGGTCTTTTAGTACCTTGCTAAGTTCTTTACACATTTATGTTTGCATTATAATTTTATTCTATGATGTTTTTTATTATTTTGGGTGTTAAGGAAGTACTGGTCTTGTTCTTATAAAATTCTACAATACATAACATTTCCCCAATCTTCTATAACAAGTTAACAATTCACAGCTTCTCTATGTGATTAAGTTACAGTTGGATATTCTGTTTTTCAGTCAGATTTTTTTTCAAATTTATTTATTTATTTGTTTATAAAAATTTCCACTTCTTCCCCTCCTCCCCATACCCTCCCATTCCCCCCACTTCCTCTCCTCCTCCCCCACACTCCCTCTCCAGTCCTATGAGCAGTCAGGATTTCCTGCCCTGTGGGAAGTTCAAGTTCCTCCCCTCTCCCTCCAGGTCTAGGAAGGTGAGCATCCAACCAGACTAGGATCCCAAAAAGCCAGTACATGCAGACAAAACAAGACCCAGTGTCACTGTCTATGGCTTCTCAGTCAGCCCCCATGTCAGCCACATTCAGAGACTCCAGTTTGATCACATGCTCATTCAGTCCCAGTCCAGCTGGCCTCTCATTCAATCAGTCCCCTTGTATCAGAGGGTGAACGCACCCCTCGCGGTCCTGATTTCCTTTTTTCATGGTCTCCCTCCTTCTGCTCCTCATTTGGACCTTGGGGGCTGATGAATATTTTGCATATCACCATAGAACCTTCATCTGGTGATGGATGGAGATAGAGACAGAGACACATATTGGAACACTGGACTTAACTCCCTAGGTCCAAATGAGAAGCAGAAGGAGGGAGAACGTGAACAAGAAAGGCAGGACCAGAGGGAACCCTCATCTGACGATAGATGAAGATAGAGACAGAGACCCACATTGGAGCACTGGACAGATTTTTTATTTATGTCACTCTAGCAGCATGTCCCTTTTACCTAACTTGTTAACAAACAGCTGCTGGAAATTCAATGGCTCCTTGTGGTCTATAACAATGACCTTTTTTTCCATTCCAGCTTTCAATAATTTCTGTTCTCATTTATACTCCTTTATCACTAAGAGATTAAATTTTAATTCTCTTAATGAACCAATTTTATATTTCATTTACTTAATTTTTGTTTCACATTTCATTGATTTCTACTCTTGTCCATATTATTTATTCCATTTTACTTATTTTTGTGTTCTAGCCCCCCCCTTTTATTTTAACCAGTTCTTGAGTCAGAAGCTTAAATAACTGATTTTAGGATTCTTTTGTAATATATGCATTCAAAGCTATACAATTTCACTATTTATTTAATCATCCATGAATTTCAATATGTTGTGTTTTTTAACTCATTCTAAGGTATTTCTTCGTTTTCCCGAAAGTTGTTTCCTATGAACGATTGTTAATCCATAAGCTAATTTCCAAATATATGGCAATTCCTCAGATTTCATTCTACTGTTAATTGATATTTTAATGCCACAGTGGCCAGAACCTATTTTCTGTGATAGTTAAGTTTTATTTGTAAGTTCTCTTGCTTTTACTGTAAGGTCTGTCTTCATTAGGTATATAGCTTCGATGGTCTCATCCTAGCTTTTTATTCTATCTTATTTTTAATTTTTACACTAGGCCCAACATTCCAGTGGTTACTGTGTTTCTATAACTTAGAGATAAACTATTCAGTAACAGCAGACATTATACTCAGACACATTAGGCCTGTAAAGCTTCTGCCATCTTCTGGCAAACTTACATCAAGAATATTTTATATATATCTTAAGCGTCCTTTGGTTTTTGTTCATTGCCTGATCTCTTGAACCTGTCCTGTATATAACTCTGTAGTTCCCCATCAGTCAGAGAACACAGAGAATTCAAATTTATTCCAGTCTTTCAATTTCCCCATTATCATTTTGGTAACCAGAGTTAGCACTTGTCTCCAACAAGGGCTCCAATTTGTGCCAGTGAACTCAACAGATTTCCTATTCATTTTCTACCAAGTTGGGCCCCTTAAACTGAAAAAAAAATCCACAAATTGTCATCCTCTGACACGCTGAGGCCTTTTCTTCTGACAGTAACTCTATGACTTTATAGGTGTGAACTACACTCCCCACCACTCCGACTAGAGACATGAAAACAAGAGAAAGAAAAGAGCTCCAAGCAGGATATGAACTTGTTATTCTTACTTAAAATCCTAGCACTTTTTCAAGAACATACAGTTTTGATATTTAAATTTTACTACCTTAAATTCATTTCTACAGTTATAAAATACTGGTTTTTTGACATTATCAAGGCTTTTTTATATTTGTTCTTACGGAAATACATATAGCTTCTAGACATCACTGAATACAATAATGATCTTATTTTTTAAAAAGCTTATATTTAGTTGTAGGTGGGAATATGCACACAGGTTTGTAGTTGATATGACTGCAGGTGGGAATGTGTGCACAGGTTTGTAGTTGATATGACTGTGAGAATGTGCACACAGGCTTGTAGTTGACATGTCATGTCATATTACGTGAAAGTAGAAAAATAAAATTCAGTATGTGCTGTGACTTTAGCTTAGTGCTTGCCTTGCATGTGCAAACAATCTTTTTTGTTTATTTTGTTTTTCGAGACAGGGTTTCTCTGTGCAGCTTTGGAGCCTGTCCTGGAACTAGCTTCAGGGATTGAAGGTGTGCACTAATACCGCCCAAATATACACGCAATCTTAACTATTAATCTACCCCTCCCATCCCCAAAAATTTGTTTAGAAAGAAAAAAATCTAAATCATCTGCTAAGTCATGTCTAAATTAGAGTTTGGAATTAAACTTACTTTGAGTAATGTATTATTGTAAGACTTAACATTCTCTAGTTAATAATGCCATGCACAGTATATATTGTCAGAATAAGTTTGATAATATGTTATATTCAGAACTACTTAACCAATTTTTATTGTCTCTATAGATTCATCACATTACTGTCTTTAGCTGCATTTCTATGGTCACCTTACCTTAGCTGCATGGTACGTACGAGCTTCAAGTAAATCATCTGTTTTAGCTTCCTTGGCAAGCAGATTAAATCGACTTAACATTGCAGCCTTACAAAGCCGACTTGCCATTGACAAACCACTTTTAAATGGGGAACTAAAGTTGAAAGGAATGAAACATGCAATAATCATAGTTAATGATTTATGTTGGCAATTGTAGGGATTAAATGGCAGTTCATAGACATTTATGATCCTGATTAGGCAGAAGAATGCATGTACTGAAGCTCTATTTTAGATAAGAAGCAACTTGAGTTACGTAACTGCTGTCAGAAGCTAATTTAACTTAAATTAGTTTAACTTATTACTATACTGCATCAAAAGTTCAAACAATATTTGTATTTGAATATTTCTATTATTTAAAGTAAAATTAATCTATGGTAATACAAATTAAAACAGTTATTCTCCTATGATTGAAGAAAGGGAGTGTGGAAATACCTTCTGGAGTGGTGACAGCCACTGAATTTTGACTAGAGTAATAGGTAACCTGGATGAATATATGTATCAAATCTCCTGAAATTGTACAATGCATTCTCTGCAAGCAAACTTTAATTTAGAAAACACTACTTTGAAACCATCCATCCATGTATATGTGTGTGCATACACATGAATACATTATTCATATGTCGTAACAGAAGTACGTTCACAGATCACAAACCTTTTTACTAAGTAACTTTCCCCTTCATTATAATGTAATAGCTGTTCTTGTGACAGATGATTAAAACTGTAAAAATCCTCAATTCTTCTGGTTTCCATGTAGCTTTCAGGGTCACACACCTCCTTGAATGTGTGCTAGCCTTGTGATTTGTTATGGAGAAAATGTGCAAGTTCAGAGTCTAGGTTTCAGGGGAACCCTGCCTTCTTCTCCTGAGACCCCTTCATGTTCAGGTAAGTGTGCTGTGACTAGCCTACTAACGGGTAAAGGACAGTTATTCCTCTAAGAGATCAACCAAAGTGACATTTTATTTGACCCACACCTGACTCCAGATGCCTACAGGAGTTCTAACTAGATCCAGAAGAACCGCTCAGCTGACCCAAACATTTATTGCAATATATAGTGTTGCTTTAAAGCACTGAATCTGAGGTAGCTTATATGTAGCAAATGTTAGTATGCACTCATGTATGCAAAATCTATTAATCTCTGTATATTAATTTTCTACCATGATAGTGTTGGTAGATTTTCTGTAAATTCCTTGGGCTTTTCAGCAGAACTGGGGAACACAAAAGAATATATGCCTAGTGTTTGTAAGGTAATAGCTTCAAACTATAAAATCCCCTTAACAGTGGTCATTTTACCTCCATTCCCCCATATTTTATGTCTACTTTTTTATTCAACATATTGATGTTATGTACAGCAGTAACAGCAAACATCACCAATCATGATAGTGTTCTGAGTCAATAAAGCTGTATTGTACTCTTCAACAAGCCACCTACTACTCTCCTTAGTAGGTCCCTGTTATGTGCTCTAGTAGAGCGATGATAGGAAAAATGGTGATAAATATAAATTTCTAATTTGGTGTCATCTATACTACCACATTTACATGTTGTAGAATATTCTTTTAAGATGTGTTACCTTTGTTTATGTTGTTGACTGTTTAATGATACAAAAATGTGTTGTATTCTTTAATGTTGCATTTGTTTAACTCTGTGAAGTTGTGATTCTTTGCCTGTCTAAAGCACCTGATGGTCTAATAAAGAGCTGAACGGCCAATAGTGAGGCAGGAGAAAGGAGAGGTTGGGCTGGCAGACAGAGAGAATAAATAGAAGGAAAAAAGGAAGAGTAGAGAGATCAAGAAATGAGAAAAGGAGGAGAAGAGGACTCAAGGGGTCAGACAACCAGTTACACAGGAAGCTGTGGAGTAAGAAGTAAAAAAAGATATGCAGAAATAGAGAAAGGGAAAGGCCCAGAGGCAGAAGATAGTTGGGATAATTTAAGAAAAGCTGGTTAGAAAAAAGCCAAGCTAAGGCCAGGCATTCATAAGTAATAATAAGCCTCCATGTGTGGTTCATCTGGTAGCTAGGTGGCAGCCCTTGCAAGACCCAAAAGAGAAAAAAAAAGCAAATAATATTTACACTTGTGGAAAAACTTCAATTAGTACTGTTGTATACAATATCTACGTGTTGTAATATGCTGCCAACTTTTTTTTGTTGTTGCAGTTTTTATTATCAGCAAGCGTTCTTTGTAAGTTTTGTGTGTATGTTGGGAAAGAAATAATCTTTCAACATGTTTCATGATGCAAGATACATCTGCTTCATGCAAGGATTGATGGATTCCTAACAGATATAGTGACCCATGCCTGTATCCCTAACACTTAGCAGGCTGAGACAAGAAAACTGAAAACCTGAGGCTAACCTACATAGACTCTTTCTTAAAACACACACATGCACGCACGCATGCACGTACACACACGGTTGGATACACTTAAAATTATTTATATGTGTATGTCTGCATGTGTATATTAATATATGTACATGTGCATGTTAAAGTAGCCTTGGAATCCAGACATGGGAGTCAAATTATCTGGAGTTGGAGTTACAGGTGGTGGTGAGCCACCCTATGTGGGTGCTGGGATTCAAACTCCCATCCTCTGCAAAATCAGCAACTGCTCTTGGTCATTACGCCATCTCCCCAGCACTCAGGTGTTCTTTCTTCCTTTTCTTTCTTTCCTTCTTCCTTCCTTCACCTCATTTTTTTTTCTTTTCCAAGAAAAGGTTTCTCTGTGTAGAAGCTGTCCTGGAACTCACTCTGTAGACCAGGCTGGCCTCAAACTCACAGAGCTCAATACCTCAGTTCTTTGTTGTTTTTAATCAAAATAAAATGGCCTCCCTTTTCCTTCCCTAAGGCCCTTCCATGTCACCATCTCAAGCTGATACATTACTATTATTATTATTATTTAGTGTGTATATATATGTGTATGTCATACTCTAACTACAGCCATGTGATATTTGACAAAGAGGTAAAACACATACACCGAAGAAAAGACAGCATCTTCAACAAATGGCACTGGGAAAACTGAATGTCCACATGCAGAAAAATTAGACCTTTATCTATCATGCAGCACAAAAATTAGATTCAGGTGGGTCAAAGATCTCAATTTGAAACCTGAAACACTAAAACCGCCAAGGGAATATGTAGACAATACGCTATAAGATACAGGTATAAAAAATAACTTTTGGATAAGACTCCATTTGCTGAGCTATCATTGTGAACGACTGACAAGTGGGACCTCATAAAACTAGAAAGTGCCTGTACAGATAAGGAAACAACCAAGTGGCTAAAGAAGAAACCCATAAAATGGGAGAGAGTCTTTTCCAGCTATACATTGGCAAAAGACTAATACCCAGTATATATAAAACTCCAACAAGCAAGAACAAAACAAAACAAGAATCAAGGAAACTAATGACCAAATTTTTAAAAATGGGCTAGGGAGTTTTCAGTAAGAAAAAAAAAGTGGTTAAGAAATACTTCAAAAAATGTTCATTATCCTTACCAGATAGGAAAATGCAAACTGAAACAACTCTGAGATTTCATCCCACTCTAGGCAGAATGGCTAATTTAAACAATACAACTGACAACAAAGGCTGGGAAAGCTGTGGAGAAAGCAGAACCCTTAATAACTTTGGATGGGAATGCAAATTGATGGAATCACTCTGGACATCAGTAATGAAAATCATCAGACTCAGTCAACCTACCATATGACCCACTATATGACTCCTGGGTATATACCTAAAGGACTCGGTACCCTCCTACTCCACAGATACTTGGTCAGCCATGTTCATTGCTGCTCTATTTGCAACAGCCAGGAAAACAACCTAAACCTAAACTCCCTTTAACAGAAGAATGAGTAATAAAAATGTGATATATACATAACTCAACTAAAAAAAAATGTAAGACCTTTTTGGGAACCTGGGTATGGTAGCACACACCCTTTAACCTCAGCACTCTGGAGGCAGAGACCAGTGGATTGCTAAGTTCCAGGCCAGGGTTAGATAGTGAGACCATGATTTTAAATATCTTTTTATTTTATTTTATTTTATTTTTTGATAGAGTCTTTGAGATACAGCTCAAAAATCCAATTTGCTAGAAGCCTGGACTGGTCTAACTCAGGACCCTCCCTGCTTTTTTCTCCTGGGATCAGAGTTACAGGGTTGGCACCAGGAGATTTTCTTTGCTTCACTGATTCTTTGGGGGCTAAAACTCACAGTCTATAGTTGGACACATCCACTGTCTTATTTGTAATTATTTGCAAATATTGGACCATAGTTATACTATGTTTCCATAGTAATTTCCAAGAAATTATACTAGTTTCCTATTATTTATTCCATTTTGTCATGCCATTATTTTCTGAGTTTTAAAATATCTTATATTTATTTGTATGTGTAAGGCATTTATAATCCAAAGCCCAGACAATATATTTGTTGTGCTACAGTCTGTACTATTCTTGACTTTATTCTGCGTATTACCCCAAGACTATTATGCTTGATGATATTCATGCCAAGAAAGAGCTGCATGAGTATTGATTAAATGTCCTTTCAAGAGGAAGATATTTAAAGTGTGTAAATTTGAAAAAAAAGCCACCCTAAAAGAATACTGGGTTTACTCAGGTCTGCCTGTGTGTGCATGAGTAAGGGTTATTTACTAGATCCTAGATAACTTTCCATGGCTATAGTTCCAAAGAGAAAAACGCCTCCCTGGGCAGTAAGCTTTTAGCATTACTCACTGCTCATTTAAAAAGTATATAGCCATTACTAGAAGGTTTTACTTTTATTCAATAATGAATTACATGAATATCACAAAGAAATATCCAACAGGCACAGAATATTATGATTAACAATAATACCTTTGGAAATAAAATGTCTACATTAGGGTTCCAGTTTGAAATCCTTATGACAGGGGTGCCCACATAGTATCATAATAGAATAGTTCTTACACTTGTGTGTTTGTAAAATTTGGGACAGAATGTGAAAAATGCAGCTTCTTAATCCCAGATCCAAAAATTTAGATTTAGTAGAACCAATTCTATGATTCTAATATTTTAACAAACACAAGGTCTAAAACCAGATTTCTTGGGTTTGAATGCTGGCTTCACCATTTACTATATAACTTTGTAAGCTTGTATTATTCAAAAAGGAAGTTATAATAAATATGATGTCAGAAATCTGGCCACACTCAATACAATTGTTCAGAATCCAATAAATAATGTACAAAATTGTTAAGAATAAAATTTCAATAAAAACCTTCTTTTGCTTAATATATGATTTTAGAGAAAGTATCAATTCTAACCTTTCAGTGATCTTCCCACTCAGGCCATCCACAATCTCCAAAGAATTGTCCCCTTGTGCCCAGTTCAGACTGAGTGATTTGTGGTCCAAATTTATTTGCAGAGGATATGCAGTGGGCACTAAGCTAATGTGAGGTCTGTTGACCAAGTAAAACATGGGGAGTTTTGAAGTGAGTGCATCATCAACACGTTGGTTTACTGCGATTTCTAAGCCTCTAGTATCACTGCAATTCCCATCACCTAGAAAGCAAAAACAAAACACACTCAGAAATTTAAGGTCAAAAGAAAAGATTGTGCTAAAAAAAAAAGGTATAAAATGAGAATAGGTTAATTATAAATACTCCAAAGCTCCCTTCTCCTATACTTTTCTCTAACCCACACTTCATTTGTTTTAAAATCATTAAGCTTGCCTGAAGATCAGCCATAAAGACCAGGGACCAGGCAGTGGTGACACACACCTTTAATCCCAGTAGCCACACTAGTTTTCCATAGAAACCAGGCAGGGCACGCCTTTAATCCCAGCCAGAGAAAGAATTATAAAAGGAAGGAAACAGCTCTCAGGCTCAGTTTTATTCTGAGATTCCTGGAGGCAGGATTGTAATTTTGGACTGAGATTGAGGTAAGAGCGAGTGGCTGGCTGTTTTGCTTTTCAGGTTTCAGGTTGAACCTCAATCTTTCCCTCTGAGTTTTTATCAATCGTGCTTCATATTAACTGCAAATACCCTAAAGCTCACTTCTCTTTTAATTTTCTCTACCCCACATCTATCCTCTTCGCAGTTATTTCCATACATGTGACCAGAATCAGGATATGGTAATGACAAAATTTCCATCGAGGAATGATCAAAAAGGAAAAAAAGCAATAGTGACTAAAAGTAAAGAACCAGGGACTGGAGCATGCCCAGGGGTTAAGAACCATGGACTGGAGCATGCCCAGGGGTTAAGAGCACTGACTGTTCTTCCAGAGGACCAGAGTTAGACTCCCAGCATCCACACAGCAGCTCACAACCTTCTGTAACTTCAGTACTAGAAGATCTGATGATTTCTGGCTCATCCAGGCACTGCAGGCCCAGTACACAGACACACATGCAGGCAAAACACTCACATAAAATAAAAAACAAATTTAAAAAATGCAAAGAACCAGTACTGAACCACAAAGAAATGGTACTTTTTACAGAGTTCTGCCAGAAAAAATCTGTTCACTCTGTTTTGATTTTTAGGTTTCCACATGAAATCAGCATCTGATTGTTGGTGAAATAATTTTTTATACCTAATGAGCACAAATTATAGCTGTTATAGAACCACAATGTTCTAATTTAAGGATGCAAAGTAATTCATAGAATGACCATTTTTGGTTAACATTATGAACAGTAACAAAAGCTTTCTTTGTATTTGCATAATATTGTTGAAAAGAGTGAAGGCATTCTGAAGAGACCCAAATGTGTCTCTATTGTAGCTCACTTTGACTATCAGCCAGGGAAAGGGTGGGAGTTGTCTCTCAGAAGAAATTTCACACTGTTTGACAACTTGTCAGACAATCTTGCAGAGAAACTAGAATTGAGACAATGATGGGTGGGACAGATCCTAACAAGGGACTGGTAATGCATACCTCTTACCCTTTACTTAAGTCTAAACCTCCTATTAAAGACCCTGAAAACCTCTCCAAAACTAAAATGAAAATTTAAACACACTGTTCTTTGCATTCATATTCTATTAAGTTAACATAGGCTTGGAAGAATCAATATAAAGAATTGTATGGTATCTGACATAATTCTTAATGAGTTTGGTCCCAGAACCCACATAGTGGAAGGAGATAACCTACTCTTGCAAGATCCCTTCTGACCTCCAAATGTACATATATACTATGACATGTGAACACACAGACACAAATGAAATGTAATTATAAAAAGGGCTTTAGAGAAAAGATAAATTTCAAAGAATTAAATTTAATCTGTAATGCTCCCTTCTACAGAATTAAAAGGGAAGCAAAGTTCAATTATATAAAAGGAAGAAGTCTGTAAAGAACTGGAGCTGCTGGATTAACATAACTGGCTGTGCTCACACCTATATTCCACTTTACTGACTGTTTTAACAACAGGCTTAGATGAATACCTATTTAGAATGGCATTTAGTAAATGCTATATGTATTAGGTAAGAAACTGTATGATACAACAAATAAAGTTCAATTATCTCTCAAGATGTCCTAGGTATCAAATCACTCTCTTTTAAGTGAGAATTGCTAAAAGTGTGAGCCCCCCGAAGAGTCTCTAAAATGTATGCTTCTGGGTTTATAGGGCAGATTCCAAGAGTCCTGGAAACCTTTATTTTCTTATTCATACACATAAGACTTTTTTAGGTTAGACCAGACCGCCAATTATTTTCATGTGGGACCCACAGAGATTGTGAGATGAAAAACCTGAAGCAATTTTCCAGTACCATTTTCTTTTTATTGTCTGTGCACCACCACCATAAACTGCCAGGTGTAAGATGGCAGTCACATGACCAGATATCTAATTCTTCTGCTCCTGCTCCAAACCACTAACCAACTACATAAAGGAATCAATGTCTGTTCTCTTAAACAACATTATAACTACAGGGTAAAGTTACATCATACAAATGACAAGTTTTTAAAAATATTATCATAAAACTTAACAAAAGCTCTGGCCATCAAGTCTGTGATTCCAGAGAATGCACACAAATTTCTTAGATCTCAAACTCATATTTATCAAAAACAAAGAGAAACTGCTACAGAAGATTTAGAAAAATTCAAAATGCCTTGAGAAAGTATCTGAATTGACTAAAACTGTAAACATAGTAAGACTATTAGTCAACCATATGATCTTAAAAAGTATCAAATAGCAGTTCCCCATGGAGCATAGGGAATGAGCATGTATTCTCACCCACAGTTACTGGAGAGTTGACTGGGGCTATTTGGTAATATTTTAAAAAGTCTCACATCTTTGACTTGGTCTATAAAATAGAAAGGGATGAAACACTACCAAGCTCATTCTGTGATATCAAAGACCAGACAAGGACATAATGATCAAATGTTTAAGATAATGTAAAGATAAAAAGGAGCCAAAATGGACATTCAATTTCTTATATCAGAGAAGATAAAATGTAGTACGAGCTTTTAAATTTAGGAGGTTCAAAACAACATCTTTTCCATAAAGAAATGGGGTTCATTATGAGGTAGAAGCTGTAAATTCCAGATGGAATAAATCTAAGTGACTAGTATGTTAATTCTTGGCCTCCAATAAGATTATAGAAGTCATACAGTAAGTGTAAATTCCAGTCATTATAAAACAACAGCTCAACAAAGCAGATAATATATCTGCTTTTACTTTAGTTTCACGTATGCAAAAACTGGCTATATACTGGTAAGTCAAATAAGGGCATTTTTATTGACCATATCCAAACTGTGCTACAACTCACCAACAAGTATACTGCTGATATAAACAGGCTGGATAAAGTGACTCAGCAATGCTCCCTGTACACCCAGCACCTCCCATCTTGTTAATTTGTCACTTGAGGACATACTGTTTACTCTATTAATTCCATCAGCAGAACAGTAAACTGTAAGATAAATTTTGCCTTCAACAGCCACATGGAGACTCAGTTCTTCATTGGCTTCAAATGCAGAAATAGAATGTGGATTAAGGCGTCTAGAGAGAGGAAAAAAGTTTTATTTTTTTTTTAAAGAAACACAAATTTGTTAAAAGTAAAATGTGCATGTTCTCAAGATTTGTCTCTAACAGGTTTAATTTACCAGGACACACTTCATTCCAATAACATGAACAGATGCAAATACAAAGAAAATAGGAATGCATTCATCGCCTCCCTGCAAATGATAATGAACAACAAATCACCAACACACAGAGTCGCAGGACAATTTTCCTATTTTCAGCATTGTTTATGTCCTAACATAGGACGGTAAGGCCTAGTACGGTGGCGGACTCCTTTAACTCCAGCACTTGGATGGCAGAGGCAGGCAGATTCCCGTGAGTTCAAAGCCAGTCTTGTCTACTTAACAAGTTCAAGGCCAGCCAGGGGTATATAGTGAGCTGCTATCTAAACCCCCTGACTCTTGCAAAGAAGTTTAAGACCAGCTTTGCCTATATAATGAGGATATATTATTCAAGGGTAGTCTGGGCCACATGAGACCCTATCTTAAAAAACCAGTTATAATAACAAAGAAAATTTTTGTTCTTGCAATTTGTGAGCTAGTTTCTTCTATATATAAAAAGATTTAGAACTACAAAATGATGAAATGGAAAAAGTTTTATTCAAGATTCACCTATGATAAAATGTTAATAAAATCTAAAGTTATTTTTCTTGAATTATATCTATCCATAGTTCTTATTTTCAAAGTGATTTATAGAATCTTTTATAAAAATATTGCCTGTGGTTATTTCTAGATGGTCAGACTTGGGGTATGTTTTTCTTTCTTCACTGTGCCTGTCTGTACTGTTCAGCATTCACCTTACCTGATACTATATATTCATCACAGTAATGACATTTTGGCCACAGAGCAGTTTTTAATCTGTATGTGAATATGAGAACCGACTGCACAGACCCACAGTCTCCTAAAGCTCCTGCAGTAGAGTGGAAGGAGTGGTGAAGCAAGAGTCCCTTCAGAACTGACCTCGGTAGGAGTGAATGGAGAGGGGAGGTTTGTGGTGCTCTGAAACCCACAAATAACTCAAGGCTGCAATATGGATACAAATTTGTACCAATACGGATTGAGCTTACTCTGTTTGAGACAGGCATTCAGAACATATATACAGTTATCATCCTACTGTCTTAAAAAAACTTTCATAATACTTACAACTGTGACTTAATCTGGGCTGATCCTTTAGGCAACTGGTTCATGTAGAGGTAAATGTTGATGTTCTGTTTCAGAGTAAGCAGATTAGAAGCTGGTTCTGTACAAAAGATGGACTTTTCCATCATAGCAGGATTTTTGCTATAGAAGAGTAGAAGTTGTCTATAAAAGTACCTAAAATAAATGTGACTTTGTTAAGTAATAAAATTTAATGCAGATGTTATCTTAATGAGTATCATAACCAAATGTAACATGAGCAATGTCTCTGTATGTCCAAAGTTTTGATACTGACAAAAGTCTGATCATAACTTTAGCTTTATCTATTGAAAAATTAAGCACCTCAAGAAGTTCTCATCTTGGACTGCCCTGTAACTTATATTAAAGCATTACTGTTTGATTACTATCCTACACTTTATATTTGTAAAGAACCCCTGATTCCAGGTTCCTCCCTTCTTCCTGAGATAGCTCTGGAAAGCCAACTTGTGGCTTTTCCCTATGAAAACGAGTCACTCCTCCTACCTTACTACTGCTGTCACCAACAGTGGCGCCTGTGTCCAAGGGCACAGATATAACACACGGAACATTACACTGTACTAGAAATGTACTCCACACTTAAGAAGATCAGATAATTCCTTCAGCATCAAAGAAAGACGGACAACCATGAGTTGCAGTGTCCTAAAGGGCTTCCACAGTAATGCTGTATCTGTCTGTGTGTGATTTATGTGCATATGTGTGCAAGACAGTGCACATGCAAAGGCTAGAACAGAGCCATGGGTGTCTTCCTCAACTGCTCTCCCTTATTTCCTCGAGAAAGAAAGCTTGGCTTACAGTTTAGGCTAGGTTAGGTGGCAAATGAGCTCTGAGAATTTGACTGTCTCCACTCCCGAAAGCTAGGGTCACAGGAGCATGCAGCCATGACCACATTTATATTTGAGTTCCAGAGATTTGTAAGCAGGTTCTCATGCTTGCAGAGCAAACATACTGACCCATCTATCTCCTCAGCACTTTTCTCTAACAAATTTTAAGATTATACAATTCTTTCTTTATTAGAGTTAGCTATTGCATTTTTTCCAGGTAAAACAGGTCTAAATTTGTTTTTAAATATTTCAGCAAAGAAACGAGCAACAGTGAGAATACAGAATAAACAAGAGTAGCAAGTAGTAGTTATTAGAATACTAATAACTAAAAAGTTGGATGAGGACACTTACTTAGAGTTGGATTAGATATTTGCTATAATGGAAGTTTGTAAGAGGTTTCGTTGGGGAATATTATTTTAAGGTGTGTTGCTTTTGTTTATGCTGCATTTATTTAACTCTGTAAAGCTGTGATTCTTTGCCTGTCTAAAACACCTGATGGTCTGATAAAAAGATAAACGGACAATAGTGAGGCAGGAACAAGGACAGGTGGGGCTGCAGGGCAGAGAGAATAAATAAAAGGAGAAACAAGGAAGGGAAGGAGGTGCAAGGAGAGAACAAAGGAAGGAGGATGTCACAGTCCAGCCACCCAGCCATTCACAGAATAAGAATGAAAGTGAGATATACAGAAGTAAGAAAAGGAAAAAGCCCAGAGGTAAAAGGTAGTAGGGATAATTTAAGAAAAGCTAGCAAGAAAAAAGCTAAGGCTAGGCATTATTAAGTAAGAATAAGATTCTGTGTATGATTTATTTGGGAGCTGGGTGGTGGGCCCCTAAAAGGTCAAAAGAGAAAAGATCAAAAAAGTAAAACAACTGACAACAAAGTTTAATGGCTTAAAAGAATCAAAAGTTGGTGTACATCATGGGATGTAACACTCAGTTCTCACTGTTAAATGTTTTATAAATAGTAACTTCTAAAGAGAACAACCATTCTTGGCCATTTTGAACCACATGCTACTCCTTCTGAGGAGCAGAATGATCAGTCTGGGAAAAAAAGGAGAGGGAAATCTGACTTCAGCTCCTTTCATTCTCTTTTGATTTATCAGTCTAAGGCAGTGGCTCTCAACCCTTCAATACAGCTCTTCAAGGTTGTGGTGACCCCAACCATAAAATTATTTCATTGCTACTTCGTAACTGTAATTCTGCTACTGTTATTAATTCTAACATATCTGATATGGACCTCATCATCCACATGTTGAGAACCATTTGTCTAGAGGATATATTGTTTATATTCTGCTAATCAGTAGACCATGCCTGGAATTTGTAACTGGAAAGCTGTGCTCTTCTGCTGCCACCTTTGGGTAATGTGGTAGTTTGAATGTAACTGGCCCCTATAATTTCAGAGGGAGTAGCATTAGAAGGTGTGGTTTTGTTGGAGTGAGTATGAGCTTACTAGAAGAAGTGTTCACTGTTGGGGCAGGCTGTGAGGTTTCCTATGCTCAGGATATCACCCAGTGTCTCAGTCGACTTCCTGTTGCCTGCAAGATGTAGGACTCTCAGGTCCAGTACATCTGCCTACATGCTACAGTGCTCCCCGTCAAGGTAATAAGGGACTGTACCTCTGAAACTCTAAGTGAGTCACCCCAATTAAATGTTTTCTTAATAAGAGTTGCTGTGGTCATGGTGTCTCTTCACAGCAATAGAAACCCTAAGACAGATACGTATATCTAATTTAGAAGTGAAGTAAGATTAAGTTTATTTTGTGCAAACCTAAGTTACACTTCCAGTTATCATTTAAAGATGGTTATTTCTAACTTTAAAAAATCTTGTAGGGCTCTTAAAATTTAGTTCACAAGGAAGTCACCAAAATCTACACAAGACAGTGTAATTACTATGGTGAGGTTACTATAGCAACACAAAATGTCAGATGACTTGGATTAGAGGCTATCAAATCCTTTGCTTTATTCTAAGTATTGCTCTACTTGTAACAGAAATTTCTATGCAGTTACTTTGGTCTGAGAACATTAATATTTGAAGGCTTTAATACATTCTTTAACTTACCTAAGCAGAGACCTTCTTGCTGTAACAACTGCATGAGTATCATGCAGCACTCTCCCATTTGGCTTGATGCACTGGCTGTAGTTGTATTCACCTGTGCCTACAGCCACAACTTCATGATGTCCAGCTGAAAACAGCAGCAAGCTATTAGTTTAGTCTCCCTCTTTAGTTGCCCAAATTCTACCTTTATCATCATTTTAAAAGATTTTATACATATATTTGTGTGTGTGTGTGTGTGTGTGTGTGTGTGTGTGTGTGTGTGTTTTACATGTACACCAGTGCCCCCAAAAGGCCAGAAGGTGTTGGAGCCCTTGGAAGTGGAGAGTCACCCAAAGTGGGCCCTGGGAACCAAACTCAGGTCCTCCACAAAGGCAGTAGGGCTGTTAACTGCTGAACCATCTCTCAGTCCCTATCCTCAATTTTCAGTCAGATAAAACAAATAGCAAATACAGTTCCAACAGCCTTAGGACGTTTTCAGAAATTAGATTTCAAAGTAGCTATCTTAACTTAAGTGGCAACTATCTTATGCCACAGTACATCATCTAAATTTTTAATATAAACAATAGAATTACCACAAAACCTTAACCTTCAATATGTACCACAATTAACAAGACTCCATTTACTATTCTACTTCTGTCCTGAACACTCTTTATATAATGCTTCCAATTTTTTTCAGTCCACTCAATCTCTCTATAAACTGAATTAGCTTTTTTTTTCTGTTGGATTGAAGCTGACTTGTTTTTAAATAAAGAAGATCTCTATGCATTTCTCAGTAGTCTTTTTTCCCATCCACATTTTGCTGTGTTCATATTTGAAATTCCATGCTTTGAAAATGGACAATTCAATTGGCAGTCTTTTCTTTTCCCGCATCCTAGTTATGGGTCCTGTCAATATTCTAGTGAGAAGCTCACTACTTTTCCTTCAAAACAACACAATTCACCTGTCTTCCTCTTTCCATCTCTTACTTCTGTGTTGATGATTTCAGATAAACTAATCTTCACCCTTCAAACAAAGTTCAACTTATACCTGAAATCTGAGGGACTTACTAATGCAACATAAATTAGAAATGTCCTGATCTATACCGGGCCTGAATAGATGTTAGGGTGAAATGTTGAAAAAGACATACTTTCACTAAGCATGCAGGAGACAAGGGCGGGGGGAAGCTAAACAAGTCCCACATTATAATACGTGCTTTGAAGGAAACAAAAACTGACATGAAGAATAAGAGGTTATCGTGCAAGGTGGGTACTAAATCTTTTCCAAATAAGCTGGAATTAAAGGTGCAACCTAAGGGGTACAGAGCATCCACTTTAGATGGAAGCATGCAAGGTATCACCCTGAGGAAACAGGCAGCCAGCACAGCTGCCCTAGGAAGTGTGAGTGTATGCTCACGTGTGTGGGGTTATGTGCATGCTTGTGCATGTGCTCATGTTCAGAAACCAGAAGACGATGTCAAGTCTGTGCCTCCATTACTCTCTGCCTGATCTGAGGTAGGGTCTCTTCCTGAACCTGGAGATCATTTCTTGATTAGGCTGGAAGTCAGCAGACCCCAGCAATCCTCCTGTTTCAGCTCTGCTTGGAGCAGGGGTTACAGGCATTTAAAGGGAACACTCAGCTTATTACATGGGTCCTGGGGTTAAAACTCTAGTCCTCATGATTGCAGACCAAGTGCTCTTAGCTGCTGAGACATCTCCCCAGTCTGCTTCTTTTTAAAAATTTTCATTGTGAAATGTGCACAGAATTCATATCTATGATAATAATCCCTGTGGTACATGAACGACAAGGGTTTATCTACATGAACAGCATACCAAAGCCAGAATATACTCTTTCTCATTTTTTATCATGATATTTTTCAAACAAAATTTGTTTTTTGTTTGTTTCTTGTTTTTTCCTCCTTCCATCCCCTTCTCTACCCAATAGCTTTCCACCTCCGTAGGTTCCTTTCTGTTTCTATGTTACGTGTATCCTTTGGTCCTTCCTCCCTTCCTTAACACTACTCTAGTTTCCTCTCGTGGTCTCCTATCTAGTTTCACAATCTATACCCACACCCACTTATTTACGCACATGCAAACACTAAAAGTTAAGATCTGCACATAAGAGAGAATGTGATTTTCTTCCTGGGCCTTTGTCAGATCATTTAACTACTTTCCAGACCTATCTATTTTCCTGTTAGCCTCTGACAACCCAGCTGCAACAATAAGGCAAGGAAGGGAAGTCTAGAAACACAGAGGTTACTGCAGGAATACTCACTCGATGTCCCTCGGATTTTACTAGCCCACATATACACTTGTATTTTCTAGAACGTTCTTATTCTCTCTCATATTCTTCATTCAACTTCATGTCACCTTCCAGAATTTCTGGGATCACGAAGACACTATTCTACCATGTGAACTTGAAGTGATGTTTTTACCCATTCTAGTTTATTATTAACATGTTCATATTATCAATTTAAATGTTTAATATGGATTTAAATATTAAAATTTAAATATGGATTTTTTTTATGTTCATATTCTTAGTTCTTACACAGGAACTCCAGTATAATAGCTTCAGCTGTGATCACCTAATCCAGGTTTAGCTTCCATCATCTTTAAATATTTTCAACCACTAAACATAAATTTACCTTAAGTTTTTATTAATAGTGTAAATTAGTAAATTCAGTCAATTACTAAATTTCAAATATTGGGCTAAATTATTTACATCATAATATTTAATTCAACCAACTCAATAATATACACAGGTTATTATTTCCATTATCTCTATTTTTAAAAATGAGAAGAAAATTAAAGCACAGAGATGCTAATTATGTAATTTACCCAAAGTAATTTTTAATTGTAGATCTGTCTGATGCCAATGTCCCCAATAATTATATATGTCAAGTATTCCTGATGTAAATACCTTTGGCATTGTCAATCTTATTAAACAAATTTTTAGCTGACTTTTAATCTCTTAGTACTGTCTTATCAATATAAATTTTACTTCTTTATATATAAATTCATCTCCTTGTGGTCCTATAAATATTTTTTTCCTTTTCCTTATGCTTCCCTCTGTCTAAAAATATTTCCTTCTCTCTTCTCAGGGAAGCCTCATTAGCATTTAAAGTCCTAGCTTAACTCTTGCCTATTGCAGAAGATTTTCATTCAGTTACTTCTTTCCTATCTATGAATTCTCAATAATCGTTTTTTGAGATAAGGCTTCACTATGTAATTCCAGGCTAACTATGAAGTCATGATCCTCCACTCAAATTCCTGAGTTCTGGGATTACAGGGGTTTCCTAATTCAGCTTGTCATACATGTTTGCATTATTAAAAATAGTTTTTCATTTTTCATCATCTTAGATTTTCAACTTACATATATATAAATATTATGTATTAAGCTCTCTCTATATATGATATATATATAGATATGTGTATATATAAGGTATATATATTGTATCTTATATATGTCTGTAATCTAGGTGGCAAGAGAAGATATATATGCTGCATGCCTTAAGAATTCCTTAAGCATATATCGAATATCAAAAAATGTTTTATCAATATCTCTAAAACAAAGTTTGGGGATTGGCATGAAAATAAAACTCTAAATGTTAAAAGGCTGAATAAAGTTAAAATAGAGCTGCAACATCAAAATGTCCACAGGAACATACTCTTCCCTATATCTCTCTTTTCGGTGTCTGCTATACTGAGACCTAGATTTGGAGATGGCAGAGCTTCTGGTCATTATTCTTCAATCTGCAGCTCTCTACCATTGAGAAGTTTTGCATTTAATGACTCGCCTACCAGAAAAGATCACTTCAAATCAATGCAACACTACTGTGTACAAAAGCAAAGACAGTTACTCTTTTACTGAAGTGTAGTTCAAATCACTGAGGTATAAATTCTTCTGCAAAGTAACATATACCAAATATATGGACTTACCTCTTTCAATTATAAAAGCAGCCAAGGAGCTGCTACATTTCAGATATTGCGAGTGAGCGGAAATTAGTTGATTAAATGTTTCCTTAACAAGCTGTGAAATCTTGGCATACTGGACTTGTCTTCCTTCTAGAAAAAATAAAAAGCAGTATGAATTTGAAGAGCACTGTGATTTTTCCAAGAAATGCTTTATTTTACAGTTACATTAGTTATTAATTTATAGAGACACATAGACAAATTTACAATTTTTGTTATGCTTATATTCAATTGTAAAAGAATAAAAATTACAGAACTTTGCTCCTATGAAAGATATGTTATCAACCTCAATACGTAAACACTACTGTTTATGTTTGCAGACTTCAGTCTAGACATGACATTCAAACTCATGGTACACAGGGAATTGTTTCTGCTGTGCAGTACTCTCTATCCTACATATTTCAATATACCACTTAATGACCTGAATCTTCCTCAACTTACGGCAGTCAAAATATATTCATCATAGTCATCAAGACACAAAATGCTTAGCTCGCCCAATGAGGACCATTGCAAACCAAAAAGCATTTGGACTTCTGATATAATTTCATATTCCCACTAAAAAACTTCCTGACCTTGAAAGATGGTTCAAATAATTCCAAGTAATAACCGAAATCAGCACAGAACAGTATATATAGCCAAGAATATAAATTAATTACCCAAAAAAGCTTTATTTATTTTTAAACATGATGGAGCCTGAAACTGCAAGGCAGAGTCCTGGAGATCTGATATTTTGTTCATTTACAACTGTGCATTGCTAATCACAGTTCATGTGTTCCAGTGGCTAAGAAACTGCAGACACCACTGGTTCATTACTCCTGAGAGCTGGCTGTGCAGCACGTCTTTTATCTGTCTATTTTGTTTTTAAGACAGCATCTCACTGTATAGGCCAGGCTGGTCTTAAACTCATGATCCTGTTGCCTTTACCTCCAGAGCTCTGGGGTTACATGCATTTGCCAACATGCCCAGACCACTAAAAAAGGTTCTTGATGCTCCATAGTAGATGTTAATGGTTGATCAGGTGGTTCATAGTTCATTTAATATTTTCAAAGCAAACGGAAATGATTTTGCATTTGTGCAATGCATGTATATGAAATGTATGGCTATTTAATTTTTTAATAAGTTCTCTTAATAATCATAATTTTCTAAAAGGCACACACATGTGTTCAGTCTCAGTATCCTGGTAAGTGGATATGACTATTTCAAGTCCATTTATCTGTTTGCATTTTCATTTGTTCATATTATTAACACTATACTTGAAATAACAAAAAAGATAAAGAGTAAAAGGACAGTCATGAAATTAGAAAATTCAACTTTGAGTTAAAACTAAGTGAACTAGTGGTTCTGTTTATCACCCAGAATTCACAGTACAGAAAAAGATTTTTTAATTATTCCTTTTTATAAAAATAAGATATAAATTCATAAGTTCCCCTCTCCAGATGCAGAACCACTGCCACCAATTCTCTACAATTATTTTTAGACACAATTAGTAAGTTTAAACATACTTCATTTATAAAAATCAAACCAAGACCATGCTAAAACCCACTCTTTGTATTTACTTAGTCATGAGCATTCATTGGTTCACCTTCATGGTGGTTGTTAATGGATTTCAATCTCTCTAATCATTCCAAGAATGAATTACTGTATGGTTTGCAATTATTTTATGTCTTATTTTATGATGCAGAAAAGTATAACTGCAATAAGTACCAATAGGATACAAATCATGGATATGGCAAGAAAATGCTTTGCTGTATATTAAAAACATAAAGAACATTTGAGACTCATCTGTGCCAATGTGAGATGAGGATATAGCCTAGGAGTAAAGCGCTTGAAATGTACTCCCTGGTTCAATCCTCAACTCCACAGAAAACAAAACAATATGCTAAAATAGCCCTTCTCTTAAAGATCTGTTTTTATTTATGAGTATGCATATCTGTTTTTCTGTGTGAATGTGCATGTGTGTAGGGGGACTCATGGAGGCCAGAAGAGGATGTCAGATCCCCTGGAGCTGGGATTACAGGCAGATGGGAGCCACCCAATATGGGTGTTGGGAAACAAACTCCACTCCAGTCTTCTGCAAAAGCTCAGATGGCTGCTGAGCCATCTCTTCAGCCCCCTTATCTTAATGTTGAAAGAAATGGGATTTTGAATATAACCAAATCAAATAGTTATTAAATATACCTCTCAGCATATAAATGAAAAAATGAACAAGAACAATACTATTTTCCCTGTACATGTGTGCTACAAGGGAATCATCACAAAGGATTTGGAATAATGAGATGAAACCGTGACACACACAAAATCTGTTCACACTAATTTTTAAAAGATATTTATTGTGTGTGTGGTGGGGTTGTATATGTGAGTGCAGGTACCAGTAGGAATCAGATCTTGAATGCTCTTGAAGCTGGAATGACAGGCAGCTGTGAGTGCTGGGAACTGAATTGGTGTCCTCTACAGTAAGCAGAGTAGTAAGCAGGAGATTGTAACTACTGAACCATCTCTCCAGCCTTCTTACAGCCTTTGACTACGAGTTGCTAACTTCAAGTGATACCCATTATCATGAATAATCTGAATCCATTTTCAGAGCTGGTATACTACTGTTTTCGTAAAGGTATAGTCCACTAGAAATGTACTGCGAAGTAGACAGGTTGGAACTATCAACCTTGATAACTGGCCCTACATGAAATATTCAGTAATTTTTTGTCTCATATTTTTTCTTCAAAAGTTTTAATAGTCAATTCTTATTTTAGCCCCATATATTTGTTTGCTCACCTTTTTCTGACATTTGACTCTAAAACTCAATTCCCAAAACTGGACTCTACTTTTACATTATTTTAAAACTATCCTTTCTGACTCACATGCCCATTTATTAGGGTAACGTGATCCAGATCATTTATCAATTCTTTGAAATTTATCCCCTTTAGTCATTACAGAATCTAGAGGTTGATAGGGAATGACAAAACCTTTTCCTAAGAGTGATTAAGCAATCACTCTTATAGACAGAGCCATCAAGGATGTTCATGAACTATTACACCCCTAGGTCATGTTACCATGCCTATTTCTTGGTGGATTTTGTCTTTTGAATACGCTTATTTTCCCTGGTCTCTTCATGCAAGCACAGAAATAACTGAGACCCCTTTTCTTTGTCTTAGAAAGAGAACTAGAACAGCAAGGCTGACTGGAACCAAAGCCTAACATCCAGGCCTAGAAAAATGAAAGGAAAGCTCTTTTCATTTTACAAATGCCTTAAAGTCTGAAGTGTTTCTCAAATATCATCAGTATAGAAAATTAAGAAGAATGTCCTGCCTTCCAGGAGACAACAGTCTACAGTCAAGGACACAGCTGCCTACAATACTGAATGTGACAATGTCATGATAAAACAATGACAATTCTGATTTGAGACTTTCTGTATTCTAGACACTAATGTATTGTGTGCCTATCAACTCAGTCCTCACAATAATTAATGAGGTAATTGTTGTAATGGCAATTTTAAAAGTGAAAAGATAGAGCCAGACGGTGGTGGCACACACCTTTAATCCCAGCACTCGGGAGGCAGGGGCAGGCGGATCTCTGTGAGTTCCGAGACCAGTCTGGTTAAGAGCTAGTTCCAGGACAGGCTCCAAAAGTTATAGAGAAACCCTGTCTCAGAAAAAAAAAAGTGAAGAAACCAAAATGCAATGAGAATTAATTAGTTCATGGTCTTATAAATAGTAATTTCGACTGAAGATTTATATCTACACACATATATGTATACTTATCTATTTAATTATATATCACATATGGTAATATATATATATCTATGTATAATGCATATGTGAGTTTTAAAGATTTTGTGTTTTATCTACATGTGTATATATATATGTATGTATATGTACCATGTACATGCCTTATTAATCTATCTTCTTATTAAAATGGTCCTGTCTACCAGTATTTCATGTGGTTCTGACAAATGACTCAAAGTTCCCACACCATCTAGGCAAACAGTTGACCACCCAGTCATACCCCTTTCCCATTTCTAGACAAGCCTCATTACATTGACAGGCTACTTGGTGAACTGACAAATCTTGAACTTGCTATCCTCCTGTCTCAGCCCCCAGAGCAGTTAGGATTTATATATGCTGTACCATCGGAACTAGATAAAATCCCTTTAAAAATCTTTCCTCTCCAATCTCATTTCTCTCACTACAAGCAATTTGTTAAGGAAAATTTCCCCTTTAATAGAAGCATGAAAGGTCTGAATAAAATGTTTAGGCACATTTTCATATCTGTGGATTTTAATTTTTCAATGGGTTAATTTTTTAAAAAGAACATTTCCTACCATATTGTACTTTTGAAACATATGCAGCCTCAGGTGTAGCAACAGGCTCTGCAGGGATGGGAGGAGGTCCTGTAAAGAAAACAAAACCAAACATAGCAGACGATGAAACAGCAACCTTCTAAAGAACTGGGAGCCAGAACTTTTCTATTCTGCAGTGACAGTAATCCAAAAATGCACTCTAAAAATAATAACCCAAGAACAGTGGTACACAATGGTTTTATTTTCTTTATACTTCCATCGACTCTGTACACAATGGTTTTATTTTCTTTATACTTCCATCGACTCTGCACACAATGGTTTTATTTTCTTTACACTTCCATCGACTCTGTCATCATCAAGCTCACTGGCTCAGCTGATCTTCCTATTTTGACATCAGCTGTGCAAATGAGTTTCTGAGTTTCCTGATCTCACCAGCACAACCTAGCTTCCTTTGTAAAAGCTGCAACATTCTGAAATTCAGCTTACTTCATAAACTTAGGAACAATTTTCTGTTTACAATAATACTATGTAAAGCATTTAAAATTAACATTTTATCAAAATGAGTAAAATTATTTAGAATGCTCTTATTAGGCTTTTAACAAGCCAAGGCTACAAATTTTCTAATATTATTTCTATTCTTTACAAATGTTTTCTAGGTCAGACCTAGAAACTAAAGAGCACATAAAAACTGGACCAGAGGGACACGAAAAAATACTCAGGATGATGTGAAGAAGCTCTGAAAGTTAAGGTTTTTAACCTAGTTAAAAGAAAACAAAAAGAATTCCTCCAAGCTTATTTCAAGGTGAAAACCCAGTTAAAGATCCAGATACAAGCAAGGAGAGAGTGGTGACGTCACCTGCCGTCTCACACTAGAGAGAGTGCTAGCTAGAGTGACAGCTACTCCCTGGACTTGAGAAAAGCAAGTTGAAAATTCAGGAAGGACTTAAAATTCATAAACTCAAGAGAATATGGCTCAAGCAGAAGGAAAACTAGAGATATTAAATTCTGCTTACTATGAACAAATAATCTCAATAAGTTAAAAAAACTGTACAAGGAAAACTTTATTGTAAAATACAAGGTACAAATAGCAAAACAAAGTTGAGCAAGAATAAAATTAGAGAATTCACATACCCAGATTAAAAAAATTATTCCAAAGCTGTGTAATCAAAACAGTGGCAGTAATTAAAATAGTGTATTATTGCCATAAGGACAGATACAGAGACCTAAGAACCCAGAAGAAGCCCAGAAAGATAACATCTAGTTGTTTTTAACAGGGGTATCACGGGAAATTTTTTGACAAATTCTCCTGGGAAAACAAACATTCACAAACAATAGAATGAAGTTGTACACTAGCTTTGTATACAAAAATAAAAATTTATCAAAAAATTTTAAACATAATAGCTAAAACTACAAGGCTATAAAAAAGAAACCATAGGGGGTAACTTCACGACATTGAATTTGGCAATAACTTCTTGGGTATGACATCAAAGATTACGTAAGACAACAAAAGAAAACTGGATCTATCTAAAGTAAAATGTTTTATAAACCAAAGGATACTAACAATAAAGTTAAAAGGTAACCCACAGGATGGAATGTTATTTGTACATCATGTATTTTTTAAGTGCCCAGGGTAGAGTTTAAAAGTCAGTAATGATAAAATTAATTTAAAATGGAAGAAATGACTTGAACAGTATTTGTCTCCTTAAAAAGATAATATCCAATAAACACATGAAAAGGTTTTTATCATCACACAAATCACAAATGATACTACTTTATATTCTTTAGTGTGACTGCTGACTGGCAAAACATAGTTATATGTTTTGGTGATGAAAATACAAGATCAGTGCAATGATAAAACAATGCAGCCAATAGCAACTGAAAGAAATTATTCAAATTCTGTAATTTTGTAGTTGTTAAGTGATCCTACATTAAGTCTTTCAGATGACTCCTTCTGGAAAATGACATGTTCAAACACATGGTAGCCAGTGGAATTTACCTGCTGGTTCTATAACTCTTGGCTCAGGCTCATCCAATTGTAGAAGCTCATCAAGAGCTAACTTTGCTGCATTGGATCTAGATTCCTTTTTATTTTGTCCCAGTCCAGTCTTGTATTGAACACCATCCACCACAGCACAAAAAGCAAAATACGGTCCCATAACATTACCTTGAAAAAGAACCCAAAATGAATGCTACAATAATTCACAAAATAGTCTTGCAATTAATGTCTAAATGTTAGAAAAAGATTCCAGTATAAATTTCTAGAGATCTATTTAGTATTAAATTATCTCCTTCTAGCATAAACTCAAATTAGGGATTAAAATTACAATTCTATCAGTCTCTAATTCTGTGGTTTCAAGCGACTGTATTGGCTGCAGATATAATACAAACAATAAAGACAGCTTCAGGTTACAGTATAATGGATAGTAATGGTTAGCCCTCAAATATTTACTGAACTACTTGAGAGGTAGTAAAACATTTGAAGACTTCTATCAATATTCAAAACTTCAATACAAATAAAATTAATTTCTCTCATCTCTGGATTGTCCTATTAATTTTATGAGCTCCAAATTCAAAGGGATACCTTTGAAGAAACTTTGCCCATTAAAGCATCATAGTACGTAACTGAATCCATTATCACTCAGAAAAGGGAAAGTCAGAAAACATACGGCAAGAGCCAAAGTAACCGAGAAAAGCATCTTCTTGAATTAAACTGAATGCCCATTCTTCCACAAACTCCCCAGCAGGATCACCTTTACACTATTACCTTTACATGGATTTTGGATTTGTCTCATGAAAAATGAAATTTAATCATCTTCCAAATTTACAGGTAGAACATTCTAATGTTAGAAATCTCTTCTAAATCTCTAAACTGCTACTCTTTGGTTAGGGATGACTAGGGAGAGATGGTGCGGGAGAATTGTCTGTATTCTGTCAATCATATTTTAATAAAACGCTGATTGGTCAGGCAGGCAGTATAGGCGGGAAAGCCAGACAGGACCTAGGGGTGGAGCAAAGAGACTGGGAGTATTCTGGGACACAGGAAGCCCTCAGCCACTCCTGCGCAGACCACTGAAGAGGCAGCATGTAACTTGCCCAGCTGAGAAAGGTACAGAGCCATTATGGCTAACATAGATGAGAATAATGGGTTAATATAAGTTATAAGAGTTAATAAGAAGCCTGACCTAATGGGCTAATCAGTTTATAACCTTATGGAATCCTGTGTGTGATTTTCTCTTTGGGGCATGCCGACTGTGGGGTATCAGGCGGGACAGATACCCCAACAAGCCGGCCCTCATACTACAGAGAGATAACTATGCACACCCCTATCTTATTTTCTCACATATTTACAACCATGCTACAATAATTGTTTTGAAAAGTCACACTCAAGATTTTACTAGGAACTTAAATCTATACATGGCTAACCTTGCCTTTTCTCCCTTACCTAAACATCTCAATTTACCATTTTTTCATGTTTACCTGTATTTCAATCTAAACTGCTAAGTCAGAGAACGTTTTACATTCTTAACAAGTGGCTCCGATGATTCTTATGTGTGTTTCACATTAAATGTGTTAGAAAGTGTTCTGTATTAGAATACTGAACTTTGAACCTCAAGTTATTTATATTACAGCTTCACAAACTTACTGAATCATATTTGTAACAAAAACGAACACCATTGGCAATCTTCAGACCAGTGAAGCACTTTCACTGGGCATTTTTATCTTTTTACTAATAGCTTACATTTTCCAAGTCTGTTCTATTTGAGAATAATGTGGGAAAGCTAAGAGTTAAAAAAAAGATTGAGATTACAAGTTTACTGGTATTTCACCCAAACAAACTTATTAAAAATCTTTAGCAAAATTTCCAGAGCTTTAAATTATGTTGCAAATCTTTGATAAACATATAGGAACATACAGGCAAAAGTTGGAAAAAATAAACAAAACTCTATGCATACACACAAATATTCCAAAGTTGTGTTTCTAGTATCATGTTTTTAGTCAATGTTTTTTTTTTTTTGAGAAAGGATTTCTTTGTGTAACCCTAGCTGTCCTGAAATTCTCACTGTAGACCAGGCTGGCCTAAAAGCTCAGAGATTCGCCTGCCTCTGCCTCCCAAGTGCTGGATTAAAGATGTGCGCCACCACACACAGAACAGTGCTTCTTAAAAGCACCTATTCTTTCCCCAAGTTCCTAAAATTCTTACTTATTGTCAACAACACAAAGAGATTAGAAGCCTCTTTCTGGTTCTGACTCGTTATATTCCTGTAGTTGCCCACAAGTACAACATGGTGAGACCTTTTTCAGGGTTAAGAGAGTGGAAGAAATAAATGTTCAGACAAGTCTGCGCATACAGTGCCAACATGGAAGCGCTCCTTTCAGATCAAATCCTTAGGTTTCTGGGGCCAAATCTGAGCACATTGTTTCCTTAGGCACCATAGTCACAGAGGCTTTCTCATGACCATGACAAATACCTAACATTGCTACCATGTACATCACAAAATACCTGTTAACTCTGATAGCACATACCATAAGCGGCAGAACCACTAACGTGCCCTACTTTTGAGGAAAACACTAGTACTGGGACGATTAGACGCAACTTCAGACTTGCCTGTTGTTACAGTCTCCTTAAGGTCAAGCTGAACACGCTGCATTTGTGCAAATTGGTGCAAGGCCGACACAGGATTTATCTCTCCGCGTTTGTATTTCATTATAAATTCTTTAGGTATTTTTTTTGGAGGAAGGACAGGATTTGAAATGGACGAAAGACCTTTGGAAAGCAATGGCTCTGGAAAATTACCTATGGAACAGATGTTTATACTGGTCAATTTGGTTTAAAGAAAACGAGCAAAACTACTAAATCCTTCTTAAATAAGTATATGCTTCCCCCAAGTCCCTACTAGACTGTCTGGACACACACACAGGCACAACCTGCTATTGGAAAGGCAACTTTTGGCATACTGAGGGCACACTGTACCAAAATATTAATGATAGAAAAGATACCAGAATTTCAGTGCTGTTTTCAGAGATAAGCCATTTTTACAGCTGGCTCACTAAGGCCTATATGGAAACAATACAAATCTGGCTTTGTTGGGACCACAATCTTGTTTGGAGCTCTAGTCTGCTCTTATAATGCCTATTCCACTGAGTCACTGAAATCCGTGTTTTACAGTGTGTTTGCCTCGCTTTGTAGTACCATTAAGTGATGTGTAGGATACAAAGAACTTGTTAGCCTAGTTCTTTCCCTGACACCTCATGGCGGTGGGGATGGAGGAAATCATACTTTAACAGTGAAGGTGAGGTTATTATACTAATAATTGATCTGCAAGGCTAAAGAGTTCTACAGGCCGCCTACTGTCTTCTATGTCAACAATTATACAAATGTGACAGGGTCATAGAGATACACACAGACCACACATACATACATACACCCCAAACACCACAGTTACCTGCCATCCCAGGGTCTTAATGAACCAAGGCACTTCTAAAAAAAATAATAAAAATAAAAAATTTTAAAAAAAGTTGTACCTGTCACTTGTGTAACCTTGGATGCCATATTCGACAGGCTACAACTTTCTGAGGAATAACCGGTGGGCAAAGTGACCGTCTGGGCTGATGACTGAACTGGTAAGTTCTTTTTCAGCATCTGAGCAAAGCTAGGAACCCTGGTACTCTGAAACCAGTCATTGTTTCCAGAAGTTTTCTCACCTGTTTAGGATGAAATTGGCAGAAAATGAAAACCCTAGGTAAACAACAAGTTCCCAGAAGGAGGAAGAGAAACCCACGAAAACTTTTAAAGCCATAGCTTTTTCTCCGCCATACGCATAGCCATGCTACCGCCAAATCCCTCTTTGATTAACCGCAAAGCTGTGTTGTCTTTTAACAGACAATGAAGTCTTGAGAATTCCTCCCCGAAGCTCAACTACAAAAGGGAATGGCGGGACCGCTTAGTGGCTGAGGGAAGAAACCATCAATCCCCTCAGGATGGAGGGGCCTCATTAGCAAGGACCAGAGAGGTGAGAACAGGAGAGGACAGAACCAAACCGGCGGCCTCCCGGCCAGCGCACCCCCGAGGCTGTCCTTCGCCGACTCCCCGCCCAGGCTCGCCGGTAGGTGAGCGGCTAGAGGCAGGCCGAGCCGAGGGCCCGGGACCGGGGCTCGGCGGCTGCCGCCCGCGGTCGCCATCGCTGAGCTGCCACCGTCGACCTCTCGTCTCAGGCCTCTGTGGGGCACGCGGCCGGGCGCGTCTTTCAAAAGGCCCTCGTGCTGACCCTGAGGGGTGGGGCTGGCGCCCTCGCGGCGCCCGTCGTCCAATCAGCAGGGACCTCCCGCCCTCGGCCCCACCCCTGCGTCCCCGAGCACGTAGTCTGGTCCTGTCCCCGCGAATGCTGCCCAGGTTCCAGGCCTCACGCCGTTCTCCTGGCCACGGTGGCGGTCCACAGCTTTCTGTCTCTGGAAGACAAGGCCCCGAGGTTCAGCCGCTTCTCCTACCCTGCCCCACTCACCTCCTCATGTGGCAGCTTGTCCTCACCCCAGTTCACTAAGAGTGACCCCAACCTTCAAGAGCATCACATGACTGCTTATCCCCGTCTCACGTAGGGGTGACCCCACCTCACGTAGGGTGGCCCCAACCCACTTAGTAGACAACTGGTGCCAGCCCTCCCAAACCCCCAGATGCTCCTTGACCTCATGCATCTAGGAGGACTTCCTGTATCTAGGAGGACTTCCCCTCCTACATACTTCGAGACAGCCAGGATACCCGAGACTTGTTTCAAAGACACCTTCACTTTATGTCCAGGTAGGAACTGAGAAGGGCCCAGGGGTTAGACCATTGAAAAGCAGAAGCTCCACTAGTGCGGCCCCAAAGAACAATCTGGAAGTCAGATGTGAGGCTGTATGGCTGATTCCCTCCAACACGCACACTTTCTAGTCTTTTTTTCCTTATACAAGTCGAAAGAGAACCTAACTAAGGTGTTAGCTGACAGGTGGTTTGAAAATATTTTAAACAGTAAATTACCAAGTGTTGACTTGCAATCGAGAAGGAATTCAAAGTATTGAGTTTTGTTAGTACAAAACTCACATTTTTGATGACATCTACTCTTTTATATGTGTGGGCAGATTTTCTCAAGATGGCTTGAGCAAAAGCCCACTAATAACTAATAATCCAGGAATTTTACTGATAAGAATAAAGACAAGAGTAAAATGTTTAATAACAACCTTCAATTATATTAGGGTCAAATATAAAGGGAGATATGAAACAGAAGTTGAAGGAACAAAGAAGAGAGAGAGTCAGTGGGTAAAGGCACCTGCTGCAAATAAGTTTGAACCTTAGAAGGAGAGAACTGACTCCTGTAGATTCTTCTCTAACCATCATATGTGCGCGCACACACACACACACACACACACACACACACACACACACACACCAAGGGAAATCTTAAAATACGCAATTTACAGAAAAATTATGACAGTAGAACTCCTCTGGTTCCCCTTGTGTTACCTTGCATAACCATGGCAAATCTATCAAAACTAAGAAATTAACACTGACATAAAACATTCATTAGGATTTTAGTTTCCCAAATGTTTAGTTTTTCTTTTAGGACTCAGGTTGCCACATGCATTTAAAAATCGTTTTCTTTGTCTCCTGTGGCCTCTGCTAGTTTTAAAGTCTTGTTTCTCATGCTTAGATATGTTTGAAGAGTGCAGGTCAGGTATGTTGTAGAATGCCCTCTCTAGAGAAATAATATTTATTGAAACTTACTAACTGGAAGGCTAACTAGGTAGATAAAGTTACTAAGAGTCAAAGGCCCGGTGATTACAGGACTGGACAGGTAGCACATGTCTACCATGACCTCACATGGCCTTAAATCAGAAAGTCCCTGGTTAACACAGATAGAATCTTTCTCCTCATTTTGCTCTGAAGGCTAAGACAGTAGTATTTCTCTTTCATAGTGGTTCTCTTCAAGAGACTTGCTGTAATGTAACTTCCACTATGAAAGGCGAGAGTCCTCAAATAACCTTTATCCAAACATTTCGATCTTGGCCAGCATTTATTGTTCCCTTGTCTGGGGATAGTAAAGGCATTCCAGGAACGTGGTGATTAAAGTCCTCCCTGCCGTTGGCCGTGCCAGAGGAGCAGCAAGCTGCAATTGAAGTTCCAGGTGCCAGCCCAGCAGAAGAGAATCTCCCGATAGGCCATTCTGGTTTAGGCAAGGCCGCGGGACTGCAGACACCAGGGTATCTTTTGCTTTTGCTGTACCGTTGCATGTTTGCTGCCCCAATCTTTCTCTGGTATCTGGCATGGTGTGAGTGGGTATGGGGAGAGCACCACTACGTGTAATGTAGTGTGTGTTTATCTCTTGGAAATATCCTGTTCTACTGGGCATTTTTACCTGTGGACTCTGAAGAAGATGACTCCTCCGCAAGCTGTACTGTCTAATTTGATAACAATAATAATGATAGCTTATACCAAATTTTGATGATTACAAATAAATACACGGAAATGTTTCACAGTCAGGGCCCGTGAGTCTCACCTAAGGAGCTGCATGGATTGTAACTCAGGTTAATGACTAACAATTGAATCCCAGAAGCCCAGCTAGTTTAAATTCTTTAAACCTTAATGTCGGGAGATGTGTTCACAGGTCTCGGAGTTATCACAGCTGAAGCAAAGCTTTGAAAATAACAAAGTTAGACTAAGATGTTTTCGTTAATAACTTTGAGGTGAAAAACCCAAGAACAATCTAAAGTTTTAGAAAGGCACATGGTTGAATGAGAAACTCTTTAAGGTCAGGGAACAAGAACAAAGCAACCCCATTATTACTGGCTGTTACACTCTCCTTTCTAGGTTTGGTTGATGACCAAAGGTGATGATTAATTCCATATAACCATTTCTGCCCTCAATCTCCTGATGCAAAAAGCTACTGATGAGTGGGTATGTACCCTAAAGATTTAAAGTAGAACTTTTCAAGTTAAGTAATAGAGTAGTTGACCCTTTCTTTGTAACTGTAAAATGCAGCCTGCCAGTAAAAGACCTGACAAAAATCCCTTGCTTGCCACATGGTTAATCTATAACAAGTTGCTTGGGTATGAATGTATGTGTGTTCTTAAGATAATTTGTTTTTCACTTGTAATATATAAAATGTTTAATCATGCAAGGGAGATGAAAACGTGTTCTTACCCATAATCATTCACTTAAAAAATGGAATGCAACCGTTTTGACTCTTGTACTGCTTGGAAGATTCTGTTGGGGTATAAAGCTGTAGAACAATGTGAGATAGGGGAGAGAGAATAAAGAGAGGGAGAATAAAGAAGAGAAAGAATAAAGAATTAAACCATCAAGAGAGTTTGTGAGTGTCTTTTCCCCTGACCCCCATCAGATAGAAAAGATTAGCTTTGTCAACTCTCAATTCCTATCAAAGCCCTGTACAGGCTGCTAAAGATGGCCCGGCCCCAGAAAGCGGTATTTCCCCATTTCTATGATCACACACCCTCAATTTTTGTTGGTCTGATGCTTTCTCATAATTATACAAAGTTATAGAAATTATGTACAGGTGAAGGAGAAAGTGAAAGTATACTAGTATCATAAAGGATTTATCACTAAGTTTGCTTAGAAAATATTAAGTTCCACAGAATCAAGTTAGTTGAAGAAACATTGCCTTAACCATAACTCCAGAAAAACAGCATGCGAAACTGACCCCCTAGAAAACTAGAGGAAGATAATAATAATACAGGTGAACTTCACATATAACTAGGCTTTAGATGTGCCAAGGATGCTTCTGCTGAGATTCCTTCCCCAAGACAGCCCTTAGCTCTGTTCACATATCAAAAGGAATAGACCCCTGCCAGCTGACCATTAAAATCCTGTGCTTCTTACCATGGAGGAGCACAATTCTGCCAGGCAGCAGTGACCCTGGTTAACAGCTGCCCCAAAGAACAGCCGTGGCTTATGTTACATTACTGTGACAATGCCTTACTTTGTCAATCTCTTGCAGGTCTAACTGACCAAAGTGAAACTGGGAGCCTTGAATCTAAAGGCAGCTCACCTATATAGGCCATAAGGGAATTCTCTTCAGAACTAGTACCCCTTTGTGCATTAACAAGAATTAGTCCTGGGTGATGTGGGGTTCCCCTCTGTATGCTGTGAATATCATTGGTTAATAAAGGAACTGCTTTGGGCCTATAACAGAGCTATAGGGGAACAGAGCTAAGCAGGGAAAACTAAACTGAATGCTGGGAAGAAGAAGGTGGAGTCAGAGAGAAGCCGTGTAGCCCTGCTGGAGACAGATGCTGGAACTTTAGCCAGTAAGCCAGTCACATGGCAATACAAAGATTAATAGAAATGGGTTAAATTAATATGTAAGAGTTAGTCAATAAGAAGCTAGAGCTAATGGGCTGAGAAGTGATTTAATTAATACAGTTTCTGTGTGATTATTTCGGTTCTGGGCATCTAGGACAAACAAGCAGCCTCCTTGTAACACCTGAGCTATTATTTTTTTTTAATTCCTTTATTAATCTCCAAGTGCTTGAAGTGATCTCTCAGTAGTAGACACAATAATGCTATGACAGAGGATTACAGAAACAGAAGACAGAAGGGTTCTCTCAGCACAGTCCTGTGCTTACCATACAGAGTTTATCATCCTCAGCCTTCTCTCCTGAGAAAGCTCCTCCTTCTCCTGTCAATAACTCATCTGTGTTTCTCTTCTGTGTTTATAGTTTTTTAAAATAATGTTTTGTAATTATTAGTAAGTAACATTTGGGCTCTGGCTTTTTTTTTAATTTAGGTAAATTAAGATTCATGTATATGGACTGAAGAGTTAAGAGCATTGGCTTCTCTTCCAGAGGATTTGGGTTCAATTCTCAGCTTCCACATGGCAGCTCACAACTGTCTGTGACTCCAGATCCAGGACCCCTGACACCCTCACACACATACATGCAAGCAAAACACCAGTGTACATAAAATAAAAATAATTTATTAAAACAAAGTTTCACCATGTTGTGTAGGACTTTTTCTTTCTTATAAAGTAAAACATTTAATATGGGTGACTGGCTTACAGTTTCAGAGGTTCAGTCCATTATCATCATGATGGGGGAGTATGGCAGCATGCAGGCAGGTGTGCTGGAGCTGAGAGTCCTAAATCTTGCAGGCAACAGGAAGTCAACTGACACACCTGGGTGCTATCCTGAGCATAGGAAACCTGAAAGCCCATCCTCACAGAGATACTTCCTTAAAGCAAAGCCACACCTCCTAATAGTTCCACTCCCTATGAGATTTTGGGGGCCAATTACTTTCAAACTATTGTGTAGGACTTTTTGACTACAGAGTTGTAATCCTTTGCGGTGTATTGTTCCAAGGCTTATAAATACACTTGTTAAAGTATATCTTGGTTGTTTGCGTTTGGGCAGTTATGAACATGTCATTATAAAAAATTATATAAGAAATTTTCACTTATTTAAGTAAGTACCTAGGAGTGTTGCTGGGGAATTTGGTAAAAGTATATTGAAGTTTATATGACACTGCCAAACTTTCAAAATGATATAATTTTTGCATCATTAAAAGTAATCAGTGATAAATCATATTTTTACATTAAATAGGTATATAATTGCAGTTTAAATATGCATTTTCCTAATTATCAGAACTTTTTCATCAAGACAGATGTATGAAATCTTGGTAACACCTGGCTTTAAAGCCTGTTGGGAGTTGAGGTGGTTTGAGGACATCCCTAACAACATAGTGAGACTGTAGCCTGGCAGTAGTTTTGGAATGAGTGAGGCAAGCCCTAATGGTGTGAAACAAACAAACTGTCAAAATGAAACTTCTAGAAAATTCCTAGATGATAAAATATATTCTATATTACCAAACATTTTAAATTTAAATGTTATTGCCATGTTGCTGTGCAAGAATAGCAAGAAAATGAAGTGGTAATGGGAAGAAAAGGAAAAGAGATCTCTCTTGTCCGGTGATCCAATTTACTTTTCCTGTTGTCAGGAAACTTTGGACATCTCTGATAAAGTCAAAATTACCACAGAGAAGATATCTCAAAATGTTAAAGAAAATAATGAATGATGTTGACTTAAGTCCAAAATGATTTATGACTATGAATTTTAACATGTTTTGTGAGGGCTAAGTTATGCTTTAAGTTTAGATTGTTGTACTTAAGAGATTTATAAAATAGAAATGTCTCTAACCTATAAGACCCACTTGACCAAGGACAGATAACTTCCTGGAATTCTGGGGGCTATCTGTAAGACGCCGCACTTTTCAGTGGACATCCACACCCGACCCAGGCGCGCGCTTTCCCCGATCTCGGGCCCACGAGAATGGGCGACTGTCCTGAGGGTTAAAAGAGATACACACAAAAGAGACCTTTGCTCATTTACCAGAGTAAATGGCAACTTTATTAAACTCAAGTCGGGTATTTATACCAGTGGACAACCAGGATCAAAAAGGGCAAGGCCTCCTCCCAACAAAAGCAGGAAGGAGAATAAAGGCCCCAGTAAAGGAAAACTCCTCCCACCCCAGAGGGGGCTGGGGAACTGGCCTCTGTGGGAGTTTTTCCCCAGGCAGGTGGTCGAGGGTACAAGGCAATGTCAGACAGGTTAGATGGGCCTTGGCACCTGAGCTTCTTTGAGGCAGGTTGAGAAATTACCATTTTAAAGTAAAATAGATCCCTCAGGCTAATGTACCAGGCTGTAGCAGAACCAAGGACGGAACTAGCAGGAAGCTTAGCTGGTTAGTGTAAACATTATTGGCATCCAGTATTTTGGTCTCAAGGATCAGGGAGGACAGGGTCCCACAGCTATCCTTCATGTAAGATAACAAACTCAATGTTTTCACTTCTGTAAACAAGGTTGGTTGCCTCAGTTGCACACAGGATATGCTTTGTTATACATAGGTGGGAGGTATGTAGGCAAGAAGGATGTCAGGATGTATGCTTGCCCATGATTGATGAAGACATGAAGTACATAGCCTTCTGGATTTCACCATTATAAGCTTCTGACTAGTGTAATTTCCACCACTATATTCTGGGAATCTAAGGTATGGACCTGGCCAATGCCCATCACCCCGGTCATTATTTAATAAAGCTTGCTTCAACTTTGTCTCAAAAGATTGTGGCAGGGGTCTTATTCTCCTCTGGTGGAATTAACAGTTTCTCTCATTCTCATATCTAAATCACATCTCTCATAAATCTACCTTACAAGTTTTGTTTTAAATAAAAAGATTTTTTTTTAATTTTTAAAAAATAACTCACAGGATTCTTATATAGCCATTGTAAAGATACCTAATAACAGTTTCTTTGATAATCCTATACCAACATCTGGGTATGTCCCTGTTTTCTTTGAGTTTCCATTAACCTCGGTGCTTAAAGTCTATATTAAAAATGCCTTTTAATAAACTCACAACTCTTGTACTAACTTGTCATGAGTCACCCCTAACATCTTTAAATTTTATGCCATGGGAATATGGAAGCTATCATCCATAATCAAATAGGATCAACCTAACACAAGAATCAGCCTTTACCTGTGTCTAATGTGAAATTCTTCCTAGCTAGACCTGGGGTTGGGGGAGACCAACTGTTTTAGAACCCACATTTTAAATGTGTTTGCATGTAGAAACAACCTAAAAAACTTAGTGAGTGCCCTCCCTCCTAAATAAAAAACAAAACAAAAAATTAAAACAAACAGCAGAAAAACTTATGTTTTGATCTTCACTTTTTCAACTTTCAGTTCAAGCTTAGTTCAGGCTCAAATGCAGAAAAATATCAGGCTACTATTTTAGGTCCATAGGTCAAATGATGGGATGAGTTGCCTATCTGTAAGATCAAAGATGTTTCTTTTGATCTCTTCTTTATCCTTTCCTCATGAGCAGGCATGAGAAAAAGACCCCTAATCAATGTGTCCTTCCCACCCTATGACCTTGTTGAAAGATCCCCACATTTTGTCTGGTTAACTTCAACTGAGTGGTAGAAAAATGTGCAATAAACTTTGGGGACAAATCATTAAACCTGGGAATCAGCTGTAGCATGCACCACTTAATCCCAGAGCTTCTTTGGTTGACAAAAGAGACCCAAGACCCAAAGGTTTACAAGGAGTCAGGGTCATTTTGGAGATACCTTAGTCCCCAGGTACTAAGTAAGCTTCCAGACATGTAGGCTCAGTCCCTACAAGGTGCCTTGATTTGCACTGAGCAAGCTTTATTCTGTCCTTTTCACATAAAAAAGGTATGATTGCCCCTCTCAGATCTTGTTTTTCTTCTTGGAATGATCAGAAGGGATCCCAAAAGTAAGAACTGCTTATTTTGACAGGACGTGTTGAAGGCACAAGGACAACAACTTCCCTTCAAGACAACAGTTGGTTTTGATTTGCATTTCCCTGATCATTAAGGAGGTTGAGCATGACCTTAAGTGTCTTTTGGCCATTCGAAGTTCATCTGTTGTGAATTCTCTGTTCAGTTCAGTACCCCATTTTTTAATTGGGTTAATTAGAGTTTTAGTGTCTAGTTTCTTGAGTTCTTTGTATATTTTGGAGATCAGACCTTTGTCTGATGAGGGGTTGGTGAAGATCTTCTCCCAGTCCGAAGGTAGCCTTTTTGTCTTAGTGACAGTGTCCTTTGCTTTACAGAAGCTTCTCAGTTTCAGTAGGTCCCATTTATTCATTGGTTCTCTTATTGTCTGTGCTACTGTGGTTCTACTTAGGAAGTGGTCTCCTGTGCCTATATCTTGTAGACTACTTCCCACTTTCTCTTCTATCAGGTTCAAAGTGGACAGATTAATGTTGATGTCTTTAATCCATTTGGACTTGAGTTTTGTGCATGGTGACAGATATGGATCTACTTTCATTCTTCTATAGGTTGACATCCAGTTATGCCAGCACCATTTGTTAAAGATGCTGTCCTTCTTCCATTGTATACCTTTAGCTCCCTTGTCGAAAATTAGGTGCTCATAGGTTTGTGGGTTAATATCCGGGTCTTCTATTCAATTCCATAGGTCGACTGCTCTGATCTTATGCCAATACCAAGCTGTTTCAATACTGTCGCTCTGTAATAGAGTTTGAAGTCAGGGATGGTAATGCCTCCAAAAGTTCCTTTATTGTATAAGATTGTTTTGACTATCCTGGGTTTTTTGTTTTGCCATATAAACTTGATTATTGTTCTCTCAAGGTCTGTGAAGAAGTTTGATGGGATTTTGATGGGGATTGCATTGAATCTATAGATTGCTTTTGGTAGAATTGCCATTTTTACTATGTTGATTCTCCCAATCCAAGAGCAGGGGAGGTCTTTCCATTTTCTGGTATCCTCCTCAATTTCCTTCTTCAAAGACTTAAAGTTCTTGTCAAATAGGTCTTTCACTTCCTTGGTTAGAGTTACCCCAAGATATTTTATGCTATTTGTGACTATCATGAAAGGTGATGTTTCTCTGATTTCCCTCTCTGCTTCTTTATCCTTTGTGTATAGAAGGGCAACCGATTTTTTGGAGTTGATCTTGTATCCTGCCACATTACTAAAGGTGTTTATCAGCTGTAGGAGTTCTTTGGTAGAGTTTTTGGGGTCGCTTATGTACACTATCATATCGTCTGCAAATAACGAAAGTTTAACTTCATCCTTTCCAATTCGAATCCCCTTATGTTGTTTTATTGCTATTGCTAGAACTTCAAGCACTATATTGAAGAGGTATGGAGAGAGTGGACAGCCTTGTCGTGTTCCTGATTTTAGTGGAAAGGCTTTGAGTTTCTCTCCATTCAATTTGATGTTAACTGTCGGCTTGCTGTATATTGCTTTTATTATATTTAGGTATGATCCTTGTATCCCCAGTCTCTCCAACACCTTTATTATAAATGGGTGTTGAATTTTGTCAAATGCTTTTTCAGCATCCAATGAAATGATCATATGGTTTTTTTCTTTCAGTTTATTTATATGATGGATTACATTGATAGATTTGCGTATGTTGAACCAGCCCTGCATCTCTGGGATGAAGCCTACTTGATCATAATGGATAATTTTTCTAATGTGTTCTTGGATTCGGTTTGCCAGTATTTTATTGAGAAGAGGGGTTCCCAGGCCCAAGGAGAGGTCCCCAGATTGTTCCCTGGGCAGCAGAGGAGAGGGTGCCTGAACTGGCCTTGGCCCATAACCATACTGATGAATATTTTGCATGTCACCACAGAACCTTCTAATGGCGAAGGATGGAGATAGAGACAGAGACACATATTGGAACACTGGACTTAACTCCCTAGGTCCAAATGAGAAGCAGAGGGAGGGAGATCGTGAGCAAGGAAGGCAGAACCAGAGGGAACCTTCATCCGACGATGGATGGAGATAGAGAGGGAGACCCACATTGGAGCACTGGACTGAGGCCCCAAGGTCCAAATGAAGAGCAGAAGGAAGGAGAACATGAAAAAGGAAGTCAGGACCACGAAGGGTGCATTCACCCACTGATACAAGGGGACTTATCAATGAGAGCACACCAAGGCCAGCTGGACTGGGACTGAATGAGCATGTGATCAAACAGGGTTCTCTGAATGTGGCTGACATGGGGGCTGACTGAGAAGTCATTGACAATGGCACTGGGTCTTGTTTCGTCTGCATGTACTGGCTTTTTGGGATCCTGGTCTATTTGGATGCTCACCTTCTTGGACCTGGAGGGAGGGGGGAGGAACTTGGATTTCCCACAGGGCAGGAAACCCTGACTGCTCTTGGGAATGGTGAGGGAGGAGGAAAGGGAGTGGGGGGAGCGGGAGCGTATTGGGAGGAGGGAAGGAAGTGGAAATTCTTTAAATAAATAAATAAATAAATAAAAGACACCAGTTGGTACACTGTATAAATTATCTTAAAAATCAAAGGAATCCATCTTAGACATAGGGTATTGCCTCTTTAGTCTAATACAGGAAATTACTGTATCATTGGACAATAGGGGCACCTAGAAAATCTGATTACAGCCTACCTTTAAAAAAACAACAAACAACAAACAAACAAACAAACAAACAAAAACCATACAAGAAAACTGAGCACCCAAGTTACCATACCACAGATCTAGCAGGAATACATTCAGAACAGGGAACATAACATTGAGGTATGAAGTCCCAAAATTGCAAAGTAAGGAAATTGAGGAGACAGTAAAGAGCAAGGAACTCCATGGTCTCAATATAAGAAAGGGTGTCCATATGCTGTACCATAAGTGGTAACCAAAAATACCAAAATATGTCATTGTGTTTTGTTTGCTCTCTGTATGGCTCCCGAGTCATCTGGGACAAGAGCCCTTGAAAGAGTTGGGGTGGGCAATGTGCACACATCCACATTGGCACTGTTGTTTTGTACATGGGGAAACTCAGAAGAAGAAAGCATTCCATGGTGCCATTCTGTTCCATTCAAGTGAAATAATCAAGGTAACGCCATCCTGTCCCAACTTTATGCCTGCCTGGTCATATCTCAGTCTTCCACCCCCTAACAGATACTTCTGCTTTGTGAATGCTTCAGGGATTGTCTATGACCTTGACCATGGCTCAAAAGTGAGTCTAGAAGATCCCTCTGAGCCCTGCAAGGACAGCAGATGTAAAGAAGCTGCTCTAAATCCCTCACTAATATAATACATGCCACCCAGCACTGATGTAATTATGTATTTTTCTTTTATAACACGGTACCCCTGAACTTGGGCACCAAGAGACTTTTCAGAGTGATGAGCCCACTCTTGGTCTGGCCATTAATAAAGTTAATTTCAAGATGAAAAACCAGTTATTTAAAGATACAGATATAAGCAAGGAAAGAGCAGTGATGTTAACTTTTAATTGGCGTGATCAGCATGGCCATCAGTAACTATCTCATGTGGATTATTACACAAGGATAATGTGGGCTGAGACAGTATCTTTCACTTTGTGTTATCAGACATTTCTTTCCTTTAGAAACCCACTGTTAGAAACAGTTAAACCTGACTTAAAGTTGCAGCAGTCTTATGTGTACATCTACCCACTTAGATGATCAACTGCCTAGGGACCACATGATTTAAAGGGCTAAGTCACTGGTCCTGTGGGTCATGATCCCTTTGGGAGTTGCATATCAGATATTCTGTATACAACGTATTTACATTATGGTTCAAAACTAGCAAAATTAGAGTTATGAAGTAGCAATGAAAAATTTTGTGAGTTAGTACAACATGAAGAACTGTTTTAAAGGGTCACAGCATTAGAAAGATTGAGACCCACTGGCTAAGTGCTGGTGTTACAGGGAGCTCACCAGAGATGACCACTTAGACAGTTTGTAGCTATTTAAAAGTCGTTATTCCAGCTGTCTAGGACTACACTCAGGTACTCAGTACCTAAGTGTTTAGGTTATGGGGTTTTTGAAGGCAAAAACCACATCCTGGTTATCTTGCTTGACAGCTGCAAGGGGAAGTTTTGGACAAGGAAGCAGTTTACAGAAGCTAAGATAAGCAGTAAGCAGGAGGGGATGGTTTGCACAACAGAAGCTAAGCTAGGTGGGGCATCTTGACCTCCTAGTATAGAGTTGGGTAATTCTCACAAGATATTCCATCAAGATCAAATTTTAGTTAGCCTAAAATGGCCTCTGCAATACAAGATGAAGGAACCTCTGCACTGTCTTGCCCTGTCTCACTGGCACCCTCTTTTTTGCCCAGGGACTTGAGGCCTAACAGTGCCAAAATGCTTTGCTCTCCTTTCTTCCCCTAAACAGCATGACCCAAGATCTCCCCAGAACTGAGAGATAGTAGTTTAATGAAAGAAGTGGGAATCCAGAATCTTGGAATATGCTCACATGTTCTGTCCTCAGAACTTTTAAGATTCCATCTTGGTTGCTATGTTACAGAAAACTTTAGGAAAGCCCCATGTTGGATGCTAGATGGTATCAGGAAAATCGGTGTTCCCTGTCATAGGTTCTTAGTTTGTTAATAAAAGAATTTTAAAAAATGAACTCAGAAGGAAGTTTGGGGACAATTTTAGTCTAGGAAAAACAACAGGGAATGGAGGTCAGCAAGTAGACTCATGATAAACAGCAGCCACGTGGCATGGCAGAAAGGAAAAAGACCTGTTAGCTCCAGAAAAGAATGAGAAAGTCCACTGTTCATGAAAGCATGCTGAACAAATTGAAAAGGAAAAGAAGAAAAAGGAAGCTTAATACTTCCCGAGTAAAAAAAAGTTTCTGAAAGGAGGTAGGATTAGCAGAGCTATATAGAGGCAGCTCTGGAAGCAACTGTATGGCAGTAGTTCCTAGGGAAGGTCAAATATATAATATCATTAGATAATATTAGATAATAAATAATTTATAATAGATAACAATATAATAGAAAATATTTAGATAATTATATAATAATAATTAGATAATTCCTATTTCCTTCCCATGAATTCAGTGAATCAGGATTCAGGGGTGGTCTCCTGGAGAGATGATAGGCACAGCTGAAGTAACTTTAAAAAGTATTTTCTGAGGATTTCATATGTGAATGCTTTCTGAGACTACTGTAACAGTGTGGCCAAGAATCTTGGTTTTGTCTGAGTTTAGGTCCCTAAAAGGCAAGGGAACACCTTAGGCTGCAGGTGACAGCATGGAGCTAGGCTTCTGCCTCTGTCACCACTGACTCTGTGTGTGATTGTGTGAATTTCTTAACCTATGACCTTGATACCAATAATAATGAAAATCCTATACGAACTATAGAAGAAAAAGAAAAATATATGCTAGCAAAACAACAGAAATGAATGTTGTTTGGCACAGCACAGAACACTCTTAACCAGCGGCACTGGGCAGAAAACCAACATTCTACTTGGAACTTGCATTCATTCTCAGTCCAGACTTTGTAACTGCCACTTTCCAGCACTGCTCCCACAGACACAGGGCTTGTCACTACCGACAGTAGTTGTTCTTCGGAGTGATTTTCAATAATAACACTTTGCTAAAAACAGAAACATCTCCCAACATCTGGAAGTTCTGTGAGGACTTTCTTATTCCAAAAGTATATTTGTAAACCTCCCATCAGACTGTAAAACAAGGCACCCAGGCATCATGCTAGGAGTGGAAGGGGACTGGGATTTCAGTCAGTGCCAAGATAGTACCATATATCTTGCAGGAAAGTCTTGAACTGAGATGATGGGTCAATGATAAGTGGGACTATACTTTGACCAAAACTGCTTAGCTAGACATAACTCTTGCCCTCTATTAGAACTATAAGTCAGTATCTAAAAAGGAATTCAAATAGGTCAACTAATGAATTGATTTTTGTTTTGTTTAGTAAATAACTTTCTGGTAGTAAACTTGTTTCTACGGTAAGATTGATTAATGAAATGATATTTCACAGATAGCTTTGGGGACCATTTGTTGTGGGCACTAGAGAGGATTCAGAGGTTGAAATATGACTGTTATTGGGTTAGTTTCACAACCTGTGCCCCAACAAGTCATGTTTGACTACCTGTCCTTGATAAATCCAAATCAACAGTAAAAGGAAAGGAGATTTTTATTCAATGTAACCACAGAGAGAAGAGGAACAAAGAACCAGTGACACCCCTAAGTGCAGTTTCTGGGTCCTGAAGTGAGGTTAAATAGTCCTGGACCCATCATTTGGCTCTACCCTTCAACAAGGTGGTCTGTCAAATTGAAAATCTCTTTCTATAAGAAAAGCTTCCTTTTTGGCTGACTCAGGCTTTAGGCTTTCTCCCAACATGAGATTTTTCTGGAGAACTTCCAATTCCCCAAGGCCTAGCTTTTCAAGAGTGAAATAGCAAAACTGGGGAGCACAAGTGCCACTGCTGCCTGTCCTCAGGTCCGCCAAGCCAGTTACACAATGAGATGGCAGAAGACTAAAGAATCGATACCAGCAGTTAGCTCCCCACTTACCACTGTTTACTGGACATAGCCCGGTGACTGGCAAGTGGCTTTTCTGGAGGTTTGTTCTTTTAGTAAAATTCATCTCTATGCAAAGATCTACCAGGAGTTTCTTTGAGATTTCTTAAGTTCTGCTGTATGCCTAACCTTTGGACTGTCCTGACTTGGCCAAATTTCCAACCTGAGTTATCAATAATACACCTATTTTTGAATATTTGTTTATTCAGGTGCACTGAGGACTGGAGTATTATTTTAGATACTATAATTCTCTTAAATTCTTTTTAGCATGCCTACACATGTACCAGTGTTTTTCACAAATGTCCATTATACATATACATGTATTATATAACACACCTTATGAATTCATAAGCATAAAAGGTTACATACATAAAGATTAAATAAAGTGTAATAAAAATGAGCATCTCTGTACTCACCACCTGAAAAGAACAATACCTAATGGCTCTGAAACCTGAGAATCTCTGAAACCTTTTCCCTATTTTTATTCAGTATTTTTATGCATTTAAATTTTTTTACATGTACTATCTATAAAAAAACATATGGTAACTGTGAAACAGAATGAGCACTAGTAAGTGAGAAAAATATTTGAAACAACTAACCATGGTCTGAAGCCATTATTGTGACTTTATTACAATAGTTACAAACAACATTTTTGTTGTATACAATCATCACAATTACTCAAATTATATACAAATAGGTATTTATACAAGTCTACATAAAAAAATGATCCCCCCAATCACATTATCAACAAGAGTTTTTCTAAAAGTTATGGCCAATAACAAAAAAATTCACAGTTACTCTGCAAATATTTTAAATGCAGAATCATATTGCACATAAAACAATCATAAATTTTATGTGTATATTTTATGTAGTTTTCCATAAAATTTATATTTTCATGCACTACTTTACTGTATACAGAATGGTAGAACTAGAATAAACAGATTAACTTACAAACTGTTACAATAATAGTCACAAAATTAGAATTATTTAAAGTAATATTTAAAGTTATGCTGAAAAAGAAATCCAGTGTAATAAAACTTAACGGACACAATCAGGTTTTTCACAGATCAAGCTACTATTCTAGTGTTCTTCTTTGTCTTTTCCTTTCTTTTCCTTTTCATCCTGCAGTGCAGTGCCAAGTTTTTTGATGAGAACAGACAACACCTTGTCCAGTGGGTCCATCACACCTCTCTGAAGCCATTTAGGAATAGTAGTCCTGGCATGGTGAAAGCCCAATTTTTGAAGAATATAATCAACACCTACTGGATCAATCTTTCTTCCAGTCCAAGAAATTAATCTAAAACAGTAACGAGAAAAGGTCATTGTCAAGGCATAAGATCCATTTGCATACCCCTGAGGGTAGGTCCATGAACATTATTGCACTCCATTAATATTGTCTGGGTAAAACACGTCAGCAGATATATTTGAATACTTGAGTCTAAAAGCCTTAGATTTATTGTAATAGCTTTATGAAAACAATTTATAGGTGATGATACGTCTCTGACATATTACATACAGCAACAATATTAATGGAATTCCAGTGTGCTTAATTTATTTCAGGCCTGTGACATCTTAAATATTTAAAAGGACAACTGGTTAAAAGACTTCATAAGAATGTGGTTGTAATAAGGGAAAAGCTAAAATTTACTGAGTGCTATATGCTAAACATGTTTGAAAGGAGAACCATTTTCTCCCGGATTTTGACATTTCATTTCTTGTGGAGGACAGGTTACTGGTAACTCACTTCTTGGACCTTCAGTCTATAGAAGATTTGTCTGACTGGTAAAGTTAATAGAGGAACTGAGTGGTGTGTTAAGTATTTCCTGACTTTTTTTTCTTTTTTGAGGGATGTACTCATATTGGTGTGTTCCTACCTCATTTCTGGGCTTGCAAAAGATTAGTTCTAGGTGCTGAGTGATGCCTATGGCTAGGTGAGCACATAGGTAAGTATTACCATTTCTTTTCAAAAATAGGAAACTAAAGAAGGAAGAGAAGACAGGCCTTTTGAGCTTGACTATTGAACTACTCTGTGGTAAAGTCAAGCTTGAAGTCAGAGCTTGCTGCAGGAGCGCCTTCCGCTCCTTCAGCCAATAGCCACCAAGATACCAGCCCACCGTGGTCTATTTTTCTTTTAAAAAGAGCGGCAGTCCTCTACTCGCTCTCTTGCTTCTGGCTCTTGCTCCAGCAACTAGACTCCTTTCCTGGCCGTCAGTGTTCTGTAAGTTTTTCCCCTAAAATAAATACCCCTTTTGAATCCAAACTTGTGTGGGATTGTTTTGCACATTAAGAGCTTGTTAACAATATTCTTTAGCACTCTATACTATTTATCATTTTTAGTCATGAGCTTGCTAAAAATGGAATGTAGTAACTTTTTATATTCACTTGAATCTTCATTTATAGTCAATTTAAATACACAATTAGTTCCATTATAATTTAGATTTACAAGTCTAAAATATATCTTCCAAATATTTTGCTGCATTTGTACCTCTAAAAAATTCCTATGTTGGCCTTAATAATAGCAATGCTAAGATTTCTCATAAAAAAGTGTTCTGTTGATTTGGTTAAGGCAAATTTTATTGGCTATACATTACTAACAAGCCATAGCTGTACACGATAAAATTTTGTTGTTTTGGAGTTATTTTGTGATACAAATATATCTGCATAATAATTTAATTTAATAAAAATATCATCTTGCTGAACACTGGGATGGAGTCAATTTTTGGCTACCATCCAAGGATTTGGAACATTACAATTTGAATAGAAAGTAGATGAGAAAAACAGAAAGAATGTTAATCATAAACAACAACATACAAAGCAGCACCACTATAACAACCATTGTAATTAATACTAGAAAATACTTATGAAGATTTGATATGCAAAGTAGTTGGTATGTCATGACTGTGGAAAAATATGACCCATTAAAAGTAACTATTAACTGATAGCATTAAGTTCAGCATTGTAGGCATGGTTTTATATTGTTTAGCATGCAAAAAGAAGACATTGTGATACTGTGGAATTGTCATAACTCATATCCTGTAGAAACTCTGACAGTTCCTTATTAATGATGTGTGATGACTTTACTGGCTGGTTTTGTGGGTCAACTTGACACAAGCTAGTGTCTTCAGAGAGAAAGGAGCCTCAGCTGAGGAAATGCCTCCATGAGATCCAGCTGTAAGGCATTTTTCTCAATTAGTGATCACTGGGAGAGGGCTCAGTCCATGGTGGGTGGTGCCATTCCTGGGCTACTTGCTAGTCCTGGGTTCTATAAGATGAGTTGAGCAAGCCATGGGAAGCAAACCAGCAAGCAGCACCCCTCCATGGCTTCTGCATCAGCCCCTGCCACCAGGTTCCAGTAATGCCTGAGTTCCCATCCTGACTTCCTTCAGTGATGAACAGCAATGTGAGAGTGTAAACTGAATAAACCCTTTCCTCCCCAATTTGCTTTTTGGTTATTTTGTTTTGTAGAAGCAATAGAAACCCTAAGTAAAGACAACTAATGGGTCTTGATACTGTGGGTGCCTAAAATTTAAAATTAAGGTCCTCATCAGAAGGTGAAGAAAGGTCAACAGCATAAGGAGTTACTCTTAAGGAGTTTTTATTGAGCTACACATTTTTCTCTGTTCCCTTCCCTTCCTCCCCTCTCCCCTTCTACCCCAGGTAGATCCCTATGCTCCCAGTTTATTCAGGAGATCTTATCTTTTTCTCCTTCCTATTTAGACCCATGCACGTCTCTCTTAGGGTCCTCTTTGTTGTATAAGTTCTTTGGGATTGTGGACTGTAGGCTGGTTTTTCTTTATGTCTAAAAGCCACTTATGAGTGATGACATATTTGTCTTTCTGGGTCTGGTTTACTTCACTCAATATGTTTTTTTTTCCTTTCTAGATCCATCCATCTGCCTGTATATTTCAAGATGTTATTATTTTTACAACTCAGTAGCATTCTACTGTGTAAATGTAACACATTTTCTTTATCCATTCTTCAGTTGAGGGGTATTATTTGTAATACCCAGAACCTGGAAACAACCTTTGGTGATTTGAATGTGAAATGTTCCTCATAGGCCCATGTGTTTCAACATTCAGTCCCCAGATGGTGACACTGTTTAGGGAAACTATGAAGCCTTTAATAGCGGAACTGGGATGTGGGGTATAGGCACGCCTGAGTTTTACAGTTCTTCTGTATTACCTGTTTGTTCTTTACTTCCTGACTATAGATGTCTCATGCCCCTCTTAAGCCTTCCCTTTCTCACTTAAGTTGCTGCTTGTTAAGTATGGTCACAGCAATGGAAAAACATGACTATTACATCAATTAGTACTGAGAATGGGGCTGCTGCTGTGATAATCTTTACCATGTGGTTATCAGACTTTTGGAACTGGTTTACTAGAGGAATTAAAATAGTTTGGAACTTTGGGCTAAAAACGCCCTTCAGTATTACAAAGCAGAGTTTAATGGGTCGAAGTGTAGAAGTCAAGGATGCCAAGAAACAAATGTGGATAATGAAGGTCTAGTTCATGACTGGGGTAAGGACTGCTGATAACTGGGCTAGAGACTATTCTTCCTACATCTTTTCCAAGAACTTGGCTACATTCTGTCTATGCTCTGAGAATTTGAATGGGACTGATTTAAAAAATAATGGACCAATAATCTGTTTGGTGAAGGAAATATTGTGGCGAAATAGCATTCAGGCTACTCTAACCAGGTCAATAGTAAGAGTGAGAAACAAATGGAGAAGACGAGAAATGTGGAGTTTGATGAAGATGTAAGTTTAAAATTGTACATAAGAAAGTGGCTGTTAAAAGAGAAAAACACTATTAAAGAGACACTTTGGTTGTCTGCACTGGAGTAATTGGAAAGGTGCCCTGGCACCTTACCCATCAGAAGTTCCATTTTGTGAAAATGCAAACTCATTTGTAAGGAGAGAGCTTCAACTGAGAATGTTACCAAAATGGCTACCTTTCAGGAGAACATCTGAGTAGGATATTTCTTCAAGGACCACCACATAGAGGCTACTCCTGTCTGAGGAGGCAGGCTACATTTTCAGCTAGCAGCAGAACCTGGCAGCACTGTCTATATGGTACTGGTCTTACAAGCAAGAATGATACAAGGATGGGGTATCAGAGAGGTTTGTGCCAAGGTTCCTGAGGCCATTGAAGCCAGACAATGTACAGCAATATCAGAGTCTTTGCAAAAAAGCACCAAGAACTCACTGCATGAAGCTGTGGAAGTGAAGTGCAAGTAGGAGAGGAAAGTCCCGGATGATGGAGATGCCAGGACCACAGGATGTCTCCTGAGAAAAGCTACAGGCATGGAGAACTGGCCTAAGAGAGAGGGTATATGTGTTTCAGGAGGCAGAACTGGATGAGTGGAGCCACTGAAGACCTTTGGAGGCCTGGTTTCTACCCTGCTGGGTTTCAGTACTGCTTTGGCCCATTTTTTCCTTGGTATGCCCCTATTCCTCCATGCCACTTTATATTGGAAGTATTAACTTGATATTTGATTGTACAGTGGTTCACAGTTCAAAGACTGCCCTAAATCTCAAGAGAAACTTTGGGCTATAAAAACTTTTGAAGGTGAATGAATGCATTTTGCATTATGGGATGTCTATGAGCCTGGTGGGGATGGAGTAGGTATTGTGGTTTGAACATGAACTATATTTCGTGGGCTTGGTCCTTAGTTGGTGGCACTGTTGAAGGTCGTGGAAAGTGTGGGTCACTAGGGACAGGCTTTGAGGTGTTATAGCCTGGCCCCACTTACTGTCTGTCATTTTCCTAGTTCTGATTGTGGATACACTGTGACCAGTTGCCTCATGTTGGGTCACCAGGATGGACTGTATCCCCTCTTAAACTATAAAACACAACAAACCCTCCCTCCGGCTTGTCAAGCATTTGTTCTCAGCACTGGGAACAACCACCAGTGCAGTAAGTTTGGACACGCTGAAGTATGCACACCCACTTCTTACCTGAGAGTAGGCTCCAAATGCCATGTGTTGCACATAAAGTCTCTCCAGTCCACAGTGGTGTAAGTGATGCTGTCTTCTCTGTCTCTGTCAGAGGAATTATCATCATGCATAATAATTGAACTCTTTTGTCCTGGTCGAGTGGATAGAATCCGAGGTGGAAAAATGGCTACAAATGAAAAAATTTATAAAACCAGATCTTATAAATTTTAAACCATTTTAAGAACCACTATTGGCTCTATCATTTTATCTATTACCATGCCAAGCCCCATTTAGTTACCTTATTAAAAGGTAACTTAAAATAAGTCAAGAGAAACCAATTTTTAGTATTTCTGAGAAAAGCAAGGTTGCCACTGTATAGATTGTAGAGCTCATATATGTGACAGCAGGTGTAGGGCACTGTCCTTTACAAAGGTGGGTTTCCTAAACAAGGAATAGCAGTTGAGTATGCTGGTCACATCTGTAACCACAGCTAAGTAGGAGACTGAGGAGACTGCCAGTTTCAAGTCAGCCTAAAATTTGAGACTGTGTCTCAAAATAATTTAAAGAAGGACCAGGGTTACTAATTCCATGGTAAAATACTTTTTTAGCATTTGAGTCTAAACTTCAGTATGGAAAAAAAAAGGTTGTGACTTTGTAACTTAGTTGGACTGTTATTTACATAACATAAAATTCATTTAAAGCATTAATTAGTGCTTCCTGTAATGGCTATATAGTTGTGAAAACAGTGTCAATAAGCAGCTTTTTGTGTAAAATCTTTTCTTCATGTTCAAGTATGACTTACAAAAGACAAGTCTTTTTAAAGTTAGCTACCATAAACACACAGATCACATCTGTGACACACATTGCTTTTTATGTGATCTTACTGAATAAATACAGCAGTTCTCTTGAAGTACAGGCTTCAAGGCACAACGTGAACATAAAACAACTGAAGATGATGTTCACTGTGCAGCTCTTACTGCAACTTGATTGGTAATGAACCAGGCAATACCACACTGTCAGAACACAGATTCCTGCAAGTTCTACTGTACTTGCTGGGCTTTTATTATTGGTGATATACACTGTTATATCTCCATGTTCTAGAAATTACTGATTTTACTCTAGTCTTAAATGATGGTAAAAAACTTTCTCAGAGAATGTTTATATTTATTTTGGTCCAAATTTGTAATAATGAGCTACACTTAAGTAGCTATTATACTATCTTTATAACTAAATCCTCACATACAACACTTTGTCTTTTCCCATTCAAATATCTTAAACTGTCTATGCAGTACTTGGGGATTGAGTCTAAAGGTCTACCCGATGCCACACTAGTGCTCTACCACTAAGACTATATCTCTAATTCTTTTAATTTATTTTTATTTTCTGAGCGAGAGATGGTCACTAAATTGCCTGGGTTGGCCTGGAACTTGCAATCCTCTTAAGTCATTGGAATTATAAGCCTATGCTACACACCTGACTAAAACAGTTTAAATTAAGAGATTTTTGCTTTAGAGAGAGACTAGTCTGAGGCAGACTAAGACCAATACAGTATTTCATGAAATGTCAAATGCCTTATATAACATTTGAGAGAAACAAGTACAGGCGTTCATACATGGGCAGATTAGAAATGAAGGTTGACTATTGGTTGGTACAGAGCAGGATAACAAGTGGCGGCTGCACTTCATGTGCTAGGACATGAAAGGTAGGTTCATGCTTTGGGGAAGTCCAACACACAGCACTTTCTAGGGCAAAGTGTGAGATATGTAGGAGACTGAATCTTCCCACCATCACTATAGATTTTACTCTCAATTTTGGCACATTTCTGAAGAACAGTAATGAAGAGTAGTCCAATCTATGTTACGTTAAATTTGTAGTTTCATCATAGTCTTTTTGATAATCTTTTAGTTTTGATATATCTGCAAGGTAAATTTAAAATTTTTCTTCATAAAAAAATAGTATTATATTATGTCCTGAACAAATTATCTTTTTCAAGCTACATTTAGTAAGAATCACATGTAGAATTGGGCCAGGCAGTGTATTCTTGTAATCCCAGAGCTATGTGGGAGCTCTGGGATTCCAAATTCCTAATTCCAAATAGGTTATTAGGGTCACTGTATGTTTCTTAATGAGTCAACATTTATGTGCCAGTAGGAAAACAGATGTGTATCTAGCTCATGAAATCAAAACTGGGCTGCTAAGATATAAGTAATTTATTTATAAAATTAAAATGTTCTTTGCCACAGAATTATCTCCTTACTAAATCCAGTTTTTCCAACTGTATGCTACACATAAAACAATGCAACTTTATTAGGTAGCTGTTTCTTCACTCATTTTACGGATTTAAGTAGTATTTCCTCCCATTTCCCACTCTGCAAAAATCATCAATAAGGCTTTTAACTACAGACTTTAATATTTTTTTTTGTTTTTTTTTTGTTTTTCGAGACAGGGTTTCTCTGTAGCTTTGGTGCCTGTCCTGGAACTAGCTCTTGTAGACCAGGCTGGCCTCGAACTCACAAAGATCCGCCCGCCTCTGCCTCCCGAGTGCTGGGATTAAAGGCGTGCGCCACCACCGCCCGGCAGACTTTAATATTTTTAAAAACTACTAAAAAACATTTATTTTTGATTTTTATTTATGTGTATGCATGCTCTCTCTCTCTCTCTCTCTCTCTCTCTCTCTCTCTCTCCCTCTCTCTCTGTGTGTGTGTGTGTGTGTGTGTGTGTGTGTGTGAGAGAGAGAGAGAGAGAGAGAGAGAGAGAGAGAGAGAGAGAGAGTGTGTGTTTGATCCCCTGGAACAGGAACTATATATTGTTGTGAGCCACCTGACATAGGAGCTAGAATCCAAACTTAGGCCTCCTGGAAGAGAAGCAAGTACTCTTAAACACTGAGCCATCCTTTCAGTCCCTATTTAAAAAAATAAAGCAAACGAACAACAACAACAAAAAACCCCAAATCCCAAACTCTTATAAAAAGAGTGCCACTGAAGGGCAGACAAATGCTACCAAGGCTGACATGAATTTGATTTTCACAAACACCATAATGGGAGGAGAAAACTGATTCCTATAAGCCATCCTGATCTCTACATGTATGCCATGATGTACCTCATCCCCCACAAAACCAAAATAAATAAATGAAAATAAAAAAAAAAGAGTGCCATGTAACTAGCAGATACTCAAGAAGTTTACAGGGAAGAAAATAAAAAGAGAAAATAAAAATATGCAACACACCCTTTTCTTTTTCTTTCAGATAGGCTGACACCAGGTCATGGAGAAACATGATGAGCTCAGCATCCATAGTCACACAAATGTGGTCAGTAAACTCTGTCACCACACTGCATTCCACCTTGGGTTTCAAGTTGGCATCTGTAATGATAAAGTTCTTATATAGTAAAAAATTTCAAGGCTTCTTCCCATTAATATTTACATAGATCCATATAATGCATCCATTTGAAATCTAACTGTAAAGAAATGATCAACTGCTATATGCACGATTTATAGGGTAATGATTATTAAAAATTCTTAGAATGTGCCATTGTTTATTTTAATAAAGTCCAATTGTTATTCCCAGTACTTGGAAGAAAAGGCACAAACAGGCTAAATAATTTACCAGAGGCCATAAGTATCTGGTACAAACATCAGTTTGACTTATATCATCCGTTTTATTAAATTAATATGCCAAAATAACCTGTGGGAAGAGAGCAGTAGTCAGAAGTTTCTTTAGAATTTCCTTAGTACTGTTAAGACTAGAGATTCTTTCTCTACATACCTTGTAATGAAGGCTCCTGTGGTTCTTGAACATGAATTGATTTAAATTCAAGCTGCATCCTTGGCAATGCAAAGATAGTCTCTGTTTCATGATTGTAGCTGGAACCTCCCCTGAATCCACTCAACAAACTAGAATTCTTCATAGTAGTACTGTTCTCCATGTTATTAGCATCAACATTACGAAGTAAGTTTAGCTCTACACACATAAAACAGCAAGGGTTAAGCTAAGCCAAAGGGTACCATCAACACACCGCACTTAAATAAAGCAGAATGATACCTTGGCCCTATTGACAAAAAAACAACAGCAAAAACCAAAAAACTAAACATATATTTCTGAATGTGTTAAGCTGTATTTAAATCCAGGAAAATAATTGTGACATCAGAGTAAAGTAACAGATTTATCTAAGCTGAATGAAGTGTGGCTTTAAAGACACTGCAATACATTAAACTCTTCACTTAACAAGTTGTAAATGTTCATTTTCTTAAAAAATGTGCATATATATTATTGTTATCAAATGCACAGAATAGTTATAAAACATTTTTCAAATAATTTCTAAGATATTTCTCAAATGCTAGAAAATATAATAAATTTAATTTTATTCATTTAAAACCAATTTATTTAGCATAGTTTCAGTTATAGCTAATTTAAGTCTACAAAATGCTGTATCATCAGGCTGGTGATTCTTGTATTAAATAATCACTTTATGTATCAACAGAAATAAAATGAATACTGTATCAAGACATGAAAACTTGACCTCTACTTATATTCTAAACAGCTGACAGAGCTCAAAATAGAAAAACAAACAAAAGAAGCCCAACAAAAGCTAAATATTCAACCTTCGTTCCTTGTGGCAGTGACATAGTTGAACCATTCTTTTACACTCGCTACTCCATGAGGTGGGTTTTCGTGGCGACGCCTTGTTATCTTGGTTATTGTTGCCATGGGACTTTCCAGAGCACCACATGGTTTGGTAACCATGGTATTATGACCCAGATGAAAATCCAGTGTTTGAACAATGTATGTAGAATGATCACTAGAGCCTAGAGCACAAGAAAGATATGTTTGTATAAGCGACAAACTATATTTATAACTAAGAAAGTAACTGTGGCTTCCAAGTAATAGATTTAGCTAAGCTGTACAAAGGGTAGGAAGGTGAATAAACGAGAAAGTACACAAACAGTTATTTTAGTTAACTGGATTTATCCCAGTGAGATGAAGAACATCAACCATTTTGTTAAGAAAAAACTGAGTGGGTCAGGCAATGGGACACACCTACAATACTGGCTCTCAGGAAGCAGAGACAGGAGGATCCCGAGTTACAGGACAACCTGGGCTAAAAGGCATTGTCAAAAGGCAAACAGAAGAAAACACTGAATAGGAAACTGCTCAAAGGAATTGCTCTTTTAAAATATTTTTATTAGTTCCTTGAGAATTTTGTACATGTTTTGGTGTCCTTTTTAAAAAAAAACTCATTGTGGAACCGAATCGAAGAACCGAATATTAATTCACACACCTTTGAACACCTGATTTTTTTTACAAAGAAGCAAAAAACATCAAATGGAAAAAAGATAACTGGATATCAACATGTAGAAGAATGAAAATAGATCCCTATCTATCACGAAAACTCAAGTCCAAATGGATCAAAGACCTCAACATAAAGCCAGCCACACTGAACCTCATAGAAGAGAAAGTGGGAAGTACACTTGAATGCATTGGCACAGGAGACCACTTCCTAAATATAACCCCAGCAGCACAGACACTGAGAGAAACAATTAATAAATGGGACCTCCTGAAACTGAAAAGCTTCTGTAAAGCAAAGGACATGGTCAACAAGACAAAACGATAGCCTACAGAATGGGAAATGATCTTCACTAACCCCAAAGAACTCAAGAAATTGGTCATCAAAAGAATAAATAATCCAATAAAAAAAATGGAGTACAGACCTAAAGAGAAAACTCTCAACAGAGGAATCTAAAATGACTGAAAGATACTTAAGGAAATGTTCAGTATCCTTTGTCATTAGAGAAATGCAAATCAAAACAACTCTGGATTCCATCTTACACCTGTAAGAATGGCCAAGATCAAAAACACTGATAACAAACTTATGCTGGAGAGGTTGTGGGGTAAAGGGAACACTTCTCCATTGCTGGTGGGAATACAAGCTGGTACAGCCCCTTTGGATGTCAGTGTGACAGTTTCTCAGAAAATTAGGAAACAACCTTCCTCAAGACCTGGTAATACCACTTTTGGGTATATATCCAAAGGATGCTCAATCGTGCCACAAGGACCACAAGGACATATGCTCAACTATGTTCATAGCAGCTTTGTTTGTTATAGCCAGAACCTGGAAACAACCTAAATGACCTTTAACCGAAGAATGGATAAGGAAAATGCGGTACATTTACACAATGGAGTACTACACAGCAGAAAAAAATAACGACATCTTGAATTTTGCAGGAATGGATGGAGCAGGAAAACATCATTTTGAGTGAGGTAACCCAGACACAGAAAGACAATTATCACATGTACTCACTCATAGGTGGTTTTTAAACATAAAGCAAAGAAAAACCAGTCCACAAATCACAATCCCAGAGAACCTAGACAACAACAAGGACCCTAAGAGAGACAAACATAGATCTAATCTACATGGGAAGTAGAAAAAGACAAGATCTCCTGAGTAAATTGGGAGCATAGGGACCTTGGGAGAGGGCTGAGGGGGAGGGGAGAGGCAGGGAGGGAAGCAGAGAAAAATGTAGAGCTCAATAAAATCAATAAAAAAATTAAAAAATAAGTAAATAATCCATTGTGACCAATTTGTCTGACTAGATATTTCTGGAGGTGTGGCCTTCCAGGGTATTACTGTTGCCCTCAAGTTTTATAATGCAATCTTGTCTATACAGAATCTCCTCACACTGTCTGCATGTTTTTACAAGGAATATTTCTACATATCACGCTAAGAGCAGTCACAGGGGCACTAAATTTAAGTAATGGAATAAGACAACAAGTTGAGATATTTCTTTAACAAGTCCCGACTTCACAGATGCTAATTTCACTAGCAATGAATTCGCCCCTTATCTGTTAAATAGAGATGATATCTCCAATAAAAACATTCAAAAGGGACTGGGGAGATGGTTCAGGGGATAAAGACACTTGCTACCAAGCCTGACAACCCAAGACCCCTAAGAACAGCTCCTCAAGTTGGTTTCTGACTTTCACATGTGTGCTATAGCACAAATGTGTCTCTCTCAAAATAAATAATTATAAACAAACAAAAGCACAAATGAGTCAGGGAGGTGGCTCAGTATGTAAAGCATTTACTATTCTAGTATGAGGTCCTGAGCTTGAACCACCAGAACCAATGTAAAGCTGGATAGAGTAAAGTGTGTCTCTAATCTCTAGGGTCCTATACTGGGATGGGAGTTGGATACAGAAGAATCCCTGGAAGCACATGAGTCATCTAGCCTAGTCTCAAACAGGGTGGAGGGTGAGGACTGGTACTCTAGGTTGTCCTATTACCTTCACAAGCACACTGTGCCATGAACATGCCTTCACTCAAAGACATCATATAAAAACACACATACACCACACATACACATACACCTTCAAAAATTAACACACAAAGACCTAAGAAACAAAAATTACATAAGTCATTTATGATCAAGCCAGATGATAGCAAAGAATAAAAGCTGGACATGTGTCAGTTTACCATCTTCCCAGATTTTCTGAGCTTCAGTCCAAAAGGCAATATTTGGTTCTTCTAAATGAAAAAGGGCCCAGGATTTTGAACGGAAATTTGGGCCATGAAAACAAGCCAGGGTCATGTGATTCCCATGTAAGCTCATGGATCCTCCAAACTGCATCCCATCTTCTGGCAATGGTATCTGAAATAAGGATATATGGCATCCAGATACCACCTTCAACACCCCAGGCCAATGTCGGTGGTGCGCAGCATCGAGCACTGCAAGAGAACCAAGAAACATCTGTCATAAATGATCTCAAGCAACCTGAGCAGGGAAAAGGCAGAGGCAGGTACATTCTACAGCTAAAAGTGACTCAGAAAATGAGTGGAAATGATACACCATCTATAATGCTAGCTGATTTACAAAGAGCTTGTATGGCATTTTACACAATTTCTACACAACAATAATTAAATCAATTGTCAATCAGGTCTAACAACTCTTCATAGGTAAAATCAGGAATGAGAGAGGTTTTATATTTTTCCCTCCTAATTGTTTTCTAGTAAAGTGAGGTCAGAGGACCAGCACCGTAGCACTCTAGGAGCTTGATAAAACTCAGCATTCTTATGCCCCACTATCTACTCTATCACATTTGCTTTTTAAAAGAATTTGCTTGGTATGTACAAGGTTCTGAGTTCATTCCTTAGCACTGTCAAAATATAGATTTCCAGGCGTTATAGATGCACATTAATATTTGAGAAGTACTAATGATTCACAGAATTCAGATTTTCCCCACTCGTTCCTGTAATGTCCTTTGTGGCTGTTTACCATTCTTATCTCAGCACTACCAAGAATCATGCTTTGTGTTTAACTGGCATATTTTCTTTAAAGCAATTCTCTAAACCTGGTGCTATTTCTTTTGACAAGGACTTTTCAAAAGAAAGTAAACCATATACCTCGCACAGCACTGCAATTTATACATGCTTGCTAACAATACTGTTTCTAGGGAATATAAAGGCCTAGAGAAATACACCACTAGAAGATAATAACACCACAAAGAAGTCACTGAAAAGAGTAGGGTGCTCTGCAGACAACTGGCCAAATCTGTTTAATAAGTACAGTCATTAAAAAAAGGAAATATGTCAGACTAAAGAGAGTAAAGATAGGTAACAACCAGATTTAAGCTTTGAACATGGCTGGACAAACTACTTGATACTTGTGGGTCAGTCATGAAGTCTGAATATGCCCTGGAAGCCAGAGGAGATAACTAACTGCAAAATAGAAAGTTGAACTGTGGAAAAGGGTATGTGACACTTTGGCTAAAAAAAGTGTACAAATATGTAGAAAAATCCATATATAAGCTCTAAGTTGCTTCACAGTGATGATTTTTGTTTATATTTACTAGTTTGCTTTCAATGTACACACATTATTTCTATGATAAAAAATTAATTAAGGAGTTAGGTTGGGCGTAGTAGTGCATGTTTTTAATCCCAGCATGTGGGAAGCTGATGCAAGTGAATTTCTTTGAGTTTGAAGTCAGTCTGGTCTACATACTTAGTTCCAGGTCAGTTATGGCTATGTAGAGACCCTGTCTCAAAAAAACCAAAAAACCCAAACCATAAATAAACTAATTAAGAGATTAAGAGTTTTCATCATTCTGCCTACTAATTTTTTATTTATTATTATTTCTTTATTTTATTTTATTTTTTGGTTTTTTGAGACAGGGTTTCTCTGTAGCTTTGGAGCCTGTCCTGGAACTAGCTCTTGTAGACCAGGCTGGTCTCAAACTCACAGAGATCCGCCTGTCTCAGCCTCCTGAGTGCTGGGATTAAAGGCTTGCTCCACCACCACCAGGCCCTGCCTACTATTTGTCACCACTTATCACTGTCGCCCTAGCTAAGGGGACCATCATCTCTAGCCTGGATTCTCACAAATGTCCTTCTTGTGTCCATGCCTCACTGCCTATAAAGTCTGTTCTCTACACAGTAACCATGGTGATGTTTTGGCAGCGGGACCAGGAATATTCCTAGTGCTTGAACTGGCATTCTGGAATCCATTCTTTTCGGAGTGAAACCTTGCTCAGAATTGATATGGGGCGGGGGAGGGGGGGCAGAGAATTGATACAGGAAGAGGGCTTTGGTCTTACTTCAAAGTGATGTGTCAGACTTTGTTGATTTCACTTGGGAAGTCTAAGGAGTGGTTGGGGCCTGGGGTGGGGAGAAGGTCAGGGGAGTGAGAGGAATGGAGGTAGTGGGAACTGGAATAGGTATGTAAAATGAGAAAAGATTGCTTTAAAAAATAAATTTTATTTTTTAAAAAAAGGAATATTTTATGACAAGGCAAACCAAATGATACCAAACCTCTCTCTCTCTCTCTCTTTAAAAGATTTATTTATTATAAGTGTCCTGCCTGCACATATGCCTTCTAGCCAGAAGAGGGCACCAAATCTCATTCCAGATAGTTGTGAGTCACCATGTAGATATGGGAGTTGAACTAGGGACCTCTGGAAAAGCAGCCAGTGTTCTTTAACCAGTAAGTCATCTCTCCAGCCCCAATACTGAATCTCTTAAAAACTTTACAATATTTACTCATCTTATTAAAAACCTTATTTGTGACCTGTACCCGAATTAATGTCTAATTTTTTTCTTACTCATAACTGCTTTCATCAGTTATTTTAATGCCCCTTAATTCCCCCAAACCCTATTCATTGAAAACATGCTGAGCAAGGGTCCTACCATGGAATCACACCCCCAGACCATTGTGATAATTTCATTTTGAGACAGGGTCTTATATTAAGTTATCCAAACTGGCACTGAACTTGTTCTGTAGCCCAGGCAGGTCTTGAACTTGTGATCCTCCTGTCTCAGTTTACCAAGTAGTTGATATTAGAGAACTGTGCCACTAGGTCCAACAGTGATTCTCAAATAAGCCAACTTTGTGAAGAACAAAAGGAGCCTCACATCTCTATGACCCTCTGCCCAGAACTTTTCCCCACATCTTATCTCAATTCTTTCAATCAGTGACTCATTTCTACCAAGATGTTGCTTCCCAATCATCTCTTCTGAAATAGCTATTCTTCCACCTTAGTCTTCTTTATATTCTCCCCTTGCTTTATTTTAAAATAACCAATCCTATCATTTATGCATTTAATTATAGTCTCTCTCTCCTATTTGATTGTAAGATTCATGAGGTAGAAAAGGTCATTATCTTCAACTCTTGTGTTTAGAGAAGTACCAAAGCATACAGCTGTCACTTAATAAATATAAGCTAATTTATGAATTACTAAGTGAAAGATAATAACCTGCCTAGTATCAAAAGTTAATAGATTCAGTTCTTCTGACTCCTCAGCCCATGCACAAACCAGAATATAATACTGTCACATAGCAGGTATGCTTCAGGTGAGCTGTAGTGGAAAAAGGTATACCCTCCCAAGGGACAGTCAATGCCATTATCAGGACCATAGTCAATGTTGAGTGGGTAAACGAAGAACCCACAGGATACCTTCTAAGTATGGTATATAAATGTGTTGCTTAATAATATACATACAGAGAAAGTAAGAATATATCAACGTTGACTTCTAACTCTTACACTGCTCTTGTGAATTTTTCTCCAGGTTGTTAGTCATGGTCTTGGGTGGAAGATAAGGAACAGGTCCCCAGGTCGACAGAGCTCGTTTGCTGGTATCAAACTGTTGTGTGAAAAATTCTTGGAGTTTCATTCCTATTTTTATCAAGTCTGGTGTGGTTGATCTTGATATCATTACTTGGAAAATATCCCACTTCAAGTCTCCATGCACAAAAATCTCACTAGAGTATGAAACAGAATCTGTATCAGAAATTTCACAGAAGACATAAATAATACAAGAATAATTATCCGCCCTTCCCAGTGTTTACATTTGTATTAATTGTATAATATAAAATCAGTCTTTAGAAAAAAATTAACTATTTGTCCCATCCCTGAATGTAAAAAAATATTAAGGGCAGTCACATAAAGTTTCCAGAAGGGGCCATCCTAATAAATACCTTTTATCAGTCATGCTTGAATCCAGGGTGTTATATAAGTTCACTTTCCATTCATCCTGAAGCTTAAGATCAGCATTGCTGAAGATACCCATAAGGATACTTGAGCCCATGTAATCAACCCGAGATTCAGTAGAACCCATGGTAATCTGTATTTTGTGGCTGGGTTGCTGATTTGGATGTTCAGAAATATGAGCTAAATAAAAACAGTAATTACTTTCCATTGTAATTCATGGGAAAACTTAGCAAATTTGACTTTTTAAAACTTTTTTTCCCAATATGTTTGAGAATATACTAGTGTAAAATTTCAACATACCAACCATCTCCAAAGCATTGACATCGATGGTCCCACCAACTACTCCTCCTTTGGAATCTAACTGTGACCTTCCCAGACCTACAGACATGCTAATCTCTCGATCACGGTTACTTCCTACAGAAAGCCGGCCTTGGCTTTTCAAACCACTAGTTGTCCAACTAAAAAGAAGAAAAAAGTTGTTAGATAGGTGGCTGTTTGTCATAAATTAAAAATAGTAGGTAGCTAAATCAGATTATTTAATAGATCAGGTAGCTAAATCAGATTATTTAATAGACGATCCAATTTGACACTGAACTATTTCTTCCTTTCTCTGAGTCTGGATCACACAGTGTTGTTGAAACTGGTTCTGAGTACTGGAACTCAGCTCATCCTCTTGGAGGAGTGGTATACACCCACCAGATCAGTTAACAGAGAATTTAAACAAGAACTACGTGATAGATGTTTAAATATTAAACTAACAAAGCTTTCTAGCTAGAAAATTATCCTATTTTTTTTTATTTTTTTTTCCTTTGGGAATGTGTTTTATGGTATTTGTATTACAGTATCCTTACAATTAAGTCAAAATAGAAAGTTAACATTTTACCCACTATATTCACTGTCTCAAAGACATCTACATCTAAAAGGGTTGGGACTGCTTTAAAACACTATAAGAAAATTAAAAATTTTATTAAATCTATTTTCTTTGTATCTAAATAGCTTACGTTGTATTTCCCATGACATTACTCATATTCATTTGAACATTTAGTTGTTTCAAGTTGATAGCGAATACAACAAGTGTCTCCCATGGAGTCCCTTGCTGGCTTGCTGCTTTGTTTGATTTGTTAACAGGCGTTGATGTTTTGGAAATTGAATCTAAAGACAGAAAAAAAATCAAATATGCACTTATTCACACAAATCAAAGCTTACTACAAAGCAAAACCTACTAGTTTCCATACTCCAAAAGGTAAACATGAGCGTCTTGCACCAGTCAAATGTTTTAACAGTTGCCATATTACTTCTAAAACAGGTGAGATGAGGGAATTTTGGTGTGCATGAAATATAGATGCACAGATATTTCATCACCTAAGATTTTCTTTATAAAAGAGCAAACAGTGTTTCAGTCAAACAGAAGACTCAAAGGCAGGGACCATTCTAAAATGCAGGCATTGGCTAAGTACCTGGCATTTATCTAATGAACTCAGTATGCAAACCAAGTACTGACTTTGCTCATTATATTTTATTCTCTGTTGTACAAAGAACCGTATCATCTTGATACATTCAGGCATAACCACAAGACAACACCGGCACACATGAGTTGGAAAAACACTGACTAAATAAATGAACTGAATCAATATAAAGATTTATTTCTTCAATATCAAACCTTCTTTTGGTACATTCACAGCATTACTGGAATGTTTTTAAAAGCATCTGTCCTTAGGGAGTATATTGACAATATGACAACTCCACATTTCCTGTAACTCTGTAAATCTAATAGATATCCACAGAACTCTCCTGCAGGCAGAGCTCTGAAGTGTTTGGTACTTAGTGTTTTTTTTTTTTTTTTTTTTGTTACTGTTTTCTTTTCCTAGTGATTAAGATCTTTAATTTAGGAACCCAGGAAGGTCACTGATAACAAAAAGCAGTATTACCTCTTCGAGGAACTGAAGAGTCTGACACACTCCTTGATCTTATGGAAGCTGGGGACTTGAGGTTCTGTGCTGCTGACCCTGGTGACATGGTACTATTGGTCATGTGCTCATTGAACACGTTGGGTGACTGAGGCATATGAGTGAAAGAGGCTGACTGACTTGGCTGATCCCAGGTCCTGCAGTATGCTTTCCTTGATGACTCAGGAGAAAGGTGCTGGCTAACCCCTTCAATGGAATCAGGAGTCCCTGGACCAGATGCTGGTACAACAGTAGAAAACAAAATAAAGTCACAGGTAAGAACATTAAGTAATGCTGGACAACGGTGGCGCAAGCCTTTAATCCCAGCACTCAGGAGGCAGAGGCAGGCGGATCTCTGTGTGTTTGAGGCCAGCCTGGTCTACAAGGTGAGTTCCAGGACAGCCAAGGCTACACAGAGAAACCCTATCTCAAAAACAAACAAACGAACAACAACAACAAAAAAACCAAAATAAAACCCATTAAGTGATAAAAGTCCTTTCTCCCAGACACCAATTCTCACTATATTGCATATTCTTTCTACTTCCATATTTTGCAACTGTATGGCAGTAAATAATTTGTAAAGAACAATCCAGTATTTACTTAATTCTGACAGAAACTGAGTGAGAAGGTCAAAACAGATATTTTG